>NC_052156.1:59879118-60510899 GCF_902713615.1 Scyliorhinus canicula
CTGAACAGGAACGGACTGCTGACCTCAAGAGGCACGATATCTTCTTGAGACTTCAATGGGGAATGGCTTCATCGAGAACATGCCTCGCCACTAGGTCTCAGGACATTAACGTGCTGCTGAAGCCCAGTTGCAGCCAGGAGAACCAGTTCCCACAGCACCCAATGCACAAATACGTTTGATTTATTTTGGTCCATCAGTGGAGAATGTCCAGCTTTGCTGCTGAGAGGAACTTCCAGGTCATTGGACTATGAGGGAGTGCAGCACACAACTACCAGAATGATGCCTGGACTCCATTGGCAGGATTGTCTCTGCAAGCTTCAGAGTTTAAAAGGGGGTCAGACACATTTACTGTGGGTGTAAAACAGTCACCCAGCTCTGATTTTCCCCGAATTAGTCAATTAATGGCCGGAGGATTAATGTAGGCTCACTATCTAATTAAAGATGGCAGGGTTCTTGAAGATGGAGGCCTGACATGGGGCCCTCCAGCACTGAACCAGCTGCAGCAGACTATCATCTCAAGTATGTAAAAATAGACAACATGTCAATTTTGAGGTGCCCTCTCTACAGCTTTTTAAAGTTTTAAATGAAAAAAAACCCACAAGACGGGCAGGCAGGCCAACATCATGGAGGGGAAGGAAACTCCTCCATAGGATGACCAGTGACGGCAGCCAATGCCAGTCAAGCAGGGTCTAATTTCCAGCCCTGGAACTAGGACCTTTGGTCTGCCACTGGGAAGCTGCTCCTGGCACCTCTGGGTCGTTTTAAATTCCACCTGCCCTCTGACAATGGATCTTTAACCATGTGGTGGTTAGCCCTGCTGCACCCCTCAACCCCCATCTGCCTCCAAGGAAAATGGCCCTGGTGGAGGATGGTACCAGAAAACCAACATGCAGCCAGTGGCCTGAAGTTTCCCACCTGTGCATCTCTCATTGGGGCCTAGAGATCTAATCTCCACAGCTATGAGGAGTGTTTACACATAGGAAGAATTATTTGGAATTTACAAACCTAAGGGGTGATTTGATCAAAATTTTCAAGATATTACGGGGAACTGATTGGTTAGATAAAAAGAGACTTATTTCCGCTAGTTTTGGAGTCTATGACAGAGCTTAAAAGTTAGAACCAGATCATTCTGGAGTAATGTGCAATGGGTAACAGAGGTTTGGAACTTTCTTCCACTGATGGGAATTGAGATTAGATAAATGGTCAATTTTAAATATGGGATTGATGCTTTGCTAACTAAATGTATTAAAAGTATATGGGGCAAAGGTAGAAGATGTAGGTAATTTTATCACACATCAGTCAATAACTCATTGAATGGTGGAACAGGCTCAAGGGGCTAAATGACCTATTCCTGTTCCAGTGCTCCTAATGGTAGTGGTTTCTCATCTGACACCAAGACCATTGGACTGTAAATCAACAATTCAAAACAGGACAATCAATTGCATATGAATCTTGATAGAGCATTCTGATTGAGATCGGAGCAAAATTTCATATTTCTGCATGATGTCAGCATAAATACAATTTCTGAAGCAAAAAGGAACCCCATTATTCACAATACTGACCAACCCGAGCAAAATAAATTATAGCCATTCTTAAACCTTTATTTCAACTAATATCTGCTTGAGCCTAGTTAGTTTGAGCAGCGCTTATCAAATTGAACACCTCTAATATCCAATCCAGTTTCATTTTGGAAATCGTAAAATGTGATTGTGTGGTACTTATGCATTGTTTGGTGATTTGTGGGAACTCTAACTAAATTTGAGAGGTTAGAGATGTTTCACTAATTGAGGCTGAAGAATTAAGTGTTAAAGAGCATCACATAAACACCCTGATGTGGTGTAAAAGCTAAGCAATATAGCTCTCTCAAGACTCTAACCCTTGACTCTGAGCTAGTTAAGTGGTTGGAAAGGCAAATTTGGCCCGCATTTCATTATATTTGAACAAACTGCTTAGTCTGCTCATTTACCCATATCCTTCTTGTAAAGTAATGGCAACATTCGTTTGGTCAACATAGACATGAGTGCCATTCAAATTCCAAAGCACAAAATGTCAATGACTGAAATTTTTGCATGAGGTTTATATTTTAGTCAGCAGTTAGTAAGGGTTTATTGGGAAATTATATACTTTTGGGCTCACATTATCTAATTTCTTATGATAATCTTAACAGAATTTCTCTGAGTGACATGCATAAACTCACAATTTTGCCTATGGACTTTAATCCACATCACTGAAGGACACAGATAATGTAGCAATTTTGTGTTACTACAGTATCAATGCTTGCCAAAAAATGTGTCACAGGTCAAAGATGGACACAGATATTACTCCAGCTTAACAGTGTGTAAATAACAAAATCATATCCACAACCAAAGGAATGAATTTGTCACCATTACAAAGGAGTTTCAGTTACAAATTTGGCTCCCAAATGTATTTGGTCTGAGAACAGACATAGTGGCAATGGATATATTCCATTGAACTTACTGAAGAGAAAGCAATTAATCTGTTCCCTGGCAAGTTTTGATTTGCAATGTTCTCCGATAATCAGCTGATAAAAATAATCTTTCTCAGTGGGTGGCGATCAGGTGACAAGTTCAATATGGGGGATTGGGATTGTTGTTTTGTTAGTGTGTGTGTGTGTGTGTGGGGGGGGGGGGGGAGGAGGAGGAGGCGAATTGTTCTGCTGACAGGGGAAGGACTGCTGTTGAACAAAGAACAACAAAGAAAATTACAGCACAGGAACAGGCCCTTCGGCCCTCCCAGTCTGCGCCGATCCAGATCCTTTATCTAAACCTGTCTCCTATTTTCCAAGGTCTACTTCTCTCTGTTGCCGCCCGTTCATATACCTGTTCAGATGCCTCTTAAATGATGCTATCGTGCCCGCTCTACCACCTCCGCTGGTAAAGCATTCCAGGCACCCACCACCCTCTGCATAAAAAACTTTCCACGCACATCTCCCTTAAACTTTCCCCCTCTCACCTTGAAATCGTAACCCCTTGAAACTGACACCCCCACTCTTGGAAAAAGCTTGTTGCTATCCACCCTGTCCATACCTCTCATAATTTTGTATACCTCAATCAGGTCCCCCCTCAACCTCCGTCTTTCCAACTAAAACAATCCTAATCTACTCAACCTTTCTTCATAGCTAGCACCCTCCATACCAGGCAACATCCTGGTGAACCTCCTCTGCACCCTCTCCAAAGCATCCACATCCTTCTGGTAATGTGGCGACCAGAACTGCACGCAGTATTCCAAATGTGGCCTAACCAAAGTCCTATACAACTGTAGCATGACCTGCCTACTCTTGTACTCAATACCCCGTCCGATGAAGGCAAGGATGCTGTATGCCTTCTTGACCACTCTATAAACCTGCGTTGCCACCTTCAGGGTACAATGGACCTGAACTCCCAGATCTCTCTGTACATCAATTTTCCACAGGACCCTTCCATTGACCATATAGTCCGCTCTTGAATTTGATCTTCCAAAATGCATCACCTCACATTTGCCTGGATTGAACTCCATCTGCCATTTCTCTGCCCAACTCTCCAATCTATCTATATTTTGTTGTATTCTCTGACAGTCGTCCTCGCTATCTGCAACTCCACCAATCTTAGTATCATCTGCAAACTTGCTAATCAGACCACCTATACCTTCCTCCAGGTCATTTATGTAGATCACAAACAACAGTGGTCTGAGCACGGATCCCTGTGGAACACCACTAGTCACCCTTCTCCATTTTGAGACACTCCCTTCCACCACTACTCTCTGTCTCCTGTTGCCCAGCCGGTTCTTTATCCAACGAGCTAGTACACCCTGAATCCCATAAGACTTCACTTTTGCCATCAACCTGCCATGGTAACCTTATCAAACGCCTTACTAAAGTCCATGTATATGACATCTACAGCCCTTCCCTCTTCAATTAACTTTGCCACTTCCTCAAAGAATTCTATTAGGTTTGTAAGACATGACCTTCCTTGCACAAAACCATGCTGCCTATCACTGATAAGTATATTTTCTTCCAGATGTGAATAGATCCTATCCCTCAGTATCTTCTCCAACAGTTTGCCTACCACTGACGTCAAGCTCACAGGTCTGTAATTTGCTGGATTTTCCCTGCTACCCTTCTTAAACAAAGGGACAACATTAGCAATTCTCCAGTCCTACGGGACCTCACCCGTGCTCAAGGATGCTGCAAAGATATCTGTTAAGGCCCCAGCTATTTCGACCCTCGCTTCCCTCAGCAACCTGGGATAGATCCCATCCGGTCCTGGGGGCTTGTCCACCTTAATGTCTTTTAGAAGGTTTAGAAAACCTCAAAGTATATCATGGAGTTCACCGGACCCATCACTTTTAATACAATGTGGTTATGGGCAGCACACAGGCCTACTCTACAGGTGTGGTACATAGAACATAGAACATTACAGCGCAGTACAGGCCCTTCGGCCCTCGATGTTGCGCCGATCTGTGAAACCCCTCTAAAGCTAGGGTGGTGAACAGAGATCTAAAGTACTTTCAAATTAAAACAATGTTTATTTATGAATCCAGTTAACACTTCATAAACCCAGAAAGAATCTTAACAACTATCAACACCAATAATCCCCACAAAGAATAGTAACCCTTCATGTTTTCTTGCAACATCCATAAGACAAATACCCTCTTCAACACAGACATCAGGGGTGGGATTCTCCCCTACCCGGCGGGGCAGGGGATCCCGGCGTAGCGGAGTGGCGCCAACCACCCCGACGTCGGGCCTCCCCACAGGTGCGGAATTCTCCGCACCTTTGGGGGCTAGGCCCACGCCGGAGCAGTTGGCACCACGCCGACTGGCACCAAAACCGGCACCAACGGCCTTTGACGCCCGGCGCCGGGGATGGCCGAAAGGCCTTTGCATTTGCGCATGCGCCGGTGGTGACGTCAGCGGCTGGGGGATTCTCTTCCGCTTCCGCCATGGTGTAGGCCGTGGCGGAAGAGAAAGAGTGCCCCCACGGCACTGGCCCACCCACCGAACGGTGGGCCCCGATCGCGGGCCTGGCCACCGTGGGGGCACCCCCCAGGGCCACCAGGACCCCGGGGGCCCGCTTGGGCCGCCGATCCCACCGCCACCAGAGGTGGTTCAAACCTCGGTGGCGGGAGAGGCCTCCCAGCGGCGGGACTTCGGCCCATCGCGATTCCCGCCCCCGCCAATTCCCGGGTGGCGGAGAATTTCTGCCACAGCGGGGGCGGGATTTTCGGCGGCCCCGGGCGATTCTCCGACCCTGCGTGGGGTCAGAGAATTTCGCCCCAGGTTTAAATTCCTTACTGAGAGCAGTTATCACTTTTAAATTAGCAAGTGATTTGAAGACATTCCTTTCATGCAGAAAGAAATCAGAATTACACCTGATTTTGCTGGATGCAGCTCCCAATCTGCAATACTAAACACATACTATAGCTGACAGCCCAAAGCAAAAGTGAAAGTTAGACAGCCCAGCTTCACCCACACTCTGACATCACTGCAGCTATCTGATAAACATCCATTTATTAAAGGTACACCCACTACAGCTATTTGATAAACACCCATTTCTTAAAGGTACTCGCACATGACACCCCTGGGCGGAAAATATAGCCATGATCAAGAAGTAGGTAATGTATCTGTGTGGGGGTGGGTCATCGGTGTTGGAGTGAGTAGAGGCTGCATCTTGTAAGTGTAGAAGTTTGGGGGCATTGGTAACGGCCACTCTGCTGCTCTCGCCATCCCGGTACTCCACAAGCCCGGTGGTAGTGGCAACCCTGAGAGTCTGGGGGCAGTGGCAGAAGCATATGGGAGTGGAGGGAGTGTCGGTGGGCTCCAATTTGTGGTAATCACTAGTTTGTGCTGGGGAGGCTATAATGGGGGTTTCGGAGGTGGCAGAAAGCAGGCATTGAGAGGCTGGGGGATCTATTTATTTTTAAAAAAAATTTAGAGTATCCAATTCATTTTTTTCCAATTAAGGGGCAATTTAGCGTGGCCATTTCACCTAGCCTGCGCATCTTTGGGTTGTGGGGGTGAAACCCATGCAAACACGGGGAGAATGTCCAAACTCCACACGGACAGTGACCCAGAGCCGGGATTGAACCTGGGACCTTGGCGCCGTGAGGCAGCAATGCTAACCACTGTGCCACCGCGCTGCCCAGTTGATCTATTTATTGATGGGAGTTTTCCATGTTTAGAAGATTTGTAGGAGGAGTTTGAATTGCCAGGAGGGAATGGGTTTCGAAAGCTGCAGATAAGGAATTTTGCGCAAAGATAGGTTGCGTCCTTTCCGCTTCTACCGCCACATGGTAGTTTCTAAAATGGGGGTGGGGGAGGGGAAGGTTTTGGATGTCAAAAAGAACTCACAAATGGGAGGAAACTCAGAGAGGTGAGCTAAAGCATAAATGGTAAGATGAGCTGAGAGGGGAGGTAGAGGCGGGCCTCTGGAAGGATGCTCTGAGCAGAGTCAACACGTCCTCATCATGTGCCAGGCTCAGCCTGATACAATTCAAGGTGGTTCACCGGGCACACATGACGGTGGCCCAGATGAGCAAGTTTGTTTGGGATAGAGGACAAGTGTGTGAGGTGTGCGGGAAGGCCAGCAAACAATGTCCATATGTTTTGGGCATGCCCGAAGCTTAGGGGATACTGGCTGGGATTTGCGGATGTCATGTCCACGGTACTAAAAACAAAGGTGGCGCCGAGTCCAGAGGTAGCGATTTTCGGAATGTCGGAAGATCCGGTAGTCCATGGGGCGCGAGAGGCTGCCTTTTTTGCCTTTGCCTCTGTGGTAGCCCGAAGACGGATCTTATTAACATGGAGGAACTCAAAGCCCCCAAAATCAGGGGTTTGGGTTAGTCACATGGCTGGGTTTCTCAGACTTGAGAAAATTAAGTTCCCCCTGAGAGGATAACGTTAGGGTTCATCCCGAGGTGGCAGCCGTTTATCGACATCTTCGGAGAAGATTTTCAAACAGATAAACTTTCAGCAGATTCAATAGAGTGGAGTGGGTGGGCAAGTTAGGCCATTTTGTGTTTAGAGTAGGCAGGAAAAATGGGAGATGGTGGGATGTGTTATAAGAAATAGGAGCAGGAGTAGGCCATCTGGCCCCTCGAGCCTGCTCCGCCATTCAATGAGATCATGGCTGATCTTTTGTGGACTCAGCTCCACTTTCCGGCCCGAACACCATAACCCTTAATCCCTTTATTCTTCAAAAAACTATCTATCTTTACCTTAAAAACATGTAATGAAGGAGCCTCAACTGCTTCACTGGGCAAGGAATTCCATAGATTCACAACCCTTTGGGTGAAGAAGTTCCTCCTAAACTCAGTTCTAAATCTACTTCCCCTTATTTTGAGGCTATGCCCCCTAGTTCTGCTGTCACCCGCCAGTGGAAACAACCTGCCCGCATCTATCCTATCTATTCCCTTCATAATTTTAAATGTTTCTATAAGATCCCCCCTCATCCTTCTAAATTCCAACGAGTTATGCACTGTACATTTGTATTTGTATTGCTTATTTTTATAAAATAATAAATGCCTTAATAAAATGATTTAAAAAAAGGAATAATCTTTCTTTGGGGCAGTAACTCTGCTGCAAAGTACTCAATTTAGTGCTTCAACCAGAAACTGCAAACATTTGGGAACTCAAACATGCAACTTTAACTAAAAATACAGTTCTCTACTGTAAAGTTACATGCTAAATATCTATTATTCATCGGCATTGAAGCTGTGAGTTAAGTTTTTTAGCAAGCTACATGGCTATAGAACAAAGAACAAAAGAACAATACAGCTCAGGAACAGGCCCTTCAGCCCTCGAAGCCTTTACCAGTCATGATACCACCCTTGGCCAAAACCCTCAGCACTTCCTTGTGCCGTATCTTTCTTACACAGGATCTGTGGCACAGAACTAGTCAAACCAGTTCATGCCAGCATTTATGCTTCCCTCATGGCTCCTCCAATCTTTCCTGAATCAAATCTATCATCGCAACCATCTCAAATGCTTGTCTAGCTTCCCCTTAAATGCATCTACATTATTCGCTTCTACGACCCCATTTGACAGTGAGTTTCACATTTTTGCCACTCTTACTGAATTGTTGGCAACCATCCTATATTGATGGCCACAAGTTGCTCTTCCCCAGAAATGGAAATATTGCTTGATATCCAATCTATCAAAATCTTTTTAAGGAAACTCTGCAAGATCGCCTTTAGCAATCCTTTTTCAAAAGAGAAACAAGATCCAACCCGGCAATCCTTTTCTCATGTGTATATCAACCCATTTGTGGTTTCATCTTGGTAAATCTTCTCCACACTCTCCAATGTCTGGGTATGATTATTATTTAGTGACCAGAACAACATGCGGTCTCTTAAGTGCGGTCTAATCAAGGTTCAATACAGATTGAGCATAACTTCTCTACTTTAGATTTCTATCTTTCTAGAAATAAAATCAAGTGCTGGTTTGCTGTTTTTAGGACCGTGCCAACCTGTGGTGCAATATTCAGTGACTGGCTCCGAGATCCCTTTGTTTCCTTACCCCACTTAGACTTGCACCTTCCAAGTAATAAGGAACTCCCATATTCTTCCTGACAATTTGTACTACCTTACATTTAACTGGGTTGCAGTTCATTTGACAATTATTTCCCCTTTCTGCCAGTTTGGCAAAGTTATCCTGTAACTTATTGCAGTCCTCCTCAGATTGACTATCCCCTCCCATTCGGTGTCAACTGAATTTAGAAGTTACATTTTAAATTCCAAAGTTCTTTAAAAATAAATATAAGAGTGCCCAATTCATTTTTTCCAATTAAGGGGCAATTTAGCATGGCCAATCCACCTAGCCTGCACATTTCTTGGTTGTGGGGGCGAAACCCACGCAAACGCGGGGAGAATGTGCAAACTCCACACGGACAGTGACCCAGAGCCTGGATCGAACCTGGGACCTCGCCGCCATGAGGCAGCAGGGCTAACCACTGTACCGCCATGCTGCCCTTTTAATTCGAAAGTTAAATTTAAATTGTGAATAGCAGTGGTCCAAACACTGATCCTTGTATAACGTCACTTCCCACCTTCTGCCAAACTGAGTAACTACCCATTACTCCCACTCTCTGTTTTTGTCTTGAAACCAGCTGGCAATCCATTCCATCACCTGTCCCCTGACTCCACATTCACAAACTTTATTCATCATTCAGTAAGCACCTCATCAAATACCTTTTGAAAATCCAGATAAATTACATCTCCTACATTACCACTGTTTACTCTCTCTATTGCCTCCTCTAAACATTCAACCAAGGTTGATCAATCCTGCAGTCTATTCTCTCCTTTAGTCGGGATTTAAAGCTGACTGATCTATAATTCCCTGGTCATGATTCGTCCCCCTTCTTAACTATAGGGATTACATTAACTATCCACTAGTCATTTGGCACTATACCGTTTTCTAACAAATTATTAAATATTTACAGCAATGTCTCTGCTATCTCTTTCTTGACTTCTTTTAAAATGTGTGGATGCAATCCGTCCAGTCTTGGGGCTTTATCCTCTTTGGAGTTTAAGAAGTTTATTCAAAAATTACTTTTTTATTTTAAATGCATTTATCTCATTACTCATCTCATCATTCAATGTCACATCTACTTGTTCTACCTCTCTGGTAAATACCAGAAGCTAAATAATGATTTAATATTTCTCTCATCTCTCCTGCCATATATTCTGTCTATCCCCTAATGGTTTTATTCCATTCGAGTCTTCCCTTAATTATTGTGCTGTAAATTATTTTACTATTTTCTTTTATGTCCCTTGATAATTTGATTTTATGGTTCTTCTTTGCCTTCCTCATATTTTTTTTTACTTCCCTCCTAATCCTTTCATATTCTCTCTTATCCTGCACGCCTTTGCTTTCTATGTACTTAATGTATTCCTCTTTCCTAATCCTCAACTGTTTCCTTATGTCTCATTCATCCATGGAGCATCCATATTGTTTAGTTTGATCTTTCCTTTTAACTGAACATACCTTTCCTGGAATCTGTTGGACACCATGTTTCCTATTGTTCTACATCGCTGTTTGCCATATTGCTTCCTGTTTTATTTTCATAAATTCTAATCTCAGCCCTTTAAATCAGCTTTTCTTCACACCATTAACCTGGTTTTGCAATATTCATGTGCCTCTCTATTTATCACCTTAAAGCATATTTTATTGGCTAGATAGTCCCTTACTTTTACTTCTCTTATCTGCTTTAGTTCATGCCCCATTAAGAGACCAAAAGCAAACCTTCCCTTGTCAAGCTTTTTACATCTTGGATGCAACAGGAGTCCTCTACATATTGTAGGAACTCCATTTCCTTATCCCCTTTATCTACACCTTTCATTCAATTCTCCAATTTTTCTACATATTTCTTCCTCCACCCCCCCCCCTCCCCCCTCACAATCACTTGGTCTGTCAACTACACATGAGTGCAAAGGAAAACATTTCATCCAAAACAGGTGTAGCAAAATCAGGAATTTGCTCCTTATAAACCAATTTACGATTTCATGCCAGTTCAAGTTATGGTTTAATAACAGCTGATGCAGAAACAAATGGAATCTTGCACCCAGCCACATACTGATACAAAGAAGAAATACATTTCTCCACATATTTCTGTCTTATGATGTGCAGGCATTAGTTAAAGGCTCCCAATGAATTTATCAGAGCAACAAAGAAAGCATCACCCCACTGCCAATTTTTGTCAATCCTATTCCATTCAATAATTTTATCAAACACATCACCAGATCAAATACCTTAGGTACTAATGATATTCTGAAATTCCAAATGCATTCTCCTGATCTCTTGCCATTAATTTAGTGGTTCTGACAGATTCTTGTCAATGGAAGAAAAGGGAAAACAAGGCAAAAGGGTGAGATTTTTTTCCAATATCAGCAAAGGCCAATGCCGGGCGGGAAAAGCGGCATTGAGGCTGCAAGCGGCAATGCATGCAGGAGGCAGACAGGGGTTCCACGTCGTATCGCTGGCGTGCGGCCTCTGATTCACTCACCCCACCAGCAACTCAGCGAATCAATGATCCGGACGCCATTTTTAAAGACAGCCCCAACACACAGCGAGCACACCAGGGAATAATCTCCACTCAGGTTCAGGTGCACCCCCAGCATCAAGCTGGCAGCCCCTGGAATCACCCTCTCCCCATTGAGCGTAGCATTCACTTCAGGAGCTTCTCTGGGAGTACTGTGTACCAGGTGCATGCCTCCGGAGACCAGTTGTGATTCATGCTGTTCTGACTTTACGCCGCAGTGGATGTATTGTTTGACATGGGGACATAATTCCGACATATGGACACGATAATGACATACTAATTTATTTTAATGAGGTTCCTGGTGTTGAACAGCTGAAACGCAGCCCGATCTGCCAGCGGGAGGGGACGATCTCTTCTTACTTTAACATCGACCTGAAACGCAGCTTTGGCCTTCTCGTAATGTTTTCCTCTCCCACCGCCAAACCCACCCACTCGACCGGGAGCAAGAAATTCCAACAAAAGACTTCCATTTACGTAGCACCTTTTATGACTTCAGAAAATAGTTTTTAGGTGGTGGTTGAGGGGGTATATATTGGCGCAAGACAGTGGGAGATCTCCTCTGCTCTGCTTTGAATAGAGCCATGGAATCATTTGCCTCCACCTGAGAGGTCAGACAGGGCCTTGGTTTAAAGCCTCATCTCAAGGATGGCATCTCAAACAGTGCACCACTCCTTCAGAACTGCACTGAAGTGCCTACTTCAATTAGTTTCAAGACTGTGGTTTCAACTCACAGTCTTCTGATTCAGAGATGAGAGTACAACTACTGGGCTAAGATTGACATCTAAGAGGGAGAGAGAGAGAGCTCCCATGAAATTCAGGTCCTTTTTTAAAATTAAAAGCTAAATATAGCACACAGTAAAAAGCCAACAATTTGACAAACTTGCATCTAAAATGCATTTCCAAAATGAAAGCTGGTATAAAGGGCTAATTTTCTGAGTATGTATTGGGGCCGTGAAATCTTGGCAACCAGTACAGCATATCAGAAAACAGGAAACAAACCTCTGTCCCTCAAGCCATAGTGACATCAAAAACAATAACAACAGCAAGTGTTTGTGCAGCACATTTAAAGTAATAAAACACATCAAAGGACTTCACAGGATCATTATCAAACAGAATTTGACATTGTGTCATGTAAAGAGATATTTGGACTGATGATTAAAAGCTTGGCCAAAAAGGTAGGTTTTAAAGGAGTGCCTTAAAGAACAAAAGAGAGGTGAAGAAGTTGAGTGAAGTAATTCCAGAGCTTAGAGCCTTAGCAGCTGAAGGCACAGCCCTGGATCAAGCAGCAATTCACACTGGGGATCTTGAGGGTGTTGTGCTGCAGGGGCACTGCCAGGGTACCTGGTGAGCAGTGCCCAGGTGGCATCTTGCCCGTGGCCGGAATCAGGCCCTGGGGTGCGCTGCCCTAATCCGGTGGGGTGCGGGGGATTCAATTACCCCATAATTGGTAAGTTAGGGTGTTGGGGGAGTCTGAATACTGCGGCAGGGAGTCCAGAGATCTCTTCCTACACTGGCGAGCTGAACTCATTAGTGTAGGAAATGAGCCTGAGTATGGCCTCGGAAGGGTGATTCTCGCTGAGACCCAGAAATGAAGCAGAGTTCTGTTTAATAGCGGGGTCGTTCTCGACCCACCCGGCCAAAACGGGACTGTTTTATTTCCATCAAATCGTGCTCGTGGTCTTACTGATGTTGTGAATATTTGGTCGGAAGCTCAACTCAGGGCAAAATAAGGCGGCACGGTGACACAGTGGTTAGCACAGCTGCCTCCCAGCACCAGGCCTTGGGTTCCATTCCGGCCTTGGGTGACTGTGTGGAGTTTGCATTTTCTCCCAGGTGGTGGGTTTCCTCCGATGCCTCCCGCAGTCCAAAGATATGCTGGCTAGGTGGATTGGCCATGTTAAAGTACCCCTTAGTGTGCAAGCCATGAAGCTGTTTTAAAGACGTCTGCTCACTACACCCTTCTCAAGGGCAATTTGGGATGGGCAATAAATGCTGGCCTCGTCAGCAATGCTCAAATCCTGAGAGAGTGAATAATACATTTTTTGTTGGTGGTATTGTCTGTTCAACTGGTAGTGGAGTCAGAAAGGTAGTTTGATAATTCAGAAACGGTGGAGGCCTTGATAAGAGGTGGTGGTGATGCAGAGCTGGATAGCCTCAGTGTACAGATGGGACCTGGCACTGTTTTTGGATGATATAGCCGAAGAACAGCATGGGAAATAGGAAGTGGCCAAGGATCGATTCTTGGGGAACACCAGAGCTAATGGTGTAGGAGTGGGAAGAGAAACAATCCCAGGAGATTCTCTGGCTACAAATGGATATGATGTGGAGATGCCGGTGTTGGACTGGGGTGAGCACAGTAAGCAGTCTTACAACACCAGGTTAAAGTCCAACAGGTTTGTTGCCAACACTAGCTTTCGGAGCACTGCTCCTTCCTCAGGTGAGGAGCTAGTGTTTGAAACAAACCTGTTGGACTTTAATCTGATGTTGTAAGACTGCTTACTGTACAAATGGATAGTAAGAATGGAACCAGTTCAGAGCATTGCCACCCAGTCGGACCACCATTGAGAGCTGCTGGAAGAGGATGGTAGATCAAAGGCTGAAGACAAGTTAAGTACAACAAAGAATGCATTTGTTTGCCATTGTAATATGTCACATTAGATATTATTTATGATTCTGATACGACCCACTTTATTACTGTGGTAGGGATAAATTACATTTATAATGTTTTCCATATAAAAAAGTGTCGCAAAATTCTTCATCACAGAAATAAAGAGAGAAATGAATGCCAAGACAAGGAGAGGATGGAAGGAGCGACAGAAATCTTAGCCTTCAGCTGCCTGAGTTTTACACTTCTGAATTCCCTCCCTAAATGCATTCAGCTTCCTCACTACCCAACTTTGCCCATTTTTCAGTTACACCACGGGATGTTTTTATACATAAAATTTTTTTTTATCCGATCCTAAAGTTACAAAGCCATTGCGCAGAGTAGACAGGGCAAACCCTTAATCCATCCCATTGCCCGCTCCAAAAACCAATCCAAATGCAAATTGAAGCCAATTCATGGTCTCCACATAAGAGACACACAAGATCCAAGCTCACAAGAAAAGACATTGCACTTCATCTTGGGCTTAACCTGACACTTGATCTTAGCCAAAAGGCCGAGGAGCAATAAAGGATGCTATTATACATATATGCATGTTGCCAAATGGTGTTTGAGAAGTATTTATAGGTGGATAAAGAAATGAAAAGGAGGAGAGCTTTGGAGAATTTGTTGCAGACACATAAAATTGATGTGCCATGCCGAAGTTGGGTTGGAAGGAGGGAGGGATGAACAACAGGCCAGTCAGTGAAAACCAAAGCATGTTTTTTTTTAAAATATAAATTTAGAGTACCTAATTCCTTTTTTTCCAATTAAGGGGCAATTCAGCTACCAGGCACATATTTAGATTGTGGGGGTGAGACCCATGCAGACACAGAGAAAAAGTGCAAACTCCACACAAACAGTGGTCCCGGGGCCGGGATCGAAGCTGGGTCCTCGGCTCCGTGCAGCAGCATTGTAGCACCGTGGTTAGCATTGTCGCTTCACAGCTCCAGGTCCCAGGTTCGATTCCCGGCTTGGGTCACTGTCTGTGTGGAGTCTGCACGTTCTCCCCGTTTCTTCGTGGGTTTCCTCCGGGTGCTCCGGTTTCCTCCCACCGTCCAAAGATGTGCAGGTTAGGTGGATTGGCCATGCTAAATTGCCCTTGCATCTAAAAAGGGGTAGGTGGGGTTACTGGGATAGGGTTGAGGTGTGGACTTGGATAGGGTGCTCTTTCCAAGGGCCAGTGCAGACTTGATGGGCCGAATGGCCTCCTTCTGCACTGTAAATTCGAGGAGTCTATAACTACTGCGTCACCCAACCAAAGCATGTTTCAGGGAATATTGGACTAGAAATGTTTGCAGAGATGGGACCATGGGAGGATTTGAAGATGAGGATGAACATTTTCAATTTAATGTACAACGGGAGAGGAAACAATGCAGGTTGAAAGCTCGGCGAGTGGACTGAATGCAGGAGTGGATACAGGCAGACGGCTTTTGACATGTTGGAACTTATGGAGGACATGAGGTAGGTATGGAAATCTCTGAATAATTCAATTTGGGGATGAGACAAACAGCAATAAGGATTTTAACAGCAGAGGAGTTGAGTTAGGGATGAAGGTAAGCAAACATGCTGGTCTAGCGATGTTAGTAATATTAGAAAGCGGGACTTGAAGCTCACCTCAGCCTTGGAACAGGATAACAAAAACTTTGCTGGACATGGTTCAGACTATGCATGTGGTTGGGGAAAAGGTGAAGATGGTGATGGGAACAAAAATTATTTCTTTACCTGTGCAACTTTTGCCACAATATGGGCAGAATTTAAACCACCCCATCGTGACAGGAAACATGGCAGCTGAGTCCACTTAATTGCAGGAGAATCCACACATCAGACTCCCAATGGTGGAAAATCGCTTGCAATTACGTTGGGAGGTGGGAACTGGTCAATGCAGGAAACTCGCCTGTTCATGACAGAATGCCAATTATGCTCATTATTGAGCCAACAGACACCAATTAACCCTGAAGTCACAGGAATTTAGTGGTGGCTCAGAGATTAAATGTGAATAGTTGCCGTTGCCTGTGGCTTTCCAGGGCAGGGGCTGGGTTCCTCTTGCGAAGATACATAGTGGCCAATTGATGGATCTTGCATCAGGAACAGGGGTGACCGTTGAAAGCTACCCAGTGCCCTTGTCTCCAACTCTCCTTCCCGCGACTCTCATTTCACCCTCACTCATGCTTAGTGATCCAGCGAAGATCCTGGTGAAGGCCCTGCAGCATCTGACTGGCCTGCAGCTCTTAGCCCAGGTCCTAAATGCTGGGCAAGGTCGGTCGGTTAACAGCTTGACAGGCACTTAATTCTATCTGGACTCCCCACAGAAGCGACACGGGTATCTCACTGGCTCTCCAACTAATGGGGGTTAGACCCACATCAGGAACATTACATTCCATCCATTATTTCAGCAGGAGATTTTACTTGCAATCTTGCATTCTCAAAAGACAACCAGTTATGAAATTTATAACATAAATTATAGATTCACAAGTTTTTAAAAAATATTTTTATTCTCCATTTTCACACTTTCTTCAGAATTTACACCCCACCAACAAACAGTAAACAGTAACAAATACTATGTCAATCCCCTTATCAACAATGATCCCATCCTCCCACCAACCCCCAAACAACGGCCCGCATGTCAATATAAGCATCAAATAAAACAAGGAAAAAGAAAAAGGAATCGCCTATGGTTACCATTGACATATACAGTCCAACCCCCAAATATTCAATGCCATCCAATCCCAGAATGAGTACCGTGAATGGCACCCATAAATTGTAGCCCCCCCCCCCCACCCCCCACCCTAGACTCCTCCACTTCCTCTTGTAAACTCCTCCCCAAAACCTCAGTTCCTTCCCCCAACTTTTCACCCCGGCTAGACTCACCAAAACCTGTTCTACCAGGCTCCGACGGCCGCAGCCCCTCCTCCCACCTCACTCCCGTTCACTGACCAGCTTAAAACGGCCAGCATGGAGGCCCCTGCCCTGGTCTCCTTCCCCCTTGCCCGGTCCCAGGAAAACCAAGAAATCCCCTTTAGCACACAACCCCCGCATACATACCCAAGCCCCAAAGAACCATCATTGCAAATGAAAGTCCAATCTCTTCCCTTGTCCAAATATATACAGTGTCGACTCATTTAGTACATACACCAACACGCAGTGAAATAATAAAGTTACATGAGGCTACATCGGTACACGACCCATTTCTCAATTCTGCCACAGTCCCGCCTTCGCAAACTCTTCGGCTGCTTCCGCCGTCCCAAAATAGAAGTCCTTGGATTTGTAGGTCACCCTCAACTTATCTGGATATACTGTGCCACACTGCACCTTGCTGATGTACAGTGTCTTCTTCACCCAGCTGAAGGCAGCCTGCCTCCTCACCAGCTCCACTGTAAAGTCCTGCTTTATACGTATACCAGCTCCAGCCCACTGCACCTCTCGTTTCTGTTTTGCCCAGCACAGGACTTTCTCCTTTATGCTATACCTACGGAAAGACAGAGTTACTACTCTTGGCAGCTCACTCGCCTTTGGTATAGGCCTCCACGACCAATGAGCCCGATCCAGTTCATATCGGGAGGGATCGTCACTCTTCCTCAGGCAAAATACTCCGTCGGCCTTGGGCCTTCCACCCCTTCGGGCAGACCCACAATCCTCAGATTCTGTCGCATGGATCTGTTTTCCAGGTCTTCCATTTGGCTCGCAGACCTTTGTTGGTCTCTATCACCCTCCGCAACTCCTTCCCCATTGAGGTGAGTTGATCACTGTGCTGCGATAATGCCTCTTCCACTTCCTTCAGTGCCTCACCTTGCTTCTGCACCTCCGCCACTGCGCTTGATACTGTCGCCCACACCGGGGCAATCGCCTCCTCCACCAGCATTTTCAATACCACCCCCATCTGCTTCTTCATCGCTTCCATGTGCTTTGTGAACAGTGTTTTTCAAGTTCCACAGCCATCACCTTGGTCATTTCTTCTGCAGTGAGCGATGCGGCGTCCCCTTGTGCTGCAGCCTCTGCTTTCCTTACAGTTCCTGCGCTGACTTTTTCACTCACCGTCAAGACTTCCGTTAACCCCCTTTTTCACGTCTGTTTTTCTACCAATCTTGGACATTTCTCCTCCCTCTGCCTTCTTTGACTGAAGGTAAAGTTAAGGGTCCAGGGATGCGTGTGGGGGCTGAATGGCCTCGCTCTTCTACGACGCCCCCTTTTCGCGCTGCTGACCGGCCCTCATGTCAAAAATAGAAAAGCGAATTACTGTGGATGCTGGAATCTGAAAAAACGGAAAATGCTGGGGGGGGGGGGGGGGGGGGGGGGGGGAGATCTCCTCATGTCATGCTCGATCTTTCGGCCGTGCCGCTTCCTTTGCCGTGACTGTTAATATATCAGCAAAGCTCCGACTCTGTTGCAGAAACGTTTTGGGGAGGAAATCAGAAAGGTTGTGGTGGTGACTACATAGATTCACAAGTTTGAACGAAAGAAATGTTGACATCTAATCACACAAAGAAACATAGCTGAGCAGATTGGGAACCCATTTTCTCTTTGTTTAGTCAGCATGGCAATGGTTAAAGATTGCCTTTTGCATATATTACACTGACCACTCCACCTGCAGGCACAACTCCAGTGCCTTTTGCAGAGTGGGACATATTGCCATATGGACTCAGACCGCTTACAATCTGTACAAGTGCCTAGGGGTCTGTCCTATATTAGCACCACCTGTGCTATCAAATCTCTGAGAGTTTGAACTGGCCATCGGGGTTCCAAGAACATATTTAATATTTTCAGCTAGGTCAAATGCACACTAATACCGACAGACTCCGAACCCAGCAAATATTTTTTGATTTGTGAACTGAAACTGCATGATATCACCAAAATAAAATTTGCTCTAGATGCAAATAATGCTGTACCACAAGTATTTAATTGAAGGTGTTGTAACAGCTTTTCTACAAAATGTATAATTACTTTTAGATATATTGCATAACAAGTCATAACTGCAGTGCAATCAGAAACTGCTGAAGCATTCACAAAAGTATTCAACCATACTTGTTCAAAAGAATCATTCCTAAAATGACAATTATACATTAAGAACACATAGTGTGATTTAGTAAATAGATCTGCAAGCGGGCAAGTATTAAAATTCACAATGTAATATTTTGTTTATTACATAAACTCAGTACAAATAGGAATATAATTTGGAATTCTTTGAAGAAAATGATCTTTGTTGAATTAGATAAAGACTCGAAGGGAAAATATCTATCGGAAGGTTCTCTATCTTCCTCCTGTATTCTGACTCGTCGTTATGGTCGTATCGTCAGCAAACTTGTAGATGGAGTTGGAACCAAATTTTGCCACGCAGTCATATGTGTACAGGGAGTAGAGTAGGGGGCTAAGTACACAGCCTTGCGGGGCCCTGGTATTGAGGACTAGTGTGGAGGAGGTGTTGTTGTTCATTCTTACTGATTGTGGTCTGTTGGTCAGAAAATCAAGACTCCAGTTGCTGAGTGGGGAGCCAAATCCTAGGTTTTGGAGCTTTGATATGAGCTTGGCTGGGATTATGGTGTTGAAGGCCGAGCTGTCGTCAATAAATAGGAGTCTGATGTAGGAGTCCTTGTTGTCAAAAAACTCTAGAGATGAGTGTAGGGCCAGGGAAATGGCGTCTGCTGTGGACCGGTTGAGACGGTATGCGAATTGCAGTGGATCAAGCATTCTCTGTGAGTATGGAGGTGATGCGCTTCTTGATCAACCTCTCGAAGCACTTAATTACGACTGAAGTCAGGGCCACCGGATGGTAGTCATTGAGGCCTTGAATATAATTGCACCGTTATTGATGACTTTGCCTTCAGTTACCTAAGCCGTATGCCCTGCATCATCATCCTTAGGCGTCTCCACCGCTCTGTCTTGCTTTCCTCTTTTAAGGCATTTCGTGAAATCTATTCCGTAGGCCAATCTACATCTACTTATGTAGTTCGGTATCATATTTTGTTTTCTAATTGCTATATAAACGCAAGTTGTTGTTATCGTTGATTCACACCAAGCATGCTGTTATTAAGAACATCCAAACTGAGAAAAGAAGCATTTGCAGAATTTATCTAGACTATGCAGAACAGGAGTATTGTAGGGACTTCAGAAAAGCTGTGCAGAATTAATCTATGTTGAGCATAATGTGTACGCACTAAATTTTAATCAGCTTAAACAGTCATGGGTATTCAAGACATGTATTGTAAAAGGCAGTATCTGACCTCTGAGGTAAAATATGTAAACGATCAATTTTAATATTACATTATTTTATCTCTTCTGCCATATTATAGTTTCAATGTTCCTACCAGCAATATTCAATGTGGACTATTTTCCTATTCACTATTCTTATTTCAACAGCTGTTGTGATCAAGCAACAGCTTTGTTCAGTCAACAGTAATATGCAGTAAAATCACCCACCAGTGCCCAGTGACATTCTGGTATGCTTGATAGTACCTATATGAATAACTTTACAATGTTTTTTACCTCCTCTACAACCAAAATTATCATACTTATTTTTGGTCGGGCCCGGGGGGGGGGGGTTGTACATTTTAATATAATTTGCTTTAGCTCTCCCATAGCCTTTTAGATCGCAACCAGCCACTTTTATTATTTAGTTTTAAAGGTTTCGAACTGAACAATTCCATTTGCCGTACAAATGATGCAGAAATGTTATTCCCTCCCCCTCTTTTCTTTTAATAATGCCGGTGGATAAATATCTTTGCAGCGCAATACGGATGTTGGTCTTCACCAGCGATGTCCATAAAAACGTTTTCCTCCCAGACGCTCAAGGGTTTTACCCTAAATGATTTAATTATAATTTTCCTTGTGTAAGACAAATTAAAGAGGAGAGTAGGAGCATTGTGCCAAATCAGATTATTTATCTCCTTAACAGATTGCCGCAACTCCAAAGCCCAGAGCTGGCGCTGAAGAATTCTGGGTGGAATATGGGGCAGAAACTGATGTTTTCGTATTCAGTCCACCAAAGAACAAAAGCGATTTTAAAACTAACGCTTCCTCTAAGAATACATCAATGATGCTATCCAGGAATCCCAGGAAAGGTGTCCTTTTTATTCCGATCCTCGTAGAGACTGATAAATGTTTTTTAAAAATCTGAACATTCAGTTAATAGCTGAGAGGATGACACATGATTTCACATTTAAAGTAACCAACGGTTTAAAAGTTCTATAGATCAAACACTGTCTTTTGCAGACAAACGCCACAAAACAGGACATTCCACTTTTTTTATTTTATATTACCAAAAACGCACTTCACAGATTTACTTTACACTGTCCGTCAAGATGATATTCAAGTCTCCTGGAACCAGTCCAAGGTGATTCTTACCTCACAAGGGTTTACTTCTGTTCCTTTGCTTTCTAAGCCTGATAACTTTTAATCTCAGAACTATCTTTCACAGTGAGGTTTTTCCCCAGAGCTTATTCCTCAAATGCAATCTTCCAGCCTTGTTTTTACTCCTCATGAATTTGCTAGTTGGAGCACATGCTTTCACCTGTATTCCTGTGTGGTGTACCAGAGAGGCTTTTGATCTCTAGCTGCTCTCTCTCTCGCCCAGATCCTGGCAGACCAACCTTTTGAGCGTTTCCAGGAATATCCTAGAAACCCTTCCCTTTTCCAACCCCATTTCCATGGTAACATGAATCACATGGGCTTGTGTCTTGGTAGAAATGTTGAAATGAAATGAAAATTGCTTATTGTCACAAATAGGCTTCAAATGAAGTTACTGTTAAAAGCCCCTCGTCGCCACATTCCGGCGCCTGTTCGGGGAGGCTCGTACGGGAATTGAACCCACGCTGCTGGCCTTGTTCTGCTTTATAAGCCAGCTATTTAGTCCACTGTTCTAAACCAGCCTCTGGTTTGTTGATTTGTTAATCATTAGACCCCAGTTCTATCCTATGCTGGAGTTAAATTGACAATTAACAATCTGACATTCTCAACACCTCCAGGAAGTTGGGGGACTAGCAGTCTTACCATTGTAAACACAAATGCTGCTGCCACTGTCTCCAAACCTTACATCTTGGTCCCAGCAAAGCACTCCAGGCCTATCTTTAATCTTTAACAGCCCCCTCACCTCAACCTATTGTTAGGCAGACTTTAGAACAGGTCACATGACCTTTTATTTTACCATAAATTAAAGACAATGGGCTGGATTCTCCGTTTCGCAGGGAGCCCGGGGATTTCCTGACGGCGTGGGGCTGCCCACAATGGGTAACTCTATTGGCCGGCTGGCAAGACCGAGAATCCTCGGGCCCCGGAGAATCCTGCCCCAAGGGCAAGATTTAACGGAACAATTTCTAAGACTCGTTTGTGTTTCCTGAAAGCCGCGTTAACGAGATTGTGACCGGCATTTAACAGCATTTAGTGCCGAAATTTGCTCCAGGAGCTTCTTGGCACTACTGGCTGCCTCGCTGTCTGAATCGCCAGACTCACATCTCAGCTTCTTGCCATTAACAAGGGGGGGCTGCTTTTAAACGCTCCCTCAGCACTCACTCAGTCAACACACAAGCATTACAGCACACAGACCTGCTCTTCACTTTGGGGATTATGACCTGGCCAGGCTTCTGGACACTGTGGAGGCAAGAATGGACATCCTGTTCCGCCAAGGGGGTCAGAGGCCCAGCTGCAGGGCCACCAATGACACTGGAAGCAGTTCGGGCAGCATGCCCACTGAAGACCACCGATCTCCACCGAGCTGCAAGTGCACATTATCCCATCTCATCTGGCATCAGTTACGCATGCCACCCCTTAAATCCCCAACCGTCCCCCCGCCAGCCCCAAATTTTTGGCTGTCTCCTTGCACCCTGCACCACATCCGATATTCATACTTGTTCCTCAGCATCCCCTGGCACCCACCAGCACATCCCTTTCATGTCCAAATGAGGTGCCCACACATGCTGCATACCATAGATCCCCCTGCTCCCTCAAGAGTGCAATGCAGCTCACAGTGTCATCTCTTTGTTCCCACAGGAGAAGCGAGCCCATAATAGGTGTGAAAGGTCAAGACCTGGGGGGCGGGAAGGGGCTCACCCTCTATGGGAACGGGCCCTGGAGGTCGCGGGATTGACAGAGGAGAGAGCAGTCACTGACAGTAAGGTTTGCCTGCACCGCAATGGTGAGGATCCACTGTCCCTTCTCACAGATGAACTTAAGTAAGTTGTTCATGTCAGACAAAATTATCAATGACCACATGACCATTGTCTCGCAGGATCTCCATCTGATGGGTCCGGCCTATCCAGAGTCGATCCCCCTCCATGCCTACCACCCAAGAGAGCACCTCGAAGGAGAGCTCCAAGGAGACCATCATCGAGGCATCACAGCTATCATCCCACACATACCTCAGTGGGTGACATTAGTAGACAGTCTAGTGGGACACAATCTGGTGAGCACCACACAGTTTCTGACGCACATCAGGTGGAGGCAGGAACATCCATTGCACCTGCATCACACTTTTAAAAAGGAATATTAAACAGCGCCCCTGCAATTTCCTGCTGGGGAATTGGTTAATTCCCGGGAGGCCGTTAATATTCAACTTCAATCTCACTGGTGAGATGGAGATTGGTGCTAACTGGGCTTAATGATTTGTACGGCATATTTGGGCAAGATCTAGAACCCGCCATGGGGAGCGGGCTGGTTAGATGGCAAACTGATTTGTAGCTGTCACAAATCTCGATTTTGGTCTTTCTCGCTATTTAACCGCAGCCCCAGATCCATGCCGGGTGCAACGTGGTGGTTAAATCGCACCCTCAGTCCCTAATCATACAAACATCATAATAGTAATATTTTTCACAGTGACAAAATATGATGTGTCCCACTGATTGGGTGCTTGCCCCTCGACTTGTCTTCGTTTATAATAGAATTGAGCACTATTCAGCTATACACGAACAGTTTCATGTGTCATGTGAAATCTGGTCAGGCACCATAATGCCTGACAAAACTGCAACCAAAGCTCTAAGTGCAGTTGTGGGCACCCTTCCTCAGTTACTCTTGTGCTTTACTTATGGACACAGTTGTAATTTAATCACTTTGAGCAAATGGATAGCATATACCTACCATGTACAAAACAAAAGGGGGAAAAAATTCAAAACTAACTGCACATTACCTCCTCCTCTCTGACCTCAATTCATTGCAAGATTTAACCCCATTTGTTCAATATAATCAATTGTGAATTTTGTCAAAAACCTTCGTTATATTACAATAGTAAGATTGATAGAAGGCTAAACATTATATTTTTTTTCCACGAGAGGACGTTGGGATCCCGTTGGAAATGATCTATATTTCATTTCGGTAATTGGCAAAATTAAGTGAAAAGATGAAGCATTTGAGGTCAATAAAATCTCAGGAATATTAGTTCTGTCAGCAGTTCCAATATGATGAGAATAAATATAAACCTGTTACTTTGCTATGGAAATAAAATATTGTTCTAACCTAGGCACAGTACATTGTAAATTATTTTCATGCTTCAGTTATGTAAAACAACCTAGTTACTCAAAACACTGATATCTTTGGAAGTGGAGTCTGGTGGATCTGAATTTTTAAAGTCGGTCAGAATTATATCTATTCTAAAATGCACAGTGGATTCCAGTAGAAGTGGCTGCTAGTGAAAGATCCAGCTACCCCCGAAGTGATTCGTGTTTGCTCCTGGCATGTTAGTGAGGGAAAAAGCTGCTGCCTCAGAAATTGTTATCTACCTCAAGCTTTCTTGAGCACCTATGTTAAGGTGCACCAGATGTGAGCCTAATGAAAAAGGTCAAGTTACCTACCCAACAAAAAGAAAAGCACACAAGTTTTGAAAGCCCATAATTTTGTTTGAAACATTAACTTTGAAGAATGCGGAGGAAGAAGGAGCAGTGGCACTCGATTACAAGTGCGGTATCATGAGCCTGGTGGTCCTCACATTGGCCTTTGGAGTCCCAGGGCTTTCAGGCAGCCTCTCTTGGCAGGAGCAAATATATTGTGTCCTCAACGTGACAATAATAAAGATTATTGTTATTATTATATGGATAGGGTTTCAGAGGGGCTGGCTGGGACAAAAAACTACCTTGAATAGTTATCAGGAGACAGATCAGCACAATGAGAGCAGATTCAAATCAATTCCTACCTATCAGGGAGTGCAGAACAGTGGGAGTACAGACATTCACCTAGTTCCATTCCCACATAGCCAGAGAATCACCTACAATTGCTTCTCTTTGTGCCCCTACACCATGAGATTGGGTGGTTTTCAAGAATCTATCTTTGACACCTCGATCTATACGCTAACCATAGAACCTCAGAATTCCTACAGTTCAGAAGGAGGCCATTCGGCCCAGTGAACGTGCACTGACCATCTGAAGGAGCACCCTACGTAGGCCCACTGCCCCACCCTATCCCCGTTACCCCAATTAACATGCACATCTTTGCACACTTAGGAGCAATTTAGCAATGGCCAATCCGCCTACCCTGCACATCTTTGGACTGTGGGAGGAAACCAGAGCATCCGGAGGCAACTCATGTAGACATGGGGAGAAAATGCAAACTCCACAAAGACAATCATCCAAGGTTGGAATCCGGGTCCCTGCCATTGTGAGGCACCAGTGCTAACCACTGTGTCAATGTGCCGCCCCATATCTTTTTATTAAAACAGTAAAAAATATATACAAGGCCAAATGGTACAAACACTAATTTTGTGTTGGAGAAACACAAGTACCCTCCCCATAGTACTAATGTATGGGGAGAGGGGGTGGATACTGATTATTAAAACAGTTCACAACACATATCTATAAAAAACAAATGGCACAAACCCTAAACTTTGTGCTGGAGAGACCAGATACCCTCGCCTCTGTACCAACAGAAGGGAAAGGAAGGGGGTGGTGGGGAGAGAGGGGAAAGGAGAGAGGGATTCAGGGTGTTGGTGGGTGGGAGCCCAATAGGACACTATGTGAACTTGCTATGAAGGCAGAAAAATAAAAGAACCTTCAATTAAGATGTGCCTGATTCCTTGGAAGCTTCATTTAAAATAAAACAACTCCTCACCTACGCTAGCAACACCCAGCTGCAGAAAACTACAACTGCATTTAAATTCCCAAACTGCTTGTCCCACATGAACAGCCAGGAACTTCTTTCAATTAACTGTTGAGAAGAATGAAGCCACTTTCTTTACGTGCCATCAGAAAAATCTGCTGCTATGTTCTAAACAGCACCAAGTTCACCCTTGAACTCACTATCCAAAATTGGCTTCCAGCTCAGAAATTGGCTTCCAATGTCAACTTTAAAATTCTCGTTGGCACAATCGAATGGGCCTCAACTGGCTGCAGCTGGGATGTTCACCCCTTACTTGGGAGAAATGCTGCCTTACAGAGCTGCAAGCCAATCAGATGGGCCAGCATCTCTCCAGTCCTTGCAGTGACAAGAGCTGCAGTGAACTGAGCAGGAAGTGCATCAACATTCCTGAGCTAAAGTCCTGGGACCAGAGGGTGAGGAGAGGCCTGATTGGGGTAAGACACAAAGGGGGCAATCGGGGTGTCAGCAGACAGACCAGGAAGAAGATGGAGACAACTGGCACCTTGATATGAGTTATTATGTGAAAGGGACTTAAAAAGTTGCTGATGTTTTATTTCAGTTACAGTCTAGACAACTTAAGAGATGTTTTTCAAAATTTCTTGGAAGTTGGTTGCCATCACTTTTGCTGAACTGCTCTCCAAGGCTTGTATGATAATGATCAAGAGCTGAGTTGCTGAATACACTATACTATGTCTGACTGAGGTGGGACAGATGCTGATGTTCATTGTGCCATTACATACTGCAGTCGTGCTGCAAATTATTTATTTTAGTTTTCTGGATATCTATACTAAAGGACATAGGAGTTAGTGACTTGTGCCATGTAACGCAGGCCCTCTTAAATTGCACTGAACTCCCCCATATGGTAGATCTCCAAAATCTTTCTTCCTTGAGCTTCAGAGATTCAAGACAGTAGACTTGGAAAGCAAGCAATGACTTCAGTAGAATATCCACTCATCACTGCCCTATTTTCACCTATGGCTCTTCTGTTATTCTGAGGGTAATAAATAAATTAACAGCAAGCTGGCTGAGAGCATCAAACTGTGAGTCTATCAAGTCTGTGTTTTCAGCGCAATCCTCGACAAATGGTGGGATCTGGACAATATATGACAGAATAGATTTCCTACAATGCAGAAGGTGGCTATTCAGCCCATCGACTCTGCACGAATCATCTGAAAGAGCACTCTATCTAGGCCCATTCCCCTGCAATCCCACTTAACCTGCACACCGTTGCACACGAAGGGGTAATTTCACATGGCCAGACCACCTAACCTGCACAACCTTGGACTGTGGGAGGAAACCGGAGCACCCAGAGGAAACCCACGCAGACACGGGGAGAAAGTGCAAACTCCCATGCAGTCACCCAAGACTGGAATTGAACCCGGGTGTCTGGCGCTATGAGGCTGCAGTGCTAAATACTGTGCCACCCCAGGTGACAGGAGAAGAGGCTAAACAGTTTCCACATTTGCTGTCTCAGGTATATCCTCGGCATCTTATGAAGGACCAGGCCACCAACTCGGAGGTAGTGGAGCATATTAATTCCAACAGCATGTATTCATTGCTAAGCCAATAATGTCTGCACTGGCTTAGCCACATTCCTTGGATGGATGACAGCTGCATACCCCAAGGCCTTCTGTACAGTGAATTGGTCACCGGATCATAACTTCCTGGGTGCCCATACCTCCACTATGTTACAATGTGCTGCTCATTAACTGGGTAAAGGAGGAATCCTCAGCCAGTCTTTCCTTAATATAAGGTTACTACTCTCCCCTTCCCCTAGTGAACTATGCATACTTAAGAATAATGCTCTAACCGTTCCCCATTTAGTAACAACTACTCTCATTGCAACCAGAACATGCACTACATTGAGACAGGATTGCAACTTTAGCCCACTACAAAGACACCTGCAAGCGAGATATGATACTGATAACTGTGTGAGACAGCGTCTTGACAGTTGTGGCCTCTCGAGATTGACTGTTTGGAAGGGCCGAGAGAAAAGAGGGCAGCAAATCATGCACCTTTTCAGCCCTCTGTTTTGCTCTGCAATAAATGCAGCAGAGCCAGAGTGGGGCTCCTGAGCTAGATCAGGCAATGCTTAATACAGAATTGACGACCATGGTGTGAACCATAGATTTACAAGATGGAATTAAGCCCATTATCAATGAATGAAGGAGTGCAACACTTGGAAAGTGACTGCAAAGGTGGGTCAAGGGAACATATTGGGTTTACCTTGTTTGCTCCAGCAAGCTTGTCAATTTCCTGTCACAAACACCTCCTCCACATTCTTGGGAAATCTTTGGCCACAAACCGGCATCTCTGCTTCACATCTCCAATATGAGGACATTTGGGTCAGCATTTTGAAGATTTCTTCAACTTGATTGTTGTTCTTTGATTTCCAGAATTGCGATTGCCTCTTTAAGAGCCGCAGCTCTTGCGTCTTTCTGACGCCTATGATTTTGGTCTAGCTTCCAGGTATTTTCCAACCTCCTTCACCTTCTTGTTCATGTCACCCTCTCATGTGTCTTTCCAATTATTTTCTGTGCCTTTATATATAAACTGCTGAAATCTGCGACCTTACTTTCACCTCTGCTCTACTTCCTCCAATCATTCCATTGTATACGAGGCTGTGTTGTCAATGAAAATATTCATTTTCTAAATAAATTAATCAGGCTGGATATATTTTTTTCACCCAACATCTTTGAAAGACCTTATACTCTCTTTCAGGTGATAAACTGATATCTAATGTACCCCCATAGGAGGGCGTGAAGGATCTGCTCTAACAATTTGAAAGCATAGCAGAATTCTCTGTTGTCAAGGCCAACACCCTTCCCTCAAGTACCATTACTAAAAATGGACATCTAATCATTCAATCATTTGCTGTTTGATGAACATTACAGTGCACAATTGTTTGCCTATAAGTCAACAGTCACTACACTTCAAAGTTAATATATTGGCTGTAACATGCTTGGGGATATCACGAGGAAGTGATATAAAGCTGCACAAATGTACTTACAACTTCTAAGTATGCAATCCTACAGAGTTGGAGGCGAGAGACAAGGTTCTGCATGTTGCCATATGATTTAACTGGATTCTGAATATTTGTAATGAAAAGTAAGTTATCAAGCAAACTCATGGCATTAGTACGAGTTGTATTGTGGATGATAGTGGCCATTATATTGATATGCCACTCTTTAGGAAACAGGGCAACAACAAAACATTGTCCGAGAACATTGTGCAGAATCCCATTAGCACTGCATGGCTACTTACCCACACAATTCTTCTGAGGTCTCATTTTTTTCATATAAAGCGAAATACTAGCAGGATAATCAGGCATCATTACACATAATAGATTATGATGAATGAATGGAGATACCACCAGTCAGACAAGTGAGGGCTATAAAAGGACTTATGAGATAAAACAAATTAGTTGGATCAGTGGCGAATAATGTCTTATTAACGCCTACCATTCCCTTTTTGGAGTGTGACCCGTAGACTGTCCGTTCATCAGGGTTACTGGTAGTGAGGTCTTAGGTGGTGGAGCAGGAGAGCAAATTGAACTAGTAGAAAGGTCTAGGCTGCCATTTTTGGTTACACTTTCTTCCATCGTGTGAGCTCCAGTCACTTCTTTCCACAGCTGCTGCAGTTCTGTTGGAGTCATGCCTGTGTCAAACAGCAATAGTTCCATATTGTATAATTAGATCCATGAACAGCAGATTTATCCTTCTTCACACACTAATTAAAATACCAAAGTGTATGTAAACAAGGTCTGATGTTAATTAGACAATTCCTAACTATATTCCTGTGTGTTGCAATACTTCTAACAAGATACAGTGTAACCCTCTGTATATTCAGTTAGTGTTGATAATTAAAAGTAAATTCTTCAGATGTATGCTATAATTGATCTGTTCAAATTTCAACATAACCAGACTGCTCTGCACAGTCACTTCTCCTTTTAAAATCAAAGCAATTAGTTATTATCACAGATATTTTGCAATATATTAATGGAAAATGCATTCCTCTTTAAATATAAAAAGCATAATTGAAAATAATGTGCTGTAAATGTAACCAATTCATTTGCACCATATTCAAAGGCCTTTTATAATTTTACTACGAAATTAGAATATTATGTCAGTAATTATTTTTTAATCACCTGTCTTTATCATTAAAATTTGATTTCATTCAAAAACCAATGTGCAAATTTGAAAGCAGAAAGCAAAAAAAAACTGTGGTTCTAACTATATTTTAATTACAAATCACAATTAAATATTCAAGCACTTCAGATCAGGAAGAATACCAGGTCAAAATCTAATTTATTATTTTCAGTTTGGGTGCAAGGATGGGATAATAATCTCAAAGTGATCAGCCAAAATATCTTTACTTTACTAAACTATTGCTAAAGATTTTAATTACGGTAGCATTGGAGAGTGTAGGTCTAATAAGGCTATAGACTCCAGAGAGTTTAAGTGGTTAAGAAGTGTGAAATGAGACTGATAGGATTTTTACATGTCCTGGCCAGATAGTTTGCATATCAAAGAATAGTGAATTATAGCAGGACAGTAGAACAGCCTTCCAAGCGTTAGTCTAGCACATAAACCAGAAAGGTCACAACTGATTGTCCTATTCCTTTGCACTGTCCTTTCATTTGAAAATATGATACCAGAAATATTAATATTTTTAAGCAAGTATTGTGAATAATACTGCTTGTGCGGTAACAATTACTGCCACAGCCGACCAGAAAACCACTATTTGCATGGCTAAAACAGAAGTCAATAGTCATGCTAGCTGATAACATGATATTCTACTGAAAGAAAGATGGTCACATGTTGTCTTTAATCGGATTATCCTGAAAAGGATCCACTATATTTCTTTCATTTCGTTTTAAATACCTACACTGTTGTTCCTCCTTATAAAAGAAATGGACACTACTTTGTAAAATGTATGTTGTTGGAAAATGTGATTGATTACTGCTCATAGAACTCAATTTCCCAATCCCAGGTAGTACTAGTTGAAAGACAAACAGTTGCTCAACCTTTTTCGTCCTTGTACCTCTATACTCAGGTGACCATGTTCAAGCAAGCATAAAGTTGATTTAAGGTTCATAATGACATCGGTTTTGGGCTATTATCGCAGTGATAAAAAATTACTTTGTATTTCTGCCTGCACAAACTCTCAGTTGCTTTCCAAAGAATCCCAGTTCCACAGGGAGAAGTGTCACTGCTATTAGTTTACTGCGCCAGTAAAACTGTAACTCTGAAGCCACTCGGTAGGTTCTTTGGTCAATAGCTTGCAGATAGACACCCTTAGGCTTTAAACATGCTCTTTAAACACCAAAGGAACAGGCTAGCTGTAACATACAACTATTCAAATCAATCAATGACATGGCTGCTGAATTACCTAAGGGTGTCCCTGATGTGTTGCTGCACAGATTACACTTCATGCATCGTCTCATTCATAGCTTTCATATTATACGCTGGTGTGTCCTGTCACTGCTCAATTGCCCTCTCCTGAACAACTTAACTGCTGTGGCTTTGCAGTTCCCATTTGTGCAGCCCGACCAGGAGGCCTGTTTTAAACAGACCCATCTCCTTGCTTACCTTGTGCCAGTGTTTGCAGAGAGAGAGCCGGCTGTCCGGACTGGACTGTGAGCAAGCCACAACGCTGCATAGTCATTATGTGCTGTTGTTGAAGCTGCTGCACCTGGATAAGCTGCTGCTGAAGGGCTAAGTGGTGTGCTGCCAGTGGCTGTTGTTGCTAAAATAAAACATTAAAGATTAGTGATAAAATTCACATTATACTACAATTTTGATAAATTTAATGTTTAAGAACCATTGTACTTGATAGGGAATAAAATAATTTTGTCTTGGAAACATAGTTGGCCTTCCATATAAAGTTGATCTAACCTTTCCCACTCAGATATAATGATCACTGCTGTGGATAAAAGATGTCCTATTGAGAAGGTTGTTTGAGCTGAAGGTGATAATGACCACCTAAGAATATCATAACCTTTACTGTGATAACACTCTTGAATATCGTTAAATAAATTATATTATCAAAATGTATACATTTATTTTCAACCTATTTATGATGCACATATATGACATTCACTAAATTCTCCCCAATAAGAAAGTGTAACCATTTCCCCAAGACATTCAATGGTACTACCATCACTGAATACCCACCACCAATATTCTTGGGAGTTACCAGACCAGAAGCTGAACTGGACCGGCCATATGAAGATTGTAGCCACAAGTGCATGTCAGAGGCTGGGAATTCAGTGGAATTCCAAAGCCTGTCCACCAACTACAAGGCACAGGTTTTGTGATGGAATGTTCTCTACTTGTCTGGATGAGTGCAGCACGAACAACACTCCAGAAGCTTGCCACTATCCAGGACAAGATATCCTGCTTGGTTGGCACCCCATCTACTAACTTAAACATGCAATGCCTCCACCACCAATGCATGGTGGCAGCACTTTGTACCATCTGTAAGATGCACTGCAGCAACTTGCCAGGGGTCCTCAACAGCACCTTTCCAACCTGCGACCTCTATCATTCAGAAGAACAAAGGTAGATATATGGGAACTCCACCACCTGCACATTCCTCTCCATTACGCACACCATCTGAATTGGAACTATATTGAAACTCCATCATGGTCTTCAAAATCCTGGATGTCCCTCCCAAGCAATGCTGTTGGTATACCTACACCACATAGACTGCAGTGATTCAAGACGATGGTTCACATTCACCTTCTCAGGGGCAATTAGGGATGGGCACTAAATGCTGGCCTAGTCAGCAGTGCCAACATTCCATGAACGAATTGAAAATAATTAAAATTAGTAACTTTTTATCTGCATGAATGACTTGTCCGCAAGCCAGAATTCCTGTTGACAATGGCCCTTGAAATAAATGGAAAAGTCAAAGACTTAAATAAGAAAAAGTTAATTTAATGTTGTTAATCAGCCATGACAAAACATGAAATAACTTACTAAATCATTCATAGAAACAGCCTCTGGATTTTAATTACAGACATTTATAATTTAGCAAACAGCATCTGACTTGAATATCGGTATCCCAATACGTCATCCAGTTCCACAAAGCCCTTGTATTGATTGGTCATATAGTAATCTACTAACATTTATTAATTTTATTTTTTAAAGTCTATTTCTCCATTCCCCTTCCACCACCATTAATTGATTTAAGCTATGCAACTGATTAAAAAAATCAATATGTACACTGTTTAACTAATCTATACTAATTTTTCCATGCCATTCAAAGACACACCAACAGTTTTAATGTTCCAACAATATATAAATATACATCCAAAGTGCATTTAATAGCAGTAATTATGTTTTGTTGCATTATTTTCCACATCTATTCATTTTATAGTGCTATAATATGAATACAAGCTGAAGTGCTATTTGGCATGGTGAAAATCACAAAAAATTCTGCTCAAAGTCAGTAGTAAATATAAAAACCAACTGAATGAAGGCTAAATATTATGAATTACAGAATGTAAATAATTATTTCCTTATGTTAAAGCATAAATGAAAAATCGAACAAATATCGTTGAAACTCACATTTTATGAACTTCTCTATTTGCATTTAATACTAGTGGAGGATAAGCTATTCCATAACGGTAAGCATTATAAACATTTCATTCACCCGTTCACATTTGCAATTTTTTTTTCTTTGTCCTTTTTTTAATACATACCTTATTTCTTCAGTATGATTGCAATGCCTAATGAATAAATTTGAGCCAGATGCAGAGGTTTGTATCATGAGCAAATTTGAAGGTGGGGCTAAAATATCAAAAGCTCTGGAATCATTTGCCAAGATGACTAGAAGTTGAAGTGGAGAGATTGTAGGATCATTCTGGACAGACCAGCTAAGATTAACCACATGGTTTTCTTCATTCAAATTTATCTTATGATCATCTTTATGTATTTTTGCACATCAAAATACTTGACTGATTCAAATCATTAAATTCAGCTACTTTAAATAGCTCAAAGTGCTGCTGGGCTAATATTGTATCTTAGATGTGCACTTTGATTTAATTTTAATCCGTAACGTTACATTTTACATGTATTTACACGTAAACTTAATCAGTTATTTTACAGAAAGTAATGGCTTCTAACTTAAAAATGAAAACCAAGAATTGGTAGCTTGCCATTAAAATCAATCATTTTCATTTGCCTCTACGTGATTTAATTTTCAAGCTCAGTACTCTAATTGGAAGGCATTATGCAATTTTGTGCGTCATATAAATAGCTAAGTGGTAAGCCTCCTTTAAAAATTCTGGATTACACTGAACATCTCCTGGAAAACACTGTAATTTGTCTAGTTGGTCTTTGTAGAGAAAAGGGCAAATACACCCAACTTCAGGAGACATTAATGAGGTGATTATTTGATGTAAATAATTTTCTGTTTTGAACCATGGTTTACTTGAATCAAAACAGTATAGATAATAATCAGTAAACATAAGATTGCTCAGCCATTCCAGGTCATGAGTGGTAGGTATATCAAGGCTTGACATGCACATGCTCCTCTCTTAATTGGAAAAATCAAAAAAGTCTGATATTCATTCTAAAATCACTAGTTAACTGTGCATGATTTTGATACAATCTCTGTACAAAACTATTTACATTCAGGTAAAAGCAACATGTATTTTACATTGGCAGAAAGTAGGGGAAATGAGAAACTGTACCCTCTTGAGATAAATCGAATTTTGGAGGCAGCACTGATCTAATACTGGAGAATTACCCAATCTTCAAAGCTTTACAGATAGAGAGGGTTTGTGAATACATTTTGACTGTGCAATAGTATAAAATGGTTGATAGCCCAGACAGCAACCTGTTCTGCATTTCTCCCGAAATGGATGCAGAAACTGGGAGGGATGTAAAATGGCTGCAGATTCATTATAATCCATTGTATACTATCACACAGTCAGTTCTACCCTATTTACATCACAATCTCATAACATGTTTAGCTGACACGAATACTAATTTTATTCAAAATTCAAAATCAGAAGGTGTTACCAGCTTAAAATAACAACATCTATTATTGATTTAAAGGCCAGCACGGGTTCAATCCCGGCCCTGGGTCACTGTCCATGTGGAGTTTGCATATTCTCCCCATGACGAGTAACCCAAAAAGATGCGCAGAGTAGGTGAATTGGCCATACTAAATTGCCCCTTAATTGGAAAAAAAAAACTGGGTACTCTAAATTTATTTTTGAAAATCTAGTCTTGATTAAAAACTCTCCTGGGCAGTTTTGATCAATTAAGGAGCTTGGTGAGAAATTTCCAGAGTATGTTTTTCCTTATTGGTCCTGGGGTTTTATTTGTCTCTCTCAGGAGATTACATGGCTGTGTTGGGGTGGGAGCATGTGGAATGAGGGAGAAAATAAGCGATTAGCACTGCTGCTCCAACCTCAATATGGGGCAGACTTAATAGGCCAGCCGCTCTTTTGCTGCCCATCAATTTTGTAGATTCATAACTACCTCCCATTGACATTGTCAATAATATTACATCTTTTTTTTTAAGCTGACAAAGTCCATTTCCAACCCACACCACTTTCAGTTCATCAGGTCATCTTGCAATGAAGTTTGGAAAATTATAATGGCTGCTGTATATATATTTATTGAACTAAACTAAGCAAATACTTTGGATTCATATTGATTGTAACACTGAATTAGCATCATAACTTTCACAGTAAGGGAGATATTTCTTTCATTTAGTGTAACCAATAAATCAAAAAGGATCATTATGGATCCAATAATCTTTCCCACCTCACCTATTTTGAAGCCTCGACCCAGGAATATTTGACCCCACCCAATGACGTGGAACGGCAGAGACAATTTGCCATTGGCCTTTGGTAGCATCTGCTGGTCCTGCCGAAATCTATGGCATTTTGTATGGCTTGCCCACCCCACTGGCAGGGAATTCTGACAGCGGGACCAGACGATCCGGCCAGCACAAAGGGCTGGAAAATCCCACCCTCGGGGGTTCTGTTGTATTCAACAGTCACGCTATTACCTTGAAGGTGGAAAGATTCATCCCTCAAACTTTGGGGGGAATACATCATTTTTGAAAAAGGAACTAGTAATCTATCTGGAACCAAAAACAAGGCCATGATCCATGTCGTTCACTTTACAGCGTTGGGGATTTATAAACTCACTTGCCTAGAACACCAGTGGAATAAAAGGAATTGGGAAATAGATATACACAACAGATCTCTTTACAAACAGAGTGACAGCTCTGGGATCCAGGGACCTGGAACTAAAGCATTTTTTTTATTAATGTCAGTCACTCACACGTAGGTGATCGGGTACCCTCTGTGTATTTGAAACTATATTCTCCTGTGTATTTTGATGCCTTTTCTTTGCAGCGTTGCTGCATTGTAGAAGGATTTTGCACCCCTTTAGTTCCTAATACATTCCACACCTGCTCGGTTGTTTACTCACACCTGCATGAAGTGACTTGCACCTTGCTGAAAAACGTGGAGTATTAGTCAATTAGCTTTTACCACAAATTGATCTTCAGTTTGTCTGTTAAGCACACTGAGATAACACAGGCTGCAACTGGATGCAGCTATAACTGAAATATACTCCAGACCTTGAAGTTAGTTCAATTTGATTTATTGAACCTGTCACACAGTCAGCTCAGCTCTCTGTGAGTTCGACTCTCTGCTAACCCAAGTGTGATCTCTCTGTCTGACTGAACCAGACTAACTCTTAGCCACGTGCTGTAGATGTTATGTGATATATACACCTGACTCACTCTGTAGATGTCCCCAGTGGAAAGAGGCGGAGTGTGAGTGCATTGTGCCTTTTATATTGGGAAACCACTCCCAAGTGTTCTGCCTGCTGATTGGTTGTGTCCTGTTCATTAGCTGCCTGTCTGTATCTCATTATGTGCATGTCTGCATATCATGACACAGTTTGTCTGCATGGGGAGCACAGGGTGGAAATGGTACTCATTGTGCCTGTTTTTCTTGGAAAATTTTAAATCCTGCAGTGCATCACTAACAGCAGAGAAGGGCCGAACAGCACATAATATATAGCAGACAGTGGATACTACATCAGCACCAATGTAATATAAGAAGGGCATATAATTAGACTGGAAATAGTACCCTTAACCGTTCTTTTTGCCATGGGGTATGATTACAGCAGCCAGTTGCTTTTCTAGGCGTCATGTTTTGGCTATTGCTGGCCTGCAGTTCCATGCCTGTCCATTTTTAGTGCCTGCACTTGCTTTTTACATAAGCCTCACAGAGACTGCAAATATAATTCAAGAACACTTACATAAACATCCAGCACAATTCACTGGCATTTGTGCCATGTTTGCTCTTTTTCTGTGGGTGCTCATTAGGAATGGGAGCAAGGAAAGCACCATATGCAGTGCAGCTCTGAAACAGCCAAGAAGATTTGTTTTTGCAGTATTTATGCTGCATGTTCACTGCAGTTTTTTCTTGGGCTATTCTAACCCATATTTTAAATTTTTTTTGATGATTATTATTGTTCAACGCTTACGGTTAAGTTTGCATTCAAGGCACCTTCAACACAGAATATTGTGGTTAAAGTGGTACAAGATAAAAGATGGCATTCCAAGGAGGTCAGGAGAATTGTCCCTTTAATTTTTTTATTTTGGGCACAAGAATTCAAATCTTAATAGGAGTTAGAAGTTTCCCTGCACGACAGCAGTAACACAATATGTGACAAGCTTTGAGACGTTTAAACATGCTCATATAAAATGGAAGTATTATTGCTATTTAATTAATTTTATTGGATTCTGCAGTGGCAGGCAATTGTCTTATGTGCTTTGCTGCTGAGATTGCCCCTTGTGTGTTGTGGACTTCTCTACCGGTTCTGCATGAGTACTGCCTTTAAATGTTCCTCTATTTGAAGGATCCACTGGTGGATATGTTTATTTGTAATTATCCCAGATGTTTCAGTAAAAATCTCAAGGACGTGTAACAACGGTTGTCTGCACTGAAATCTGCCATTGGCAATGTCAGTGGCACCTGCAATGCTCATCACAATTACACGAGAACATTTCCTTTAAATGCTGTTCCAATGCTGTGGATGTTTTGGAGCAAACATTTCAAATTTTAACTTATAGACAATCAGGAGGGAGCGATCAAAAGGACTTTCAGTTCCCAGAGTTCTATGCTCTATTGGAAGGCATCTCCTCATATGAGACATCAGTCTGCCTAACCATAGAACTTGAAATCCTTTCTCCCACACTTGGCCTTGTCAACCTGAACCAGTTCCATAAATTCTGTTACTGCAGGACTGCTGGACAGTACTGGACAAAGTCCTGTCGTCAATATGTCGAGCATTCTATGCAAAATGCATACCAATTCTACTATAATTCCGTATATCTCACACATTTTTTAGAGTGACACAGCGTGATTGGAATGCAAGTCTCACCGATCTGGATTTTCCTCTACCATCCTGCCACAATTGGACCATTGCCAGAGACCTTTCCCTGCTGTTGTGCGTAAATAATGGTGCGGCACAGTTTCCGTTCCAATTTTGCACCTGATATTAGCCGAAAATTATGCAATACACATGTTTATGCCCCTCAGCCCTACCAGGAGCTTGCATGGGAAATTACCACAACCTCTTAAAATGAGCCAAGTTGCACTGGTCTCAGGCTCTTGAACAGGATTTTCATTCACAAAAACCCTCATTCAGGCAGCCATTCTCTGATTCAGAGCATATGCTGAGCACTAATCTTTCACATGAAGCAAATGTTAAATTTAACAGTGTTGATCATGTGCAATTAGATGTCACCAGTGTGTTCATATAGAGGGAATTGGCATTAATTGTTGCTTCTACATTTCTACAGAACAGCATTACATTAGAGAGAATTTCATGGAGATGAAGGAGTCTCAGTAAGAGACCTACATTGCCGCATTTAGGGAAATGCTGGCGAATTAAGAGCCAATGAGGCAGTTAACAGGGAGGCCGTTCATGGGCCCAGGCCCTGAGGGCGGGAGGTCCTGGCCTGCCATAAACTGCTGGTCTTTTGTCCAGCAGCATCACAAGGAGCGGGTAGGTGGTGCGAGAAGTACACTCACCAGAGGGCCATGATCACAGAATGGTCCAGGCCAGAGGTGAGTGATGGTGGGAGGAATTCCCTGAGGTGGACGTCATGGGCGAGGGAGTTGGCAGTAAGGGCGGGCGGGGGTGCAACAGCAGCCTTCCCACTGAGCGTTGACTGAGGAACCGCTCTTTCCCAAATAGACACCACAAGCAACCTAGACAGATTTGCATATCTTTAATGCTAACAGTGGTTGGAAGAGCCCTTTTAATAGGGAATTCATTTTCCCTCCCAAGACCACCATCGGCAGCACAGCAGGAAAGTCAACCACATGCTTTCCAGGGATGGACTTAATATGCAAGAACATACATATGACCATATGCAGGAGTAGGATATTTGGCCCTTTGAGCCTGATCCACCATCAATATAACCATGGCTGCTCCACTTCCTGTCTACCCCGGGTAGCCTTTCACTCCCTTTCTTATCAAGAAATATTCAAAGACTTTGCTTCCACTGTTTTCTGAAGAAGAGTTCCAAAGACCCAGCCCTCAGAGATAACATTTCTCCTCATCTTAAATGAGCAATCTCTTATTTTTAAATAGTGACCCCTAGATTCTACCACAAGAAGAAACATTGGGAGTGATTTTCCAACCCCATCCAAATCGGGCTCTGTGTCAGGCGCGAAACCTCACTGGGCATGATATAGATAATGATAATGGCTCATTTAAGTATTAAATATCCGGACGCCATATTCACCTGGTGCCTAGGAGTCAACGGGTATCATCATGCCTGCGAGGTCTCAACCAGACGCCATTAAGCTCGTTTCCACAATCGTGGACCAGGTGTGATGGTACGTTGGGGTGACTTTAAAGCCTTCCGTGTGGTCAGGGACAGGAAGGGTAGTATCAGGACATTCCCCCTTGCACCCAGGCACCTGGACACTACCAGCCTGACACCTTGGCATTGTCAGGGACCAGGTGCACTGCCAGGGTGCCAGGCTGGCACTGCTCATAAGCCAGGTTGGCACTACCAGGGGTCAAGGTCTGGGGAGCCATACCCATTAAGGGGAGGCGGGGGCTTGAAAGGACCAAAGAAAGTTTGTGGGGGAAGCAAGGGATAGTGAAGAGGGGGTTCCTGAAAGTGGAAATGTAGAGATCAGGACAGCCATTCAAAATGGCACCCCGATCTGTGATGGGCCGATCCTACTGGCGAGCTCAGCTCCCCAGTACAGGAAATCCTCCCACGTGTGGCCTAGATGGGGAGAAACTCCCTTAAGCCCCCCAAAAAAAACATCTAAGTGCCGTTGAAGAGCGGCGTTAATCTCGGCACTGGAGCCACCGAAAAACACCCCGCCAAACACACCCAAAACTGGACGTGGAAATATTTCGGGTGAATTGTGCCCAAATGTCAAGCCCCCTTGGGATCTTGTATGTTTCAATAAAGTCATCTCTTACTCTCCAGAACTCCAGTGGACGCAAGCCTAGCCTGTCCAACTTTTCTTCAAAAAACAACCGTCTTTTACCTATTCCAGCTATTAGTTTGGTGAACCTTCTCTGAACAGCTTCCAATGCATTTATATATTTCCTTAAAGGAGGAGATCAATACTGTGCACAATATTCCCAACATTGTCTCACCAATGCTCTTTACAACTGAATCATAAGTTCCCTACTTTTGTTATCAATCCTCCTCACAATAAACGATAACATTCTATTAGCTTTCCTAATTACTTGAAGCTACATACTAGCCTCAGATACCCAGATCCCTCTGAATCTCAGAGCTCTTCAATCTCCCAACATTGAGATCTTTTACTTTCTGCTAAAATGGGAGAATTTCATATTTGTCCACATTATGCTCTATTTCTCCACTGACGTAACCTATCCATGTCCCTTTGTAGCCTCCTTATGTCCTCGTCATACAATGCGCCTGCCCACCTCCAAATTCTCCACAGGGAAAAGCATAAAAAAATACCCACTTAATCAGAATCTCTTTATGGAAATATTAGAGGCGATGTTTAATATGGAAAGCAAATGAGACCAGGAAAGCCACAAAGTTGCAAAAATTACTTCAGGGCAGTCTTTATTTGGACAAGAGAAAATATTTCTAAACGCAAAGAGTAAGAGGATGGTCAAGTGAAGGATGGGATGACTTCTGGTAGTGGCATGGGAGGGAGAGGTCACTCATTAAGTAGCTCTGACCAGGACCTGCGTTTTTCAGGTCTATTTGCCCGATTTTTCAGGAGACTTTTGCAGAAAAGCATTGTGGATCAGTAATACAGTGTTCCCGCATGAAATGCATGCCAAAAACGAGAGGGAAAGGAAGCAAGAAACCACTGTGGACAATTCTTCGGCGGACTCCGAGGCTTCGCGCAGTTCCTCAGCAGAGAAAATGGAGACAGCAGCATTGCCGACGATGGCCACCCCGATAACAGCGGACGTGCTCTCTGGTGTGCTCACAAAGGAGTTTGAAAAGCATTTTCGACAAGCAATGGAAGTTGGTGTCCTAAAGTCTGTGTAAACTGATTGAGAGCTGGGGCCCTGTCTGGGTGAAACTTGATAAGACCATTGAGGCGGTAAAGAAGTTTGGCGAGGTGCTCGAGGGCATGGAGAAGGCATTAACTAGGTAAGGTGAGCAGTTTGTGCCGTTGGAGGCAGAGATGGCGGTGGTGGCCAATGAAAATAAGAGATGGAAGGCAAAGGTCGATGATCTTAAAAATCAGAACCTCAGTCGTGGGGTTGCTAGAGGCGGTGGAGGGCCCGAAACCCACTGAACATCTGTCGCAAATGTTTGTGAAGATGATGGGTAATGATGGTCTTGTTTCCCCACCGGAGCTGGATAGGGCCCATTTGACATTTTGGCAGAATCCACAGCCGAATGAGCCACCTCGAGCGATCATCATTTGCTTCCAGCCTTTGCGAGGAGAGTATCCTAAAGTGGACCATATAGCACTGTGACTCGAAGTGGGAAGGAAACCTCATGAGGATTTATCAGAACGTTGGGGCTGAGTTGGCGAGGAGGCGGGCGGCCTTTAATAAGGTTAAAGCCGTTCTGTACAAAATGGGAGTCTGGTTCAGGGTGGTGTACCCGGCAAGGCTGCAGGTGGTTTGAGTCCAAGGACTATTACTTCAAGGACGGAGGAAGCGGACCCCTTTATTAATAAACATGGACTCAGGACTAGTTGAATCTCTTGTATGGGTTTTTTGATTTCTGTGGGTTGGTTGTTGGAATATCTTCTTGTATATAATTGTTGATAAAATGTGTTTCTCTGTTTGTGGGGTTGATGGGGGATTGCCACCTCCTTGCACAGCTCAGCCTGATTCAGCTTAAGGTGGCTCATAGGGCTCACCTAACTAAGGCTAGGACGAGTGGGTTCTTTGAACTGGAGAACAGGTGTGAGTGATGCTCTCGTGGGCCCACCAATCACATTTGCGTGTTCTGGATGGTAAGCTTTTGGGTCTCCTTCTTTCGCACCATGTCGGGGATTGTTAACATTGATCTAGAGCTTTGTCCATTGGTGGCCATATATGGGGTGTCGGACCCACCTGGGCTGCAGACTGGGGTAAAGGCAGATGTTCTTGCTTTTGGCTAGCCGACAGCCCAGAGGCTGCTGGGATGGAGATCTTCCGCTCGCCCAGTGCCTTAGCCTGATTGGGTGACCTCATAGAATTTCTATATTTGGAAAAGGTCAAGTACACTGTTAGGAGATCGGTGCAGGGCTTCTACCTGAGTGGCAGCCATTCATCTCCTACTTTAAAGGATTAGTCACCATCAGCTGTTAGAATGGGGGGGGGGGGGGGGGGGGGGTGGCGGGTTGGCAGGGGGGGTAGGTAATTTTTGTTGGGCTGGCAAAGTCAGTTGGGGGTTTTTTGGTGTTTCTTTTTAAAATATATTGTTACTATGACACTTTAATCGGAGCTCCTTTCTGGGCTGTTTGATACATCAATGAAAACGTTTTAATAAGACTACTGGTGGTTGACCACGTGGAGACGAAACTGGCGGCCCAGGGTCAGGCAATCCAGACGTTGGAGGATCTGGCAGGGGAGCATGAGGACCAGGCCACCTCTATGGCGGCAGATATCGGGATGCTGCATGACCAGCAGAAGAGGCTGTTGGAGAAAGTTGAGGACCTGGAAAATCATTCTTGGAAGCAGAATATTCGGATCGTGAGTCTGCCGGAGGGAATCGAAGCATCGGACGCTGGTGCGTATGTGGGGAAGATATTGGAGAAGCTGCTTGGGGAAGGTGCATTTGATTGACCGCTGGAGGTGGATCGGGCCCACAGGGCACTGATGTGCAAGCCCCAGGGGGTGAGCCACCGAGGGCGATGGTGGTGCAATTATATTGGTTCCTGGACAGGGAACGCATTATGAGGTGGGCCAGGCAGACGAGGCGATGTGTGTGGGAGGATGTTGAGATCTGGGTGTATCAGGACCTGGCAGCAGAGCTCGCAAAGAGGAGGGCGAGCTTTAATAAGGTCAAGTCAGCCCTGTTTTTGAAAAAAGGGCATAAAGTTCAGACTACTGTACCCGGCCCGCCTGTGGGTGACCTATGGGGTCGGAGTGGTACTTTGGCTCATCGGAGGAGGCAGTGGACTTCATGAAGGAGAATAGACTGACAGGAGAAGGAGGATCTTGAACTTTGACTGAGGAGAACTGAACTATGTTTTGTAAAACTTTGGATCTGTTTGTACTTATTTTGGGGGTTTTGCTTGTTTCTTGCCGGTTTATCTTTGGTTCAGTTTGGCGTTAGGCTAGTATATAGTAATTTGTAAAGGGAGAAGGGGTGGGTCTTTGTGCTCGGACCTTGGGAGGGATTGTTTGTTTATTTTTGCTTCTTGCCTTTGTTTTGACTATTTGCACCAACAGCGGGCGGGAGGGGAACCAGTGGGGGTTAGATGCTAGACACCACGGGCAAGGGCTGCCAGGCTAGTTGGAGCACTAGTTCACGGAAGCAAAGTGGGGGGGTGAGCTGAAGACCTGGAAGGGGGGGGAACTCGTCTGGTGACGGGGAGGGGAATTTCAAAGTGGAGGAGGAGGAGGGTTGATGACGGTGGTTGCCCGAGGGCGAGCCGGGGGAGGTGCGAGACATGGGCCGCAGACTGGCCTAGCAGAGGTTATGGCTGATCGGCTGGGGGGGAGGGGGGGTGCACCCCCTCCCCAGGCTGGTCATGTGGAACGTTCGGGGACCGAATGGGCCAGTCAAAGGGGCCCGTGTGTTTGCGCACTTGAGGCAACTGAAGGTAGACAGGCTATGTTGCAGGGGACACATTTGAAGGTGGGGGATCAGATTACGTCGAGGAAGGGATGGGTTGGGCAGGTGTTTCATTCTGGAATGGACTTTAAAACGAAGGGGGTGGCAACCCTGGTCAATAAATGGGTGGTATTCGAGGTGGGGAAGATAGAGGCGGACCCGGTTTTGGGTGGGGGGGGGGGGGGGGGGGGGGGTAGACATGACATGTTATAGCGAGTGGGAAGTTGGAGGGAATGGCCGCGGTTTTGGTAAATACAAAAAAGGGAAAAAAACAGAAGTGTTTTAATAAAAACATATCTTTTTTAAAAAAGGATGGGACCAATTAGGGACTGAAAAAAATATATCTTTTGTGGGTGCAGAGGGCACAGCTGAGGTTGAAACGAGTACCGTTTATCTGCCTTCACTAAAGAGAATGCTGCGACTGGAGCAGTAACTGAAGAGGCAGTAGAGATATTGGATAAGATAAATTCAGCAAGCAGTGGAGCAAAGTAGGTGAAACAAAGTTAGTGGGTGTGGTAGCGAGTGAGCAAATCAAGGAAGTTGCATGTATCGTAAGTACTATCAAGAGTTCCAAAGAAAATTCTTAAATGACAAGAATACAGCTTCTCGTGTTTGCAGGATTGACCTTGAGTTTAATTAATTGTGTGAAGGAAAACATAAAAGTTATGGAAATTTGCAATAGCCAAAATCAATTTCAAAATTTTAATAAAATAAAATGAGCATTATTCGAACATCAGGAGGCTTTTTTAATTGTGCTTCTGATCTAAACAATTAAAATGGCGTTAAAGTATTTAAAGGGTAAATAATCAAAATAGACAGTCCCGAGATGTGACGATCTCCATAAAGAAATTGTGCAGCCATTTAAAATCGTCTATGCATTAAGTGGTGTAAAAGAATGATTCATGCGTTCAATGTAATAAGAAATTTGTGACAAAACAGCAAGGTTGTAAATCAATTTAATGAGAAGCAGATTTGCTAAGAACTATTAGTTATATCAAGCTTATCGAAAACAACACCCACAAAACAACATTACCCCGCATGTAGAAGAATAGTGCGCTCAACAGTGCCATTTGTGGGAACAAATGTACAATCAGAAAACTGAATGCAGACACATGCAAATGATAATAGTAAACTGATGATCAATTAGCAGAAAATTTGCTGAAGCTTTCATTATTTAACCATATACTGCAAATAAAATTCTGTGTATTGAGTCAAAACAAGAAAAAACAGACGTAACTGTATTAGTCAACACTCCCTTCTTCCTACCTCAAGTAGAAATAAAGTAAAGCTGCTGATTAAGGTATTATCTCTCATATTGGTGGCATTTTAGAGACATGATAATCTTGATAAATTTGATTTAAAAATACTCCAGTCAAAGTTTGGAAATTAGTCACATATGGACAGTTCTTAACTTGCTTGAAATAATTCATGAAAAATTTCTGAAAATAGGGTAACCAATGGCTAGGATTCTCCATTCTCCACCCCTGGGATCAGGAATCACAATCGGGCAGATTGGAGCATTGGCCAAAAAACGGGATCGTTTCCAGGCGGCAAACCCATTGCCAGTCTCCACTCTGCCAGAACATGCAAAGTGCTCATTTGTATGCAGTGAAATGCAATTAACAGGCTGGAAGCTCGGTTCTCCTCCGCCCAGAATGTTGCTCCTACAGCGGGGAATCCACAAGCGGACTTTGGTGTAAGCATGGTAGGACCCGAGGGGGGTCAAGGGAGTCATCCAATTGTTAATGTATGCCTCTGCTGCTTCCAGGCTGCAGAGGGGTGCTCTCCAAGGGCCCTTAGGGGTTGGGCGGGCTTGGGCTGCCGGTGAGGGCTTGACCCCGTGACCCTCACCCTGGTTGGGGGGGGGGGGGGGGGGGGGGGTCTTGTGTCTGGACTGCCCCTTCCAGCCCTATGTATTCTGAAGATCACCTTTGGCATGGTGATCTCAGGCAGCCCTCTGTTTAACAGTATCATTCTGGTCAGACTTTAAACTCTAAATTGGCCTCCTTGCCCGAACTGTTCAGCTTGACCACTGATGAGCAGTTCAGACAGTCCAGTGAAGAATCAATGCAGGAACACTTCCCATTCCTAACATTTGCTCCCTCAGCCCTATGCCTTTGAACCTGCAGATGTTTGAAGTGTTAGGGCCCTCCTAGAAAGCCCCCAATCACTTGAAAGAGCTTGAAATTCCCTGAGAATCTTTGAAATGCTAAGCATCCATTCAATATCACAGAGCAGTACCTTTGACTAGCCTGTGATTGACAGTTTAATGGTTCAGACACAGCTGCTAGGAGATTGTTTCACTATAAGAACATAAGAACTAGGAGCAGGAGTAGGCCATCTGGCCCCTCGAGCCTGCTCCGCCATTCAATGAGATCATGGCTGATCTTTTATGGACTCAGCTCCACTTTCCGGCCCGAACACTATAACCCTTAATCCGTATCTTTCACGTCACACTTGAATGCGTCTCAAGTACCCTCCATTGATCTGAACCACAATGTTTATAAACACTCTTGTTATGCTTGACAGCTCCGAACCACTTCAACAATGCTGAGTACTTTCTGCAGTCACAAGCGGAAGTGAAACCTCTTAGCTGCTTTGAAGTGGTCAGCAGCTGTCAATCATAACAAGAGTGTTTAGAAACATTTGGTTAGGATCAATGAAGGGTTTGAGATTCATTCACGTGTTAAGAGAAAGATAAATAAACAAACCCCCGAGCAGCTGTGTCTGAACTATTAGCTGCCAATCTCAGGCTAGTAAAATTGAAAGCTTGGCATTACAATGGATCTTAGTGGTTTAAAGCCTTTGCAAGTGTTGAGGACTTTAGAGGAAGACTGCCACTTCAAAAAGCTGTGGTTTCGAAGACATAGGTCTGAGGGAGCAGATGTTAGGAAAGGGAAAGTGTTTCTGCATTGATTCTTCACTGGACTGCTCATCAGTTGTCAAGCAGAGCAGTGCAGGGTGAGGAGGCCACTTCAGAGTTTAAAAAGTCTGATCACGATGGTGCTGTTGAACAGAGGGCTGCCTGAGATCACCACACAAAGGGTGATCTTCAGGCTGCACAGGGCTGGAAGGGGTAGTCCAGACACGGGACTCTTGTCCCAGGGTAAAGTCTTCGCCCACAGCCCGTGCCCACCCAATGCCCAGGATCCTTTGGGAACCCCCCTTGTAGCCTTGCAGCAACAGAGGGGCAGATTAGTAACGGGATGACCCTTGACCAAGCCTCGGGGTCCATCATGCCAGGCTAGGGTGTAATTGCGGGGTGTCAGTGCCATGTTGCCAGGGGGGGCAGTGCACCATTGGCAACGCCAAGGGCATAGGACTGAAGAGGGGGGGTGGATAAAGTGGGGAGCTGGTCACCCTCATGAATGCGTGGTGTGTACTTGATCAGTAATTACCTGGTGGTGGTGGTGGTGGGGTGGGGGGGGGGGGGGGGGGGGGTTGTGGAGGATGCCCCTCTGTGATGAGGGGTTAGGGGTGCTCCCTTTCGAGAAGAAGGGTTGGCATTTGCTCTGTGACATTTGCATGACCCACAGGGAGTGGGTTATGCCATTCGACTTTGGTATTAGGGCATCTGTTCTAAATGGCAGCCTGAGGAAGAGAGTGATGGGACTCCGAAGCGCTTGCCACTCTACACATATTTGCAGGCAAATCGCACCCGAGCACCACTTCTAGTGCCAGCGGGGTCTAGTCTCGATTCCCCGCTGCAGGAGCTCTTAAGACTCAGAAACAGAGAATCCTGGCTCATATCAATTGAGATTCACCTCCCTTTCAAGAAAGACAAGGACGTTATAGGAGATCAATACCAATGTTGGCAATTACTCTCCCACTCAAACCTATTTTTTGAAGAAAATTTGTTTATAGGTTTGGGTTTGTGTGTGTCCAGTGATTTTATTTTAAAATAAAATATTATGGGGGATTTTCAGCACCCCCTGTGGCGTGTTTCTCGTCGGCTCACCACTGGCCGTGGCAGGATTTTCTGATCCCACCATTGCTAATGTGATTACCCACTGAATCCGCCCACCACTGCCGGGAAACCGGCGGCGGGGGTTCACTGTCTGCCGAAGGTCCCGCTGGCAAGAACGGCTAGAAAATCCCCCCCCATAGTGAATCACATTTTTAATGAAGAATGAAAACAATAAATCGCTGGCTTTGAAAGCAGACCAAGGCAGGCCAGCAGCTCGGTTCAATTCCTATACCAGCCTCCCCGAACAGGCGCTGGAATGTGGCGACTAGGGGCTTTTCACAGTAACTTCATTTGAAGCCTACTTGTGACAATAAGCGATTTTCATTTCATTTCAAACATCAGTGGTGAGCTCGGACGTTTGTATTTATGCATACAAACACATACTTTCCACATTACTCTTTTGAAAAAGACCTAGTTAAAATCCAGTTGACTATATTCAAGAGAATAACATGATATATCTTTTTTTTTTATAAATTTAGAGTACCCAATTCATTTTTTCCAATTAAGGGGCAATTTAGTGTGGCCAATCCACCTACCCTGCACATCTTTGGGTTGTGGGGGCGAAACCCACGCAAACACGGGGAGAATGTGCAAACTCCACACGGACAGTGACCCAGAGCCGGGATCGAACCTGGGACCTCAGCGCCGTGAGGCTACAGGGCTAACCCACTGAGCCACCATGCTGCCCATAACATGATATATCAAAGTATCAAACGTAATGGAAGAGAAAGCCTTCAGCTTAATGGTGACATTCCCAACTCCAAGACAGAAGGTGAAAGGTTCAATCACCATCCCAGCAGCCTCAGTAAGTGGCTCTATGATATGTCTCTAAATATTGGGTTGACAGGTGGTTGGGTTGACAGCTGGTTACTTGCATTTGATGGATTGGTATGCCCCCCCCCCCCCCCCCCCCCCCCCGCCCCCCCAACCATCACCACCACCAATCCCCACCCCTATCTTGCACCCTGCCCATCCTAAAAGATAGGTGGCATTCTTCAGCGTGAAAGCTGTTTCCAAAGAGGAAAGTTATTTTTAAATGACTTAGCTGAGTACTCCACCTGTTCCACAACAAAACTGTGGGCCTATGATTGCTCAAATCCTGACTGCCTTCCTTCCTCCCACCCTGCAGAATTATCTGAGGCCGTCAGCTGGAGTCCCAGTCAGTTCATTTTGTATTCCCTCCCACCATCGACTGGCAAATTTCTTTTGGGGTTGAGACTGGTGCTCACCAATAATATCCTAATGAGGCCGACAGACTCATCTATACTGCAGCTGGAATATGTCCCAATCCATGCGCAATCCAACTTCCAGATACTTGTTGTGATTTCAGTTAGGATTTGACCTAGTGCAGAATTCAATGGATGGATGGACATGACATTCATATTTATCAGTTATCGAGGTGAGGAGTCTATTGGGGGAGGGGTGGAGGCAGGACAAGGAAACAAACAGCAGAACAAATGCCCAAGCATAAGTGACAATGTTGGCCACAATACAGACGGAACTTTTCAACAGATTTCCTACAATAATTATCTGATTGATGGAAAGATAACAGTGTGCTGCAACTACAATGAATGGAAGGAAATTATCTAACATGCATAATCTAACATAATTCATAACAAACTATGACGATGTTATCTAAATCATGCCTAGTAATTCTGGAAAGTCAATTATCGTATTAGCTACACTGGTTAAACATCTTTTTGCCGATGGACTGTATCTTAGATTATATGCTTTGACAATTCAGTATTCATCTAGAATCTAGATTGACTGCCAGATTCTGGTCCCACTTAATACATTTGTCTATAGGCAAACTCAAACCACAGATTTACACATTAAAAGCCAGGATATAAAATGTACAGGGCCCATTGTCAGAGAAAGAATTTAAAAGCACCAAACATGCTGCCAAACTGTACTCCCCACCCAATTATCAAACACAGGATACAACCAAGTTTGTTTACATCTTACAATTGAAAGCATATAAAAAAGGTCCCTGCACAGCTCCGTTGTCAGGTCAATAATCAGTGTTGAAATTCTGAAATATCCAGATAAACTTGAACCTCACTTCCCTTCCTCAAATACGTGTCAAAGGTCTACTTTCCTTCCCTGGGTTACTCCCCATGAGTCTGATGTAAATTGTCAGCTGTGCAATGGTTTCATGAGACTTGTAATAATAACACTTTATTTACATCGACTGTATTTTAAACACTTTCAATTTTTTCATATGTTTCCATTCCCATCTGAAGCTTGTATTGGCATGTGCTCCATTGGGCATATCTATACTCACATGACACTAATTGTAACAGACCAAATTATAGCTGAATGAGATGTAGCATTATCGAGAAAAACACAGGAGGGATAAACTGGATAGCTCCCAAAAATGGGCTTGGGGATCATGATGCACGATTAACCCTCGCCTGCTGATTGAAATGCAGGCAGCATGCCAACTTCAATTTTGGGCCCTGCTGATGTGTGCAGCCAGCACTAACTGTGTTGTTCACACATCAGCAGGAGCCCAAAATTGTAACTTCCTAGCACTTCTTAAAGCTAGCCTGTACTTCTTAATGGGAGGTACAACGTGTCAGACAATTGTGTGAAGATGTCATGCAGGGAGCGAATCTGACCTGGACAAGAATGGAAAAATGGATCCAAGATTTTCCCACGTTGTGCAGAACGTCTTGAAGAGATGGAAGTAGGAGAGAAGGTCTATATCCACAGGAAGCCAGAAGGCTCACCAGTCGTGTGGTCAAAAGGAAATGGAGCACATTGCCATTGAGGTCAATGCCAGTAATCTAGATCCAAGGACCTGACTGTGGTGGCGCAAGAAGATCAATGACTTCAGGTAATTGAACACATCATCAAATATCACAAGCTACTAACTGCACCTTTAGCCCCAGGCACTCCTCAATTCACCACACCTTCATTACTCTCATACCAAAACCTAAACCTCTTATCAATCAGAACACATAGAAAATACCTAAAATTCATATGATTCATCGCATCCTCATACATTGAACAATGCTGCAAGTCTCATAACCACGTCACACATGTCGCACAAACATTTCAACCATGACAGCCACGTAACCCAAACGGGTTGCATACCACGCACAAACACACTTGCAGGATAAGTGGTGCACAACCTGAAGCAACAGGAACTAATCGGAGGGGGGGTAGGTATGTCTGCATGTTCTGACCCCCATGAAGAAAAGAATGCTGGTCATTATTGGAACAGCACTTCTTGCGACTGTGGCAAGTCTGAATCAATTGAAGATGATGGTATTCTCATACCAAATCCTCCGTCTCACATCCCAATTCCCCCTCATCCTCTGACGTAAATATTCCAACACCCCCCCTTCACCACAAACTTACCCCTGTGTCTGTCTCCTTTTATATATACAAAATGTGCAACCTTGGCAAGCAGCCGGGGAACATCAAGAGAATGATGACGAAGACATGGCGTTGCTAAATGGCAAACTCTCAACCACCAGTACAAATAGTAACACAGTACTGTGGGAATGACTATACCATATGGCCTGCAGTAGTTCAAGAAGGCAGCTCAACTCCATCTTCTTAATGACAATTAGGAATGGGAAATAAATGCTGCCTTAGCCAGTGACACCCACATCCAAGAAAATACTTTTTTTTTTTAAAAGCACAAGCAGCTTGCACCAAAAGTTTGACTATTGTAGTAGAAGCTCAGACTGAGGTCATTCAGGGTCAGCCTACTGCCATCATTGCTGCGTTATCAGTGTTCAAAGGGGTTTGCAGAGCATCAGAGCAGCTCAGTAATTTGTCATCCAACACCATCCTAGGGGAGTGGCAGCAGCTCTATGGAACACAATCCTCCTGTGATCCCTGTGAATGACAGCATTAGTGCCCCCACCACTGTCAACCAGCCAACCCAGCTTGTTTCCACCCATGCAGAGATGTTGCAGTCCACGTTCTAGGCTGTGTTCTGACTAAAGTCAACCACTATCTGCAGTGGTTGCGCTGCAACCTGAATGCGCAAACCCACCCATTAAGGCCCTTAAGTGGCCACTTAATAGCCTTATCCCACCCAGCCTCAAATTTTAGGCTGGAAGTAGTGGGTGGAGATTAGGAGGGAAAGTGACATTTATACTGTTCCCTATCTCGGGGGCGGGGGGCCCATTCAGAGGGTCGAAGCAGACTCGATAGACCGAATAGCCTCCTTCTGCACTGTAGGGATTCTATAATACTTTGAATTAATTGCTCACTATTACCTTCATCAATAAAGTGTTCGGCACAATTTGCATCAAAAACTGTCTCCCCAAGCATCAGGTGCCATTTTGGACCCAAATAGCACCTGTTGCTCCAAATATTGGGCATTACACAGCTGAATTTCATACCCATGGTGCCTTACATTTAAGAAGAATAACATCAACAGTCTTTTTTGTTCGGCTTCAAATATAATGGTAAGGATCTGAAAAAAAAAACATCAGATGCCTTTAAAAAGAAAGCTATACAAAGTAACAATAGGGGGTTATGGCTTGTAAACCACAGGAGAAAAGCTAAGTAATTCCTATTCCACTTTTGATGGCTGTTAGAAATTCTATTTAAAAAAGCATCACCAGAAGGAGAAAGCCTCTTGAGGTTACAGCCATTTCCTGTGATCATACATAATGTGCTTCAAAAGTTGGTTTTCTACCAATTCTGTTGATCAATTGCACCTCCTTCAGACTCTTTTTTTTCTATCATGTTTACATCTGATGTGACTCAATGACAAGTACTGTCTAGGCATGAGAAGTCAGCCTGTCATGTTGATTTATGAGTGCATCAAACTGCGACTTGTCCAAACTGAAGCTCACAGTTCATTAATTAGAGCATTGTGACTTTGAAGACTACACTCAGACTGCGAGGTTTTAACATTTGCCTTAATTTATAATGCTCTGAAATGTGTATCTCTAAGGGAAAACTGAAATTCCCTGCCTGTCTTTGAACTTCTTTTGACTACACAATAATCGTTTCTTTGTCCATCATGAAGACTGCATCCCCAAGTCATTAATACACATTGAACTGCAGTTGATGAGTAAGCCTTTCTGAATTAGAAAATAGAAAGGAAACAAAGCGGAGGCACCACTGGAAAGCCTTCACTACAGACATATCTCGCAACGTCAGGTCTCTTCTCGTTCTGCCATTTCCATTTTAATTATAGCATATTACTCCTTTCAATACATGTACATACCTCTTTCGTTGGTTTCCCAGCATGTTGTTGCTGCAGAAGCTGAAGATGCAATTGCTCTTGCTGTTTCTTGTAAAACTCCTGAAGCTGTTGCTGTTGTGAAAAGGTTATAAAATAATTATATTAGGACAAAATAAATATTTTAAACAGTTTTATTTACCATGGCACACAGGCTTGCAATTTGAAGAGAGATACACAGTCACGTCCTCTTATCAACACTTGTCCGACCTTTTGGGTCAAAACTTGCCAATAAATCCCTGAGTGTATGAACTATTCTTAGCATTATCATTTCAGAACTAATCTTCAAAATGAACTGATGAAAACATGCCATTTTCCACACGAACTAATTAAAATATGGCAAGAAATGACCTTTGTCTATAACACAAAAGCCAAAAAATGTCCTTGCTGAGAATACATGGTTATTCACAGAGCAGTCAATGTAATAATTCATAGGAGTAATTATTAGCAATTTTCTAAACAGGTCACTCAAAAGTGATCCGTAAGCAAGAGCAGTCAACCTCCTCTAATATATCTGGCACAAGGGCATAACACCAGAATTAGTGGCGTTATTTCAGGAGCAGACTGACTGGGGGAATAAAAAATGTGAATTCAATTAAAATCTGAATTTGACAAAAGCTCCATTTTCAGACAGAGTTAAGATCAGTTTTAATCAGCATGTTCCAAAGTCTCTCCCTATGAGTGCTGCAGCAGGGGAAACATTTCCTACAGGCGAGCTCTTGGAGACTGAAGCTGTCTGAAATGTGCACAGTGCTCAGGAGAGCTACATGTTGCCCACTCAGTTATCACTGCAGAATACAACCCAATAAGAGAAATGTTGCCGATGTGGAGGGCTAACTTAGATGGCCATCAAGATCAAGCATGGGATCATTTTAAGTTGATCCAGGGTTCCCAAAGGCCCGGCAATCCACTGGGATGGGTGGCCCTGCAGTCATTTTTTGTTCGGCGGGCTATTAATTGTCTCAGTTCGAGGCTTCCATCCCTATCAAGCGAGAAAGCAGCCAGCCAGTCAAATGGCCGGCAGCTCTCTGGTCTCGGCAGCAGTGGTGGTCAATGCTAAGACTGCATTCAGTCCCTGTCTGTGATCACTGCTGGAACCAGTTAGGGAGGTAAGGTGGCTCAGTTGGCTGCAAGGCTCGTCCATAATGCATAGTGATGCCAACAGTGCAGGTTTAATTCCCGTACCGGCTGAGGTTATTCATGAAGGCCCTGCCTTCTGAACCTTGCCCCTTGCCTGAGGTGTGGTGACCCTAAGGTTGAATCACCATTAGTCAGTTCTCAAAGGGAAGAACAGCCTGGGTCTGTGGCAACACTTGACATTTTAATCTAGTTAGGCAGCTTGATGGGAATCTGCACCTATATTCAGAAGGAGGAAAAGCAAATCCAGAAATAGAAGGCAGAAAATTAGTAATCGAGTATGGAAGGCCAAAGAAACAAATGCTACGAAATAACCAACAAAGGAATTGTTCAGTGATTGGTGGTAAATACTTCAATACAACAAGGCTAGTGAATAAGGGCAGATGAACTCTGGGTGCAGATAGACACTTTGAAGTATACTATCATAGCTGTTACTGAAAAGTGGCTTCACAAAAGGGCAGCAAGGCAGCTCATATTACTGGTGACAGGGCTTTTGAGCAGAATTGAAAGGGGATTAAAAAAGGAACAAGGAGCCACAAAACGCTTTTTAAAAATAAATTTAAAGCATCCAATTCTTTTCCATTTGTTTTCCAATGAAAGGTTAATTTAGGGTGGCCAATCCACCTACCCCGAACATCTTTGGGTTGTGGGTTAGGGTTAGGGTGAGACCCACGAAGATACTGGGAGAATGTGCAAACTCCACATGGACAGTGACCCAAGGCCAGGATCGAACCCGGTCCTTGGCGCCATAACGCAGCCGTGCTAACCACTATGCCACAGTGCCACCCTAGCCGTCATGAAAATTAATTTATGATAGTGAGGAAGAAAGACTCTGCTTTCACTGCTTTCGGAGAAGAGCAGTCTGAAGAAAGATACAAATAGACAAGTCAGGTGGGTAAAAAAGTATCAAATTGAATTCAATTTGGAGAAGAGTGAGGTAATGCATTTGAGAAGACCCAACAAGGCAAGTGGATACAGAATAGGATACTGAATTATGCGGTGGTGCAGGGGGACCTTGATGTGCATGTATATAGATTCCTCAAGGTATGAGGACAGATATACGGACTTACAAATTAGGAGAAGACCACTTGGTACTTTGAGCTTGCTCTGGCATTCAAGATCATGGCTCTGATTGTAACCTCAACTTCACAATCCCACTTGCCCTCGATAACCTTTCATTCCCATGCTAATCAGGAATCTATCAACATGTGCCTTAAAATATTCAAAGACTCTGGGCAGGTTCTCCGGGAATCGGCGGGGTGGGCAGAAACGGCGCAGTGGAGTGGCGGGAACCACTCCGGCGTCGGGCTGCCCCAAAGGTGCGGAGACCTCTGCACCTTCAGGGGCCAGTCCGGTGCCGGAGTGGTTTGCGGCCCGCCAGCCGGCGTGGGAGGCCTTTGGCGCCGCGCCAGTTGGGGCCGAAGGGACTCCGCAGGCCGGCACGGGTCCACGCATGCGCGGGAGTGTCAGCGGCTGCTGACGTCATCACCGCGCATGCGCGGGTGGGGGGGTTCACCTTCGCACCGGCCATCACGGAGGCTTACACGGCCGGCACGTAGGAAAAGGGTGCCCCCACGGCACAGGCCCGCCCGCAGATTGGTGGGCCCCGATCGTGGGCCAGGCCGCCGTGGGGGCACCCCCCAGGGCCAGTTAGCCTCACGCGCCCCCCCCCACCCCCGGACCCCAGAGTCCGCCCACACCGCCAGGCCCCGCCGGTAAGGGACCAACTCCAATCTACGCCGGCCGGACCTGCATAGAACGAGCGGGACTTCGGCCCATCGCGGGCCAGAGAATCGCGGGGTCGTGAGCCACCGATTGGCGCGGTGCGATTCCCGCCCCCGCCAAATCTCCGGCGCCAGAGAATTCAGCAGCCGGTGGTGACGGGATTCACGCTGCCCCCGGCGATTCTCCGACCCAGCAGGGGGTCAGAGAATCCCACCCTCTGTTTTCACTGCCTTCTGAGAAGAGAGTTTCAAAGCCTCAGCCTCGAGAAAACATTTCTCCTCATCTTAAATGAGTGACCTCCTAGTTCTAGATTTTCCCCACAAGAAAAAAACATTGAACCCCCACATCCACCCTCTCAAGACCTCCCAGGATCGTATGGGTGGGATTCTCCATCTCGGGATGCCCGAAATGTGTTCCCCGATGTGGCGGAGAATCAGGTGTCGGGAGAAAATCGGGATCGCCGCCCAAATGAGATGCTCCGACCCCGCTGGCGGTGTGAATGAGGTCCACTGTGCACGTTAGTCCGGGGGATAGTGGGAGGCATTTAAATAAATGCAAATTTGTCTTAATACCCCATTTGCATCTATTTAGTGGGTCTGGTGCTCTATGCTCCAACTTCACATAATTCTCCGGTCCCCGCAACTGGGAATCACATGGACACGGATCACTTGTGGTCTCAGCAATCATGAAACTGACTAGGTCCACCTTGCCAGCGCCACGCTGGTAGAGCCCATCTGCGGGCAGCCCCCCCCCCCCCCCTCAACTATTCACTGCCTGCCCACGTCTCCTCTAGCAGACTCCCCCCACATCAATAATAATAATTAGCGTCATAAGCAGGCTTACGTTAATACTGCAATGAAGTTACTGCGAAAACCCCTCGTCGCCACATTCCGGCACCTGTTAGGGTACACTGAGGGAGAATTCAGAATGTCAAATTCACCGAACAAGCACGTCTTTCAGGACTTATGGGAGGAAACCTACGCAGACACGGGGAGAACGTGCAGACTCCACTCAGACAGTGACCCAAGCCGGGAATCAAACACAGGTTCCTGGCGCTGTGAGGCAACGGTGCTAACCACTGTGCATTCCAAGCACTAAGTGCATTCTAAACACTCAAGCGTGTAACTTCACTGACTTACCTCTCTTTGATGTGGTCAATCCTTACAAACATTGGAGTTTCAGCACCTAGGCCGCTGAAGCAGGAAAGAATATGAATGGATCAAGGCTGCAGATGGTTTTTGTAAGCTGGCAATCATAGACCACAACTCTATGAATGGCTTACAGATAATGGATCTGTGGGAACCAGGCACAGCTGCTCCCCTTAAGGAATAGACATGTAGGGCTGCAAGTAAGTATTAAAGCTATAATGCTTTCCATTTCCCTGCCTGGACTATTCTCTAGCGCCTAGACAGAGGTCCCTTTTCTTGAGGAGGGGAGGGGGAGAATCTATGTGTGGGGGGAAGGGCAGTTCCGTGCAGGGGGTAGGGCCACCCATGTACTTGGGGGTGGGACACCCAGGCAATCCGTGGGGGTTGGGGGGTCAGGGCTGATTTGCAGTGCTGGGCTGGGGGGGGGGGGGGGGGGGGGGGGGGGGAGATTCCGGTTGCGGGATTCCCTCATATTCCTCACCATGCCAAAATTTGCACGACGTGGAACATGGAATTGCCTCCCGCTTTACGATGGCAAAGGGATCAAAAATCTGGTGTAATTCAGTTCCAGCAGGAGAACGTCTCCAAAATGGAGAATCCCGCCCCACATGTTTCAATCAAGTCACCTGTTATTCATTTAGACTCCAGTGGATACAAGCCTAACCTGTAATCTTTACAGGTAAAGACTACCTGTTCATTCCTGGTATTAGTTTAGTCAACCTTTGCTGACTTACTAATTTTAAAACCATTTGCAAAGGACACAGAATTCCAAAGTGAGAGTGCAGCTAACCCCCTCCACTGCCAGCATCCACCCCCTCTCTCCAAGGATCACTGGCATCGAAGCCCTCCCAAAGGGCACCCCTTCAAGCCAACAACAGCTTCCCCCTCCATGTACCCCAGATGAGTGACACCCCAGTATTGGGCATTTAAATAACACCTCCCAACTCAAGCACACACTTCTTCATGCCCCCACGTCTCGGCAGTGCCCCATGGCACTCTAGCAGTGCCAAGCTGGCCAGGTTGCCATTGCTAGGGTGTCAGGGAACACTGCCAGGGCACTTCCCTGCCATATCTCCAACCACCCGGAAGCTTCAATTGCCTCCGAGACCTCCGGCGTCGTCATCATCACGGAGCTGGGAGAACCTGGCTTTAAACAGACCAAGTATATTTAAACGCTTATTTTAAACATGTTAATCTGGTTCACCCTCTCCCGCTATTCTCCCAGCATTGCGGGACGTGCGCCAAGCTTAACGCAGCCAGAAAATTGCCCCAAGAATGTAAGCGATTTACAAGCGTGCTGCCACAATTGGAGAGTTTTACACATGAGTCAAGAATGGTTAGTCTAAGATTGTTTTATTTGAACAGTGGAGGTTGAGGGGAAATTTAATTGAAGTGATTTAATTGAGGGAGATGTAATTGAGGCATATAAAAGTATGAGGGGCCCAGATAAGAGTGGTTAGGAGGGTATAGATTCAAGTAAATGGTGGAAGGTTTAGCCACAAATTGAGAACAGTAGCGGTCTGAAGTTTGCTGCCTGAAAAGGATTTTTAGAGGCAGACACCCTCATGACATTTTTTTAAATACTTTTGTGTGCACCTGAGGTACCGTACTCCACAGGATTATAGACCAAGAGTTGGAAATGGGATTAGGCTGAATGATTCTTTCTCAGCGATATGGACATGATGGGTTGAATGTCCATCATGTACCTTAACTCATTTCAACTTGCATTGTCACAGAATGAAGGCATTGATCTGCATGACTGAGTACCTATGATCATACACCATTCGGATGTTGAGAAAGCAGAATCCCTTTCATTTCTGATACATGGCAGAGTTGACATGCAGCGTCTGCAAAGTGATGCGCATACAGTCAATGGCACCCTGCACCATAGGGAAGCTTACAATCCTAGCTATGCTGTATTCTCTCTCTGCCTGCTTGTTCTGGACAAGAGGGAATGAATTATAATTAGCTTCTTTTGAATAGGGAGCCATCGTGACCTCTCTTATGCCACTGTAAATGGTAAACTGCGAGATATTTCAAACATTTCCACCTCTAATGCCTGGAAGGATCCAGAAGCATTAAAATGTCATTGTCACTGTTACCTTCAGTCACTGACAATTAGGTCCTTACCCTACTTAAGATTGCAACTGTGGCTACAGCAAGTGTCAGTGAAGACATCCTTACTGAAGCGCAGACGTCTTGCATATTGTTCCTAACTGAAATTCAGTTGAATAATCTGGGCAGTCATAGCTTCCTGCGGAAACCCTTTTCTCCACTTCTTCCTCTTGCAACACTCTGTCCTGCTGTGGTCGCCCTGGTTAATTTGCCAAGTTGTAACATATTCCAATGGGAAAAGCTACTACTGCACCCATGTTGGGAGCAGCTGGTTTCTGCAGAAGTCCTGAAGTCTGCCAAGTACTTCAGCGTCTGCCATATGACTTCTCTGTAGACATTTTAAACTTTGAACAACTACAGAACGCACCAAACACTTGCAAAATAGTGAGAAGAAATCACCTAGCACCTAATCCGTCAAAAGCAAATGACCACTTTAAATAGCAGTGGTGGTGGCCTTCTCTCGTGCTGAACATGTGTTTAGCTGCTTGAGATTAAGAGAGGGCACTGGCTGGAGTATTGAGCTCCAAAATGGCACTGCTGATTGATTGACACCACCATATGGCTGCTCTGCATACTTCTGTTGTGCATTCACAACACCATTTTGGCATCTGGCAAAATTCACCAAAAAAGCGCAGAGGCACACCAAGACTGGAATTTTTCAGAACTCCCTGCAGTTTCTCCTGCAGCGGGCCCAGTGAACCATTGAAATCTCTGATACATGGCAGAGTTGCCATGCAGCGCCTGCAAAGTGATGCACATGCAGTCAATGGCACCCAGCACGATGGGGGAGCTTACAATCACATCGATGAGACCGGAAAATCCCACCGGCGTGAAGAGCTGGAAAATTCCGGCTCAAAAGGCTGTACACCATGGGTGAAATTTTCCCTGTATTTGGCAGAGTGCGACAGCGGGTGGAAAAAGCAGCACTGAAGCCGGTGGCACCTATGGCGGCTTTTTCTGACATATCGTTGGGAACATATAAAAAATACTTGAAGTGGGCGGATCCCTCAATGTCATCCTGTGCCATCGTTTTCGTTTTTTAAAGATCAGGATGCCATTTTTAAATGCTGCCCCAATGCACAAACATTATCCAGGGACCACTAGCCCCCCAGCACTGTCCAGGCACTGCCAGGATGGTGGGGACAATCGTCTCATGCTTTTACGTTGGCGTGAAAAGCAAATTGGCTCGGGTGAGGTTTTCTGCTCCCTTCGCCAAACCTGCTCAAAAACAGTGGGAGATAAAAATCCTCCACCCCATGGATACCATCAGCTGCCTACCTTAGGCAGAATGCAGGATGCTAAATCAGCAATTGCAACTACTTTTAAAAAATTCAAGGTAATTTGTAATATTTATTTGGTACTGTTTCATGCAAGTGATTACCAATTCAGAATACATCATGCTACTAATTGGACCTAACAAGAGTCTCCAGGGTAGTATTCAAATTATTAGCTGATTTAGAATGTTTGTCTAATTACTACAGTAAACCCTCTTCATTCTGCTTATCTTTGGATCTATGCATAAATGTGTTATATGAATAACTCTGTGGCATGCTTGTTGGTAAATTAAAGCACCTTGGTACAAAAGCAGGAGGATAAGTTCCCGGGTAGTGAGCTCCCAAACCCAGATGGTTTGTTGGGGGGAACATATTTTGGGGGGAGGGGGGGGGGGGGGGGCAGCCTGCTAATTATGATGGGCACAGTATGCAGCTCAGCATGCTTCTGCAGGGGACCAAGCTCATGCAAGGCTAGCAACATTTAACGCCAGCCTGCATTGCTTAAGGCCAAACTGCACATGAAAGGTAAGGTGCAGACTGGCTACAGCAAAGGCTGGAGTTGGTTCATTAAGAATTGAAGAACAAGAAGGACCTACAATAATGCTGCAACAGACCAGAGCACATAGCATATGTCCCAAGGTTTTGGGGGCAGAAATAGGTCAGCTGCCTTTCCCTTCCCCCTCCATCGCCTGAGGCCACATTTGTGGGGGATAAAGGCTGTTCATTCATCATGGCCAGGCTGTCATAAGTACCAGGAATTGTGGCACTCACTCCGGCGAGCACTGAATGATTCCTCCAGAGCAGTTGAGGCAAGAGAACCATTGCTTCAGTAATGAGATAGTCTGGTCAATGATATTCCTCATATCTGCATGGCTCTCACTATATGCTTGCTGTTGGGTTGCAGAGGGGAATCATTAGCCAGGGGTACAGCAAATAAACCTCGTCACCCAGCAGCCACCCTTCTTGCTTGGTGTGAGTGTTGAAGGACTGAGGGAACAGAGGACTGACGTAGATTGAATACATCATGATTACTGCCCAGCATGAGCAAAGTTACCAATTGCACATTCTGCGAATTTTATCTTCATAGTTTTGGTATATCTCGGCATTGAGATGTAGCACCCACAAAGCCACGTGTGTGTATTGAACTGCACAAAACACCATGGGGGAGCCTACTATCCTGACAAAGCCACATGCACGATCCTTTCCATTCTCTCTGCTCTGCTCAAAGTAAACACAATGAAGCCCATTCTTGTTTCATTAAAAAATGTCGGTCAGATCGGAGACGCAACAATAAATGGTGAACTGAGAGATTTTAGCTATATTGCCTGAAGAATCAGTTCACAAAGAAATTGAGGGCCACAGTCACCTGCACTGTCAATGACAATGCCAACCTCATCCTGTCTGAGGCTGCAGGTTTGGCTCCAAGAGCTGGCAGAGTTATTTTGTGACCACCTCCTTGGTGAATCCAAGACGCCAAATACACTGGAGGTAGGAGATAGAAGTGTTCTCGAAAGACATTAGGTTGGTAAGGTCTCCTGTTTTGAACCCTTTTCCCCCTCCTTCTCTCTGTGCATAACTTGCCTTCTTAGCGTCTGTCTCTGTGCCATCTGCCCCTCACACTGCAGCCCAAGGGAGACTGCTACTAAAGCCAATATGAAAGGAAGCAAGTAGCATAGTCAGACCCTTTGTAGTCACAAGCAACATCTTCGCCAAATGTTGCGCAACACCATTCAGACTTTATCAACTCCTCCAAACATGCAGCACTTACACAAACTCAAACAGAGTCAGCATAATCAACTAATCTGCTAGTTCTTGCCAATCCCTTTAAATAATGCAGGTGGAAGGGTTTTTTCAAGCTGCTGGGCACTCCATTCATGCATGTTTAGCAGAGGATGTTGAGAAGTGATGTGGGTCCCAAAATTTCCAGTCTAACATCAAATCAGCATTTGACGATGACTTACGTCCTGATCTGCCTGCTGCGCTTACCTCTGGCCCATGCATGTAACGCTCACACCAATGCTGTCAATACCTCTGCGACAGAGTTGAATTCTGTTACTGAGCTACACTGTGGAGTTTTGGATGAACAGGCCAGACAGCTCCTTACCACCTCCTAGTGCCCAGTTATGGGGCTGCAATAGCACAGCCTGATCATTAAACTACTCCTTCTTGGCTGGGAATGCCAGAAGGGACTCCCTAATAATACTAGAAAACAAAAACAGAAAAAAGGAACAGTAAGAAGTCTTACAACACCAGGTTAAAGTCCAACAGGTTTGTTTTGAATCATTAGCTATCAGAGCACTGCTCCTTCCTCAGTGAATGGAGGTGGATTCCAGAAACATATATGTAGACAAAGTCAATGATGCAAGATGATACTTTGAATTTACATTCAAAGTATCGTGTTGCATCTTTGACTTTGCCTATGTTTCTGGAACCCACCTCTTCATTCATCTGAGGAAGGAGCAGTGCTCCGAAAGCTAGCGATTCGAAACCTGTTGGACTTTAACCTGGTGTTGTAAGACTTCTTACTGTGCTCACCCCAGTCCATATCTCCACATCAGAAAAAAGGAATTGAAAGAAATCACGATTCATACATCAGTGCTAATCATATGGAAAGTGATATGCGGAAAACTATCAAAACAATAGCACATTAGCTATTTTGACCTAAGAGTCATCCAGACTTGAAACATTGCTGTCATATCTCCTGAGATTGTCCAGTATTTGATTTGATTTATTATTGTCACATGTATTAGTATACAGTGAAAAGTATTCTTTCTTGCATGTTGTACAAACAATGCATACCATACATAGGGAAGGAAGGAGAGACCGCAGAATATAAGGTTACAGTTATAGCAAGGTGTAGAGAAAAGATCAACTTAATACGAGGTGGGTCCATTCAAATGTTTGATGGCAGTGGGGAAGAAGCTGTTCTTGAGTCTGTTGGTACGTGACCTCAAACTTTGGTATCTTTTTCGTGACGGCAGGAGGTGGAAGAGAGTATGTCCGGGGTGCGTAGAGTCCTTTCCTGTTTTTGTTGTGTATTGTCTACTGCCAGTTAGCCATTAGTGCTCGAGGGTGGAGAGGAATGAGATATCAATAGCTTGTAAAAAATGTTTTCTTGCACCAAGATTATGCTGAAGCTTCATTGAATAATCTGTGCCGGGTCTACATAGGTGGAATTATTGGAGGTATATCAGTGACACTAGATGTTTCCAGTAGTGAGGGGGATACCTGAGAATGGGCTGAAGAGGAAACCTGCAGTATCTATTATGTAAAGGAATCCGGTGAGTGTAACGTTTTCTGAACTCACAGCTAGATAATACTTAGACAAGATTCAAAAAGGGAATATATAGTGAATGCTGTTGTTATATGCGGAAGGACTGTGTTTAAATGCATGTTACAACACAAATCGTTTGCCAACTGTAACCAACATTTGTGCCATGGGCAAAACGTAACCGCTGGTATTTTACTTGGTGTTTTAATTAATAAACAAAAGTTTTTTTAAAATGTGCTCTGTTAGAGATTATGCTATATCCTGCAGGATTGTAATGAGAAAGCTGTTGGTTATTTTTGGAACACAAATAATGACAACATTGCAGGAATAGAACTAAGTAAAGGAGAAAAGGTAACATTATGCAGAATGTTACCAGGGTCTAAATGCAAGCGTCTCTTCCAAATGAATTGCTACATAGCACATGATTTAACCATAAAACCAGACAAAATATTCATGCTGAACAACTGCAAAAAACTCATCAGTTCAACCGTTCAGCAAAGCACTTCAATCAGTTATATGTTGATGCAGGATGAATTGGGTAGTAATGTCACCCAAAGTTGTGTGGATAAGTAACACCCGGATATAGAATTTATATATAATTTGTATACTTTTTAGGACAGCTTTATATCCTGGACAGAAGATAATGGCTTTAGAGGGCTTCACGGTGGCGCAGTGGATAGCACTGCTGCCTCACGGCGTCGAGGACCCGGGTTCGCTCCCGGCCCCGGATCACTGTCCGTGAGGAGTTTGTATTTTCTCCCCATGTCTGTGTGGGACTCACCCCCACAACCCAACGATGTGCAGGGTAGGTGGATTGGCCACGCAAAATTGCCCCTCAATTGAAAAATAAATTGGGTACTTAAAATTTTTAAAAAGTAATGGTTTTAGATTTTCCACTTCTGCACCGAGTTTTTGCCCAATTCGTGGAGGGCAGTGACATATAAACTAAATTTTAACATGGTTGACACAGCCGTACATAGTTGAGCACTGGAAAGTGGCACTTCCTGGTGCCCAACATTTAAAAGAAGGTGAAGTGAACCTTGGGTGTTTTTGATATTTGAGCTTGTGGAATGAGTACTGTAATGACGCCATGTACTGACCCCACAGCTTCCAAATTTATTTTTCAAATTAACCCAATTTTTCAGGCAGCTGGAATTGTGTCTCTGCCCCATTCTGTGGCACACCCACTGTTAAGTGCTCTCAGCCTTTCTTGGCTCCACATTCGAGGCCAGGGAGCTGGCCTCCCACGTCTTGATGACTTTGCCTCTGGGTTCAGAGAGACAGTTTTGTACTGGGTGGAATTTCCACCAGCCAGGGATGACCCTTCAATCAGAAAACCAGGCCAAAATGCTTCATTAATAGCAGTGGTTTGGTTTTAATAACAGCAACTTAGTTATATTATGCCTTAAGTATAGGAAAACATCCCAAGGTGTTTCACATCCGTGTAATCAAACAAAAATAGACACTCAGCCAAAGACAGAGAAATTAGAATCACAGAAACCCTAGAGTGCAGAAGGAAATCCCATTAAGTCTGCACCCACTCTCTGAAAGAGCACCCTAGCTAGGCCCACTCCCCCGCCTTATCCCTCTAACCTGCACCACTTTTGGACAATAAGGGGCAATTTAGCATAGTCAATCCAACTAACCTGCACATCTTTGAACTGTGAGAGGAGAGGAAAGTGGAGCACCCGGAGGAAGCCCATGCAGAAACGGGTAGAACATGCAAACTCCACACAGTTACACAAGGCCGGAATTGAACCCAGGTCCCTGGCACTGTGAAGAAGCAGTGCTAACCACTGTGCCACCTGATGGGGTGAACAAGAGTAAAAGAGATGAGATTTTAAGTAGGGTTGCAAAAGAGGAAAGGGAGGTGGAGAAGCAGGGAGGGCTAGCAATAGAATCTAGAGCACAGAAGACACCATCATCAATGGTGGGTGGGAGAGGAATTCAGATAGGGCTGGAGTCAAGAGAAATGCAGAATTCTGTGGGAGCAGGAATAATGCTCAAGGTTTGTGCCAGTTACAAAGCCAGAAGACCCATAAAGGTGTTTGTACACAATGAGGAGAATTTGAAATTGGAGGCGTTGGTGACTGGGAGTCATTGTAATTCAGCAAAGAAACAGGAAATGGGAGAAGAGGATATGTAAAGCAGAATCTTGAATGCACTGACACTTATTGAGATTGGCCAGGAAAGCAATGGATGGGTTGAGTCTCGGGGTGACACAAGCATAGAAGAGGATTTCAGCAGTAGATGGGCTAAAGCACTGGTGGAGGCAGGCAATGTTATGGAGTGCACATAATGTTACTCACTATTTAAATATGTGAAAATTGGTCTCTATAAAAACGCCTGACCAATTTTAAACCAGATAAACACAATTATATAAATGACGCTGTCCATTTTTGACTGAAAGCGAACGGAGTTGTTTCAGGTAATGTGACTGTAAGCTTAATTTACTGGTTGATAATGAAGTTACCTGCTGCAGCATGATAGCCTGTTGCTGCTGAAGCAAAGCCTGGAGTTGCTGAGGAGTCAGTACTTGTTGCTGTAAAATGTGTTGCATTTGCTGGGGAGTTATCACTTGAGGTGTCATCATAGCCACTGATACTGGAACCTAAAGACATAACACATGAGAATAAGGGACAAAATATTTATAAAGCTGTACGTGTACTTGTAACAATTATTACATTGCAGAAAATTGTTGAGTGGAGTGCTGAGATTGTCAAATCAGTTTCAAGCCATATCCCAACATGATTCAATCAAAAATTACAATGAAACAGTATAGTTCAATTTTTTTCTTTATCTTAGCAAAGATCAAACTCTAAAACAATGTACCTTTTTTTTATTAAGACACTGACCTGTATTCTTTGGCCTTATTTCCTGGGTCAGCGGTTGACAGGAATTGAGCCAAAGGACAGAGGTTTGTGAGTCTTATATTAAAAACACCTGTCTCTGGCACATAAAAAAATTAAACCCAATACACCATGATTGTAAGGGAAAGTTTAGCAATTAACATGTTTCAATATAGTATTTAAAATGTGAAATAATTTGGAACACTGCAACTTTAGAAAAATACTATGAAATATGCAGATTTGCTACTTTAATACAAATGAAAAAAACAGCGCTAATATTGCTATCACTGATACAAACCTGAATCACATTAGCCTATTCTGAACAAGAGCATTGCCATTTCTTAAAAGAAACCTCCAATGTGATCTCAATTGTCCATATGCTGATCTAAACTATGTGAATGTTGATACTGCCAGATTTTTTATATTGCTGATATACCCACCACAGCTTTTCTCACTGACATTTCAGTGACAAACAGTTACAGTGATGAACCTGATAGCATTTCACATTTGCTAATGTTAACGTGCCCAAGTGCATGGACATCCTTCTAAACTGAAACCGAGTAACCCGCACATTGTGTATGAAGGATGATGTCTTGTTCTGATAATGAAGCCGACATTAAAATGACAGTCTGTCTCAAACAATGTTGCATAGTTATTTTCAAGCTCATATTTAATGACAATTCTATAAATTTTGCATGTTTGTAGAATGAAATTCAGCTTTTCAAATCAATCATTATATTTTGTTGAAAGTCTGGGATATTGAGCATAAATTTCAAGCTCATCGAAATAAAGGCTTTTTTATGCAGTTTTTAAAACTGAACAAACAGCTGGACTGTTTTTAATGTTTAATCAGTTGAAAAGTAGTCATGTAAAACTCTTATTAATATACATTTGCTTTCTTGTAAAATTATATTTAACGTTCACGATTACTTCACAATATATAGCTTATTTTTGTACAATATTTCTGAATTCCATTTGGTTTCCATACACTTAATATTCAAATATAAATTTCCATTGATCACACAAAAGTAGAAACTTGAAATGCAAAGTGATCTATAGCCTTACATCATCCTGGGGGAATTTTTTTTCTGACCTAAAAATAGGCTAGTGTCAGTGAAAGGATTTAAAAAGGTATCGAGTAACAAACTCATAAATATAGAATCCAGCAAACAAACTTCTTCATCTTTACGCTGTGATGATATATTTTAGTATTTCTTTAGTTAAGAGCTCTTATTCTGTTTTATCCTGTCTATGCCACCACCTTCACTGATTTCTTCTGCCATTTGCATAGTGCATTCACTTTCCTAATTTCACAGTCATTATGCACTGATGTTCTGATTTCTCAGCATCACTAATCTTGACGAACTTAAATCACTGATGAAGGTCAGACAGATGAAAGCACATTCCAAACTCTACACAGCTTTCTTTCTACGTGATACCAATTAATTTCTATTAAAATACTTGGACTCACCAAGCTTACTCGCTATTTTGGGGTGGAGGGGTGATGGAAATTCACACTGTCAACGTACATGTGCTATCCTATTCTTTTGTGTAGTAACTAATATCAGAAATCAAACCGCATGCAGCATAGGCAATAGGCTATTACAGCGCACATTTTATTACACACTACAGAGGTCATTAGCAGCGAGAGTAATTGTATTGTTCTTAACCTATTGATCAATCCAACTACCGCCATTTAATCCCTAGTTGAATGACTGAAAACTGTTATAAGGCACACTGGAGGGAATGCTTTAATACAGCAAAATACAGCCAAGCTTCAGAAATCCTAAACAAATGTGCAGAACTTATAACAGACGGGTTATTTAATGACTCCAGTAATAACCATTTTACCAAAATAAATCGACATTCAGAATGCTTTGAAAAGAACACAAACTTGTGCAGTGAAACAAAATAAACTAACTAAATTAATTCTAAATAAAAAGTTAACCATAATATTGTAACTGTAACATTATCATATTTCTAAAATACACAATGGATGTTTAATATATACTGCAATGAATGAGCAAACTTAATCATAATATGGGGAAAGAAAGTTTGAGATAAGTCTTTAAAATCAGTTGAAAAGAATTGTTCTTGTTTTTGAGAAAGGAGACTTCATTCCATAATTCTATATGATAAAAATGCCATGCCTTAAGAACATGCCTGATGGTAAATCAGATAAGTAAGATCTGATCCTGATTAAACAGCTTCAAAGCAGAGACAGGTAATAACTAGTTAATTCAAGAGTTAAAGTGTGATTTGAAGTTAAAAGAGCAGCCACAGTGTGATGTATCTTCCTATATGAAATTTTATTTGTGACCTTATGAGTTTTTTTAAGAGTAATTTATATCACGCAGAGAGAAATAAAACGAGTAGTGCAACAGAATTCCAAAGGCATGTATCCATTAAATACATTGTCCCTTTGTTTGTTCTCTTGCAAACTTGCACTGCTGCTCCCATAAGAAATGCAAAACTCAAATGCCTTTTAAGATAATGAAAGTTACGTGATAAATGTAAGCTATTCATTCCAAACAAAAGTCCACTCACTTGTTAACCAGTCCAGATATGGCTTCACTAATAGGATGAATTGACCATTCCAACTGGCAGTTATCATCTCCATCTAATACATCACAAGTTCAGAAATACTATCGCATTTATGAAAGGGAACAGCTTGTATTCACGTGAGATCTATACACGGGTTATATATTGACATTTGGAAACCGATGCTTCCCAATTAAAAGTGCTGACTAACACCATGCGCACATCTTTAATAAACGTACTGTACTGATTTCAGAAAGTACAAATAATAACTTTCCTCAAATGAATAGCAACAAAAGGCTTGAGCCATAAGTGAATGTGGATTGAGCATAACTAAATGCATTGACGCATAAATGTCATTTTAAGTTTCAACTTTAATGCCACACCCACAGAAAAAAGCACCTTTTTGCTCCTCAAAGCATGCCAAAGTGCATCAAAGCCAGTCAATTTCTTTTGCAGTGCAGTCACCGTTTTCTTTGGAGGCAAAAACCACAGAGAATGTGTAAAACAGGATTTCATAAATTGCAAATGATTCAAATGACTAACAAGTTTATTTTTGTGGTGGTGTTTGAAGGAAGAAAACTCCTACAGATACCAGCAGACCTCCCTGCTCTACTTCCAGTAGCGCAATGGCAGGTAACTGGACCTCAAGTCCTCATCTGAAAGATGCAACTTCTGACAACTGCATCCACCATCAATGTCTGCTGTGAAGTGCCAACTTAGATTATGTGCTTAGGCCTGCAGTGGGGTTTGCTTTCAAGATCCTTTGACCCAATGGGAATGGTATTACTACTGAGCCACATGGCTGGTACGGATAAAAGATTCAAATATTTAATTTGACTTTTAAATGAATACATTGAAGTTTAAATAATGAAATGAAAAATCAAAATCGCTTATTGTCACAAGTAGGCTTCAATGAAGTTACTGTGAAAAGCCCCTAGTCGCCACATTCCGGCACCTGTTCGGGGAGGCTGGTACGGGAATTGAACTGTGCTGCTGGCCTGCCTTGGTCTGCTTTAAAAGCCAGCGATTTAGCCCAATGTGCTAAACCACATGCCCTATTAATATCCTAATAAACTAGTTTACCGTCCAGGGAATGCACCTCTTCAACAAAGGAACAAATGAGGGTCATGTGGCGGGGATGAGAGGTCCCCGATTAAAATTGTTTCAACTAAATCACGGGTTAATTTTACTACTTTATTAACAAAATAATTGTCACATTTATTTTTAGCATTTTTCTGAAAACAAGTTTCTTACATTTGAATCCTCTGGCATATAGGATCAAGTCCAGAAAGAGGACCCATCTAGCAGAGATAGATTAGATGTAGCTTTGTGAAAATGTGATCTGATTAATTAAGGTCAACAGTAAGAATTTGTAGATCAATGGAAAGGGAAGGCAGCTCCCAGTAAGTCCATCTCCATTAAGAAACCAGTGTATAGTTATAGGACACAAAAACAGAAAATACTGCACAATCTCAGCAGGTCTGACAGCATTGTGGAGAGAGAAGGGAGCTAAAGTTTCAAGTCTGGAGGACTCTTCGTCAAAACCCCGAACTTTAGCCCGCTTCTCTCTCCACAGATGCTGTCAGACCTGTTGAGATTGTCCAGTGTTTTCTGTTTTTGTTTCAGATTCCAACATCTGCAGTAATTTGCTTTTATCTATAGTTATAGGAAATGGCCAAAAGTATCCTCTGATTAGGGTGATGACAATTTAAAAGATACAAGGATGTAAAATGGTGTCTATGCTTTAATGATTTGAAGTTACTTATCCAGGTCCATGTAAAGGTTTTATGCAAAGTGCCAATAAGTTGATGAAGTGAGTGCTGTTGGAAGATGCACACAATAGGTGGGGAGCAGACATTGCCCCCTCATAACTTCCCAGATTTCCAGTGTGATGTTATGAACAACCCCAGATGTAACAAGATGTAATTCACTCCTGCCACTGATGAGTAGCTAATAGCCCTATGGATTTAGTAATGATGAAAGAAATGGATGTACATTTAAAATAATAAAGCACTGCAAGTGGCATTATGAGGCATGAAGCAGACTATCAAACCCTGCCAAAATATTCAGTTCTGAGACCCTTTTTTCCATCCAACACTTCACCGAGAACAGTGATGACATAGTTTAATTTCTTGAATATTACAAAAGTTATTTTCGACAGGTTTCGCTTTATTGTGAAATCTACAACTATCCCTTAAATGGGCAGCACGGTGGCGCAGTGGGTTAGCCGTGTGCCTCACGACACCGAGGTCCCAGGTTCGATCCCGGCTCTGGGTCACTGTCCGTGTGGAGTTTGCACATTCTCCCCGTGTTTGCGTGGGTTTCACTCCCACAACCCAAGGATGTGCTGGATAGATGGATTGGCCACGCTAAATTGCCCCTTAATTGGACACAATGAATTGAGTACGCTTAAATTTATTTTTAAAAACTATCCCTTAAATTATATAGCCCTATTCACAATAACATCAAAGCATTAGTCGCGCCACTGCTGGTACTGTGTGCCAGGTCTTTAAAAATCTTCAACATGTTTATTTTCTTTTGCTCCCCAAAAATAGAAACAGAATCAATTAAAGCCTTTAAAGCAGCATTCACCCTTAGCAATAAGTAGTATTTAACATTTATTATTCATACTATCCAGCACAAAGAAGACAATTGTACCACATAAATTATTAGTTTTAGTGCCATCCATATTCACTAAGTGTAAATACCAGTGCAGCAAAAGTTGCTGGAACCTAATTTACAATGAATTAGGAAATACAGTAGTTCATTGGGAGTTATAGTTGCAGTTTGTGAATACCTAATCAGGTAAAATATTAATACTTGGCATTGGCTCTGTAGATTTATTTTGTAACAATGTGTATCCAGTAATTCTATGCTAATTCCATCTCTTGTACTCTTTCTGCATTTAAAACTTAATCCATGAAAGCATGCAAAATCGTCTCTGACTAAAATAAGGGAATAGTTACACCACTGAACAACCAGATTTGCATTGTCGGTCTGCTATTGCATCTGGATTACAAATCTTTTTCTTAAAAGGTTTAATTTTTAAATTTGCATACTGTTAATCATTTTTAACAAATACTGAAACCAAAACTGAAAGACAACTACGAAGAATAGTTGCACTGGAATTCTCAACATAGTAAGGAGCAAGGGGAAGTGAAAACCAATTTTTTGTTTTTAACCCTCAGACCAGACAAGGCAGCATGGTGGCACAGTGGTTAGCACTGCTGTATCATAGTGCCAGATAGCCGGGTTTAATTCCAGCCTTGGGTGACTGTGTGCAATTTGCAAATTCTCCGCATGTCTGCGTGGGTTCCTCCAGTTTCTTCCAAAAGTCCAAAGAAGTTGGGTGGATTGGCCATGCTAAATTGGCCCTTAGTGCCCAAAGATTAGGTGGGGTGGTGGGGGAGTGGGCCTCGGGTCACTGTCCATGTGGAGTTTGCACATTCTCCCAGTATCTGTGTAGATCTCACCCCCACAACCTAAAGATGTGCAGGGTAGGTGGACTGGCCACACTAAATTGTCCTGGAATTGAAAAAATTAAAATAAATAAATAAGTAAAATAGAAGAGTGATCAAACTCTTTCTTATTGGGGTGGCACAGTGGCGCTGGGTTTAGCACTGCTGCCTCATGGCACTGTGGACTCTGGTTCGATCCTGGCCCCGGGTCACTGTCCATGTGGAGTTTGCACATTCTCTCGTGTCTGCTTGGGTCTCGCCCTCACAACCCAAAGATGTGCAGGGTAGGTGGATTGGCCACGCTAAATTGGCCCTTAATTAGAAAAAAAAAGAATTGGGCACTTTAAATTTATTTTTAAAAAACGTTCGTATTAGCATGACAGAGCCAATGTGGAATTTAGCATATTTAGTAATATTTACAGAAAATAATTAAATTTTTCTATGCACTTTGGCTCCCAGGTCCCTCAATGCCGTTATTTATTTGGGTACTAGCAAGTGCATAATATTGGCTCGGGATGATGTGCTCAAATTTTTTTCCTTCATTTCCCATGGAGAACTGTTTAACTAAGGTACCAAGTACCGTATATCTTCGACAGCAGAGCGGAAGTGTGCAATTTTGCGTTAACAAAATGCCCTCAAAATGAATGCCCTCGACAAATGTATCATTCTCAGCTCCACTGATAAATGTAGCCCCAAATATACAGCATTTGGTTTTGAGATTTTGCTGCTTTTCAAGTGACTATCTTCTAAGATATCAAAGTATTTAATCAAACATCCATATCTCTCAAATCACTATGAACCTGCATTTCTTAACAGAAAAATAAAATAGATCATTAAAAGCTTGCTTGAATGAAAATGCAACCCTTGCACTAAATAGATTTGCCAAAGAAAATGAAAACATTACCTGCATCTGCTTTCTCAACAATGATTTGGATGTTACAACCTAGCTCAGGTTGTGAGGTTTCAGTATCATTTCAGTTATTTAACATGAAATCTCACCCCCCCCCCCCCCCCCCCCCCCCCCGCAAACAAAACCACTGACATTTCTTTCATGAAGCAAGATGAAATTAAACAACACCACTGGTCTTGTCCAGAATCAATATTGTTAAAATGTACATTAAGTACACAAACTTCTTTTTGTTTTCGGCACATTTCTAATTGCACTTTCTCAAGAAAAAGATCAGAAAAACAGCAGGATTCTCTTAGCATTGGGAACCAGGGAATATTAATATACTGTCAATAATTTCCTATAAAATAGGCAGCAGCAGATAGTTTTCAGGTTTTTGCTTTAAATAAACTGCACTAGGTCATACTTGGAAATTATTTACAAAGAGGATAAACTTTAAAAAATGACCTTATTGAAATGACTATTATAAAAGAAGGGAAAGGCAACGTACATTCTTGACATTTACAAATCCTGTATAATGAAGCAAATGATATTTAGCTTGCAGGTTTATTTTTAAAGGGAAAATATAAAACTCATTACCTAGAAATGTGATCAAAAATCGAAGATCTCTCTGACTACAAAGTATATTTGTTTTACCTATGTCACTAAAGAAAGAGAGACCTTGATACCATCCTCCTGTATTTTGTTACAAGGGAAATTGGCTGTACACATGTGCTGATCAATCAATTTTTTGCAGAATGTAGCCATCTATAAAAGACAAAATATAGATCCTGAAAAAATGACACCATTAAAAGAAGGTGAATGTGTGCCAAATGTTTTACTATGGCAGCAGAAAGTGCCCTTTCAGCAGCTTTTAGCAAGTGATGAGAAAAACATTATTCAAATCTTTCAGCAAATTAAATTAAAATATTATATTGTCCATGAAATCTTTAACAATTCACAAGGCAGCATACAGAATTTTGGCACGGTTTTAATACAATCTGTTTTGCTCATAATTGTCATCCGAACACTGCCATTGAAAGAAATCTGGGCCTAGAAATCGGACCAAGCCCAAACTGGGGCTATGGATCCAGTGGTAGGGCTGCAGCACCTAGTCTACTAGCCTCATTAGGTAAGCACCAGCTAGCTGTGGGAATTTGTTGTGGCTCTAGAGGCATTTTTCTGATCGCTGGGTGCCGCAAGATCAGCCAATTCAAATGATGGCTGGAGGCGTTGGAAGAGGTTGGGATAGGACAGAGTGCATCAGATAGGTAGCTGATAGTTTTAATATGAAGAGATCCTGACCATTTCTTTTTCTAGCTCAACAAAATGATCACACTCTAAAAAAAAAACTTTGATTGACCACTTTCAGAGTTTCCTATCAGGATTGTTGGTTTGGCTTCTCCAAATCTGAAAAACGTGAGTAAAGTAAGCATGGGACATGCTGTGGTTAATTGCAGGCCATTTTCACAAAGGGGTTTGCAACAGGCATTGCAGCCACGGCATTTACAAATTGTGAGCCTTTTTCAGGCATGAACCATAGACACCTAATTGAGCAGCCTTATCCAATATGGCAGGTGGTGCAGCACAGTAAGTGTGTCCAGGTCAGCCATTTTGCTGGATCCTTGGCCACCTGTAAAACATGGGTTCGGTGATCCAATTTTTTGGCGACGATATTTGAGAAACTATATTTTAAAGTTCTTAATTTAAATATGCTATAGCTTCAGTGATGATCATCCATAATGACCCTCCCTGGGAATCATTTCAGGTGATCATTACAGCCAGGTAATCTCTTCATATAGGCTCAAGTGCACTTCATTCACAGTTGGCAGCTAATGCAAATGTCATTCGTGCAGTGGTCTGTCAATATATGTAGTAGTAAAATTGACTTTAATTATAATACTGAATATTGTTTCAGTACAAACAGCGTACTGTACAGTTATTAAAAACTGTAGAAGCAAAAGGTATTGCAGAAAATAAACAAAAAAAGACCAAATGTAGAATTTAAACTTTCGGTGAAATACATTTATTTAAAAAAGATACCACACTACAGATTGGTACATATACTAAATGTTCATGTAGGAATCACATAATCAAAGTCAGCCTAATGCTAAAATCTAGCTCATCTACACCTGCTTTCATGCTGCAGAACCATTGTATTATTCTACTAGAATCAAAGTTCAGACATTTCTGAAATATCTTAGCATCATAACAGTAAAAGCTGTATTATGTTACTTGATGAAAGAAAGTTTACCCCAGCTGTTTAATCAGTCTCTTAAATTTTTAATTTTCATTCAATCATCATTAAATGGAGAACAGTTAATGGACCATGTACACAGTAGCCTATGTATGTGCCTTGCATTGCTCTACGTGCCTGCAGAAGATTTAATTGAAAATAGCCTGTATTATAATAAGGAAAATATATTACGTATACTTCTGAAGACAAGGTAAATGATGTAATTAATAGAATATTCTGACAGTATTGATTTACAAGTTACGCAACATAATCAATGGTTGGAAGCATAGATAAGGGGCAATAATTTTTAGTTAATTGGTTGCAGGATCACGTCAAATGCATACTCCTAGCTGTTACTTCTAAGGAAATGTCTATCTTTTAAGTTACTGTAATGCAATATAATGCAAAGGAAATGGTATACAGCTGCCTATTCTGATAAGATGTCAATATTAGTTTGGAGAAATGCAGCAAAAACTGAAAAGTTGTCTGCGAACCTCTATGCACAGCTTAGAAAGGCTCCTAGAGAATACCCTAGGAGGAGTATTCAAAGTACGAGAATAATGGCAATCAAATCAGTACAACCAAGATATGCAGTCATAAGCTACAAATCTCAGAAATGTACTCATGCATACATCTGAATTATTACATTCCACACATAATTTTAACATAACAGTTTGCTCATTTCAGTCATTCTGTCATTACAGAATCTGAAACATTCTGGTTTCTATTGAACAGTTTTAAACTTTTTTTTATTTAGTTTAAATACATAGAGAGCGCAGCACAGAGCCTGCGCCCAACATATCCTTTGGGTAGCTGGGCTATATATCACATCTAAGCAAAAAGGGTGCAAATTAGATTCTAATGAGAAAACATCAGTCGCTCCTCTGATGATTTCACTATTCACTGATTCACTCCTAATGAAGACACACTCTATCCAGAATGCTCTTGAACTGTCAGAGGTCAAAATGAATTCAAAAAGCCAAAAGCAAATCAAGACAAATCGAAAGCACTGAAAGAAACCTTTTTCAGAGTGGTGTGGCAATTAAAGTAATTGCACAAAGAGACAACTTCTATCAATGGCAGCAGAAATTAAGCTGCCAATGTTGTAACAGGTTAGATGAAAATCAGATTTTAATGTATGCTTCCTCATGTCATCTTGTTTTGTCAGGACATCAAATAAAATTGAAAAGTACAAAATAACAAGCCCCAGAGAAAATCAGAGAGGCTGACCTTTCTGATATTGTTGGTTTACCATGTTCAGAAATATTTTAATAATAATGAAGTTGACTTCAGTAGCAAGGGTAAGTCATGCAAACAAATCATGCTTCATCCCTTTAAAAATATCTTTCTCTTAAGTAGAGGCATGCGTACAGCAACTTGTGAAATTCCATGAGAGCTGGTGCACGGCTATTAAAAATTGGAAATCAGAAACAACTGTTTCAGCATTTTCATCTACAAATTCTTAATGTTAACACATCAACTTATGACTAAATATAACATAATGATAGCAACACTATTTTTTAAAAAACTGTAACCTAACCACATTTATTTCTTTGAAGAACACTATGCCTAAGTGTTCATCTCACTGATTGCCCAGATTGGAATGATCAGAAATGTCTTAACGTTTCAGATCCATTTTTATTCATTTCTTTTCATAATTTTCATGATCCCAAAATTAAAGATGGCAGCTGAGGGTTTCAGGGCTCAGGGCTTCAGGGCTCAGGGCAAGTAAAACAGGATGCCTTCCAGGTAAATTTGGCTAACTTAAGGGCGACATGGTGGCGCAGTGGTTAGCACTGCTGCCTCATGGTGCCAAGGACACGGGTCCGATCCTGACCCCAGGTCACTGACGGTGTGGAGTTTGCATATTCTCCCCGTGTCTTGTGGGTCTCACCAAGATGAGCAGGGTAGGTAGAATGGCCAAGCAAAATTGCCCCTTAATTGGAAAAAATAATAATTGAGTACTCCAATTTATATTTAAAAACTTGGTTAACTTATTATCCAGCTTATATTAGTTTACATTCGGGAAATAGTATGCATAGCTGCGCACCTTAAGACACTGAATTCAGATGTTAATTCTAACCCAAATAGACAACAAAATAGTGTAAGTCGAGAGCTTCAATGCCGTCGGACATATGCATGCATTTAATAATCTCTCAAAACAAACAAATAATTTTCCCTTGAAGGTCATTTTTGTTTTATTTTTGAACAAACAAACCTCTTCAAAGAGCCAGCTAAGCCTTTCACCCAAAAACAACAAATTTAGTTTGTGGTGTCAGGACTTTCCCACAGTCGGTTCCTGTTACCCACAGGTGTTTACAGCTCCAGCTCCAGCACCAGCAATTTTGAAAGGGAAAACACAACCTACCGTTGGTTTAACATCTTATCTCAGCACTCAGATGTTTAGAGGCTCAAGGGCTACAGACAAAATGTGTACCAAAACCAACATAACATAGAAGCAACACAGCAGTTTTATTTTCTCTTTACTTTCCCAGCCTCCCCTTCGTTCTCTTTTCAGTCTTTGTTTTAAGTAACGCCTCTCTTCAGAGGTCAAAGTGGATTTTTAGATTGTGAATCTTGTTGCATTCACTATCTTAAAACTACACCTAGAAATTAAGAAAAAAACATATTCAATTCAACACCTCTTCCTATCATGTGGGCAGATGATTTATGGTTTATCTGCTCAGAAAGGTTATGCAACGCTGCATGCCTTCAGAAGTATTATTCGAATCAGTTGAAATTTAATTAAGATCACAGCCCTTAAAATCCTTGCCCCCATGAAAATTCATGGAAGACAATGCACAATGCATCCTGGTGCACCATCACAGCACAGATTGTTTTGACTCTATCCTTTGTAACAACACAAGTTAATCCTCATTTCCATGACGACAGACAAAAGTTGTCAAATGTTGTTTTGTTTAACATTCTGTTGTTGTTGCTTACAGTGCCATCAATTAAAATATGCGCGCAAAACGACAGTCAAATAAAATATCAGACTCAGTCCTACTGTGCTGATGCACCACTCAGTATAGTAATATATGGTTGCCTATGTCATGGTAAAGAAATGACAGGTGCTAGCAGTCTCTCTGGTTGACAGGCCACTGCACAAATAACTGCTTTTCCTGAAAGGGCTAATGCACTACTAATGAACAATAAATCAACTTTGATTATAAACTGTCAGACAAATCAGTTCTCAGTTCAGCACTCTGAGATTCTATGCCAAGTCAGCTGCACATTGCTGGAATACATCATCTACATTTAAGTTTTGTTCACACACCACACTGAAATATCAAATTGAAAGTAGAAACTGAAAATCAAAACAAACATTCTGCAAACCCCCCCACCCACCCCTGCCAGCAGAATGTGTCTGCTCCCAACCAGCTGTGAATTGGGGGCTCAGGTAAATCCTTTAACCACAGTGCTCCACGACATAAAAGCAATGTCTTTATCATCTAAGTGGTGCATTAAGCTCTTCATACCAATCGCAATCCACTCTAGATAGAGTTAGTGCACACAGTAACCTGTAACTTAACACTGTATTTGGTTTCAGATTTTAAAAAGTGATAGAAATTTGAAAGTCAAAACCCACTTCAAAAGATAAAACTTTGAGCTAACAAAGCACACAGTGCATATGAACAAAAAACAAACAATATTTAGAAACCTCTCCTGCAGATGATAATTAAAATAGTCAATATAGGATTATCCATTTCCTTACAGTAAGTCCAGTAAAGACACCAGAGACATGTCACTCATTTGTCTCTTAATTAATGCCTTTTCAAGTAATTTAAAGCCACGGCTGACAACTCAAATGACCCAAAATGTGGAAACTCCCTTTTGCACCAACAGAAATAGAGCGGTATGATTGGTTTGAACAGTTAAAATGTAGCATAACTTAAAATCCGTGTACAGTTTTCAAAAATACTAACCTCCCATTACTTCATTTCCTGAAGACTTCCTTAACTATGACAACATCCCAGTTGATTCTAAACACTGACATTCAATTTCTCTGCATCTCACACCCTATTGGACTATGCAGGAATGTGACTGTGCTCAGTGGAAGAAATCATACGCAATACTGTACACTTTACATGAGAGAGTGCCTGACACATCAGCTCAGCATTCACCTTAATTTAATCCATTCATTTTCACTATTGTTCCAACATACAGTAGTTGATATATGGGCAGTTGGCTTCTGCATGACCACATAAAAATATTGAAATGGATTAAAAAGGCAGTGGTTAGCAACAAAGAATATTCTCGGACATTTCTATTTTATGGTTCTAACGTGTTATAAATTGCCATTAAATGCAGCATAAATGAATTCTCACAAAACCTGTTCCTGCTGTTGAAAGACACAGTAAATGACAATGGTTTCAATGATGAAAAGAACTCTTAAAAGGAAGCTGATGAATAAAGTAGTAACAATGATAAAATATTGCACAAAAGGAAGTTGTGCTTCTTCTTTTCTCCCAGATAAATTAAATTGTCAGTTTTACAGAGGAAAGGTACTAAAATTACAGAATCAATCATATTGACAAACCTGACAAACTCCATTTAGCTGCCGCAGTAAACAGAGTGGTGGGCCATGAAACACTAATAAGCCTCCTGTACAAACTCAGCTTTCTGCAGATATAGACAGATTACACTCGTAAGGGTGAGCACCGACTGACATGGTGGAAAGCCAATCAGCCACACCTTACTTACCAATCATAGTAAACTACTCACCAGAATCAATCCTTGAGATTCAAATGCCTTTAGTGGCCCTCCTCTTTTGAGACGACAGGTAAAACAAGGTCCTTGTGTAATTGAGATTTCAAGGCCAATTATATACAGTATGGATTCCAGCTAATTTTTTGCAAAGAAAAGTGCTGTTTTTATTGCTGCTTTGTAGTTTTGTCTATCAGCACCAACAGCTACTAGAATAAGTGCTTAATAATCCAGTGAGAACACTGTACTGAGAGATGAAGTGCAACCATTTTTATAAAAAGTAATCAGCATCGCATTTCTAATGTCAAACTGTCCCCACTTCCTGTTTTGTAAATACATTTCTGAATGAGTATTTGCTAAAAACAAAATGTCTTATTTTGTGCTGAATGTATTGTTTTGCATGCCCAACTTGCACATAAGCACTAATATTCAAAAGAACATGTTTCATGATGTGCACCTCAGTGGAATTTTAGAAATATATTTTGGGTGTTTCAGCTAGTTCATACGTAGCAACAGTAGTGCAGCAATATTTTGAAATATTAGCTTTGTGCATTTGTTTGTTTGTTCCCCCTCTGCTGTTGAAATTCAACTCCTAAATTATCACTTGTTAGATAATTTATGACACTTATCTTAAGCAAAGCATAATGGTCATCACATTTTGTTGCTCGCATAATTTTCTTCTTTTTCGGCCACAACTCCCTCCCCCTCTCACATCAGACGGTTCTCCCAGAACTTTAATTCTGGAATCTTGATAAATATGTAACTAATTTTGGCACAGGATTCCATCATAACAATTCTATTCCCTCATGTTTGTCTGAAGTTTTGATACAGACAAATGCACTATATCACATGTTGATATAATATATATTTGTGTTTGTGGTTCCCACACTGCATGATTCCTATCTCAGCCCGGCTGTTTGAACATAGAAAAATATTTGCAATCAAGTCCTTATGGGTTGTTTGTATTCACCTCCTAATAGCAACCAACAGATGACATCAAAGTTCTGCAGTCCTGTCACATCCAGCCATGAGTGATGGTGGACAAATAAACAACTGATCCAAGGAGGCAGCTCCACAAATATCTCCATCCTCAATGACGAGTGAGCCCAGCATGTTTGCAACTGTCTTCCGTCAGAAGCGCTGAGTGAATGTAATCCTCTTCTGAGGTGCCAAGTTTCAGCCAATTCAATTCACTTCACATGGTATTAAGGAAAGGCTGAAGGTACTGGATACTACTAAGACTATGGGCCCCAACAGCATTCTGGCAATAGTATTGAGGACTTGTGCTCTAGAACTAGCTATGCCCCCAACCACATTATTCCAGTGCAACTACAACATTGGCATCTATCCAGATGTGTCAAATTGCAAAGGCATGTCCTATCCATAAACAGCAGAAGAATTCCTACCCACCAATTACTGCTCATCATTAGTCTACTTCAATCATCAACAAAGTGATGGAAAGTATGGCCAACAGTGCACTCAAGCAACATTCGCATAGCAATAACCTGCTCACCAGTGCTCAGTTTGGGTTCTGCCAGGACCACTAAGCTCCTGACCACAGCCTTGGTCCAAATATGGACAGAAAAGCTGAACTCCAAGAAGTAAGGTGAGAATGACTGCCCTTAACAAAAAAGCATCATTTGACCAAGTGAGACATCAATGGAGTATTAGCAAAACTGAAGTCGATGGGAATCAGGGGGAAAACTCTTCACTTGTTGGGAGTCATAATTCACACAAAGCAAGATGGTTATGCTTGTTGGAGGTCAATCATCTCAGTTCCACATCACTACTGCTGGGGTTCCAGAGGGTAGTGTCCCAGGGTCAACCAAATTCAGCTGCTTTGTCAATGACCTTCCATCATAAGGTTGGAAGTGGTCGTTCAGTGCTGTACATGACTCCTTGATAATTAAATAGTCCCTGGCCATGTGTAGCAAGACCTGGACAACAGTCAGGCTTGGGCTGATAAGCGGCAAGTAACATTAATATCACACAAGTGCCAGGCAATAACCATCTCCATCAAGAAAGAATGTAGCCATCTCCCTTGGCTTTCAATGGCATTACCATTCCCGACTCCCCCATTATCAGTATTCTGTGGGTTACCATGGCCTAAAACAGTAACTGGGTTTGTCCTATAAATACTATGGCTACAATCACCAGCACACAGTGGCGTCAGCAATGTGTACCATATACACGATACACTGCAGAAACTCGTCAAGCCTCCTTCCACAGCACCTTCCAAACCCACGACCTTTATCACCCAGAAGTACAAGGGCAGCAGATGCATAGGCGCAATACCAGCTGCATGTTCCCCACCAAACCACACACCATCCTGACGTAGAAGTATATGATTGTTCCTTCACTGTTGCTGGGTCAAAATTCTCAAACTACTTACCTAACAACACTGTGTATGTAGCGTTGTATGTTTGTTTGTTGTCCCATGAAGAGGTCTAGAAGCTTGTTTGGTTGAATAATTGTTTATTGATAACACCTAACTATGTACAAATAAACAAGATAGAGGGCCCAGTCGAACAGCCTCAGCAGCAGGGTAGCATGGTGGTTAGCATAAATGCTTCACAGCTCCAGGGTCCCAGGTTCGATTCCCGGCTGGGTCACTGTCTGTGTGGAGTCTGCACGTCCTCCCCCTGTGTGCGTGGGTTTTCTCCGGGTGCTCCGGTTTCCTCCCACAGTCCAAAGATGTGCGGGTTAGGTGGATTGGCCATGCTAAATTGCCCGTAGTGTCCTAATAAAAGTAAGGTTAAGGGGGGGGTTCTTGGGTTACGGGTATAGGGTGGATATGTGGGTTTGAGTAGGGTGATCATGGCTCGGCACAACATTGAGGGCCGAAGGGCCTGTTCTGTGCTGTACTGTTCTATATTCTATGTTTAACTCAGGATGTGACAAGGCTATTAAATCTCTTGCAAGGTTTTCGCTGGCTATTAAATCTCTTGCGAAGTTTTCGCTGTTTGGCACAGCTCGGGAGATCTAACGAGATCCCGCGAGACGTCACAATCTGGATCTTATCTTACTGGGCGGGATCCAGATTGGCATATTTAAGTGCGCAGTTAGCCTGAGAGGGGGGTCTCCCAGAGCATTAGGGGCCCCCGGGTGGTCGGGCTCTGGACAGAGTGATACGCTAGCACTCCCACTGGCGCTGCCAGCCTGGCATCTTGGCACGCCCACACAGTCACCCCAACAGTGCCATCATGTTGCTGTCAGGGTAACCGGGTGGCCCTGCCAGGCTATCACTGTCAGGGATTGGACCCAGGGGTGTCCTGTCCTTATAATAATAATCATAATAATCTTTTTTATTGTCACAAGTAGGCTTATATTAACACTGCAATGAAGTTGCTGTGAAAAGTCCCTAGTCGCCACAGTCCGGCGCCTGTTCGGGTACACAGTGGGAGAATTCAGAATTTCCAAATTACCTAACAGCTCGTCTTTAAGGACTTGTGGGAGGAAACTGGAGCACCTGGAGGAAACCCACGCAGACACAGAAAGAACGCACAGACTCTGCACAGACAGCCACTGCGCGATGAGATGATGCTCGAGGAACCTCTAGCAGGTAAGTTGGGGCGTGGGGGTCTGAAGGCCACGGTGGGGGTTCAGAGGCACCCTGATCTCTTCCCGCACTGATGAGCTGAAGTGCAGTCTCGGCGGAGCATTCCTCGCCGAGGCCATAAAAAAAAGTTTGATAGCAGGGTTGTTCTCGGTGCACGGTGCGGGCACCGAGAAACACCTCGCTAAATGTGCCCAAAACGGGACTCTGTTTTTCTCCCATTAAATCGTGTCCATAGTCTTGATGTAGGTTCTATCTTTAGACCCATTTCTACCCGACTTACTCCTACACACTACCACTCGCATGTGACGTCTACGTCGCACATCTCGAGGTTTTGGACTTACACATCATTGCAAACAGTTGCCGTCGTTTCAATGAAAGCATTGTAGAGAGGTTGCTGGATGCTGCCTGTGTCTGAGAGGTCTTTTGGTGCCACAGTACTGGCATGGTCTGCCATCATCCTGCGTTTTCCTTGGGTATTGCTTTCCTGGCACTGAGTTTTCTTGCCCCCTTTGTTGCTTTATGAGCTAGGCTGTTGGGCTTGCTCTATACCATGTTTGGACTTCACCATGCAAAATGGATCAGTTTTGCTGGCAGACTTCCAATTGTTTGACAATTTGGATGGCTTTCTAAAGTCAGATTTTCATCAGAGTACATCCAAAAAGAGTATCATCGGTCACTCCTGCTGCTACGCAATCCCTAATGGTCACCATAGTCAAAAGTTTTCAGCCAATCTGTATAACTTATTTATAAAAGAGTCTACGGGTTCCCTGGGCTTTTCAACTCAGCTAAGTTTTGCTCACCTCAAAATGTTATTGTTTCTTAGGTTAAAGTAGGTGTCAAAGGACTTTATGTTCTGTTTAAACTTATCAGAAGATTTATTTATTTCATGTCCGGCAATTATTTTGTCAGCTATTGGACCTTCTGAGTATAATAGTATATTCACTTGTTCAGCCTCTGTTTTCTTGTTCAAGCTTTTTTTTTTACTTTGTTCATGGGATGTGGGCGTTGCTGGCTGGGCCAGCATTTATTGCCCATCCCTCAGAGCATTTAAGAGTCAACCACATTGGGTCTGGAGTCACATGTCGGCCAGACTAGGTAAGGATGGCAGATTTCCTTCCCTTCAGAACATTAGAGAACCAGATGGCTTTTCCCGACAATTGACAATGGTTTCATGGTGATCATTAGACTTTTAATTCCAGCATCTGCCGTGGTGGGATTCAAACTCTGGTCCCCAGAGCATTACCCAGATCTCTGGATCACTAGTTCAGTTACAATACCACTGCCTCTCCAGGGGGTTGCTATCATGTATCTTAAAAATATTCATAGCAGCACGGTGGCGCAGTGGGTTAGCCCTGCTGCCTCACGGCGCCGAGGTCCCAGGTTCAGTACCGGCTCTGGGTCACTGTCAGTGTGGAGTTGGCACATTCTCCCCATGTTTGCGTGGGTTTTGCCCCCACAACCCAAAGATGTGCAGGCTAGGTGGATTGGCCAAGCTAAATTGCCCCTTAATTGGAAAAAAAAAAAATTTTAAATTTTAAAAAATTAATTTAATTCTAAATGTATTATTTAAAAAACAAATTCCTCTCCATAACACTCAATTTTGCAGGTGCTCTGGTTCTTCCTTCAGCCTCAATTGGCCTGGCAGTATTGATTTACCATCCCTAGCTGATTTTAGTACAGGAAAGTACAGCTTCAATTTTTTTTTTAATGCTGCTGCAGTAACCATTCTTTCCTCTCTTCCCACGGCTGTCAGGCTCCCGTCACGGTTGTGGATACATTTTAAACTTCAGCGATTCTGCGGAAAATATTTTGAACAAATTGTTTTGGTCACCTCGTGCTTTCCTGAGCTTTAAGGATTGAATTGAAGCCGATTTTACGCTCAGACTTCTCTTTTAAAATTAAATTTCTCATTTGCAGGTGGTTGTCAAGTGTTATGGTGCCAATTCTGGCTCTAGGCTTCAGTGTTCTTTAGGCTGTGTTAAAACAACTGGTCTGTCACTGCTGCCTGATTATTTTGCCAAAGTTAAAAGCTTCTTGCAGCAATTTTTGAAGTTTGCTCATGCTTTTGCAATCTGGCTCGGTCCTTTGACTCTACATTTGATTGGTTCTCACAACAGACTTGTGGTGGAGTCCTTTTAAGCTGTACAGTGGACCTTTCTTCTACTCATGCCTGTAATGGAGTTTGTTAGGCGATCTTCAGCTGTGTATTCGAGGTCAAGTTAGGCATGCTTCCCTCAGATCAGACTGCATTTTCTTTACTTCATTATGAAGTGATTTTGAGGCCATTCAGCTGTTACCAGAATGTTGTAAATGTTGTTTGATGAAGTCTAGAGGCTTATATGGTAAACAACAATTGTTTATTAATAACACCTAACTAAAAACATATATATCAAGGAAGGTGTATTCATAATGCGGTGAAACATGTTGAGTGTGTCAACTTGCAAATTATTCCATACACACCAATGATAGACTAGTGACTTGTTCCCAGAATTACTAGATACAAAAACAGATGAAAGTCAGCCTTAGTGCACCACTAAGTGCAGGAAGAGAATTGGAATATACATTTATATAGGGAACAGCACATATATAGGGAACATATAGTCCCTGAGGAAGAGGAGAATGACTGGGCCTGGAGGCCCATTGACGCCGGCGCCGCTCGCGCCGATTTTGATGCCAGCATCAACACTTGGAACAGGATTTCGGAGAATCCAGGCTGTGGAGTCAGTCCATGTGTCTGCAACCTCTCCAAGATGATCGACAAGTAAAACAAAAACTTTCTAATGAACCATTAAGTTTGTTTCTTCATCCACAGATGCTACCCAACCTCTGAATTATTTCCAGAATTTTGTGTTTTTATTTCCAGAGTTTTCTGTTTTTATTTCAGATTTCCAACATCTGCAATACTTTGTTTTTGGTCCGCATGTGAGTTCATTAACGTCCACACTATGCACCTTGTGGTGCAGATATAAACTCTTTATGGGTCTCTTATTTCAGAATGCAAGTCCCTCCAATATGTTTGACTACATCATGATGAAAGAGATATGCATGGCTAACCAGCATCTCCAGCAGCAGCGCACCCCTCCCCAATGAACTCAATGCATTCTATGCTCGTTTCGAGCAGGAAATCAACGATCTGCTGTCAAGTGCCCCAGCAGCCCAAAACACACCCATACCCACCATCACAGCTTCCGAAGTCAGATTGGCTTTCCTGAAAGTGAACCCTCGGCAGGCGACAGCCCGGATGGGATCTCTGGTCGTGCACTCAGAGCCTGCACTGACCAGCTGGCAGATGTGTTCGCGGACATCTTTAACCTGTCCCTACTCCACTCTGCAGTCCCCATCTGCTTCAAGAAGATCACCATCATACTGTGCTAAAGAAGAACCAGGCAACGTGCCTCAATGACTACCATCCGGTGGCCCTGACTTCAGTCATCATGAAGTACTTCAAGAGGTTTGTCATGAAGCACATCACCTTCATACTCCCAGTACGCCTTGATCCACTGCAATTCGCATACTGCCGCAACCGGTCCACAGCAGTTGCCATCTCCCTCGCCCTACACTCATCCCTAGAGCATCTCGACAACAAGAACTCCTACAACAGCCTCCTATTTGTTGACTACAGCTCCGCCTTCAACACCATAATCCCAGCCAAACTCAAATCAAAGCTCCAAAACCTAGGACTTGGCTCCTCACTCTGCAACTGGATCCTCAACTTTCTGATTCACAGACCACAATTAGTAAGAATAAACAACAACAGCTCCTCCACAATAGTCCTCAATACCTGAGGCCCGCAAGGATGCGTACTTAGCCCCCTACTTACTCCCAGTACACACACGACTGCGTGGAAAAATGTGGTTCTAATTCCATCTACAAGTTTGCTGACGATACAACCATAGTGGGCCGGATCTCGAATAACGACGAGTCAGAATACAGGAGGGAGATAGAGAACCTGGTGGAGTGGTGCAGCAACAACAATCTCTCCCTCAATGTCAGCAAAACTAAAGAGCTGGTCATTGACTTCAGGAAGCAAAGTGCTGTACACACCCCTGTCAGCATCAACGGGGCTGAGGTGGAGGTGGTTAGCAGTTTCAAATTCGTAGGGGTACACAGCTCCAAAAATCTGTTCTGGTCCACCCATGTCAACGATACCACCAAGAAAGCACAACAGCGCCTATACTTCCTCAGGAAACTAAGGAAATTCGGCATGTTCACATTTACTTTTACCAATTTTTACATCACAGCCTGGCATAGCAACTGCTCAGCCAAGACCGGAATAAACCTCAGAGTCGTGAACACAGTCCAGTCCATCACACGAACCTGCTTCCCACCCATTGACCCATCTACACCTCCCACTGCCTGGGGAAAGCGGGCAGCATAATCAAAGACCCCTCTCACAAAGCTTACTCACTCTTCCAACTTCTTCCATCGGGCAGGAGATACAAAAGTCTGAGAACACGCACGAACCGACTCAAAAACAGCTTCATCCCCGCTGTTACCAGACTCCTAAACGACCCTCTTATGGACTGACCTCATTAACCCTTCACCTCTGTACGCTTCACCCGATGCCAGTGTTATGTAGTTACATTGTGTCCCTTGTATTGACCTGTTACGTATTATTATTTATTTCCTTTTCATTTCATGTACTTAATGATCTGCTTGCAGACAAATACTTTTCACTGCACACGTGACAATAAACAAAATCCGAATCCAAAGAGAAGGAAGGGCTCACAAGCCACTCCCCCAATCAGGACTACATGAAGACCAAAACCAAGCAGCAACAGGAACAGGGAAGAGCAGTGCATGGAAATCTCACTCCCAAACATCAAAAGTAATTTAATATAAAAGCAACACTCAGATGTAGGGTGGTTGTTGTGTCATCTGGTTCCCATTAATTAGAAATAATCACACTTTTAGACTCAAAATGCTGTGGCTTCATTCAGTCAAGTTCTTTCAGCTTTCCATGTAGCTGGTGGATTGATAGGATGATACATTCTTACTTGGCATACGACTGCAATGCAACCATGAATGTGGCACCCCAAGATATACATTTGTCGTGTTCGGTACACTGGTATAACACTGGCTGCAACTGGATGCAGGTTAGATCAAAAAGATACTCCAGACCTTGAAGTTAGTTCAATCAGGTTTATTGAACTAATAGCACAGTTCTCGTTGAGTTCGACTCTCTGCTAAACTAATTGTGGTTACTCTGCCTGACTGAACCAGACTAGCTCTTAGCCACGTGGTGGAGGTGTGGGATTGTAACAACATATAATAAAAGCAAATTACTGCGGATGCTGGAATCTGAAATGAAAGAGAAAATGCTGGAAAATCTCAGCAAGTCTGCCAGCATCTGTAGGGAGAGAAAAGAGCTAACGTTGCGAGTCCGATGACTCTTTGTCAAATTGTAACAACACCCTTGACTAACTCTCTAGATGTTCATCAGTGGAAAGAGGTGGACTGTCAGTGCCTCATGTATTTTATAGTCAGATCCCACCCGAGTGTCCTGCCTGCTTATTGGTCATGTCCTGTTCTCTGTGTCCATTAGATGTTTGTCTGTGCCTGCCTGTATATGATTATGTGTGTGTCTGCATATCATGACATCCCCCTTTTTTATGTTTGGATAACATATGAGAACGTATTTACAAGAATAAGCCAATATTAACATATATACATGCAGTGGATGTGAACATATGTACATGTGAAAACAGCTGTCTAATGCAAGAACACAGAACAAAGCAAACAGAACAAATGTGCATAAGTCCAGTCTCTGTGGCTTGCGTCTGATCCTGGTGGTGGGGACGACAGCGCCTTGATGGGCGGGATTGAAGCCTGACTGTTGGCCTCGTGAGTCGAGGTATCAGGAGGTGACAAAACAACAGATGGAAACGGAGGAGAATGTGGTTGCGGGCGGGAAACTTTGTTTTGGCGCACAACAGAACCATCAGCCAGACGCGCAATATACGAGCAGGGGGACAGCCAGTCGAACAACGACAGCTGGAGCTGACCAGCCTCCATCAGGGATCTTGACCTGAACAGTGTCTGACGAGGATAACACGGGCAAATCGGTGGCATGTGCATCACAGCCCTGTTTGTGCCAGTCCCGGAGTCGCTGCACCTTCTGCAGCACCGGGAGGTGCTCCCGGGTTGGGCAAGTGTATGGCTGGAAGTGTCGTTCGTAGGCCCCTGTTCATCAGGAGTTGAGCCAGCGACATGCTAGTGGACAGTGGTCGCCCTGTATGGAAGCAGCGCAAGGTGAATGTCAGACGCAGTATCTGCGGCCTTGCAGATGAGCTGCTTCACTATGTGCACCCCTTTAGAACATAGAACATAGAACAGTACAGCACAGAACAGGCCCTTCGGCCCTCAATGTTGTGCCGAGCCATGATCACCCTACTCAAACCCACATATCCACCCTATACCCGTAACCCAACCCCCCCCCCCCCCCCCCCCCCCCCCTTAACCTTACTTTTATTAGGACACTATGGGCAATTTAGCATGGCCAATCCACCTAACCCGCACATCTTTGGACTGTGGGAGGAAACCGGAGCACCCGGAGGAAACCCACGCACACAGGGGGAGGACGTGCAGACTCCACACAGACAGTGACCCAGCCGGGAATCGAACCTGGGACCCTGGAGCTGTGAAGCATTTATGCTAACCACCATGCTACCCTGCTGCCTTTCTCAACTTTTCCGTTTGACTGCGGATAGTGTGGGCTGGAAGTGACATGTTTGAACTGATACAACTGGGCAAACAAAGACCAGTCATGGCTGCTGAGGCACGAGCAATTGTCACTCATTTTCAGCTGACTTGTATTGGAAATACCGATTTTTTGCATTCTCATGCACTGCACATGTTTCAATTACGACTGGCAGGTCATATGCTTGATTTTTAAGAGCTGCTCTCTCAGAGGATCAGAGTGAATACCAAACACGATTTGGTCTCTGATCATGGAGTTAGAAATATCACCAAAGTTGCAGGACAGCGCTAACAGGCGGAGGTTCGTTAAGAAGACATTGAAAGATTCATCTTTACCTTGAAGACGTTGTTTGAATATGTAGCGCTCGAAGATTCCATTGGTGTCCACTTCACCGTGACTATCGGACTTGTCCAGGATGGTCTGAAACTTTGTCTTGTCCTGGCCTTCCATTAAGTTAAACGAGTTGTAGAGTTCAATGGCTTGATCACCTGCTGTTGAGAGGAGAAGTGCGATCTTTCTTGCATCAGACACCCCCTCGAGGTCTGATGCTGCGATGTACAGCAGAAACTTTTGCTTGAATGTCTGCCAGTTGGGCACTGAGATTGCCGGAGGTCATGAGCTGGTGAGGAGCCTGAATGTTCTCCATGGTGCCTGGATACAGTTGCATCAGACGCCCCTTCGAGGTCTGATGCTGCGATGTACAGCAGAAAGTTTTGGTTGAATGTCCGCCAGTTGGCACTGAAATTGCTGGCGGTCCTGAGCTGGTGAGGATTCTGAATCTTCTCCATGGTGCCTGGACACAGTTGCTGGTCGTCACGGAACGGAATGAGGTAGGCCACCTTAAATTAGTAGTCTCCTGGTATCATGTCGTATTCGGTACACTGGTATAACACTGGCTGCAACTGGATGCAGCTTAGATCAGAAAGATACTCCAGACCTTGAAGTTAGTTCAATCAGGTTTATTGAATTAATGACACATTTAGCACAGTTCTCTGTGAGTTCTGCTAATTTAAGTGTGGTTACTCTGTCTGACTGAACCAGACTAGCTCTTAGCCACGTGGTGAAGGTGTGAGATTGTAACAACACCCTTGACTGACTCTCTCGATGTTCATCAGTGGAAAGAGGCGGAATGTGAGTGCCTCGTGTCTTTTATAGTCCGATCCCCCCCAAGTGTCCTGTCTGCTTATTGGTCATGGTCTGTACTGTGTGCCCATTAGCTGCTTGTCTGTGGCTGCCTGTATATCATTATGTGTATGTCTGCATATCATGACAACATTCACTGAACAATTGATTCCTAGCTCTTTCGAAATAATATAAAAATATAACATGTCTCTTCCTTTAAATAATTATAATACCTCTATATCAATGTAACTGTTCTGATCATTAAATTGCTTATCTAACTAAAGAAGGTTAAGTAAAATGAAAAACTTTTGAGTCTTTTATAGCTAGTTTTCTTTTCTCAGAGAAATATCATGGCATCACTTAGGTGGCAGGAGGCAATCTCTCCATCTTGTGGATTTGGTCTTCATCACACTCAGTGGTGAGTTAGCATGCTGCACAGGGGGTTATCGGGGAGGGAGGCAGGAATGGGGGTTAAGATTGGAATCAGCCATTATTTTATGGAATAGTAGAGTAGGCCTGAGGGGCTGAATGGCCAACTCCTGCTCCTAATGTATATGTACATATGCTGTGTATGTTGGTCCTGGTGTGGTAGGAATCGTGCCTGGTTTTATTGATGTTGTAATGTTACATCACTTGTTGGTTATACTGTTGATGTTTTCTCACTGGTTAATGATATTGGTGATGATCTTTTCTGCTTTTCCAACTTGGGTATAATTCAAATATGAACTCTGTTACTTCTCATTTGTTTACTGGTTTCAGTTTCAATGTTTATGACCTTGGAGTGTCAGCTTCACTGACAACTTTTGCTGGGTTCCAAGTTTTAATGGTTGGATCCTGTACAAATATGGTTTGTCCTTTCAACAGCTTTCAGGCAGAGATTTAGCATACTTGTTGAAATGTTGAGCTCCTTCGAACTGTGTATCAGTGAGTCGTTGTCTTACTTCCTCCAGGAGGGAGTATCTTGCTTGGCAGAATTATTGTATACTTTCTTCTAATATAAAATCATAGAATTTACAGTGCAGAAGGAGACCATTTGGCCCATCGAGTCTGCACCGGCCCTTGGAAAGAGCAGCCTACTTAAGGCCACACCTCCACCCTATCCCCATAACGCAATAACCCCACCTAACTTTTTTTTGGCCACTAAGGGTAATTGTTTTAGCATGGCCAATCCACCTAAACTGCACATCTTTGGACTGTGGGATGAAACCACAGCACCTGGAGGAAACCCACGCAGACACAGGGAGAACGTGCAGACTCCGCACAGACAGTGACCCAAGCCGGGAATCAAACCTGGGATCCTGGAGCTGTGAAGCAGCAATGCTAACCACAGTGCTATCGTGCATCCCCCGGCTCCAATAGCTTTGCAGGTGATTTCATGATGGCGTAGTGAAGTGTAGGTCAGAGTGATAATAAGGCATGGTTTGGCTTTTACTCTGTCACTCAGCATTTTGTGGGGGTTCGCTGAACTGCCTTTCCATAAATCCATGTCCACTTGGACAATGTGATGATGACGTGATTTTGGACAGTTCAGGTGATGATGTTGACCTATTCAGCAAATTTCTGAAATTCTCTGAAGGTGAACTTGGTTCTATCATAACATACTATTCGTTCAGGAATCCTTTGCTCAGCAAACCAAACTTGCAATGCTGAGGTTATTGTAGCAGCTCTCATATCTTTCACCTTTTGGATAAAAGGGAACATGAGAGGTAGTCTACAACTATGAGATACCACTCTTGATTGTACTTGAATACCTCGGCTCCCACAGTATGCCATGGTCTGGGCAGTACTTCAGTACCTATCATTCCTTCTTTCTGCTGTGTATTTCTATACATCTGGCAAACAGTGCACGTCAACATCATTCTTTTGATGTTTTTGTAGATGTGTATCTAGCTCCATATTGGGGCTGGTTTAGCACAGGGCTAAATAGCTGGCTTTGAAAGCAGACCAAGGCAGGCCAGCAGCATGGTTCAATTCCCGTACCAGCCTCCCCGAACAGGTGCTAGAATGTGGTGACTAGGGGCTTTTCACAGTAGCTTCATTTGAAGCCTACTTGTGACAATAAGCGATTTCCATTTCATTTCACAGGACTTAGGAACAGTAGATCATTCGACCCTTCAAGCCTGCTCTGCCAGTAACTTTGCATTGAATATGGTCTAGCCTCCACTACTCTCTGAGTAAGTGCGTTCCACACAATAACGGCCTCTCTGAGAGAAAAAAATTCTCATCTTCATCATAAAAATGGAGACCTCTTCAACTTAAATTATGTCCCCTCGTTCTAGTCTCTCTCGCAAGTGGATAAACATCCTCCTGGTGTCTAATCTGTCAAGGCCCTTTGGGATTGTTTATGTTTCAAACAGATCAGCTCTCATTCTTCGAAACTCAAAAGGAAATAGACTCCAATCTATTCAACCTTCCTTCATTTGATGAGCTCTCCATCCCAGGAAAGGCTTACACTTCTCCATACCAATATGGCCTTATGGAGAAGTTATTTCTTTATTGTTTTGAGTATGATTATTCTCAATCCATCTTCTAGTGCGATGCAATTTCTGATTGACGAGTACAATAGTATTGCTGGAGGCACTTGTTGTATCTTATCAAGCCATTCCTGGATCACTGGCTGAAAAAGCATCTGCAACTCTTCATCACTGGTCTAATTTCTAATTTGACTCAGTTCCTATGGTGTTACATTCACTAGGTGATGGATCATTATACCTAGATTTTTTATCTCGTGCCTAAGAGGGTAAACTTCAGTCTTCACAACTCCTCAGCATCATGATAGCAGGGCCATCTATTTCAGTGACGTAAATACAAGAGGAACTCCGTTTATATGTTCCTCTGATTGGGGTTGGATATATTCGATGAATATATGGCTAAAGAGGTGGTGCAAAGGAGAGGGTTTCAGATTCCTGGGACACTGGGACCGTTCTGGGGGAGATGTGACCAATACAAAGTGGACGTGTTGCACCTGGCGGGACTGAGACTGATGTCCGATGGGGAGTATTTGCCAGAGTGGTTGGTGAGGGTTTAAGCTAAAATAGCAGGGGATGGGAACCTAAACAAGGATTCAGAGGAGAGGGAAACAGGATAACAACAAAAGACAAAAAGGGGAAGAAAAGTGACAAGCAGGGAAACCAAAGGGCAGAATTAAACAGGGCCACAGTGAAAAATAACAGGAATGGGACATGTAAGTTAAAAAGACAAGCCTGAAGGCTTTGTCCCTTAATGTGCAGAGCATTCACAATAAAGTTAATGAATTAATCGCAAATATAGATATAAATGGGTATGATATCGTTGAGAACGCAGAGACATGGCTGCTGGGTGACCAGGAATGGAAACTGAACATCTAGTGGTATTCAGTACTTAGGTAGGACAGACAGAAAGGAAAAGGTGGTGGGGTTGCATTGCTGTTTAAAAGAGAAAACAAACGCAATAGTGAGCAAAGGTATTAGCTCTGACAATATGGAACCTGTATAGGTAGAGCTGAGAATCAGTGGGGACCATACGTAGATCCCCAAAGTATAGTGGTGATGTTGGAGATGGCATTAAACAGGAAATTAGAAACACATGCAATAAAGGAACATCTGTAAGCATAGGGAACTTTAAATTGCATATAGTTTGGGCACATCAAATTCGCAGCAATGCTGTAGAGGAGGAGATCCTGTATTGTGTATGGGATGGAGCTTTGGACCAATACGTTGAAGAACAAACCAGAGAACAGACCATCCTAGACTGGTTTTTGTGCGATGAGAAAGGAATATTTGGCAATCTTGTTGTGTGAGCCTCCTTGGGGGATGAGCAACCATAATATGATAGAATTCATCATCAAGGTGGAGAGTGACATAATTGATTCTGAGACTAGGGTGTTGAATCTAAATAAAGGAAACTACAATGTTATGAGGCATGAGTTGGTTGTGACAAATTGTGAAATGTTCCTTAATGGGATAACGGTGGATAGGCAATTGCAAATATTCAAAGAGCACATGGATGAACTGCAACAATTGTTTGTCCTGTTTGGAAATGTGGCCAAACCATTGACATACGAGGCAAATTAGAGATAGTAATATATCCATGGAAGAGGCATACAAATTGGCCAGAAAAAACAGCAAAGTTGAGGATTAGGGGCAGTTCAGAATTCAGCAAAGGAGGAAAAAGGGAGTGATTAAAAGGGGGAAAACAGAGTACAAGAATAAGCTTCCAGCAAACAAAAACCGACTGTAAAACTTTCTATAGGTATGTGAAGAGAAATAGATTGGTGAAGACAAATGAAGGTCTCTTACTGTCAGCAAAAGGGGAAATTATAATGGGGAACATAGAGGTGGTGGTGGAGGAGTGGATGTGCCTACTTGTCGTGGGGGGGTGACCAGCCATTGGACCTCGGTATCGAGCTGCCCACTCAAAGTGGCGGCCTGATATCGGAATTCTGAACAGAATCCCACGAGCTCCCAGCTATGCATAAATTTTCACAGCAAGGGAAAGTGAATAATTGCTGGACACTGCTCCTAGCGCCAGCACAGACCAGGAGAGATTCTATTCTGGTAGGAGAACTTAGTCTCCCAAATGATGATTCCTGCCCTGTATGCTTTCAAGAAAGAGTTAGATATAGCTGTTGGGGCTAAAGGGAGCAAATGACGTGGGGGAAAGCGGGAACAGGTTATGGAGTTGATTGATCAACTATGATTATATTGAATGGCAGAGCAGTCACGAGTTGCCTCCTCCTCCTGCTCCCATTTTCCATGTTTCCTGGCTGTTGAATCTTAGTTCTCCCATGTGCCATTCAGCATGATGTTGCTTCCACCTATACTTGGGGACTCATTTTCTTTCAGATTTTCCGGAAAAATCTTCTGGTATAGTCTGAGCAGGATGATGTTACTCTGTGTTCCAATGTCACTTGAGATTCAAAGTTATGATTGTGGATTTATATTTCACCCTTGTCCTGATCGGAATGGGTGTATGAATTTCATTTCCATGGGAACTGACGTATCGGGTCATTTCATTTCAGTTGTATGGTTCCTATGCTTATTGTGTCCTCAAACTCATTGCCATCTTCTACGGTATGGATGCTTTGGTTTATTTTACTTCTCACTTATCCTGTTGCTCTATCTCTGAAAACTTGTTTATCATCTTTTTTCACATCTTATACCAACGATTTGGCTTCCCTCAAGCTCTGTAGTTTGATCCACATGCGGGACATTCCCTTTGGTCTGTGAACTCCTGCGGTCATCCACAGGTCATGCACACCTTTCTCTCTGGCTGGTGTGCATTTCTTTTTGCCATATGTTGCTGGTTTGTTCACCAGGTCAACCGTGCTGCGTTTCTCCTGACTTCAGTGAAAGCTAGCCTGGAGTAGTCAGCATCTTTACTTGTCTATTCATTGCTTCATGTACGCTTGCAATGTCTAATCCTGCGATATTGTGAGCTTGTCCTTTCCAACTGAATATTTTTGTACTTCTAATGTGTGCAGAGCTTTAGATAAACTAGCAGCCTTTCATCTGTGTGTCCCTGAATTAACATTTTCTGGTCATTGTCAACAGGATCAGCTGATTCCCACCTTGAAATTCATATCGGTGGGCCTGACAATTTGACTTTGGCTGGAAATGTGCTGAATGTTTCAAAAATGTTGTCTCGAGATTTTGCTGTCGTCTACACTCAGGTTCCAGGTATTAAAACAAATTTAACACTTTCTCTCCTGCCGACAAAAGTCTGTAGCTGACCCTTTCCACTTCACTCGTGTCTATTAGAAAGCCACTAAGGTTGTTGCCACTTTTGTTTAAACTTCTCAAATGCTTTTCCAACATTGTCAGACACCCAATTCATCTGGGCTGAACCGTTGTATTTATTACTGCGGTGGTCATTTTGTTTTTGCACCATTCACTAGATTTCCCTCCTCCTCTCTTTGGCACTATTTCAGGTCAATTTTTCAGTCTAATACTGCATTGAGTTTGGAGAAGATGTTTGGGTATTTTACTCTCAAGGCACCCACTGCCACCATGTTATGTCTTCTGGTTCCCATTAGTCAGAAACAATCACACTTTAGACTCAAAATGCTGCCGATACTTTATCGTGTCTATTTCTATTAGCTCTCCATGTGGATGGTGGACTGATACAGACTGCACCATCACTCAGCACATGACCGCAGTGCAACAGTGTGTGTGGCACCCCAGGATATATATTCATGTAACAATTAGTTTTGAGCTCTTCACAAATAATACAACAATATAACATGGCGTGTGGGGAGCACGATGGGGTGGGGGAAGAAAGTAAATTTTAAAATGCAAATCTAAATTGACCTCAAAGACATGGTTCAACTATAACATCTCTTGGCAAATTATCTATGCTTCCAGAAATAATTCAAATATATAAAAATTAGATCCTTGGTTTCATAGCTGTGATTTTGGTAACAATGGAAGTCTAGTGTAGACAAAGAGATAATAAAAATCTTCCTCAACTGTAATTGGGTAGAGCATTCACTTCACTAGGTACCATGTAACATTGACAGTACTCAAGTGGAGCACCTCAGTCATTTTAATATAATCCTCTTGATGCATAATATGGCTTTTAGTACTATTTGTTTTGTAAGCTGTTCAGCCAGTTTTACAATTATATTTAATGGTGTGGTGGGAAGTATAATTGCGCACAATGCTGTGGCAGGTGTGTACACTAAACAAACAGGCCAACTGCTGACTTATTTCCCCCATGATGGTATGCTAACAGGACAATAGGCGCCTTTCAAAAAGCAAGGTATGTCTGTCTTAAATCCATAACAGCTGCGCTTTTCAGTAAGTTTTCAGATTGACAACTAAGACCCATCACAAACTTCCTTCAAATGTTACGGAGGTGAAATAACTAAATATACATTTTCTTTCAGAAAGGAAGAGAAATAGACTTGCAGACTTTAGTTTGCTGCCCTCATCTGTTTATAGTACCAACCTAATGCAAGACACCAATGTTCAACATTCGCCGGCTCTCATAAATAAGCAAGAATATTTCACCTTCTCGCATCACTAGCTGACTAACCAGTCTCTGATCAATGATATCAGTATTGCTTGACTGTGAACAGTCGTGCATCACCCAAGTTTGCTTTTTTTGGGTTTGAGTTAGGACTGAAAATGTCCAGGATGAAGGATTTTGGCATCATTTTGCTTATGTCTAGACTACTTAGCATAGCTCCAAAACGTACAGCAAAACCACAAGTGATGTTTGAATAATTAATACTATTATGCTGAGATCCCAATCTACATTTCCTTTATTCATTTAAGACTTTCCATTGCATTTAACAACAGTTGGGGAGATTTATGTGTGCTATTTGTTTAAAAATTGCGATCCTGAAAATAAGAATTAATTTACAGTCCTTCTCCAGAGCAGAGAAAGTCTTACTACAATCAGACTAGACCAGAGAATCAAGTTTCAAATGAAAGAAAACATAAAACAATAAAATGGCAAGCCAAATAAAAATGCTGGGGCTGAAAATCTGCCGCATCTATTCCTAGTAGGAGTGAATCGGAAGCACGTGGCTTCTAATGCATCAAAGCCAGATCCCAACTAAATGCTGAGGATTCCGTATTGCCTTGTAGGAAACAGAGGCTCGGCATGTACAAAGCAACATTATTATTATGGCAGAAAAGAAGGAAACCCACCAGTTGGAGTTCCCAAAACTTTTGGCGGTTCAGACCATCACTGGTGGTAGTGAAACCAGTCATACAGGGTGCTAAATGGTCATTGTCAACCCCATCTTGAGATTCAGGCCCAGGACTGGTATCTGCAACCTTGTGAATTTAGGCAAATAATTTATTTTCTACTTTCAAAAGCAGACACTTTTCAAATAAAATCAACAGGTGGATTTTGGGAGGTAGTAAGACCAAGTCTCATCCATTGAGGTGGCACAATATGATGCTTCATGCGCGTACTTCATTGGGCAGGTACCCTTTTTGTGCTCTTAGTTGTTGACTCTCAGTGGCAAGTTCAGGTGACTAGCATGAGCAAGTTAATCAGTAATTATCTCACTGAATCTTCAAACTTTGTGAAGTCAGTGGCAAAGCTCCTGACACTTGCTCTGGGATCAAACGAGAGAGTCCGTGGATTTTATTTTGCCTGTGAAACATAGCACGGAATCTTAGCATATTTTTTCAGATTGTCAGGCTCTGACTGACAACCAGCGTGCAGCTCTCGGGCTGCACAGCCCAGTTTTCACTCCCGATCGTGAGCTCTCGAGTTAAAAAGTAAATCAGTGGACGAGGTTTATACCATCAGCCTGATGGCACGAGCCTAATAAAGCCAGCATGTTTGGCTCCTCAAAGATCAGGGCACCATCTTTAAAGCATGCCCAATCAAATATGAAATTTCCCCCTCCCCACCAAACCCTCATGGAGATATCATTGGCATCCGCTCCCCCTCATTGCCCACTCCCCTACTGTGCCTACAAATTCTCCCCTCTATGCCCAATACCCCCCCCCCCCCCCCCGCATGCAAATTCCCCCTCAATGGCTTTGGTACTATCCCCCTGATAACACATAATTGGAACCCTCCCAATGTGGTTCCCTAGAGGGCCTATCCTGGCACTGCTGGGGTGACAACCTGGCAGTACCAACCTGTGCCAAAGGTTAATCTGGCACATCCCTCTCCCCAAGTGCTATACTCACCTTTGTGCCCCTGGGTTTTGGGGGGGGGGGGGAGATCCTCTCAATTGAATCTTGTTTTTCAAAGCCTGTTGTAAACCTTGCCAACATGAATATTCTGTGAGGAGGAATAATGTGCGAGGTAGAGGGGGTGGCTGGAAATTGCATCCAAATGAATTCATAAACATTAAAATGAAGTTCTCGACCTTTGTTGGATTGAACCTAGTGATGTCACCGGCAAGGGGCATGGAAAATCGGGAAACACATCTTTTCCTGATTCTCTCCGGATCCCGTGATCCCGCAGACTGCGAATGCAGCTGAAAAACACGACCAACGTACGCAGTTCAACATTAATTCAGGTAATTAAGAGCTGTTAGCATTGATGTGCAGAAATCATCAATTTAATCATGGAATACCAGCCTAACAGATGCATACATTGCTCTAACCATTATACCTTGATAAGCAACTTAGTGGACTTTATGCCTTCCTGCAGTATTGTTCATGGAGAATGTAGTGGGGAATGGACAGGGCATGAACATGGTGGGAGGGATTAACCACCTCAGAAACAATTGAGAAAAAAGTTTGAAAAGATCAGCTTTGCAACAATTAAGTAACTGCTTCTGATGACGGCATCTGAAAATAAATAAATACTTACAGGACAATATAGGATAGCCCCTAAAATAGGTTTGGCGATCACAATGAGATTAACCCTTGGCAATTGAATAAAAAGCAGGCTGTGCACCAGAATTGTATTGCATGCTCATTAAAATGATTGCTAAGCACAGCCAGTGCTAATTGCATTCTGTAGAGACTGCATGTATCCGCAGGTGGCCCAAAATCCTAACTTCCTAAAGCCACTTAAAGCTAGCCTGCAGTGCTTAAAGTGGAGGTGTAATATGGCTGGAGCAGGTGCTGGCAGTTGTGCAGGAAGTGAATGTGACATGGGAAACAGTGAAAAATGACACAATATGGGGGGGGAAGAGAGAGAGAGAGAGAGAGAGAGAGCATTCTCCTAAATTGTCTAATGCGCACTGCAGGCCTGGTGGAGGAGGACGAATGTAACAGAGGCAACTAGTATATTTAAAAGATCAGGAGGCCCAACAAACACGGTCAAAAGGCAGTGAGAGTAGAGAGCAGTGGAGGTCAATGTCACGACTGTGGACTATAGGGCCAGGATACAATGCTGCAAAAAGTTCAATAATTTCACATTGTTCAGTTAAGCCACTGAATGTATCTTCAAGTGTCATGTCTTATCAAATGCAACACTAGCACAAGGCACTCCTCAAATCATCACATTCCATCAAACACCAATCAACAATCCCTATCAATCAGGACTCGTGTCCAACATTGATCATGGGTCAGAGAATCTCTACAGTGCAGAATGGGGTCAATCAACCCATCAAGTCTACACTGATCCTCTGAAAGAGCACTCTAACCAGGCCCACTCCTGCAAACCCATAACCTAACCTTCACATCTTTGGACGCTTAAGGAGCAATTTAGCATAGTCAATCCATCTAACCTATGCATCTTTGGACTGTGGGAGGACACTGGGGCATCTAGAGGAAACCCACGCAGACTCGGACATTCATCCAAGGTTGGAATCAAACCCTGGTCCCTGGCATGGTGGTATGTCCCACCCCACCCTCACACACTTAGTACTACGGGAGCCACATATCGTCATCCAACAGATGACACACAACTATGAGACATTGACAACATGATACTCACTGGCATGGGTGAGCTGCAGTCAAAACAATGGGCAAGTGCCAGCTCGTCACAGGGTAAGGCTCCAAATTGTATTTGTTTATTGTCAAGTGTACCGAGGTACAGTGAAAAGTATTTTTCTGCGAGTAGCTCAAACAGATCGCTTAGTACGAGAAAGAAAATAAAATAAAAATAGAATACATAATAGGGCAACACAAGGTCCACAATGTAAATCTCTGATGTACAGCAAAAAGTATTTTTTTGCAAGCAGCTCAAACAGATCATTTTGTACATGAGAAAGAAAAGGAAATACATAATAGGGCAACACAAGGCTCACAATGTAGATCTCAGAAATTCTATACAAATAATTGGTTAATTCACTTTTGGGACTCCGGGGCTTGTGGGGTTGAAATTGACTGTGCACTAGCCCAAGGTGTCGTAACAACAACCTGCAAAGGGGCTGACAAAGGTCTTGGAGCAGAATCCAATAGGATTCTGAGGCGCTATCCAGGGGAGTGAAGTGACTCCATTGAGCATGAACCTGTCATCCTCTTTCAGGAAGGTAGCATTCATCCTGCCACCCCACAGTGCCTTGGTGTTGCCTGTCAGGCAGTCAGCTCAGATTTATGTGTCCCGTGACAAGAAGGTGCATTCTGCAGCTGGGCAATATAAGCCAAGAGCTGCTTGAGGTTATTCTCCAGGTCACCAGCAGTCCCCTCCATTAATAGTCTGTAGCCATCCGTCAGCTTGCAAATGGCACTGCATTGGGAGCACTTGGCCAGGCAAAGACAGAGGAAGATGGGCATTAATAGAATGCACATATATTATTCATTAATACTTGTATGCAACACGGTAAGTTTGGTCAGCAAAGTTTATTTTGTGTTGAACTTTTACTTAGCATTGCAGCTAAGCAAATGGTGTGGTCGTCCGCGGCAGATGGAAAGGACGGTATGGAACTGTTGGTGAATGAAAAATTGGGGTTGCTTTTACTAATGTCACACTCAGATGAGTTCTTCTGAGGATAGCCTCAGGGGATGGGGATTTCTTAGTTACCCTCCTCTTACTCTTGATCCTTAATTCTTATTCCTCTTTCAGAAGCTTCTCCCAATCTGTGTGCTCTTTAATCTCCAAGAATGCAGTATTCCAAAGAGAATATCAATGAGTACACCCACATTTAGGAGCAACTGGTTCGAGTTGAAGCCCTTAAGTAGGCAAAAACTTCAACACCTTCCACAGTTCTCCATCTAGACACAACAAACACTCAGAGTCACAGCTTTATCCAAAATAAATCAACCAGCAAATAACCTGTAAATGCTCTGTTTAACAGCACTGGTGAGGAACAGGGCCTTCCTATTTTGTTGCAAGGTGAGAGATGTGAGATGTGTTCGCTCCAAAATGGCACAGCCTGTTCTGCATTTCTGGTGATGTTCACTGTGCACATACTGAAGTTTACATCAATATGGTATTGCCTTCATTCATTCCACAAATGTGTATGTGCCACAGACAAGAGCTTGGAGCTCTGGAAGTCACTCGTAGCACCCAGGAAACCGGGTTGAATGTTCCACGTACACTTCAATCAGCAGGATCAGCTCTCTGAAATTTTACAGGTAGAAAATGTGTGCATATATGAAACTTTATAGTATCGTTAGTAGATGTCCCAGCATATTACTCAGTCGGTCAGATGATACACTGCATTGTATCAATAGTTGTGTTATATAGTCGTTAGCATTGCTTCCTCACGGCGCTGAGGTCCCAGGTTCGATCCCAGCTCTGGATCACTGTCAGCGTGTAGTTTGCACATTCTCCCCGTGTTTGCGTGGGTTTCGCCCCCACAACCCAAAGATGTGCCGGGTAGGTGGATTGGCCACACTAAATTGCCCCTTAATTGAAAAAAAAAAATTGGCTACTCTAAATTTATAAAAAGAAATAGTGGTGTTATACCATTAATGTACAGTGCATCAATATAATCAAAGTCAGATAAAGTTGTGGAAAAGACCAAAAGTGCCTGAGGCTTTACAAGTGTGGTTTCAGGTCCTTTAGGTTTTAGCAACATTAATAAAGAATCGTGAGATTTCACCTCGGATTGAATGAGGGTTCAGTATCCAAGGCAGGGGTGGTGGCCTTGTTTCATCTGCACTGGCGTTTTGCAGATTTGGAAATGGGTTGCTTGAATACTATCCTGTATTACAGCAGTGATTTGACTTCAAACTTACTTCATGTCTGTGACACACTTTGGGATATCCTGAGGTCATATATCCAAGTTTTTTTTACTTCTTCCTTTGTCATGTATTTTGCGGTGTGGTAGGAGGTTGGAATTCCTAGGGTTCAGCAACACTTCAAAGAACAAACCCGAGTTTAATATCATTGAGTCCTGTAACTTGGCAGCATTGGAGAGGAGGAAGCTGGGGTTTGGCAGAACTAGCAGATGGATTGTGAGGCTGTAGAGTTTCATTCAGTGGAGGATGTCTGGGATTTTTCAGTGCTGTGGGGAGAGGTTTTAGTAGCAGAGGAGTACCCAAAAGTCACAGCATTAGGAAAATGTCAGGATCTGCCAGTTTTGGGGAGGAATGGTTAGGAAGGGAAGTGTGAAGTAGTTGGTAATTTACTTCAACTGACAAGAGTGATTGATTTTTTAAAAAATTAATTTACGGGATATGGGCATCACTGGTTAGGCCAGCATTTATTGCCCATCCCTAGTTGCCCTTCAGAACCTGGTGGGTGAGTTGCCTTCTTGAACCACTTCAGACCCGGAGGTGTTAGGGAGAAAGTTCTAGGATTTTGACCCAGCGACAGTGAAGGATTGGCGATATATTTCCAAGTCAGGGTGGTGAGTCACTTGGAGGGAAATTGTCAGGTGGTAGAGTTCCCAAATATCTGCTGCTCTTGTCCTTCTAGGTGGTAGTGGTCGTGTGTTTGGAAGACGCTGCCTAAGGAACCTTGGTGATTTCCTGCAGTTCATCTTGTAGATGGTACACACGGCTGCCACCGTTTGTCGGTGGTGGGAGGGATTGAATGTTTGAGGAAGGAGTAGCAATCAAGCGGGCTGTGTTGTAGCTATACTGGAATAGCTTGGTTTGGGGCGCGACATGTTCTGGAGCACAAGTCTTCAGTCCTATTGCCGGAATATTGTCAGGGCCCAAAGCCTTTGCAGAATTCAGTGCCTTCAGCCATTTCTTGATATCATGTATTGTAGAGTGAATTGTATTGGCTGAAGACTGACATCTGTGAAGCTGTGGACCTTCGAAGGAGACCTAGATGGATCATCCACTTGGCACTTCTGGCTGAAGATTGTTGCGAATGCTTTAGCCTCGTCTTTTGCACATCCGTGCTGGGCTTCTCCATCATGGGAGGATGGAGATATTTGTGGAACCTCCTCCTCCAGGGAGCTGTTTAATTGTCCACCACCATTCACGGCTGGATGTGGCAGGACTGCAGAGCTTGTATCTGATGCATTCATTGTGGAATCACTTAGCTGTGTTTATTACTTGCTGCTTATATACCAACAAGTAGTCCTGTGTTCTAGCTTCACCAGGTTGACACCTCATTTTTAGGTATGCCTGGCGTTGCTCCTGGCACACTCTCCTGCACTCTTCATTCAACCATGGTTGATCCCTGGCTTGGTGGTAATGGTAGAGTGGGTAATATGCCGGCCATTAGGTTGCAGATTGAGGTCGATTGCAATTATGTTGCTGCTGATGGCCCACTGCGCCTCATGGATGCCCAGTCTGGAGTTGCTAATCTGTTTGATGTCTATTCCATTTAGTACTGTGGTCATACCACACAACACAATGGAGAGTACCCTCAATGTGAAGACAGGACTTCATCTCCACAAGGACTGTACGTGGTCACTTCTACCGATACTGTCATAGACAGATGCCTCTGCAGCAGGCAGGTTGGTGAGGATAAGGTCAAGTATGCTTTTTCCCTCTTGTTGATTCCCTCACCACCTGCTGCATTCCCAATCTAGCAGCTATGTCCTTTAGGGCCTGATCAGCTCAGTCTGTGGTGGTACTACCGAGCCACTCTTAGTGATGGACATTAAAGTCCTTCACCCAGAGTAAAGTCTGAGGAATAGAATGATATATCAAGTAATGCAAGTATTCAAAGACACATAAGACTATTTTATTTACAAACTTAATTGCTTGAGGAAATGTGACTTTTAAAATACATTGGTGTTAGAAACAGTTTGAAACTTTAAGATGGAAAGGCTGAAGAAGAATAACAGACAAAATTCTTGTGACAAGTAAATTCGGGATCATTTAATGATCTTCTCATTTATAAGAAAATTGCATATGATTAAATTAATGCTAATTAATAAACAAGCATATTAGCCATATTCCAAATCAAGACAAATTTAGTCCAGCTGATTAATATCAGATGAGCAGTTCATCATTGTAATTTAGCCCAAATGCTGCAGTGGTCCAAATCCAGGAGATTTGGAGTTGCTTCACCACAAGTCTCAGTTTGTTATATTCAAATGATGCAAGTGGCGACTTGGCAAGAGGATCAAGGCTAAACTGTAGAGGTGCGAGGAAATTGTTCGGAGGGAAATATAGCATAGTGGTTATGTTACTGGGCTTCTAGTCCAGAAACTTGGACGAATGATCTGGATACATGAATTATAGTCCCTCGAAAGCGGCTGGGGAATTTATATTCAGTAATTTTTTTGAAAAGTCTAGAATAAAATGAGAGCATCAGTAACAGTGATCATGTAACTATCAGATTGTTGTAATGTAATTTAAAAAAGGAAACCTGCTGTCCTTACCCAGTCTGGCCTAAATGTGACTCCAGACCTACACTACATGAATGTAGTTGACCCTTAATGTCCCCCTGAAATGGCCTAGTCCTAGCAAATGACTCAGTTAAGGAAAATTAGAATTGGCCAAAGAAGTTTGGCCTTGCCAGCGATACACACATCCTGTAGATGGATTTTTAAAACACTCATACTTAAAGGTAGAAATCCTGTGAAAAAAAAACTTCCCTCTGTCATGTAAATGCATTAGGAATGGTAAATCTTTTGTTTGACGAGTGGCAATCTCAAATGTCTACAAAATCAGATTAAAGTAACCTGCTTCTTGTGGCAGGGAATGCCTCAGCATGTCTATGGGGGAATGCAGTTGATTGACAGCTTCATAACCAGGCAGAGAAACATATTCAGCCGCTTTTATCTAACTTAATACTTCCTCCTGTTCTACTGTGCAGCAGACCACATAAAGATGAACAAACAAAGAAAGCTCCGTGAGGCAGAAAGTGTCTTGCATAAAGTTTGTGTTAAAACAAGCTAATTGAAGTTCAGTGTCATAAGGAAAACTGCATCTTATTTCTGTGGAATAAGAACGATAAATTTAGTGGAATCTGCAATGTTAATTTTTTTGCTGCTGTTAAATTTTAATTTCCTAAAGTTGATAAGGAGGTGAAAGAGTGTGGTGGAGGCAAGTTCAATCATGGCATTCAAACTGTCATCTGAAAAGGAGGAACATGCAACGTTGCAAGGCGGCAGGGGAATGGCATTACGTGAACTGTTCACTTAGAGAGCTGGTGCAAACAGGATGGGCTGAATGGCTCCCCCCTCTGCACTGTAACAATCATATTATTCCTCTGATTATAATCTAAAACATTACAACCAAACAAATTAATTGTTCTTCCGTTAACAAAAAAAGTCACGCAAGAGCTTAGGTCATTTCCAATGAACAGATGACAAAACAGAAGTGTTCCAATCTGTGCACTACTATACCAGATTATAGCAGATGCTGGAAAAAGCAAGGGCTTGATTATGGAAATGGGCTTTGATATTGGACATGTGAAATATCTAAGGAGAGCCCAGGAATTGCAGCAGCTTTATTTTCTCATGAAAACCATAAATAGGTGGTTCTGATTATATATCGCATACAGTCAAAATGCTTGAGCGGGCTGCCACAATCAAAATGCATTGGAAATTCCAATGTCAGATCTTTCCATAGCCGGATCCAACTATAAAAATGTCAACATTTGCCTGCAATATTATACCCACTGGCTTCACTGTGATGGGGGAGGGGAGGGGGGAACGAGAGAGAAGGGAAAGAGTTTGAATGTTAAAAGCCACTTGAAATAAACTTTTGAAATCATAGCTTCTAGGGAGCTGCATGCACACCGAGTAGTTCGTATATCTCCTGAGCCAGAAGCGACCTGGTTCATGTTGCACTCCAGGACTTGTTCACAATGGAAGAACCCAGACACTGGACCAGGCAAGCCAGCAAGTATTGGTGCCTGGCCACAGCCCCAATAAATGGGAAGGATGGGGAGAGATAGTGCCAGGAAGAGCAGCTGCATGCAAAACCACCTGCTAAGTCCCCTCAAAAATGTTGGCTGATATGAAGGGTGATCAGCTATCATTGTGGTGATTCCCATGTGAAATGGAAAAGTTAACTGCATGGTTGATGACGCCATTGAGCACCCCACGACAGTGTGCACACAATGAAAACTATGGTACCAGAATGTGGTGGTGGGGGGGGTGGGCGCTAGTGTCTGGCGATTTGCAGAAAATCCAAAGGTGAATGCAACACAGCTGTCAGTGTTTTTTCTCTAAACAACCGGCAGTCTCAAATTGCCACATTGGGGAAAGCCCAATGGAATTAGGTGTCCGTCAGGCACTTCTCTGGCCAGGATTCAGTGCAACAGGTTGGAAATCCCATCCACTGAGAGCTGTCAGTCAATTAGAGGCTGGCAGTGCCATGGAGAGTGGAGGCTGCGGCACCAAGGGAGAGGCCTGATTGCTGAGAGACCCAGGCCACTGGTACATGAAGATCACAGTAGGGAGAGAAAGAGGTTAGAAGAAAGGGCAATAGTGAGGCTCCAAAACTTCCACTTTTCCTGATGTTGGGCACTGGGAGCTTCTGAACAAGGTCGGATTGGATCGGAATTGTTTATTGTCACGTGTACCGAGGTACAGTGAAAAGTATTTTTCTGCGAGCAGCTCAACAGATCATTAAGTACATGAAAAGAAAAAGAAATAAAAGAAAATACATAATAGGGCAACACAAGATGTACAATGTAACTACATAAGCACTGGCATCGGATGAAGCATACAGGGTGTAGTGTTAATGAAGTCAGTCCATAAGAGGGTCGTTTAGGAGTCTGGTAACAGTGGGGAAAGAAGCTGTTTTTGAGTCTGTTCGTGCGCGTTCCCAGTCTTTTGTATCTCCTGCCCGATGGAAGACTTTTGGAAGAGTGAGTAGGCCGGGTGGGAGGGGTCTTTGATTATGCTGCCTGCTTTCCTCAGGCAGCGGGAGGTGTAGGTGGAGTCAATGGATGGGAGGCAGATTTGTGTGATGGACTGGTCTGTGTTCACAACTCTCTGAAGTTTCGTGCGGTCTTGGGCCGAGCAGTTGCCATACCAGGCTGTGATGCAGCCAAATAGGATGCTTTCTATCGTGCATCTGTAAAAGTTGGTAAGGGTTAATGTGGACAAGCCGAATTTCCTTAGTTTCCTGAGGAACTATAGGCGCTGTTGTGCTTTCTTGGTGATAGCGTTGACGTGGGTGGACCAGGACAGATTTTTGGAGATGTGTACTCCTATGAATTTGAAACTGCTAACCATCTCCACCTTGGCCCCGTTGATGCTGACAGGGGTGTGTACAGTACTTTGCTTCCTGAAGTCAATGACCAGCTCTTTAGTTTTGCTGGCATTGAGAGATATATTGTTACTGCACCACTTCACTAGGTTCTCTATCTCCCTCCTGTATTCGGACTCGTCGTTATTTGAGACCCAGCCAACTATAGTCGTATCATCAGCAAACTTGTAGATGGAGTTGGAACCAAATTTTGCCACGCAGTCGTGTGTGTATAGGGAGTATAGTAGGGGGCTAAGTACGCACCGTGTGTGGCCCGGGTATGGAGGACTATTGTGGAGGAGGTGTTGTTGTTTATTCTTACGGATTGTGATCTGTGGGTCAGAAAGTTGAGGATCCAGTTGCAGAATGAGGACCCAGGTCCTAGGTTTTGGAGCTTTGATATGAGCTTAGCTGGGAATATGGTGTTGAAGGCGGAGCTGTCGTCACTAAATAGGAGTCTAATGTAGGAGTCCTTCTTGTCGAGATGCTCTAGGGAGGAGTGTAGGACCAGGGAGACGGCATCTGCTGCGGATCGGTTGCGGAGGAATGCGAATTGCAGTGGATCAAGGCTTTCTGGGAGTATGGAGGTGATACGCTTCATGACCAACCCCTTGAAGCACTTCTTCACGACTGAAGTCAGGGCCACCGGACGGTAGTCATTGAGGCACGTTGCCTTGCTTTTCTTTGGCACCGGTATGAAGGTATGACGGTTTCAAGAGAAAACCCCGAGGCTTTTTTATTGACAGTTTTAATTCAAAGTCTTTAATCTCCCATAGGGCCTCCAAGCATCCCACAGGTGAAATGAAAAAATGAAATGGAAATCGCTTATTGTCACAAGTAGGCTTCAATGAAGTTACTGTGAAAAGCCCCTAGTCGCCACATTCCGGCGCCTGTTCGGGGAGGCTGGTACGGGAATTGAACCATGCTGCTGGCCTGCCTTGGTCTGCTTTAAAAGCCAGTGTTTTAGCCCTGTGCTAAACCAGCCCCGGAGGTGGAGTCATTCACTCACTGAACTCCAACACTAACTCAAATACGCACAATTGTTTTGGGACCAGTAAGGAAATAGTTGTGTTTCCGCATGGTAACGCACATATCTCAAGTGAAAAAAAGCACATAATGAAGAGAACGACAGCAGTGGGGATGCTGCAGGATGCTCGCAGCTCTGTTCAGCTGGATGTAGACACTGAACATCGGCAGAGGGTAGAAAGGGGGTAGCAGTGACAATGAGGATAGTTCTGGAGCAACAGTAACAAAGTTGTGACGTACTGGTTAGATTTCTCATGAACTGTGTATACTTGCGTCCATCACAAGGGTGAGTGACATAATGTCACAGGCCTTGTGACAGTCGTTTTTCATGAAAAGAGTGCATGGAGTATCAAACATGACATGTAAATCAGTGCCATGCAGGCTCTCACCAATTGCCAGAACACTATTAATGCCACCGAAAATAAGATTGATGAAGCCCTACAATTGGCTGATTTTGGCTCCTTTGATCTGCAGCAAAGTGCTCTCCATCTCACCCCCAGCAGGGATGTGTGGATAGGCCATCAGAGTGATGGTGGTGAAAGGGAAGATGGAAGTGGAGATTCAGCTGAAAATGCTTCCACGTCATGGCCTCAATCAGTACATCAAATGCGACCTCATGTTCCGATTGCCGAGTCTGCCACAGCACCGGTGAGGCAGTCTTTGGCGGAGCCCTCAGGGACTCCAAAACTCCAAGGACTTTGGTTAGGAGCAGGCGAAGCAGGGATCTGAACAACCAGCTGTAAGATTCCTGCTGCATGCTACACAACCCCCCCCCCCCCCCCCCCCATCACAAAGGGACAGTCCTTGCTACCAAGCAAGGTGGAGGAGGAGAATCAGGAGGAGGAGGAGAATCAGGAGAAAGAGGCAGAGGGAAGGCAGCTCAGATAGGCTGGAATATTCATGATTAAATATCCAAACTGAACACAAGTAAATGTAACCTCAATTCCCTATTGATCAACAGTCCTGCACAATAATGGCCATTACTATGTCTGTTTTGTGACTACAATGTAAAAATAAAAGCTGCTTTAAAATAAACGTTCTAATCAAATCATTCTGAATTTCATCCAAAAGGCAATTAACATTCGTGAGCATTCCTTTAGGCTTGTGAATGCCTTTCCTTGGTCATGGTTTCCTGCTCAATGCGATCCCAGTGGCTACAAGGTGACTGGTGGAAGGCTGCTGACTTTCAGCAGGGGAGACTGGTGGAGGTCCTGGCTCAAGCAGCTCTTAGCCTAGAAACCTGAGCTTTTGACGAGACCATTTTGGAATGGGTAGCAGCAATCTGTGCTGTGCTGGCAGGTGATAGCATGGGACCTGGAAGGGTGATAGGGGTGGGAGGAAGAATACTGTATTTCTGAGAGAGGCCAGCGACTTCCTGCTCCATGGAGGCATTATCACTCCTCCAGTGAGATGCCTCAGTAAGCTGAGTGATCTAGGACAATTGTTGGACTGCAGTGACACCCTGTAAGCCCCTTTGCACACTAAAATCCGCAGCCATTCTGCAATGGAAGCGGAGACATCATCCATCAGATTCTGCATCATGGCTGGATCTACAGTGTGTTATTGAAGTTAGCTGGAATGGTTGGCCTTCAATCCTCGTGCTGGACTCCTCCATACTTTTTAGCATTGACCACAGGCTTCCTAGATGTCGTCCCGCTGCACCAAGCATTTTGTTAAACATACCTATCAAGCATCTCCTTTATGCTGACCCATTAAAGCACTCAACTCTTCACCTTCAGCAGAATTTTTGGGGCCTCACCCGCTGGTGACCTGGCACCTGCACTATCCTTTCCCCCTGCCCTCACTGCAGCTCACACCTGCCCAAAGACTTACCATGGGCAGGATCCAACTGAGTGCTACCCTCTTAAATTACAGGCAGTTCCAGCTTCCCAGATGGCTGCTGTGCAAAAAAATTAAATGGGGGTGCTGGGTTTTCATCACTGTCTCCCTGCTATTTCTCCATTGCCTGGCCACATACACTTTTGGAATGTCTGACAGGAAAAAGAAACATGGGCACGGTTGCGATGTCAGGAAAGGAGCAAAGTAGGAGGTGCATGCTTACACCATCTGCAGCTTGTAAATTAGAAATGTGTGTAGGGTGAAAGAGTGTGGGATGTAAGAAAGAGAATTAAGTATAATGATTTTCATTCAGCAATGAGTGTCCAAACATTAGACATCACAATTTCCTCCATGGCTGTCAGGCAATACAGGTCTGCCTATCCCCAACTCTGGTTAGCTCCAGTTATGCTTCGCCTTTCTTGCCAGGGAGAGTGACTGTGTCCATGACTGTTCAATTTATTTGACTGTGTTAACTGTCATTGCTGAATAGCTGGGGGTGTGCGCAGGATGTGATAAGGCTGTGAGGTTTGCTTAATGCAAAATGTGTTCATGGTGCAGTGGAATATATGAATGTTAGCTGTAAGTCTTGACTGACAGGGATTGTTGGTACATAACTGACAGATGCGTGGTGAATTGAACAGTTCTGGAGCCGTGATAGGATATGGTATTTGAAGGTGCATTCACTGACCTTGACTGTTTATGTGAGGTCACTGAACATCTTGTTGCATTGCATCTACATCCTTAGGGTTGGACTCCTGGCAAGCCATTCAAGTAATATGCTCCCACTGCCTTGCCCACATGTGCCTGGAGGGTATTCTGGCCCACTGCGGACACACAAAGCTTCTCTTTCATTGCAAAGGCCTCCAGTACACATTGGAAAAGTTGGAACCTGCTCTCTCTCTCTCGCTTGCTGTGTCATTCTTCTATCATTCCCAGGTCAGATTCATCTTGCAAAAGTACTTCCAGCACTGCTCCAGCCAATATGCACCTTCCCATTAAAGAGGTGCAGGCTCAGGCCCACGTAAATTGGTAGCCACTCGAAATATTGCCCCCTCGGCTCTCACACGCAGCTAATCAACTGTGCAGTTAGCACTGGCTGGATTTACAGCCTTGTATAATAGCTGGCAGCACAACATTTGATCCGTCTGCATTGGAATCTATGATGTAGGTTAATCATGCATCATGATACCTGACCCCATTTTTAGAAGGGGTTATCAAATTTGACTTCCTGCGTTAAACGTTGATAACATTATTTAATTAGTCATGTTGAAATGTTGCCAAGTATGAACAATTAATGGCCTGATTAAATGTTGTTTTGTTTGTTTCAGATACAGATCACTCAAGTAATGGCATACAAAGTAAAACCTTCATACTGCTCAATCAAAACACAATAATGGATTCATGTCATTTATGATGGAAAAAGCAAGTGCAGTGCAGCACACATTTAAGATCATCATAATGAAATTGAGCTCCTCTGAAAGCTTAGCCAATGTGTAATTGAGCCCTACAGACCAAGAAAATTCTATGTTTGAAGTTCTCAACCAAAGCATCAGCAAAGACACTACAAATGCCCTGGTCTCTTGCCTCCGCAATGCGAACAAGAGAACATTTAGACATGGTTCCAGCTTAAGTGTGATTCCCCTAATCTTTGCTAGAAATTGTATTGGTGTGGATTCTAGGTGAGACTCTGCTATGATTCTTTCAATAAATATCCTTCAAACTTTCCTATCAAGATTCACACATGAATGGGCGTAGAAGCAAAAAAATGAATATGAAGTGCACCAGAGAATAAAGTACAAAACTTTCATTAGAGAAGAAGAGACATTGATTGGCACAGAAGATTGAGGAGCAAAAGATACTAAAACTACAAAACCTCCGGTTAAGTGACCTCCATTTTAAATTGAAACCATTCCTATTTACAGTAATATATAGTGGGCAGCACGGTAGCATGGTGGTTAGCATAAATGCTTCACAGCTCCAGGGTCCCAGGTTCGATTCCCGGCTGGGTCACTGTCTGTGCGGAATCTGCACGTTCTCCCCGTGTGTGCGTGGGTTTCCTCTGGGTGCTCCGGTTTCCTCCCACAGTCCAAAGATGTGCGGGTTAGGTGGATTGGCCATGCTAAATTGCCCGTAGTGTCCTTAAAAGTAAGGTTAAGGGGGGGGTTGTTGGGTTACGGGTATAGGGTGGATACGTGGGTTTGAGTAGGGTGATCATTGCTCGGCACAACATCGAGGGCCGAAGGGCCTGTTCTGTGCTGTGCTGTACTGTTCTATGTTCTATAATTCATTATACTATTGTCACATGCATGAGGTGACGTCTCCTTAATTTTTTTTAAAATCAATGATTTTCTTCCCATTTGGTGACCTTAAAAGTTAAAAATCTATTGTGAAAAATGTATAACAGTTTGCAATAGGACAAACGTAGTAATATCAATGTGTAACCAAGAACATTAAAGTACATTAGTATGGAAAGATAGTGGGCACAGTGATACTCTAATTTAGCATTAGATGTGCTAGAATATGATTTATGCCAGTAATACCAACATCGTGAGTTCCTTACACTAATATCCTATCTGGAGGTAAGCGTTGAGCCCTCAGAATCTGGGGAATTACCTCATCAACACTTTTATACCTTCCAAAAGATACAATCAGAAGTAACATCGGCAAACATAGAAACGGGCCAATATTCATAATTTTGAAAGTCAAGTATCAAGGTAGTCAGTGGCACTGTTTTAATAAAGGTTAATTACAATATAGGCAGCTAAAGAATATTCCATCAACTGTGACTTTCTCCTCTCCTCAACAGAAGGAATTTAAAAGTTTTATATAATCTCAGAATGTCCAAAAGTGTTTTACATCCAATTAGTTACTTTTCAACTGTTGTCACTCTTGCTTTGTAGGCAAATCAATAGCCAACTTGCCTCCTGCAAGGTCCAACAACAATAAGGATGTGAATGTCTAGTTACTGATTTGGTGCTGTTGGTTTATTGAGGTATGTTAGCCTAGTCACTGGGAGAGCTTCCTGTTCATTTTCTAAAAAATTATCAAGGCATCATTTACATCTGTACGGCCAAACACAAAGGGATTTGGCTTATCAGCTCATTTGAAACACAGTGGGTGATATTCTCTGCTGCCCACGACCGGTAGCCAGCTTGCCGATGCGGGCAGGTCGTCGATGCGGCGGAGGAATCGGGCATAGTGAAGAAAATGGGATTGCCGACCAATGCTCTGCCCCCCCCCCCCCCCCCCCCCCCCACACTGGCGGTGGGATCAAGGTTCACTCTAGTGTAGCAGCGGGAGAATGCAAATTGGTCATTAAGATCCATTTGCATCCACTTAGTGGACCGGGCACCATATTCTCCGGTCCTCTTGGTCCCAGCGTTGTACTGAAGCAGTGTACCTCGTGGTGAGCCAAGGGAGTTGCCCCTAAAGTTCATCCGAGGGCCACCCTCCATGCCCCATCACCGCCCCCCGCAAAGTGCAAGATCCCCCTCAAAGAGAGTTAAGTGCATTCCAATCATCCCCTTCACGCCCGAGTGATTTTGAATTAGTTAGCTGGAAATTGACAGCACTTGACTTTCTTTGAAGTGGTTGATGTTTATAAACATTATGGTTAGAAAACTTCAGAGTTACTAGATCCAGAAGGAAGATGAATGAAGCAAGGCTGTCAGCTGTGTGTGTGCGGAAGCTGACAATCACAGCCCAGTGAGGGAAATTAATGGATGGCTGGCAGATCAAAGATCTGAGGGTTTCACCACATATCACGGGTTTCTCTTTCCAGGAATTGATGCGTGGTGCTTCCTGTGTCTGAGCCAGCAGGTGTATTGCATAGGTGAATGTTACAATAGTAATTATTTTCACTGCCTCTGCCTGGACCGCTCTCTAGCTTCTTGACAGACTTCTCTTTTCTGGGGGCTTCCTGACAGGGCTCTCTTTTCTTTGGGGCTTCCTGACTGGGGTCTCTTTATTTAGCGGGTTTCTGTGGGGGATCTCTGTATTTAGGGAGTCTCTGTGGGGAAGGGGGTCAGGGCGGGTCGGGGTCACCCCCCCGTATTTGGGGAAAGTAGGGAGACCCAGAAACTCTGGGGCTGGGGGTGTTGTGGCCAGCGTTGGGATCTTGCTATTGGGCTGCCTGCTCAAAATGACGGTCTGATAGAGAGATTCCCTCATAATCCTCGCCATGAATAAATTTGCATGGCGAAGGACAGTGAATCACTTCCTGATCTGCGCCCAATTTACCTCTGGCAGTAGAACGTAGTCTTCCAAATGGAGAAATTTGCTCAGTGACTTTGAGAATGAAGCGCTCCTTCACCTCTGCACTGGTATTATTTCAGGTAATCACTGGAAATTTCTTCAGAGGTTGATCCAATCAGCTGCTGTAATTTCAGTGGAACCCTTATCGTCAGACATCTGCGATTTATGCTAATCTTTCACTGCAGCTACAGCAACCAATCAGAAGAACCCCAAATAAATTCCTGGGCGATGCCAAGTCTTGGAGTGGGGCACGAGTCCACAATCCTTAAAGCACTGATTCATGCCATGGCATGTCTCCAATGAGCTGGCTGACATTTCCAGTATTTCACAGAAGTTATGATTTTTCATGTGAGAGCTTAGATACTGCCAGCAGGCTGTTTCACTGTGGAGAATAAAACCCACAGTCCTTTGCTCACTTAGCATCCATGTGTGTTCATTTTCTCACAAGTCACTTGAAGATAAAGACTAGGTGTAAAAACACCTGCTGGGATCTGTAACTTGCAGGTGGTAGAGAGACTTTAGGGAGTCAGAAAGTCAGCCATTCACCTCAGAATGGCCAGCCTGTGATCCACTATAATAACCCTGGTATACATGTGACTGATCCAATTGTATCTCTATTCAATGAGGTCCCTAGGATATTGGTGGTGGGTACTCAGTAATGGAAATGTCACTAAATGTCACGGGGAGATGGTTATGCTCCCTCTTGCAATTTATATTTTTTGCCTGTTATGCAATGAAAATGGTGCTTACTACTCTGTTGTCCAAGTCTTGCTTCAACATTTTCATTACCTAAGGAATTGAAAATAGAATTGAACACTGCAATCCAAGAGACACAGGATAATGCTTTGGGGACCCTGGTTCGAATCCCACCATGTAGATGGTACAATTTGAATTCAATTTTTAAAAAATCTGGAACAAAAGGTCCATGAAACTATTGTTGATTGTCGTAAAAACCCATCTGGTTCAATGATGTCCTTCAGGGAAGGAAATCTGCTGGGCTGGTCGACATGTAATTCCAGTCCCATAGCAATGTGGTTGACCCTTAACTGCCCTCTGAAATGGCTTAGCAAGCCACTCACTTCAAAGCCAATTAGGGATGGGCAACATATGCTGGCCCAGCCAGTGATGCTCACATCCCATGAACAAATTTAAAAAATCAGGAGCAAACAGCCCCAGTTCGGACCTCAAGTTAAACAAAGGTAATTGACAAAGCAGCTGAATATAGCTGGGCTCAGGACAGTGCCTGGAGGGACTCCTACTCCATTGAAACGATCATCCTCTAACTACCAAAGGATCGATCATGCTGTACCAAAGAATCACTTGCATCTCTGGTATAAGTACGTGCACTGAAGAGTTTCTTACCCCATCGCTATTGATTTCAGTTTTACTGGGGCTCCCTGTGCTACATTTTGTTGAATGCTGCCTTTATATTAAAACAGCTCACTCTCATGTCACCTCTGGAATTCAACTGTTGTTCCCATGTTTGGATGAAAGCCCTAATTAAATCTTTGAGCAGGGTGGAGATCCCAATTTAAGCAAATGATTAGCAAGGAACTTTTTTTGAGCCCTTCATGGGATTTAGGCACCAATGACTTCAGCTGAATGGCTTCCAAGGCCATTTCAGAGGGCAGTTAAGAGTCAACCACATTGCCGTGAACCTGGAGTTACATGTAGGCCAGACCAAGTAAGGGTGGCAGATTTCCTTCCCTAAAGGACGTTCGTGAACCAGATGTTTTTTCACGACAATTGATGATAATTTCATGATCACCTTTACGGAGACTAGCTTTCAATTACAGATTTTATTCATTGAATTTAAATTCCACCAGCTGCCACGGTGGAGTTCAATCCCAGATCCCTCACAGCATTTGCCTGGGCCTCTGGGATATTGCTCCAGTGACGCTACCACTGTGCCACCATTTCCCCCAACTGCAGCTCAATTGCATTGCTGGCAACTCCTGACATAATTTTGCTACTGATACGGCCAATAGGTAATAATTGTCTCATTTGGATTTGCCCTACTTTTTTGTGGACAGGAGGTACCTGAACAAATTTCATGCAGTTGAGTAGACACTAGTGTTCATGTTGTACTCCAACAGTTTGGTGAGGTCGTCACCACTACAGCTGGAATGTTGTTGCAACTTGTGTCCAGTGTTGTGTCCAGTGCACTTAGTCACTTCCTGACATCAAGTAGCGTCAATTGAATTGGCTTAAGACTGGCATCTGTGATGGTGGGAAGATCAAAAGAATCTTCCTCTTGACACTTCTGGCTGAAGATGGTTGCAAACGCTCATATTTTGCACTCTGTAATTCTGTTGTTTTTTCATATCAACCTGACAGTTCCACAGCCACTTTTATTATTTATTTACAGATTCTGACAAAAAAAATCTCAATTTAAATTCCAAAACTGCCATGGTGGAATCGGGTCCCACATTCTCGAGATTATTAGTTCAGTCTGCCTATCTGTAAAATAGAAGGTTGATGCTGCACGCCTGCGAGCTACTCGCTCAAGAGTGGCTTTGGTGAAGACACGAGTACAGCACTGCTACAGGGAACCAAAATGATCTTTGCTACTTTACACTCCATCGAAGCTTCCTCCCATTCTTTGTCACCTAACCTGATCATATCTGCAGATTGAATACATCCATAAATTATTATTTTGTTTAATAAATTTAGAGTACCCGATTCATTTTTTCCAATTAAAGGGCAATTTAGCGTGACCAATCCGCCTACCCTGCACATCTTTGGGTTGTGGGTGCGAAACTCATGTACCCAGAGCCGGGATCGAAGCTGGAACCTTGGCGCCGCGAGACAGGAGTGTTAACCACTGCGCCACCGTGCTGCCCTCCATAAATTATTTTAACAACAACTTGCACCTATCTGGGCTGGATTCTCTGCACCCCGACGCCAAAATTGCGTTCGGCGACGGGGCGGAGAATCCGTTTTCCCGCACGAAATTGGGACCGGCGCCAGTTCCATAATTCTCCACCCCCCCAAAAGCAGCGCACAATTACACCGCGCCGAGTGTCCACCCCCTCAGGCCATTGCCTGAGGCCCGCCCCGCTATTCTCCATCCCCGACAGCGTATTTCTAATGTAGTCCTGCCACTCGGGAAACTCGTGAGGCGGCTGCAGTCTCAGTCTGCGGGAGACGAGCGGCCAATCAGGGGCACTATTTCAGGGGCACTATTTCTGTGGCCCAGGTCCGCGGGCTGGCTGAGTCAGCCATGGAGCATGGCACGACCACTGTATGCCGCCGCCGTGCGCATGCGCGGCCTCTGACCTGCAAGTGCGGGGGCCGATTCGGCAGCTGGGGATGCGAGCTCCACGACAGCTGCCTGCTAGCCCCCTGCAAGGCTGTGAATCTGTGGGCTTTTGACGCCTGTTTTCTTGCCGTAAAAGGCCACAATTTTCAGGATGACGTGGAGGACATAGTACCAAAAACTGTGGCTCAGTGCCAGCACCAATGGAGAATCCGTGGTGTTCCACAATGGGAAAATCAGCACGAATCCCTCACTGATTCCGGTACCGGTGAGGGACTAGCAGCGGCATCGCCTCGAACACCCGCAGGTCATGCAGAGAATGGCTGGAGAATCGGCAGGTCCTGGGCCTCGCAAAAGCAGAGCTGATAAGCTACACCCCCAACGGTCGAGCCGGGAAACATGGCGCTGGGCGTGTTGGACCATGGGCCAAAGCCACAGCCCACTCCCACTACTCCCCCCAGCCCTAGCAGAAGCCCTCCAGCCAGCGGCATGGATCTTGCCCAAGTGTGGCGGCGCTGGCCACTTCGCAGCCGGCACGCTAGGCTCATGATCCCTGGGACCACACATGGCCCGCGCCGTCGGGAGCTGCGTTGAGGCTGTATGGTTCCCAATTACGCCAATTTGGAGGGAGCGGAGCATCGTGAAATGGCGTCAAACCAGCATCTGCCCCGATTCCAGCATCAGAAGCCATTCTCTGCCCAATCGCCTTTCCCGATTTCGGAGCGGGCTACGAAGAATCCCGCCCATGTTTTTTTGCACAATGACACGTAACAAAATTAAATTCACGAAGTAGAATCTTTGTATATCTGATATCTAATTTTAACTTGGCACGTCTGGGAAAAAGGGGGCACAATAGGGAACCTGATTTGTGCCCAGCCTGATTTTACACTCAGCTGACATGGATGAAGCTGAGAATTGAGCTGGGTACAGATTGGACACATGAACATAATGTATCCCACTCTCATGTGAAATTAAAATCAAGGCTATAGATCTGGAATTTCTTGGGTGCTTCCCCTGCCCCACTGCCAATGTTCGATTATAAGTGCGGTAGAAAGCTCATTTACGTTGAACTGCTTACAAAGTGGATGTAGCTTCTGGAAAGGGACTTTTTGGGTCAAGCTCATCTTGTTTAAGTGCTAAATGACTTCAACAAGCTTTCTAATCATTCATTTCCATCAAATATTTACGTATAATTTACATCAAGTCTATTGTAAGGATCAAACTCATTTAACTGTATGGTTTATTTTAAAACAACATACACATATAATGCATCTTTAAACAAGAGATTGACGGCCTCGGTCCTCATTTTAGCAAATGCTAACTAGAACCTCATTATTCACGCACATCAGTCATCCCTAAATCTAAAGCATTATTGTCTGAATTTTCTTTATGACTGAAATAAAAAAGCATCATTACCGATTGGAATATATATTTCAGACAATGCAACCAAATTTTGGAAAATCAGCTTCAACTATCTAGCTCCCACACACTGGAGTTCCCTCCCTAAAGACCTCTATCTCCCTTTTCTATGTCAAGGCCCTCCTTACAAACCACCCATTTAATAAAACATTTAATCACCCTCTTAATATTTCTTTCGTTAACCATTCACTTATCCTTGTGTGCCTGCGGGGTGGCTTAGGTCGAGTTCCTATGCTGCAAAGTTTGCTCAAGTGCAAGTTGTTGTTGTAAACACTCAGAACGTGATGTTCTGTCGATTTTGGAATAATCCTGAAATAATTTAGATCCAGGGGGAAAACACTGTAGCTTAACTTTTTTTAATGTACCAATCTCACACAATTCAAAAGAAATTTAAAATATAAATGAAAAATGAAAATCCTTCTGCATACACTTAATCTTCCTTCCCAGTTTCTCTGCCTGCCCTATGTTCATTTCAAATTTTACTTTTCCTCGATTTAATCCAACTTATTCTAATGTTCATTTTAATTCATGAAACATTCAAACCTAGAAAGAATGGAACAAAGATGAGTAAATAGTTTTGACATGTCAGTCAGCAACGATCTATTTGAATGAATGATGTGGAGATGCCGGCGTTGGACTGGGGTGAGCACAGTAAGAAATCTTACAACACCAGGTTAAAGTCTAACAGGTTTGTTTCAAAATTATTTTCAGGATTATTCCAAAGCTAGTGATTCGAAACAAGCCTGTTGGACTTTAACCTGGTGTTGTAAGACTTCTTACTGTAATTGGCCTCACGGTAGCATGGTGGTTAGCATCAATGCTTCACAGCTCCAGGGTCCCAGGTTCGATTCCCGGCTGGGTCACTGTCTGTGTGGAGTCTGCACGTCCTCCCCGTGTGTGTGTGGGTTTCCTCCGGGTGCTCCGGTTTCCTCCCACAGTCCAAAGATGTGCGGGTTAGGTGGATTGGCCATGCTAAATTGCCCGTAGTGTAAGGTTAATGGGGGGATTGTTGGGTTACGGGTATACGGGTTACGTGGGTTTAAGTAGGGTGATCATTGCTCGGCACAACATCGAGGGCCGAAGGGCCTGTTCTGTGCTGTACTGTTCTATGTTCTATGAATGAAGGAACAGACGCGGGAGGCTGAGTGGCCTAACTTTTATGTAGTGCCATTGGGCAAGCAATCCAGTCAGTTGCAACATGCAGAACTCTACAACTGAACAGGTAAACTCCACTGTGCCGCAATATTGATGCTATGTTCTGAAGTGAACACCTAACTCTTGCTATGTCTGTCAATACCAAGAGGTATTTAATTATTGTATTGTCATTATTTTAACCAGCACGGGTTTTACGGGGTAGGGATGATTAACTACTTTGTGGACTTTGCAGAATATGAGCTTCTCCAATAAGGGGGCGGGGAACCCTTAACAATACTTGGCTTTGTATAAATAGAGACAGCCAGTAAGGCACCTACTAGAAAAGACGCAGCTCCCTGGAATGGTTCAGTTATCTTCAGAAACTGAAGGTGCATGTATATAGATGGCACGCAAGCATAAAAAACATTTATTGTTTAGCTGTCAGTTAATGTTCACACTAACACAATTTATTAAGGTCTGTATCAGGCTTATCCAGCTACCTAGCCTGCGAGTTACAACCCGGCCCCCAAAGCCTCTGTATCCAGTCCATGGACTTATTCTTCAAATTACCAATAAGTTGAATGAAAGATCTGCAAGGATCTGCTTGTGTAATCAGAGACTGATCTCTGCCGCATTTGCTGCTGATAGGCAATTTGCGACAGAGTCAGTGCCTGGTTGGACAAGTGAGAGGTTTCGTAAAGGTGATTGTCTGCACCTTTGTTTTCTGAGCATGCACTCTCTTGCCCTCAGTGCAGGCACCAGTCCCTGAAAGAGCACAGGGCCAAAATGGCAGCACAAGCAGGGAGGACACCAGGCCTTTCATTTCCACCCTCCCAAAAATCTACCCACAAAGCTGACTGTGAGAGCAGAAAACCCAGGTAACCCGCTTCCAATGCCTGCTTGAGTATGAATTCTGTCGAGCTCAGCGCAGAATGTGCGCCTCCAGATGCGACTGCAAGGTCAGTATTTGTCAAACCCAACGGCTTAGATATGACCTGACCCCCTGCTGACCCAGTGGCTTTACCTGTCTCGCTCTCTTGCTTTGCTTTTTTAGCAAAAAGGTAACGGAATGGTTTAACTGGTGAACTCTGCTGCTTTGCACGTTTTAATGGGCACTTTGATATTATTGAAATTTTTGCTTTGACATCGATATTTTTGGTATTCATCTTTCTTATTGCTGTATCAAAGTTTTTTGATATAAAACTGAAACTTGATCATCAAATTCTTGAGTGAGAAAAAAATGTAAATGTGGCCGTCCACCCGTAAAGGTGGGACAAGCTGGGTCTATAGTATACTTGACACTATCACAGCTGGCATACAGTACTGGGTTAAAAGGTCAACTTTTGGGGTAGCTGCAGTGGTTTTATGAATACAAACTGAACAGTATGGCCTGGTCCTTTATCTACTGTACCTGCTAGAAGTTGGATGTAGTCAAAAAGGTCTGGTAAATCTGGATTCCCATGCAATCTGTAAAGTTTTAATGTAACTTCCTAGTTTGTGCGATGTCACAATTGGTTCTTGCCCAGAAACTAATCTGATTGACAGGCTTCACTTCCAAATCAGGTGAGAAGCTGTTCCGGTGAATGCCTCGGAGCAGGGCTGCCCACGAGGTCAGAGGCCCGGGGGGGGGGGGAGGAAGCTGAACAAGTTGAAAACCTCATGTGTAATATTTGAAAAGCCAACCAGTGTCTTTGGAGTGGGTCAGTCACTCACCCAACTTCACACCTCAGTTAAAGTCAGAAGTGGGCAGGTTGGCAGTAGATTTCGGTCAGAATCCAATTTAAAAAAAATAGATTTAGATAACCAATTCTATTTTTTCCAATTAAGGGGAAATTTTGCATGGCCAATCCACCTACCCTGCACATCTTTGTGTTGTGGGTGTGAGACCCACGTAGACACGAGGAGAATGCGCCAACTCCAAACGGACAGGGTCTCGGGGCCGGGATCGAACCTACCCTATTGAACTCAGCACCGTGAGGCAGCAATGCTAACCGCTGCATCATCGTGCCATACAGAAGCCAATTTTATATCTTTTAAACACTCGAAGCCCCCTCCCCACAAAACACACAGGTCACATCCCCCTCCCCGACACATACAGAACTGCCTAAATCCAGCCCCCAAATCGCATGTCCAATTTTTGATTGTTGCATTTTATAAAGGGTGTGCATGTGCATTGGAGGACCCAATAGACATTTGCAAATGATGAAAGATCCTCCTGTTTAAACCCCGAATGCTCCCTTTGTTTTCACGATTACGATTTTTATCCATGGATGATTAATGGGCCTGCGATTTTAATGTGGACTTTGCCTTTAATTCAATCCTGAGATATTAGTGATGATTCATTTTGACTGACTTGACTGGTGGCCAATGAACTGGCTCAAAATGGTGGGCTTTGCTGATAACCAGTGGTGATCTGTTCCGATTTCTCCAGAATGTCTCTTTCCCCAGTAAGGCTGTGGTGTTTTAGTTTCACTTTCAGTTCAGAAGCTGGATGGGGCGTCTCTCATTTTCTCTCTCTGAAATGATGAAAACTCTCTAAAGTTCCAGCGTAAGAACTATTCTCTTTTACCAGCAAGGCTGGATGTAAATTTACTGAAACTGCAAAGGGTTGAGATTAAAATTCGAGCTGGCAGCTGGGTTTGATGCGAAACAAAGAGACTTAAGAGAGAAGTAGACTCAAAGGTGGACCTTTGAGTTGAAGGCCTAATTTTAAAAGGCTGAAGTGTTTTTTCAGAAGAAACCCTACTGCCTGTGAGTACTGATGAATGTTTCTGCTAGAAGACATTGGAAAGGGTGCAAAGGAGATTTACCAGGATGCTGCCTGGTTTGCAGGATAGGTCTTATGAGGAAAGGTTGAGGGAGCTACGGCTTTTCTCTTTGGAGTGGAGGAGGATGAGAGGCGACTTAATGGAGGTTTATAATATGGCGAGGGGGATAGAAAGAGTGGACGTTCAGAGACCATTTCCTCAGGTGGATGTAGCTGTTACAAGGGGGCATAACAATAAGATTCAGGGTGGGAGATATAGGAGGGATCTCCGAGGTAGGTTCTTTACTCAGAGAGAGTGTGGAATGGACTGCCTGCTGTGATAGTGGAGTCAGACACTTTAGGAACATTCAAGTGGTTATAGGATAGGCACATGGAGCACACCAGAATGACAGGGAGTGGGATAGCTTGATCTTTGTTTCGGACAATGCTATGCGCAACATCGAGGGCCGCAGGGCCTGTTCTGTGCTGCACTGTTCTATGTCCTAAGACCATCATCAACTGTATACCGGTGGCTTCGATCAATCACAGTGCTGGGAGGAAAGCCTGCGGCAAAAAATTCAACATCGAAAGCGAGGGCTCTTATCTGTTTTATCTTAATCTTTATTATTTTACCCCTTTCCACCCTCTGTGTTTGCCTGTCTTGCTTGTTTGGGTAGAGGGTGGGACAATTAAGGGGGATGGTAGTAGGTTAGCTTGCCATTATTCTGTTGTATTTACTGCATATTTAATCTTTATTTCTTTTATAAAGAGACAGTGATTGTGTTTCAACTACCAAACCTTGTGACTGTAGATTATTGGGCAGCCAAGGCCAAAGGTTTTGGGAATTTTTAGACTAAATATTGGTTAATTCACTTGTGTTGTGTCTTCAGGGTCTGTGGGGCTGGAATTGACCGCGCATTAGCCCGGGATGTTGTAATAATGACAACAGATGTGTTCTACACATAGGGACAACTTTCTTCTTTAACAAGTACTGTACCCTGCCAAGCAGATCTTTATTCCTGGTTAGGGGAAGAAATTCTTATTCCTGAATAGGCAACTGCAAACTGACATGTTTCTTACGTCAGCTAGGGAAATTGGCGTAATAAATAAAAATAACTGTTTAAAGACACTCATGTGACTTTGAGATTTTATTTAATACAAAGGTATCAAAGCAACCCATTCCTTAACTATAGCGGAATGTTCTATCAAAAGCAACTTAATTCAGAATTTACATATTAAGCGTGACTATTTAGTAATCGTAATTTCAGCTGTAAAGAAGGAAACAGCAAAAAGATACAGTAATTCTTTTCTCCAGACAAAGCCTGCAGACCTATAATTCTCCAATTATAATTACATTTATTATAAATAGCCTCACTTTGAGTGACATATTACTCAAGTTTCAAGAAAATTCCTAAAGCTTTCAAAACAGCAGACATACAGATGTGAACCACACCCCTTCCCCAGTCTGCTTATGTAATGGACAACGGCTGCTAACTCAAACATCAAAATGTCTCAGAAAGGACAATAAATTAATTTACACCTTTAGTTAGAGATAAAGGGTGGGTGGCTGGGTATGGAATCTTATAATTTCATCAATTGTCCATAATCTTAAAAGAGAAAACATACAAAGCAAAAAAGCAACTATTTAGTTCAGGCAGAACTACTGCAATCTGGTTCTAATATCTGAGATACAGAGCAAATTATTTTTGACAAGAAAAAAAAAATTACGTTTTCAATCTTTACTGAACTAATCTTTACTGAACTAGTACCATTGTGAAAATGTATGCAGTAGTTGCAAAGTAACTGCAAATCCATAATAACCAATTTAAGTCATTAAAGCTATGCTGCATACAGTACTTGAAGAGTCATAAAAAATACATAATCACAGACCAAATTCTGCACAGCACAAGCAAGAAATGGAACAGATTGATGCTGTCACATTGTTTAAACCGCATTCTCTTCAAAAAAAAACATCAGTCTCATCCAAGTTCGACAGCACAACACATATGGATGGCAGCAATCTTACTGTCTTGCTATCTCAACTAGCTTTCCTGACTGGGCACCATGCCAACAGGAGTAGACCGCCCCTCATTGTCACTTCTATAGTGTGGCGCTTGCACTAACTGCTGTTATTCTAGGCTTCAGGAAATATTCTAACCACTGGATGGGCTCCAGTGCTGTGCAGTAATGAGTTGCAGATTTGAGACGTTTGGTGCACATATGCTGGGACAATGCTATGGTGTGTACAGCACAGTAGTTCAAATGCTGCCTACACAAACTAAAGGAAAAGGACCCTCAGCTCCCAACAGAAAAAGCCTCAGACTTTGAAGAAAGGTTAGCATTCATCTCCCACCGTGATCCTCATTCAGCCAGCAGTCAGAGAAAGAGAAAACACTATGCTATTTGACCTTAACGTGAAACCCTTTAAGCCACACAAAGATTTTACTTTAAATCATTATTAAGATGTGCAAGACGCCTCGAGATTTTTTCTGCATAACCTTGTGGATTTCTGTTCATCAAAGCAATCTTACGCAATAGTAAAGGCTAATGTTTAACAGTCTATATTGTGAGCTCCGCTTATTTCTTATACCCACTAACAATGAGCACTGCTTGAAAAGTCCACGTCATGATGCTTTCATCGTTTTTTTTTGTACATATGTTTTATGATCCTACAGCAGTAGCTATTTTTCATCCTATTAAAAAATTATACAAATGAGGAGAACTTTGAATAGAGAGCAGTTTGTTACATTTCAATGTACAGACAATTCTCATGTACACTAATCCAAAACATTATGATTTTGTTCCACATCCTGCTACACAGTTTTGTTTGATAGTGCTTTTTCCACACAAATGAAAAAGCCTCAGAGTACATAGTTCTTGCATTACCTCATGCCTACATGCAATATGTTGACTTCACTTGTTTAAACTACACATTAAGAAGTTCATTGTGGAACCATGTGGACATAACATCTTCAACACAGCTGCACATCACATAAACCGCAATAGGTGGCAGCAGCCTTCCCATGATTCCAAACAGAATAGAATATTATTTCCACAATTTTAATGCCCCTGCTTGTGGCAGTGCTGCAAAATAAAACTATATTTTTTCCACAGTGCTAGTGGACTATCAGCAAGGGTCCAACGCTGTGGTTCCTAATTACCTTCTTCTTCACTCTTGATCCTGTGGCTCCCATAATTAGTTACCTGGGGCTGCAATCCAATTTGAAGTGATGACAAGAAAGTGATCCATGAAAAGTAATAAGTTAAATCCAATTTCAGTCTGCCTCTAATTAAATGCACATGGAACTAATGACTCAACCCTACCATTTCAGTGATAATGTTAATTAGCTAGGTGGGAGTCTCTTTTGCAGCATTCTATGGGTAAACCAAGTAGTGGGGGAGGGGAAGGGATACATGTGATATTTGAGGAAAACTGTTAGCAATTTGCACACTTCTGGTCAATCCAGTGTACTTAGTTTGTCTTTTGTCCCTCCTAAAAAAAAAATGTTATGCGCTTTAACTCAGCTTGGAGAATTGAGTTAGATATCTTTAGGCAATGTTTTGCATTCCAATGTGAAAAGCTGATAATATCTGCTTCATATAGCCTGCAAACACCGTATTTGAATTTGTTTCTGTAAGCATAACTGAAAACCAGTAATGGCTCAGGAAGAATGATACTTTGTTGACTTGAAATAAAAGCAATCAAAGTCTGAAGTTAAAGTAGGATTAAGAATTTCGACCAGCAAACAACAAGTAATTGGGTCAATTCATACTCTGGAATAAATATCCCTACAGCTTTCAAGAATTGCCATCTTTATTGGTTTACTGTCAATAACATTTTTATGCAAGTCAATTCAAAAGCATTCCTACATATTGGACCAAATCTAGTAGGTAGGTCCATTATCCTGATCATTCTGATGGGGGATGGGGTTGGAGAAGGCGGTATGCAAAAATGAATGTAGCTATGGTTTGTGACAGAATATTTACATATGTAGTCGTGTTTCAGGTGTTGATGAAGGCAGAGGAGGAAAGTAATGTCCAAATTCAATTTGAATTGTCCCAATCAATTGATTGCAAAGATTATTTTCATTGCTGCCATTGAAGTTACTAATTTTTGTTTCTATTTCAGTGAAGAAAGACTGTCAGCATTGTGTTTAACAGTCACTCAAGGCTACTCATGAACAGCCTGAATATTAGTCCTTCAACTGCAGAGGACATGAAGCTTGAATGCTTTGAATTACAAATCTGATTTTAACGAAAGATCCTTTCATAACTTAAGTTACCATACATTGCTTTGAGGAGCGATGCAAAGATAACTCACTTTTATATACAAGGTTACAACTGAAATTTGATCTTCCACCAAAGAATTTGAAGAGTTAATCCAATGAGAATTTTAGGGAGATCCCACGCACAACTACTGGTTTGTGTTGAATTATCTGATCTCTCATCTTCCGGGTAGAAAACAGGAGTTGGGACTGTTTCTAGGTTCCAAACCTGACACCAAGAGGAGAAAATGTCAACTCTTCAGGATTTTGAAAAGGGCGCCACTTTAATTAGCATGGAGATAGCCCCTCTGCTCAGTTCAATCGTGGGTTCAATCGAGGCATTCAAGAGGGCATTAAATGATTACTTGTTTTGAAACAATGAGCAGGGATATGGGGAGGGGGGTGGTTGGCATTAAGTCATGATGCTTTTTTGGAGAGCCGCAGCAGACATAGTGGGACAAATGGTCTCCTTCTGCCCCGTAACAATTTACTGTAGAATCACTGCAGTGCAGGAGGCCATTTGGCCAATCGAGTCGGCACCGACCCTTCGAAAGACCACCCTACCTAGGCCCAATTCCCCACCCTATTCCGGCAACTCCACCTTAAGGGCCAATTTAGCGTGTACAACCCACCTAACCTGCACATCTTTGGACTGTGGGAGGAAACCGGAGCACCCGGGGGAAACCTGCGCAGACCTAGAAAGAATGTGTCCACACAGATAGTTACCCGAGGTCGGAATCAAACTTGGGGCTCTGGCGCTGTGAGGCAGTACTGCCAGCTACTGTGCCACTGTGCTGCCCTTGTGCCACCCTCTGTGGTTAAGGGCAGCGGGTGGGTTCTCAAAGCTAGACGGTCTATCATAGGTCTTCCAGTTTGAAAGTAGAAGCAGGCTGCAGTAAAGAGTAAGTAACTAAGATGGCGTTTCAACATGGAGGTGCCCTCTCACCCACCTTTTTAGAAGTTTAATTATAATACTGAAAAAGCAGGCTGGCCAACACGGGGTGGGGGGAGAATCCTGCTATGGGACATACTTTGGCTGCACCCACATCAGGCACCCAGGCCAGGAGGGCCTGTAGGCCTGCCTGAAGTATCCTGACCTTTCTCTGAGTGTATACATTCAGGCAGTCAAACTGTCCCGTCCCACCAGGAAACTGAAAGCCAACTTAACTTAAAAAAAATCTTGTCAGCCTTCTTTACCCCTGGCTACCGCAATTGGCTACCCACCTCACTGAGGCAGAGAGCACTATTGGCTCAAAAAGCACTTCAGCAACAAAAAACAATGGGTAGCGCCAGGGACAGAATCGGGTAATCGGTGTGCTAAGCGACGCTGGTATTTTTAGGCTCCGTCATACTCTGTTCCTGAACTTGTCGGGGCACATAAATTCAGCGCCGCGTGTGTGTGGAGACCGCGTGTATGGTTAAAATTTCCAAATATAAAATTGAAGCATAAATTACTTTTAGTTTTTTCTCTTTTTAATATCGAAAGTATAGTGGCTGATATAAATCTTTCTTTACCATGAAAATGTTGTAATCCTAGCTCAAGGTCATTTTACTCAAACCCAATTGAGGGAAATGCAGATTTTTTTTAATGTACTATTTTAGTGAGGCCAATAAAATGGCAAGAATGCATATTGCTGTAGTGCATTTCATGTGTACATTGTGAGTAAGAGATAATGCAGAGTGCAAAAGTCATTCATGGTATTAACAGTGTTAGATTTATATATAAATATCAAAGTAGCATTAGAATAAATATAGTATGCATTTAATTATTCTTTGAATGCCTTAATAAAACTGAATTTTAATAATGATACCTCAGTTCAGTGCACCAAGCCTTCATAAGATCAAAACTGATCCTGTAATAGAACCTTCTATAAGAGTATCCCGCATAACAAAATTCCTAGTTTGACTATGAACAGTGGCTCGATTGATCCTTTCAAATTATTTGAACCTTCACAAATAAGCTGAAAGGTCAAAGCAGTCAGATTTGATTTTCTAAGGGAGATTTTAAGACACCAACAATACAACAAAGCACTTCTTCAGTACCTAACATCAGATCTCTTTAGCACAATAGATCATTAAAAATTATGTTGCATCATTCCATTAAGTTTAGCACATGACAGCCACTCAAAGTTGCGCACTTCACATTCTTCCAATCTAAGAATGGTTCAAATATGCACACATACAATATTACATATGTAATCTGGAAATATACACTTACCTGTAGGGTCGGTTGCTTGTCATTTCCTTTGGGAGACTTTAACCCACTGGCTTGTTGCTGCAGCAGGAGCTGTCGTGCAACTTGAAAAGCCTACATAAAAAAATAACATTCACCTTTTAACCATAAATAGATCCATTGGGACAATTTACTACTCTATCACACAAAGAAGAGTTACCGCAAATGGTGTTTCATAGAGTTTGTTTTACTGCTCAAGCCTCCACAGCTAACACCCTTAAAGAAAATTTTTAAATCGATAAATGAAATTTATTTCGATTGATGACAGTGTCACATGTAATTCTGCAACATTAAATTCTGGAAGTCTCTTTAAACTTAACATGCTTTTATTGAACATAAAGGTATATCTACAAAAAACTCTGCATTCTGATGTCTCCTTTTCACACTAAAAGAGTATTCCATTTTCAGACTATATTGATGGATGGTTGTCACTAGATATCAAATTTTCCAAAGGAACAATGCATTATGAAGAGCTGGCTAGAATGTTACAAAACAGCTAAACCAAAGGATCCCTTGGGCTGTGAGTGGGAGAATAATAAAATGGGATATATTAAAATATCTTACAAACCAAAAAAAATCATGAAAGAAGCCCTAATAATACAAAACATTGGACGTGAAGAACATTATTGGCCATTTGTTTACTTACAAATATGACACTACTTGGGATAATTAAAAATTGAATTAAAGATTCTACTGCCTTTTCATCAAAATAAACCATACCATAGAATGCTGGCTTTAAAAGATTTCCAAAGCACTAAACCATGCTCTGGCTGCTGGATAAATAAAACCTAGCATAGTCGTTTTATGCCCAAGCTACTCCCTTTTCCTTCTGATAAATAATCAAACTTAGACTGTCCAGAATAAACAAAACCAACAAGCTGGGAAATTCGATGACCATCAGAACTATGAAGATACCAACAGAAAGCAACCCACAGTTCCCACAGTGATTTTTAGTTCCACACCTACATCAGCATTACATCTGAGTAAATAAATTCAGTCACTCTTTCCATTCCCCTCCCCCATGTGATTACTCCTACTATTAAACAAACAGTTCAGACCAATTCCAAACATCTGACCACACAAAAGACAACTTTTATGGAGTTTCATTTTATTTTGAAAACATTAATTATATGTGCTTTGGCAGACGGGTTGTTCTTTGTTACTACCTGTTATTTGACCCTGTTAAGCAGACCTTCTTTGGTTGTACAGTCATCTCCATTATTTATACACAAAACCCGAATGATAAAATATAAATTAATTCTTCGTAATATTTTCCTTATTCCTCAGCATGACCTAATTTACCATCAATTTAAGGTTAAATCATAACATTTGCATCTTTCGACAGCTCCCCTATTCAGCTCATTGGGACTGTTTAATTGGCAGATTTAATTCTGGATATGACACAAGTAATTACAGAGTGGGGAAGTTTACCGAAAGATCTTAATGCCTCTAAATTTCCGTTGGCTTGCAGTTGTTCTTTGGCTGTTGCTGTGAAGCGGGGGCTGAAGAATGGTGTAAAAATGTTGAATAAACAGGAAGTGCTATGCAGCTGAAGCACAGTGAAATGAAAATATACTGGAAGGCTGCCCTTTTTGGCCAGCTCAAAAGGCCCGTTTCTACAGTAGCAATGCCCATATAAGTAAATGACAAATAAACATAAGTGTACTATAGCCATCTTGACTTTGTTCCCAAATTTATCCCCAACTCTATTCATGATACTGCTGCTTTCTGTCAGGTGAGTGCCTCAGTAACAAAACATCTCCTCGTAAAGAAAACCAGTGCCTGCTTTGCAAGACTCCAAGGCAAGACAGCTTGTAAAAAGATGAGCTGCCACACAAACGTTTACTATAAAAGTGGAACAAAATTCCTTTAGAAATCTTATTTCTGTTGTGGCAACTGCCTGCTGGCTCACAGGGACTGATCTGTTATTTTGCACGTAGTCTCTGCCTGTCTGTCATCCTGGGTGCTAATACTCTAGTAACATAACTCATTGGGAGCTGTCATGGGGATGTTTACACAAGACTGTTCCTTTCTTCATACACGGAAATTTTTTCTGGAATTCATCTTCTTTTGATCTCACATTCAAAGCAACACCACTGTGATAGACATACAAGTCTTAAAGTAAATCCAGACACTAGAGATAAACCACCAGAGGCTGACAGACAGCAGCATCTAAAGCTCACAAATGGGGGTAACAGCATGTTGTCTGAGTATGTATTATGGCAAAAGCAAGATATATATTAGGTGGAGCTGACTGTCCATGTATTAAAGTTCAAAAATGTGTGGCCATAGGACTGGTATATTAGCTTAGAAAAGCACAGGCAACACAAGGCGAAATAACTATATCATACAGACAGAAGTTTGTAATCTAAACTGATAATTGATGTACATGGGACACTGAAAATATCAAATAAAATCTCCATTGCATAGGTGACAAGTTGCAAATGCTAGTTGTGAAGATAAACTGGCATTTTATTTACGTTTGTAAATCTTCTCACACCAGCTCATCAAAATAGATCCCCAACCATCTGGGAATGTATGTGAGAAGGCCACAGGCTCTCTCCATAACTTCTGTTGCCAATGTTGGTTTCTAATTTGGTCACAAAGAAGCATGTTCTTTCAGTATTTTCCCTAGTTGGACGTGCCATCTAGTGGCTTGACTGTGAATATGTAAATACAGATCCAACTTCTCGATTTGAATTAAGTCTTAAAATCTTCACTCAATATTATGCAAAGTGAACAAAATCAATTCCTCCAGTGTTCTCTTCAAGACACTGGTGTCATAATGGAATATTTCTTCATGGATTCCAGCATCCCTCTGGTATCCTACTGAGGTGACCATTCTTTGTATGCAAGCCTAGACAGCTAGTAATGACAAGCTGCAAAGAGACATTTTGTCCTTATCCAATGTTTCTACCTTTACACTTCGTAGCAGTAGTAACTGGACATCAATTAACAGCAGGAAATTCAGTTGATTTTTCCTTATACTAACTCAAGAGTGCTCGAGGTCAACTATAATGCTCTATTTGCTACTGCTGTTAATATTATTCATTTAGCATGGTTGAGACATGAAACTGGGACATTTTTCTTGAACACTTTTTTAAAAAATAATCTTTATTGTCACAAGTAGGCTTACATTACTACTGCAATGAAGTTACCGTGAAAAGCACCCGGAGGAAACCCACGCAGACACGGGGAGAACATGCAGACTTCTCACGGACAGTGACCCAAGCCGGGAATCGAACCTGGGACCCTGGAACTGTGAAGGAACAATACTAACCACTGTGCTACCCGTACTACCCCTTAGTACACACCAGATAGTATATGCCCATTGAGCCATCAAAGCTGCCCTAGACAAAGCATTTGTGATGGCTAATGGACTTACTTTACTTTTGCAGTTAAAACTGAATAAAAACATGCTGCCAATAAAAACATCTGTATGTTTTTATGATATAGAAAAGAAGGAATAGTTTGAATCATCTTCTATAGCTGCCTGATGGTCATCTTTTTTGTTGACATCAGCATTTTCAGTCTTTGACTTTAAATATCGTTTATAATTCAAAATAGTTATTCCCAAATAACGTAAATATAGCTCTATAATTTGCTGTTGTATATATATTGATGGAATACCTTTACTGAGTAGGTTACAACCTTGAATACATATTCAATAGTTGTCCAGCATCAACTACTGTACTGCTTTGATGATGCAAAGATCAGCAAAATTAGATGCTGTCATAAAACAATCGATATTGAAACCTTTGCAATCTAGCTCAAAATTGAATTAAATAATGTTATTATTTTGTAACCAAATAACACTATTTAATTGTTTATTGTAATAATGTTTTTCCACCATTTTTAGTAAGAGGTTCAGATTTAAATACAAAATGAATTTGGGATATCTTTATTCTTACTTCCTAAGAATGAAGTATATAGGGTAATGCTGGATACACCACACTTCTGTATCACAATGTAGTGAAATGCAGGAAGCAGACTGTGATAGCCTAAATGATGCTAATTCCAGGCTACAGAGACAGTCTACAGTAGAGAGGCAAATGTACAATTATCACTGCAGAGGTGTTAGAGCCTGCTCTATCAGACAATGGACACCTGTTTGCTTTGGGGAAATTTAAGGAATGCTTTTAATCTTGTGAGGTGAACAATTGAAAACAAATATAGAAATCATGTGGACAGCATGTTCTCAAGAGCACCTTGGTGCCACAAGTGGTAAAATAAGTCTTCATATTTTGTATTCCCTTCACCGAGTTCTTCACTTAGTGCTTACAAAAGTGTGCAGAGTTGAAGCAAGCTACTTCCCAAAGAGAAAAAAGTAGTCATGCTGCCTTAACAAAGAGTCATCCAAACTCTAAATGCTGGCTCCCTTCTCTCTCCACAGATGCTGTCAGACCTGCTGAGATTATCAAGTATTATCTGTTTTGGTCCAATTCAAGAGTAGCTTTGGCTTACCAAAGCAGAAAAACCAAAGCAGGGGCTGGTTTAGCACAGTGGGCTAAACAGCTGGCTTGTAATGCAGAACAATGCCAGCAATGCGGGTTCAATTTTCGTACCAGCCTCCCCGAATAGGTGCTGGAATGTGGCGACGAGGGGATTTTCACAGTAACTTCATTGCCGTGTTAATGTAAGCGTGTTAATGTGTGACAATAAAGATTATTATTATAACTCCAGTTTTTAATCAAGAATGGAGGGATTTAAAATTCTGAGTACTTAGACCAGCTTTTGGGTGGTAAAGATTCACAAAACTTAAGACTGCTCCAGAGAATTTGTCACACGTCCACAACAAAATTGGCAGGGACTTGCTCACACGCTGTGTAACTGAGCTGCACACCCATCACAAAATTATGGGGAGTTTGTACAGACAGTGCCATGGACTCAGATACACACTCCATATTTGTCACTAGATTTCCAATAGAAACTGATGCAAACTATATCTGAATACTAAATCAGCACTGACAAAAAATTAAAAGACCTTCCACTTAGTTGCTTGCAGCTGGACCCACCACTATGATGGAAGTGCAAATGCTTGTATGGAGATGGAAAGTTATTTAGTACATGTGCATATGGAGATTTTTTACCTCATTCAAGTATTTAATTCTAATTTGGGCCAAATTTTGCTAAGCAGTTCAAAATTGGTGCACACTCACAGAAAATGGTGAATTTCCAAGCGGCAGTGCTGATTTAAACAATTTCTGAATATGGAAGTTATTTTCCAGAAATAATTTACTTCTCAAACAGCAAATACTCAGGAATGCGCAAATACACATACTGGAATGTATTCTTGCTAACCATCAGGAATGGAAACACTGGTCAATTTTCCCCTTCCTGCCCAAGTTGTCCATCCTTATCACTGCATCAGTTAACTTCAAACAAATTAATGTTTAAGGCTAGCACCTCTTTGATGTGTATAGCCCTGAAGCAAACAATGCAGTGCATTTCATCACTGAACCATGACAGTGGCTGTTCACACTAAGGGCTTGATTCAACTAAATGGGAACAAAGTCCCATTGCGGGCGTGCTTAGCTCTGTGTTTCCCAGCACACGCAGCCGAGAAACACATGGCTATACAATGCGACTCCAGGCTGCATATGGCCCTGTTTTGTACACTGGGGAGCTCTGCTCGCCGGAACTCCCCAGTATGGCACGAGATCTCTGGGGCCCCCGAACGATCCCTGACAGCGCCCCCCCCCCAACCCAAATGCACTATGGGGCTGTCTCCTGACCCATCCCCGGCACCTCGACAACACACGCACGGGGCATCCACGGCCTCATCATGCGCATGCATAAAATGCCAACCTGGCAGTGCCCATGCCAGCTGGCAATGCCACCTGGGCACCTTGGCGGTGCCAGGTTGGCAACCAGTTGGCACTGACAGGGTGCCAGGCTGGCCCTGCCAGGGTGCCCAGGTGGCACTAACAGTGCCAGGGCACCACCCTGCCCAAAGGACATGCAGCTGAGGGCCTCCGATCCCTTTGGGAGATACCCACGAGTGCTGCTGCATCTGGGCCCCGTTGTGGGGACCAGTGCTGAACAGTGTTTGTCCGAGGTCTCCGAGGCGAAGGGGATGAATTCCAAAGTGGTTGGAGGGCAGTGTGACCCCAGGGATTGTGGCCGTCCAGACATGTCCAGTGTTTCTGGAAAGGGCTGTTCCATCGATGTTGCAGATGCAGGTGCTGTGTCTGGGACTACATGATAGGGTGTCAGCAGCCATACAGCACCTGCAGGTGTAGTTGGAGGAGACAGTTGCCTGCAGGAGCAGAAGGTACTGCCAACCATACATGTCAACCAGGCCAACACCGCACGGTTGGTGTCCAGGGTGGAGGCCTTGGGTGTGAATGTTTCGGCCATGCATCAGAATGTCCAATGGCCTGAGGCTCATTATGCAGGTGGCGGCTGAGTCACAGGACAGGGCGGCTATGTCACAGGCAGCCATTTACCAGGGCCACATCGACTTTGCTGTGGCGATCCAGAGCATGGCCCAGTCTCAATGGGCTGAAGGCGCTGAGAGGATTGGCCTGGTGCTGGCTGACCTGAGCCACACACAGGGGGACCTGGCATGATCGAGGAGTGACGTGGCCCAGTCCTAGAGGGATGTGGCCCAGTCCCAGAAGGACATGGCACAATCCCTGTGCTCCATGGTCACAATCATGGAGACTCTGGTCGAGACAGGAGAGGGCCTCCAGGATTGGCAACACCAGGTGAAGTGGAGCCACCGGAGCTCGCTCCTGTCTCACCCCCGTCCCAAGGGCTAGCTCGGAACCATCGGGCACCTCAAAGAGGGTGGAGGTGATGGGGCCTGTGGCAGTGACATTCGCAGGGGAGATGCCAAAACACCGCAGCACCTCTGAATTGCCCCAACTATCCCTTACGCATCCGATGGGCAGCAGGCAGAACAGGGTGACACCGTGCCACCTGAAGGCTGGGCATGGTCGATTTAGAGGACGGCTGCTAAATGAGACCCAGGTTACAGAGTCGGGTACGCAGCCTGTCGCCTCCACTTCCATTGTATTGTCTGGTGGACCGCCTAGAAGGACCATGAGAGCACGTAGGGTTAGAAAGTTAGACACCTGTTAAGTTGGCACAGGTGCAGCACATCGGATAACATTAGGGGCTAGGGCACAGTTAATGTAAATAGCACTGTCACAAATAACACATGTTCACTGATGTTCTGAACTGCCTCGACCCTCTGCCCGCAGGGTGTGAGGGATGTGTTGGGTGTCGAAGATATGCCAGTTGGGGAGGCCCCAATGTGACAGGCCATGGGCCAGAGATACGGGTTTGCCAGGTGGCAGGGCCACCACTGCATGACCAGTCACTGCTCGCCACACCCCGCCGCCTGGAACCCAGTCTATCCCCATCCCTCCACAAGGACTGTGGGCCTGTATGATAGAATGGCTAGCATGCATGCAGGCATCACCTGGAAGGACAGTGGTATGTGACACCGGTCAGAGGTTCAGATGTCGTCAGACATTGCAAAGCACCAGAGCTCATTGTGGACAGATCGTCATCATCCTCCACACCATGGACCAGACCCACTGATGCTGGCGACCAAGGGCCAACACACTGTGGTGCATCTGGTGGGACACTCAGAGGGGGATGGGGGTTCTGGGGTTCGGTGCATGGAGGAGGGGGTGTGGTTTGTGGGGACGGTTGAGCCTCCAGTGGCCAGGCACCCTAGTGGCCAAACCTGGAGGCGATTAGATTGTCCCATGCGCAGCGACCCTGGCGGACACATTCTGCGGCCACCTGTGCCTGGCCGGGCCCCATATCCAGCCCATCCTGGTCCTCCTCCGCATCCCCCTCAGCGGAAGAGGCATGCCGTTCCTCCAACTCCTCCCCCAGCATGTCACCCCTCTGCTGTATGATGTTGCGGAGGACGCTGCAGGATACATGCATGATGCGGGAGACCCTCCTTGGGCTGTATTTGACGGCCCCTCCAGAATGGTTCAGGCACCTGAACCACACCTTCAGGATGCCGATGCATTGCTCAACGACACCCCTGGTCACTGCATGGGCATTGTTACTGCAATTTTCCATGTCGATCTGGGGCCTCCAGATAAGTGCCGTCTGCCACCACCACAGCAGATAACCCCCGTCACCCAAGAGCCAACCCTCATCCGAGCACTGTCAAGTAGGCTAAGACAAAGCGCCATGCCTGGTTAGCGGGCGCAGACGTGCACGATGTGTATCCGGTGGTCGCACACCAAATGCACATTGAGGGACTGGAATCCCTTCTGATTGATGAAGGGAATCCCCTCATGCGCCGATGTCCATTCGGGGACACGTGTTTCATCGATCACCCTCTGAACCTGGGGCATGCCAGCGATGACGGTGAATCCTGCTGCCCGGGCAACTTGGTGGTTTCGGTTCATGGCGAAGGCCAATGTATTGTGCCGCCTGGGCATACAGGTCATCCATTATGGCAAGGATACACCTGTGCACGGAGGTCTGGGAGATCACAGCAGGCACCCACTCGGTGCCTGGAAGGACCCCGTGGCATAGAGATTCAGGGCAACCGTCACCTTGACAGTACCAGTAGTGGGTGTCCTCCCCATACCGTCATGGTTCCAGTTGCACCGTGATCTGACACAGATGTCGCTGCTCTCCCTGTTTAGCTGCAGTCAGCATGTCCTGGCTGGCAGATCCTTGCACAACATGAGCTGCCGGATACACGAGGCATGATGCAATGCCCCCTTCCCAATTTCTCCTCAGCCTGTTGGGTGGCCATCTTTACCGGCTGGCTGCTGTTCCTCTGGGGCAGGATCCACTTCTACAAGGACCTCTCCGAGCAGCTCCTGCAGCCGCCAGAGCTGCGACAGCAGGGCAGATGCCAACCACACCCGGCTATACTGCAAACTCCATTTTATGCAGGAGGTAGAGTGGGTAGAGAAAGCTGGAAACTACTGGGCTGGCCCGTTATGATATGTTAACAGCTCTTACTGTGCAGTTTGCATGCGCACACCAGCATGTGGCACGGAACGCATTCACGTTACGCTAAAGGTGCCAGAACATGGCATTCTATTGGGCACTTGGTGCCGACCTTGATTTCGGCTGATGCACAATTCTCTGCCTGATCATGATCCGCATCACTGGATTGAGAATCCCGCCTTGCAGAACTCAGTGGTGCAGAGGGATCTGGATGTTCTGCTACATGACTCAAACAGGATAGTACATAGATACAGCAAGTGGTTAGGAACACAAATGGAATGTTGGTGTTTATTGCAAGGGGAATGGAATATTAAATTATGTAAGTTTTACTTTGACTACACTGGGGCTTACTGAGACCACTTCTGGGGTACGGTGTAGAGTTTGGTCCCTTATTTGAAAAAGGATATAATGGGTCTTAGAAGTAGTTCAAAAAAGGTTCACTTGACCTCATTCCTGGGATGAGGCCTTAAACAGGTTGGGCGTAAGCCCACTGGAGTTTGGAAGAATGAGAGATGATCTGTTTGAAACATGTAAGATCCTTAGAGGGTGGCAATCAGGAAAGTTGACTTTAGTCCACAATCCGATCAGCCATGAATTATTATTGAATGGCAGTGCGGGGCCCGCGGGTGGCCAATGCGGGCACTATGTTGCTGGTCCAGGTCCGCAGACTGAGTCCGCCATGGAGCACGGCACGGCCGGTGGAGGCCTCTGCCATGTGCAGCCTCTGACCCAGAAGTGCTGGGCCTGTATCAGCAGCTAGAGCTGCGAGTTCTACCACAGCTGCCTGCTAGCCCCCAGCATAACAGGGAATCTGTGGCCTTTTGACGCTAGTTTTCCTGGCGTAAAAGACCACAGTTCTCCCGACGGAGTGGGGACATAGTCCCAAAAACGGAGAATCCAATCCCCTATGTTCCTTAATACAACATTAAATATTGTTCAAGGGAACTATCAAGTAGAATTTCATTGTACTCTAATAGGTTCTTGGGTTATGCTTGGTAGAGATTCACAGGTGTGTGTTGTGTATTGGCCAATTGAAAAGCACTTCCCAAAGTATTTATCGTATCCTCTAATTGTTTGTCTGAATATGGTTCTATAATTATTCAGATATTTAAAGAATGCATGTTACTCAAAGAGTTAACTTTGGTGACTGTGAGCATATATACCTCTCATATCTTTCAACACCTCAGGGTACCACACTTTTTTTTTTAATTGTAAAGTTGTAGCAATACTGAAATAGGTATTTGAGTTATACTAGACATGACAATCCAGGTATTAAACTGCAGCAAACAGAGGGATACAAGTTAGAAATGCATTTAAAAGAGATTGTAACATGTAGATGTTTATGTTTCATGCCAATGGGCATGATCGAACAGCCTCGTCGCACACGACTCAGCAACGAGACGGGGCCGTTAAATCGCACGAGAGGCTGCTTGCGAGATTTACAATGCTATGGAGTCTTCGCAGGATCTCATTAGATCTCACAGTCTGGATCTTGCTCTCGCTGGATGGAATCCAGACTTGGATATTTAAGTGAACCGTTAGCGTCACTTAAATATGTCTACACCGGAGTACCCCGAGGCTGGCAGTGCTAAGGTGCCAGATTGCCCATGCCCGGGATCAGGCACAGGGGGCCCTGCCCTTGTGAGGGGGGCTCGACGGCCCCGTAATCGGTAAGTCCAGAGATTGGGGCGGCATTTAAAAATGCAGGAACTGAAGCTAAGTGCGGCCTTAACGGGGTGCTACCTGGTGAAGTCCCCAAAAAAGAGAGTCCCATTTAATAGCAGGGTCGTTTGCGGCGCTGCAGGCTCCCTGCAGGCTGTTCGCATCCAAAATGGGACTCTTTTTTTGTTAAATCACATCCAATGTGTTCACATTGTTTTCAAAGTAGATCATTTGTTGGTAACTTATTATTATAACTTCCATGATAGATCTAAATCGTGTGTTTATATGTTCAGTCCAACATGCACTTGAAAACTGGTTTGATAAAGATACATGCGAATGACTTGCAATTTATCATCCAGGTTTCAAATCAGAATTTTTGCATTTCATGTGGGTGGGTCACCAATAATCACCCGGTTCACCTGCGTTATTTTTCTACCTACCAGCAGCATGTGACTATTATCATCGTAACAATCTCCCTAGAGCACCATAACTTTCAAAAATAAATTCAAACTTCCAGTTAATAGCTAAAAGGATGACACAACACAATTTCTAATTTTAACACTTTTGCTGCAACAAAACAGCTGTGACATTGGCGCAGGCATAATGGGCCAAATGGCCTCCATCTGCCATTTGTAACAATTCTGTGAAGAGACTAAAAGAGATTGTGTATGTTGTTGGTGACCATGTATGGGTGAACGGTGGATTCCGGATTCCTGTTCTTTGATGTTTATATTTAAAATGTTGAGGGTTGTTTGGGGTTGGTAGGAGGAAGAAATTGTTGGCCAGGGGATTGGCATTGGATTTGTGACTGTTGATTGTTTGTTGGAATGTGTAAATTTGGATGAAAATGTGAAAAAGGATTCTAGGTACTGACTATTTTCTAAATGGGGAAATGCTTCGGAAAGCAGAAGCACAAAGGGACTTGGGAGTCATTGTTCACCATTCTCTTAAGGTTAATGTGCAGGTTCAGTCGGCAGTTAGGAAGGCAAATGTAATGTTAGCATTCATGTCAAGAGGGCTAGGTAACAAGACCAGGGTTGTACTTCTGAGGCTGTACAAGGCTCTGGTCAGACTCCATTTGGAGTATTGTGAGCAGCTTTGGGCCCCATATCTAAGGAAGGATGTGCTGGAAAGGATCCAGAGAAGGTTGATAAGAATGATCCCTGGAATGAAGAACTCGTCGTATGAGGAACATTTGAGAACTCTGGGTCTTTACTCGTTGGAGTTTAGAAGGATGGGAGAGGGGATCTTATTGAAATGTACAAGATACTGAGCGGCCTGGATAGAGTGGATGTGGAGAGGATGTTTCCGCTTGTAGAAAAAAACTAGAACCAGAGGACACCATCTCAGATTAAAGAGACGATCCTTTAAAACAGAGATGAGGAGGAATTATTTCAGCCAGAGTGTGGTGAATCTGTGGAACTCTGTTGCAGAAGGCTGTGGAGGCCAATTCACGGAGTGTCTTTAAGGCAGAGATAGATAGGTTCTTGATTAATAAGGGGATCAGGGGTTATGGGAAGAAGGCAGGAGAATGGGGATGAGAAAAATATCAACCATGATTGAATGGCGGAGCAGACTCGATGGGCCAAGTGGCCTAATTCTGCTCCTATGTCTTATGATATCCAACCTGTTTGGCCACATTATGAGAGTAATTCCCATGGCCATCATGTCCTGAGGTAGGACCCGCTACCAGAGCTTTTGGCCCAGAGGTAGTGGCATGACCAATGCAACGCAAGACCTTCATTCCTTAAGAAATTAACTAGGTGATTTTCCAGCCTAATTTTTATTCCTCATGAATTTGGTCATTTAAATCTGAGGGTGAGCTCTCACCCACCGTCCTTTATGTGGTGAACCACAGCATTTTACTGCCTATAGTTGCTCCCCAGGTCTTGGATCCTGGCAGATTAACTGGTCTGTGAATTTCAGGGATATCTTAGAAACCCTTCCCTCTTGAATCCATCTCCATGGCAACAAGTCATGTGGGGAGTGTATCAAGGTAGATATGCTGATTAGCTACACTTTTTTGACCAATCCTCTTTTACCTTGGAACCAAATGAACAGTTTAAAGCATAACTACTGTTCCAACCTGACATTCTCAATGTTATCCTGGGACTTTGGAGACTACCGGTCTAGCCACTATAAGCACAAATGCTGTTGCCATTGTCTCCAAGTGTGAATACCTTAAACCTTCTTCCCAGGAAAACAACCTAGGCCTCATTTTAATCCTGAACAGCCATGCAATCCAGACCTGTTGTCAGGTCACATGTTCACCCTTCAGCATGTCCCAAATTATAACACACTCACAAAACATAACAATCTCATATACTTAATTTGTGTCAAACCATGCAGGCACATGTATACTGCATTCTCATGGAGGGAAAAATTGAAGGGGTGAGCCAAGCACTGCTGCTCATCAAGCTATTGATTAAAATGTGCAATAGCAAACAGTTAAAAACTGTTTGATTGTCTGCATGCTGTATCTTAGCCAGAGAAGGAGAAAGACAGGAATAAAGAGCTTACAAACTCACAATTATTTCAACAAGTGACCAGCATCTTGTAAATTTCTGATTGTCCAAAAGACACTGAAATATGTCACTTCAGAGAATCTGTACTGCTTCCACCAACTCAGCATTTGCTATTTCACCACAAGCCAACATACCACACTCGAGTATTATCATATGCAACAGCCAACATTGCTGGAACATCTTGTGTCCAAACTGAGCAATTGTTACCTCACTTCACTTACCTCAGCTAATTATGAATTTTACAGAAATATAATGCGGTATTTCGCTTTTGGTTTTGTTGCAGTATATCTTCCTCCATTTACGAATGTTCATGAACAAGTTGCCAGGGGCATTAGATGGGTTTTCCAACTTCACACATTAATTTCTTAAATCGCATTGGTGAATAGAGAACTACAACAAATGAATGTCTCAGAAAATCTCAAGAAGGCATCTCACAAGAGGATTGTTAGAAATATTAGAAATGTAAGAGCATGAACTTAAAATTTGTTGACGGACAATTAATAGAGTAGGAGTTGAATGGGTCTTGCTTGAATTAGAGAAAGGTGTGGTGTAACTCAGGGGGTTAATGAAAGGTCCATTTTATTATCTCAGATATGTTGGGGCTGGTTTAGCACAGTGGGCTAAATAGCTGGCTTGTAATCCAGAACAAGGCCAACAGTTCAATTCCCATACTGGCCTCCCCGAACAGGCGCCAGAATGTGGCGACTCAGGGCTTTTCACAGTAACTTCATTGAAGCCTACTTGTGACAATGAGCTATTATATATAAATTTCGGTATAGGAACATAGGACAGGATTTCCTGTTTGGGAGACTAAAGGCGGGATTCTCCGCTTGCCGACGCAGGTGGAGAATCCCTTTTGACGCTGAAATCGGGGTCGGCGCCTGTTTTTGGATGCTCCGCCCCCTCCAAAATGGCATCATCGGTGAGTACACCGCACGCCGTTGGGACAGCCTCAGGATGTCACCTGGTGGCCCTCACCCAATGCGCCCCCGATGGGCTGACTTCCCGACAGCGTGGACTACGTATGCTTTGAGTTTTCATCAACCTTGCGTGGTGACTGCAGACGGTGTCCAGCGTCGTGTCCACAGTCTGGGGTGAGGGGATGGTGTAGCCATGCCGCTGGCTGGGGGGCTTTGGTGGGCCTGGGGGGACTGGTGGGGGGTGGTCCAGAGGTGGCGAGGGGTGTTACAGGGGGGCATTATCTGGCAGGCCGGGTTCGTGTGCGGCCGGCGCCATGTTGTACGCCGCGACCGCTGCATGCGCAACCACGAACCCTGCAATTCTGCGGGTCAGGGATGTCGGGGGGTTTACATGGCAGGGCTGCTAGACCCCCACAAGGTGGAGCATCGGCGCGGGGGCGCCGCCGACTTTTTCGTCATAAGGCTAGACACTTCCTCCGGACATAGCCTCAAAATCGGAGTATCCAGCTCTTGGTCTGCACTGGCGCTAGGAGCGGTGCCCAGGAGCGATTCGCTCTCCCTAGCCATGTTAATTTATGCATGATGGGGAATGCCCGGGCTTCTGTTCCGATTGCCGCTATCGGGCTGCCATTATGAGCGGGAGGCCCAATATCAAGGACTGGCGGCTGCCCCCCCCACATTGGAAATCCTGCCCCCCCCCTCCACCCCGCTACAGGAATTTTTGGGTTCCTGATCCCCCCCCACCCCCGTCGAACAGACCCCAATCAGAGACACCCCCAATTAGACCCCCACATTAGAGTCCTACCCCCCCATTCCTGTTGAGGAAAAGAGTAAGTGAAAGCACTCATCTCCTAGATGTTTATAAACATTGTGGTTAGCTTTACAGCAGGGTACTTGAGATGCTGGGGTTACTGCAGAAAGTATTTGAGGCAGAGATCAATGCATTTTTCAAATGGAAAATTGGATAAATATTTGAAGTAGTGGTAGGTATAGGGTTTATAGGATGATAGTAGGGGTTCATTTTGGAATTATGCAGAGGGACAGGTAGTATTGAGGAAGCAGGGGGCTGCAGAAGGACTTGGACAAGCTAGGAGAGTGGGCAAAGAAGTGGCAGGTGGAATACAATGTGGAAAAGTGTGAGGTTATGCACTCTGATAGGAAGAATGGAGATATGGACTATTTTCTAAATGGGAAAAGGCTTATGAAATCCGAAGCACAACGGGACTTAGGAGTCCTAGTTCAAGATTCCCTTAAGGTTAACATGCAGGTTCAATCGGCAGTTAGGAAGGCAAATGCAATATTAGCATTCATGCGGAGAGGACTACAATACCACAAGAGCAGGGATGTACTTCTGAGGCTGTATACGGCTCTAATCAGACCCCATTTGGAGTATTGTGGGCAGTTTTGGGCCCCGTAACTAAGGAAGGATGTGCTAGCCTTGGAAAGGGGCCCTCGAATGAAGAGCTTGCCATATGAGGAGCGGTTGAGGACTGGGTCTGTATTCATTGGAATTTAGAAGGATGAGGGGAGATCTTATTGAAACTTACAGGATACTAAGAAGCCTAGACAGCATGGACGTGGAGAGGATGCTTCCATTAGTAGGAGGGACAATCCTTAAAAACTGAGATGAGTAGGAATTTCTTCAACCAGGGGGTGGTGAATCTGTGAAACACTTTGCCGCACAGAGATAGATAGGTTCTTGATTAATAAGGGGATCAGGAGTTATGGGGAGAAGGCAGGAAATGGGCATGAGAAATATATCAGCCATGATTAAATGGTGGAGCAGACTGGATGGGCCGAATGTTCTAATCTGCTCCTACATCTTATGGTTTTATGGACTAAACAGCCTCATTCTGTTTTTTAAACTTCTATGGTTCCATAGCAACATCAGAGGCTGGGACTTTCCAACCCTGCTGTTGCAGGACCCGTGGCATCTCCTGCAGCAGGCCAGCCAAAGGTCCATTGACTTTCTGTAGGGATCGGATGATCCTGGTGGCAGGTGGGGCTGGAAGATCTCACCCAGAGCTTCAGTGACATATTGAATGTTAGTCATCCTGTGAATTAGTCTTAATGCTCCTTGTGTCATCAGGTTTAAAAATAACTTTACATCATATCTTCTTTCATAAACTATTCCCATAATTTACCCGAAACAAAAGCATACTTTTAAAGTTTTACATCAACTGTACACTATTTTAAAAAATATTCATCCTGGATGCTGAATGGCTGGCCAGTTAATTATTATTGTTTTCCCTAAGATATCATGTAGGGCAGGTACTACAGTTGTCAATTGGAAAACCCTTTGCTAGTTCCACTACCCTCCCCTCTTGTGCATACCATTTCAGTCTAATGTTCTTCAGTTGTAAGAACAAGCAGACAATCTTCTCCAAGATGCCTTCTAATATTTCCCTGTAAACAGCGACTATGAGGTAGGTGATATTTACAGAATTACCTGAGCTTCTAATATTCCTTCTTTCCATGTATCAATGTCTCAAATCAATTTGTACCTCTCTCAAAAATCCAACCAAGATTGAAGTATCATCTTGTGGTCACTCTAGGTTGCGAGTACCTGCAAAGGATACCTGCAGAGTACCCCCTGTGACACAATGTGTTGACACTATATAAACCATTGTAAGTGTGTTCAACAATTAAACATCTTGCTTAAACAGCAGTTATTTAGCACACCTGAAATCAAGTGAGTGGTGTTAGGGTTAAAGAGCATAACGTTTCCAAATCATAATTTACCTTGCATTGCTTTCTTATAAAACTTCCTTTCAAAATCAAGCAGAGGTCTCTGCTACATCAGAGATGATTAAAAATACTCTCCTGCCCTTTCTGAAATAGGTTTACAGTGATAAGCCCACCAAAATGACTATCTGGTTAATTATCTCATTGTTGACTGTGGAATGTGACTGTGTGCAAATTAACTGCTGTCTACAAGTGTTTGTCTACATTACAACAGTGACTATACTTCAAAAAAGGAAGCCGTTGAACATCCTGGGGATGTGGAAGGTGCTCTAAGCTAAGAGTTGCTTTTTAAAATCATATTTATTGGAAGTGAGGGATTTGAAATGCTACAGTACTCTGCTTCAATAGCATCCACTGTTGCAATTGAATCCTTTTATTTAATACAAAAATGTGGTGGGGGTGGGGGTTGGGGCGGGGGTGGGGGGCAGCAATATTCCTCATTTAGTGATCCAGTCCTGGAAAGTTTCTCAATTCCCACCAAACAAGAATTCAGTATCGTTGGATGCCTGCAAAATAATTGCTTGAAAGATAAGGCGCATTTCCCTTGAAAATTATCTTTGAATACAGCAATTATCAGAATGTGGTTTAATACAACCGTGTTAAATATTTTTAAAGAAAGCATATCAACCAACATATCATGTCCATAAAATGTTAAAAGTGCTTTAAATATCCCGTAGTATGAATTAAAGGTTGTTCTTTATTTTCTACCAATAATGGCCGCATTTTGAATACCACTTTAGACGTCGAATGTGAAAATGGACTTGAAGCTAATTGATGTAATTGCTTGAAGATGTGCATGCAGGTGAAACCTGATCCCAGAGGCCATTGTAGAAACCAGGAACAACAGAGGAATGTTTACACAATGGTTGCAGTTTAATAGACAGCCAAGCCTAGCTTTCAGACAGTCAGCAAAAACATTACTAATAGGTGACCTCTTAATGTAGTCCTTTTTAAAGTATTGCTTTGCATCCTGGCAGCCAATGTCCCAAATGTCAAGGTTATCTGCTTGACTTTCTGTAGCGTTTCACACTTCTTCAGTACTTAAAAGAACCTGACATTTAGATCAGAAATCCTATCCTACTTATGTTTGAAGATTATGGTTTAAACCAAAGAATTTGTATGAAACACGTTAAAAATCCTTCAATGTTTTTTTGTACACAAATCCTCACAAACAAAATTAGTCCTGTTTTAATCTTGAAAGTGTTGAGCATCATTTTCAAATCACCTCAGCTTCCAATAATCAAAACTAGCTCAAATTCAAACATATTCTGGAATAGCAGTTTACTCACTGAAATCTTACGCTACTACATATGAAAACAACAGGCATCCAGAGATGAGTTGGTCCAGTAAGTCTGCCCCACACTCATCATACCAACAGCCATTTAATCTCCTGGAAATACATTAAAACAGGAAAAAAGGAACAGAGCACTGAAGGAGAGAAACTCCGTAAAATGATAATTCTATTGCAGTTAGTAAGCTTATCACAAAAGTCAATGCTAGGGGTATTAGGCAAAATATTATTGATAAGGAAAACCCACCACCTTCATTAACAAGGTGCTCTGAACAAGCAACTTACAATCTAAAATCAATCTGCATTTGAGGAAAAAACTACAATTTGTGTCAATTTGCACTTGTACATAGGTATCCATTAACAAAATTTTAAAGATGTAATTAACTGGTACAGCACCGATGCAAAAATATATTAAGCGCAGTGTTCCCAACCTCTGTTGGGTAAACTGTGAAGGCAAGTTAGTTACTGAACACTAAAAAGAAAGCATCTCCTGTGCACATCTTAGCAATTAGAGCAAGACAAGAACTGATGCCTAACTGAAAAAAAACAAGTGCATTGCTTGAGAAGAACAAATAGATAATGATATACTATTGAGAAAAATCAATGATACCAGACATGGACAGTGGGACATTGTTGGCCTCTTCTGTACATGTGTAATGTCACATTAACAGCAGCACACTAAACATCTGCGCTGCTTATAGTCCAATAGACTTTCTGCATCAACATCTGAAAAGACTGATCAACAAACCCTTTTAGTATTTTATTTTAATTTTAACTGCATCTACTCCAAGATCTGTTAAATTTCTTCACTGGTCTCATGGCTTGGTGACTATTTTCCTGGTGGTTAGGTTGTGTCTAACTCAGTATGATAATAATTTTCCTGGCTGGCAATCTAAAGATATCCCTCACGAACCTTTTCTACAAATCGTTTTTGTATTTTGGACTTGGATCTTAATTTTAGGACTCTAAATCTGGAGGCCAACTCCACAGAACTCCTTCCTCCCTATTACAAAAAAAGGTACCCGCATGAAAAATAGTAAAAAGGAAATTACACTTTCAAAATCTTGAAGATCTTGATAAATGATATTTTTATTTAATACTATGAGAAATTTAAATTCTCATAAGTTCCAGTTCCTAAACTGCAAAATTATAATATGGTGAACTATCAGGTTAAGAGTTTTGTGCAAAATATTTCTAAGTTAGATAAAGGAATCCAAGTAAGACAGCAAACATCTTCCCCTTCAGTGTTTCCCTCCTCTAAGCTATAAATGAAGCCAGTGCCTGGTACCAGATAATGCCCTGTTCACTGGGTAGGTCAGCAAAGCTATGTCTGGTTGACAGGTTCAGTTTACAGGAGACCAATACTTTGTTTGGATATCCTGACCTTGTTCGCCACTATCTTAAAACATATGGCAAGAAAGTTCCATTATGTTAGTTGAATTACACTGCATGAGAGTATGCGCGTTAACTCTCTAAAAAATGTAAACTATTTAATAATCCTTGATGTGTTTTATTTTGACATGCTTCGAATTCAAGAGGTAGACTATATCATAAACAGAAAATTGAAAATATTTATTCTTAAACAGCAATTCTATGTAATTTGAGAATGAATTAAACTAGTGCTCAATGGACTAATAAAGATTTGAATATAAATGTCTTTACTTTCTATAATTTGTTAATTTTCTTAGCTGTAATATTATTGATGCATTTACTGTACATAGAAAATGTACCACAGGGTTAAGAAGGTCAAAGCACACACAAAGCTAAACATGTCAAACCATAATGAATATTTTCTCTATTTTTAAATAAGATTATGTGCAAAGTAATTCATTTCTGCTAATTTACTTGGGACCCCGCTTCTGTTTTTTTCTTAATTGACTCCATTACTTCTTTTTGCCTCGTATATATTTATTAAACTCCATCTAAGACTACAAGGAAACTGTCAACTAAATATTGTTTCATTCATGAGCTGCTCTTCAAAGTCAATTATATCTTTCAACTTCAGGGGCATTGTATGATAAACTGGCTGTAAAAATCATTCGCATTAATACATTACGATGCCTCAGTTCCAAAAGGTAATTAAAGAAGTAAATGACTCATAAGAATAGACATATTAGCTGCAAAATGAAAGGCAACAGAGCTGCCACATGAAAATATGTACCATTAAAGTACTGCATTTTTACGTACTTGTAATCATCCACAGTAGCTTTCTGCATCTTTAACACCCCTGCTTTAAGTTAATTGAGAACGAGAAAGCATCTTATTTTAACAATGTCAGAAATCTTACAGATGATAAATAGCAGATTTAAAAAGGAAGCTCCCTTTAGTGTGGCAGATCGCTTCTCTGGCTGGTATTTGTTCATGAAAATGGTCTGGAAACCTATTACATGTAAAATGCCTCTTTGATTTCTCATTTTTGTATAGGTTATATTGCTCATTATCTGAGCAAGCAAACTGCGGCTATTTATAGTTACAACAAAAGGAAGTAGTATAAAAATCTAATATCAAGTATAATCTCAGAGTTGCATGTTGCACCTCCCTCAACAACCTTACTTTAAGTATTTAACACAATTCAGTGACCTTTCTGCATAGAAGTCACTTTACCACTTACTAAAAAGTGCATTTAAAATGCACCATATATATGTGTAATGCTGTACTAAACACACTTGCTCTGTTAGGAAAGCACAGACACTATCAAGGGCAAAGGACCTTACACACTTAGGTAACAATAAATGACAGGCTGTGGTTCAAGCCCATTAGCTGCTATGCGAGAGTAACACCATCCACTAACAGACGACCTGTGAAAAAGTCTAAGATGTGTTTAAATCTTGGAATGGGAATGCTGAATTAATTCTTTTGAATTGCAATCCCTCAACCACAGCAAATTACCTTCATTAATGATAGAAAAAATCTGCCTCTGTAATAAGCAAAGGGAGGGGGGAAGAAATCAGCAACATTTAGCTATTACTATTTGTACTTTATGTAACTGGTAAGCTCTGTTTTACTGCAGTGCGTGACTATCTTGATACTTTGATATGCAATCTTTCTGTGAATGTGCAAAAGTGAATAGTGTGAAAATTTGGCTGCACTATATGGTTTGAAAGTTTAAAAGCTCAGTAAAACAAGAAAACTATAGATTTAAAAATTACAAAATTGCAGACAGTCGATAGATATTTGCCAATGCCACAGAATATGAAGTGACTGAATTAGCTTCTAATCTCATTGTATTTTCCTAAAAAATTATCTAATATCCTGTAACACAATGATGCAGCACACATTTCTTAGTCTGACTTTAAATTGAAAATATTCAAGTGAAAGGTATTATGTTAGTAAGACATCACTGGCTTTTAGGAGACTTTATTTTTTTTAAGCAATTTCATGAAACTTAATAGACTGAATGAAGACAATTTTTATGCTGAATTGCCTGTGTAGTAAAATGTACCAAGTACAATAGAGGTTTTATATCCAGCGATCTTCATCCAGCCTTCAAATAATTTCACCAACATGGTGTGCAAGGTTTATGAAAGCCCTCAACACAGAACCATCTTGAAGGATGCAACTACTTAGATTTATTTCAAGGTGGCATTTAAGAATGCAGTGTATTTTTAAAATTAACTCTTTGATTTCATATTTTTGCATAATTGTAATATCTTTCTAGTACTGCTCAAAAGAAAATGTTAGGTGTTTGGAAGCAGGAATCCTCATCAATCGTGGTTGAGGAATATTGCTCAGTCAGGAGTTAAGGGAGAAATAAAAGCAAAAGCAAGACAGCTCTCTGGATTTTGTAACACACCAGATACGAGTGTCATAATGGCTTTCACTGATACAAAAAGGAAGAAGTCAATGGGCAGGATTCCCTGGCCCGCCAGCCATGTGTTTCTCGGCCACGGGCCGTCCGCTGGTGGCGGGATTCTATTTTCCCACCAATTGTAAAGGGAATTTCCCATTGTAACCATCCCACACCACTGCGGAACCCGTTGGCGGGGCTGCGCTGCCGGTGGGAAAATTAAATCGCAACGATCGGAGAATTCCAGCCAGTATCACGATTTGCTTCCCCTGATCTTTATAAGCTAAAGATCTATTAGAAATCTTACTGAAAAAGACAATCTAGAATCATAGAATCCCTACAGTGCAAGAGGCTATGCAGCCCATCAAGTCTGCACAGACCCTCCTAAAGAGCCATCTACAGAGGTCCACTCCCCCACCCACCGACCCCACCCTATCCCCATATCCCACTACTTGCACATCCTTGTACACCAAGGGGTAATTTAGCATGGCCAATTCACCTAACCTGCACACCTTTGGACTGTTTATAAAGTATGTAGCACTTCTAGGATTCATGTGTTTTAGCATACAGTTCATACCAATTTAATATTTTTCATGTCAAATATACATTGAGCAATTGACCCATAAACACATTTGCATTTCATCTTTCAAATACTACGGGCGCGATGCTACAGAAAAATTTCCAAGTGCTGTAGCGAGCGCGAATTCCCATGTGTTTCCCGGCGCTCGACCCGGCAACACGATTCAACGTTAATTGGTCCACTTACGAGGTCTCACGGGGTTCCCACCCCGAATGCCGGCTCGCTAGCTGATTTGCCAGGGCCGCTCGCGCCAGCCCCCCGGCTAACAACGCCGAGCAGCACTTAGGCTGCACTTGCTCAGCCAACCCCAGCCAGCTCACAATAATGGCGTTGAGGTAACCGGCCCGAAGACTCAGGGATGCTGACCTGTGGAGGCTCCTGGACACGGTGGAGACCAGGAGGGATGTCCTGTTCCCTGAGGGTCTTGGAGGGTGAGCCACAAGGCAGCCATTGCTGCCTGGGACAAGATGGTGTCAGTAGCGGGGAGCCTGGTGCATGGCGCCGTCACCATGGGGCTAAGAGTCGACGCCGTTGTGTTTCACGACGGCGTCATCGGGCCCCCAGGTGCATCTATTCAGCGGCCCACAAGGGGCCAGCATGGGCGCAACATGAAGCGCACGAGGGAGAGGCCGATACACAGGTTGCGTCATTGACGCAATGCCGCGGCATCTGATAAACATTCTCTCCCACCCCCTATTCCCCCCCCCCCCCCCCCCACCCCCCCACCCACGCAGCCATCGCAGGCAAGATGACCGCCAAATGAACAGCCCAAAGGTTCAGAGACGGCGAACTGGACACCCTCTTGGATGCCATGGAGGAGAGGATGGTGGTTTTGTACCTCAGGCCCGGCCGCAGGAGAGCAGACGCCATCGTGAGCAAGCGGAGGTGGCCGAGACCGCTAGCGCCGTCGGGCCGGTGGCCAGGACAGCCGACCAGTGCAGGAAGAAGCTACACGACTTACTCAGGGCAGCTAGGGTGAGTTCCTAACACTGTGCCCCAACACTAGCCCCCACACACGTGACCACCCCCCCCCCCTCCAGGGGGACGGTCCCACCCCGCCCTGACCCAAATGGCTGCACCCACCCACGTCAGCCGCAATGGTGGGATCAGTCCGCGCATAACCGCAGGGAGCGGGAGAAAACCGGAGGGGGTGCGTGAGAACTGTGTTCCCTCACCGTGCCTGAGCAGAGAGCAATGGACATCATTGGCAGACCCGAGGAGCGGGAGGTTGCTGATGCGGAGATCAGAGGCGTGCCACCAAGTGAGACCGCCCGCCTAGTTGCGGCCCCTCACAACACATGTGTGCCAACCCCCACCCCCTCACCACATAATGCCTGACCCCCATCCGTCTGTCTAACCATACATGCTGTCTTGTGTCTTGCAGGACCAGCCGGTGATGGTCCCAGCTCACCCGGCGCCCCCTGTCCCCAGCCAGTGCCAGGGCTGGTGCCTCTCAGGGACACAAGCACTGACGGGGAGGGCAGCCTCACAACAGCCTTCCGCCCAATACGAGACAGGACACAGTGACCATGGGGATGGAAACACAGTGGACAGAGACACAGCACACAACGACACAGAGGTCTGATACACAGGAAACCAGCACACGGGGGACTGACACAGAGCACACAATGATACAGGGGACCAACACACAGAGGACGGACACACAGGAAACCAACACACAGCACATCACGAAACAGGAGACCCCGGACCTTGGGTCCAATGAGGACATAGACTTCCCGCCACTGCTATCTCTGACACCTCCACCATCGCAGAGACTATCACCTTGGTTGGAATCTTTAGTGAGGAGGCTCCTTGGACACTTACTGTTGAGCACCACACAGCCGCTCCGGTACAGCAGGTGGAGGTAGGAGCAGCCAAGGGGCCGGACGGTCGGAGATAGCCCGGGCTCCAGCAACCAGCTGCCGCCCAGACCGGTCCCTGGGTTCCTGGAATATCCACTCCCACCCACAGATCAGATGCAGTCAGCAACCCAAAGACCAGACAAGGGGATGACGGCCGGCTTCCAGCACCTGCAGACGCAGGTGGAGGAGTCCAACCGCATGCAGGAGCAGCGAGTGGTGCCGGTCACGCGTGCCACCCAGGTCGAAATCGCACGAGTGGCGTCCGCGGTGGAGGCAATGGGGGCGACGGTGTCAGACATGTGTCAGGTATGCAAGGCCTGGGCTATCTGTGCAGGCGGGGGCCGTGGACCAGACATGCCTGCCCACTCACAGGCAACCATATGCCAGAGCCTGCTGCAGGTTGTAGCAGTGCTCCTCAGCGTGGACCAGTCCCAGCAGGCCATGGCTGAGAGCATCCACGCCATTGCCCAGGTACAGGCCGGCGTCGCACAGACCCAAAGGGAGATGGAGCAGTCCCAGAAGGAAGTGGCACAGTCCCAGAGGGAGGTGTCACAATCTCAGTCAGGGATGGCCCAATCACTGACCTCCATGGCCGCTAACACAGACCCTGGTCGATACCAGAGCGGGCCTCAAGGTTTCGGGCGGGCCTCGGGGATGGTTCCGCTCGCACACCCTCCCAAGAAGCAGCCGGGGGCCATTGGGCAGCCCGAGGAAGGAGGAGGTGCTGGGGCCTGTGCCGGGGACTCCTGTAGGGGAGGTCCCGGAACACCACAGCGCCTCTGACTCCCTCCCCCTACCATCCCTGGTGCATCTGGCGGGCAGCACCATGCCAACTGGGACGCCTGAGAAGCAGCCTGGCCCATCCAGGCTGGGCCGCTTCAGGAAACGTGCGCCAAGAGGGACCCTAGTCGCAGGGTAGCGGTCACCAGCGGTCACAGCAGTCCACCTCCATTTCTGCTGTATCGTCTGCGGATCCACCTAGGCGTAGTGATAGGGCCCGTAAGGCCAGAAAGATGAACACTAAGTATGCTGGCATGGGTGCAGGGCACAGTTCAGTTATAGGTGCTCAGGCACATGTATATACTGTTCACATTAAACACATTAAAATATGTTATCACCAATGAAAGCCGCCTCTGTGCTGTCTAATGTGCGAGGAGGTGGGGCGGGAAGTGAGGGCCACCGTGGGTGACGGACTGAGGCCCGGTGGGTGCTCTGTGCAACCCCCCAAAGTCCCCATCACCCCGTTCTCAGTGAAACGGCAGGGCCATGTGATGGAGTGTCCAGCTCGCTTGCAGGGACCACTAGGTGAAGGGTATTACTGTGGGCATGTGTCAGACATAGGCTAACGTTGTGGAGCTCCGAGCTCATCGCAGAGTGGGCTGTCATCATCCTCTATCCCATGGACCAGACCCTGTGCCCCCAGCTTGTTGTGCCGCAGGTGGATGTGGGAGGTGAGTGGGTTCGGTGGTGCGGGAGGTGAGTTTCTTTGGAGTTGTGTGAGGAGAGGGTGGTCGGTGGTGGGATATTCTGGTGTCCGTGCCCCTGCACAGCAAACCCATCAGCCATGACGGGTAACCCCTGTCGTCCAGCAACCAGCCCTGTAGACGGGGAGGGGTGTCCCTCGAACATGCTGGGTATGAATGATTGCGCCAGGATAAACAAGTCATGCACACTGCACGGGTACCGGGCGCAGATGTGCAGGATCTTCATCTGGTGGTCACAGACCACCCGAACATTCCTGGAGTGGTACCCTTCCTGTTCATGAACATCAGCCTGTTATCCGCCGATGGATGCAGGGTGACATGCACCTCATCGATGACCCCCTGGACCATGGGCATCCTAGCAACGGCAGTGAACCCCACTGTCCGGGCATCCTGGTCGGCGCGGGCCACAGGGAACTATATTTACCGGACCACCAGCGGGTACAGGGCATCAGCAACAGCACGGATGCACCTGTGGACCGATGCCTGTGGGATGCTGGGCAGGGCCCCGCGACATGGAAGGTGAGGGCTACTGTCACCTTGACGGCCACTGGTAGCAGGTGCACCTCCCCCCCCCCCCCCCCCCACTCCCAGTCCCACAAAGTGCCAGGTGTGTCATCATGTGGCAGATGTGAGCGACTGTTTCTCGGCTCATCCACAGACTACTCCTGGATTCCCGGTCCGGAAGTTCCTGAATGGACATACAGTGCCAGTATACATGGGTCCTCATCAGGCGCCTCCATGGCACCACCTCCTCATCCTCGGCCTGTTGGGCAGGCGGTCCTCCAGCCTCAGCGGCTGGCACCTGCCTCTCTGCAGCCAACTCCTCTTTGCGGCCTCCGCTTCCTCTCTGAGCCGTGTGCGGTCATGCTGCCACAGGGATGCATGCAGGGCAGCGGCCCCCACCGTGGCGCCCAACATCGCTGGGTGGTGCCCAAACATTGTGATCTGCAGGGAATGGGGGACACAAAAGTTAACATGGCGCATACACCCGTGCACAACCAGGTGCCATGGGCTACATGGTCGCCCTGGTTGGCAGCACGTGACCCAGCCATGCATGCCCCCCACCCTGCCCCGTCGGTTCCCCCGCTCATGGTGCCTGTTCCTGCTGCCAGGGCCACCGTTTCATGGCACAGCCCTCACTGAGGGCTGCCATGGGTGTGGCACTGGGTCTTCCCCCCGGTGCCACCGGTTGGGTGGGGTGCCCGGGGAGGGGGCCGGCACCCACCTATACATCCGTGAAGACCCAGCACCCAGGATGGCTGCGCATCAACATGGCCACCGTAATGGCGTCCTTTGCGCAAGCAGCGCCCTGTCATCGCGAAGTGGTCCCCAGCCGCCCAAGCTCCCCCCCCCCCCCCCCCCCCCCCCACTTCCACAGCCATGTCCCTTTCTGGAGCTTGCGCCCCCCCCCCCCCCCTACCCTCGCCAACCCCTACCTCCTCCCGCCACCACAGCAGCCAGCATGCCGGCTTCACGGATATTTATACATGGTTAGAACCACGCCACAATGAATTCGGCCCGTCCGGGGCGCAGAATCACTAAGACCCCGGAGAATTGGTCATCGGGGCACCTCATGCGATTCTCCAGACCGCGCGGTGGGCGGCGCGATTCCGTCATGTTGGGGAGTTTGGAGAATTGGAAATCAGCGCCAAACCGGCGTCAACGCTGATTTCAGCATGGCCCTTTCGGAGAATTCAGCTCAGGTAGTGAGAAGACTTAACTTCTTTTGATGTGGTCACGAGCTGTCCATCATAGCTAGATGTTTATAAACATTGCAGTTAGTTTCACAGCAGGATATAGAGATGCATTCAAGCGCGAGGGAGATGAAATTAAACAATCCAGACATCTGACTGCCAGGGAGCTGCCCATTACAGCCTAGTAAAAGCGTGTTCTCTTTGAAATTGCACTGGCAATGCTGTCCTCACTCTACTTTGAGCCTTCAGTTGTGGCTGCAGCAATTAGCAAATTTGGCAACCTCTGTTGTGAATTAAAGACATCTCAAAACTGTAATTAATGTAACAAAATAGCCCGTCCAAAGACCCTTGGTAAATGTGGCCTCCTGCTGCGAGCCCTTCTCAGCACCAGCTCCTCCCTATTGTCAGAGTGTTTTCGGCATGGCCTCATTTCATTTCTGAGTCATGTTCAATTGCTAGAGGAGTTACAACCAGGTCACTCACATTCTGGAATCAAATTGTTTTAACACAAGCTTTTAAATCAAGAAACAAGGACTTAAAAACTTCTATTAATGTAGCACCTTTAATGTAATAAAACTCAGATAATTTTCGAACAGACAGTTCAAACTTTAGTCAAGTATAGGAAAGCTTCAAAAGTGCATGAATTTGCACCATCGACCAATGGAAATAATCCAGCAACTAATCTAGAAATAGTTTATGATCCCTATAAAGACTTTTGGTAGGGGGGTCGTTCCTTTTGTTTAACATGTGTTCAGCTTTGTGAGATGAAAAGGACATAGACTGGAATATTGAGCTCAAAAATGACATTGTGGCTTCAGACCAGCACTGCCCACTGATTGATATGATGATATGCCTTCTCTGTATTCTGCCAACTGCATTAGGTGTGCACATGCAAGCCCCTTTGCCAAAATCACATCTAGCTCCCTTCCTGTAGGATATCCATGTGAATATCTCGGACCCAACACCAGCCAGGTTATGTACCCAGTGTGGCGTCGGTAGAAAGGAATGTTAAGTTCTAGGTGTGTATACTTCATTTCACATTTGCTCATGACTAATTTCATTATAAAATTTTATTAGCTAAATTGATTATATTCCCTTATACAATTTCACATTACAAATTTCTTTTAAGTGGTTGCAAGCTGTTGTTATCAATATTGAACATGTTTTTCTCTCACAATATTCTCTCTGTCTAAACAAACATGAATGTATAATTGTGTGTGAAAAGTAGAGATGGACATAGGAGTAGACATCTAAATTCATGTTAATAAAACTGCAGATTTTATAGTTACTTAAATATGATTACGAACCTTTTCCAGTTATTGTAGCTCAACACAAAAGCTAAAAAGATTTTCGAGCAGAATTAAACATCAAAGTTCCATAACGTACAGTCATGCATGATCCAACATTGCATACTTTTTTCTGCAGTCAATACTCCTAATGCATGGGAAGTTGCAGATACATAAAGGTTAATCTACTCTACAAGCAGCTAGGGGCATTATAACAACATGAGTGGACTTCAGTTTTGGCCTTGTGGTGAACCTAAACTCTTATGTATTTAAAATGTTTTTCTGTATTACTGTGTGTTATTTATAAAGCATGAAGAATGACATTGTCATGGCAGCAAAACAAGTAACAACATAGATGTCCTCCAGCAAGAAGTCACTCAATAACTCATTAACCCTCCTATGGCCAAAACCACACCTGAAAGTCAGAGATCCTTTATTACATTTACAGATTACTTGTACTGATTTACAGAAATAGTTTTTATTCAAGGAGTACTGTGTATACAGCTGGGAGGCATAAAGGAGTCCGTTGCAAGGAGAAACTCAATTTCCAAAGCTTTGATGATGACCATTTCAGTTTACAACCACCATAGTGCAATTGCAAATAAACACTGTAGTAACAAATGCAACTCATAAATTTTATTGAAACAGCATAAAGATGCAATTTAAAAATAAAGCAACTGTTTAATGCATTTTCAATAGAACGACTGTAAATTCTTGAGAAATTGCATTTTCTAATGCTGCGATTCTCATACAATTTGAATACTTAATTCAAAATTTCAAAAAAGCATTTGCAGTCTCTGTAAAATAATCTTCACAAATGATAATTTTCTAAATTCCAAATACAAAATAATGCACATTCCAATTAATTAGTATGGTACCAATTTATAGTTTACAAACCTCACTTTTTGAATCTAAATTTAGTAAAGGCCAACGCAAACATTGAGCAGCCGCCATCAAATCTCTAAGGATGCACACACATCACTAAGCTGTAAAGAACTCCAAAGAAACACCCAATCGTAAGAACCTAAAAATAGGTCCATCATCAATCACATCTAGTGGTTAGGATACACACCCATCATTGCACCGGCAACAATTGAGATGGCAACAACTCTGGCACTACTCAAAGAGTGGAAAAGGGCTGGGGGAGTGGGGTCGAGGGATCTCCTTCTATCCTGGCCAATATGTAAATGTCACCACAGTTCCAATGAACCATAGGCTGCTCTCTCCTTTTGAGCGCTGACTGGTGGTGATTTAACCTGAGGGTCACTACACCTCAGGCGAGGGGAAAGTTTGGGAAGGCGGGGCCTTCAGGAATAACCTTAGTCAGTATTGGATTTGAACCCATGCTTTTGGCATCGCTCCACATTATGAATCAGCCATGCAGCCCACTGAGCTAACCGACTCCTATTCAGTCTACCAGATTAAGAAATCAGACAATTTACTTGATGCACATTGGCACTTCCTGGGGATGTGCAGGCAGTAAATAAAAGCATTATTTAATTTGCTCCTTCTTTAAACCATTCACATAACCTCAAATCAATAAGAAAACCACATTTTCACCCATTAAATCACCACAGAAACTGGACCTGTGGCCAACAAAGCAAGTAGCACTGAACATAAAAATATCAGATGTGTACCTACTAAACCATTATGAAAACTGGGCATATTCTTATTAAACAGACATAAAAAAATGAGTGAACCTCAACAAGAACAAATGCATATCCATCTAAGATTTACAATGGACACCATGTCTAGAAAAGCAGGACAACATCCAATAAACTATAAACGAAGAAACATCACCAATAAAAATCAAGAAACCCAGACACTAAGCCAGCAGATCTGCACTGGATAAACTCGACATGCAACTTGCTACATCACCAGGAAAACCATAACCACACCCACAACCACTAGCAAACAGGACACATTCCCCTAATCCAACAAGGAGGTCAGCCATATTCAACGTATGCATCTAAATGCCTGGAACACCAGTGGAACATCCACTCAATCAGCAGAAAACTAAAAGCACAATCTCCACCATCAAGAAAACCAGAAACATGCTAATATTAAGAAAAGAATTAGATTCATGCTGAATAAAGTACATTGAAAACAGATGGAACCTACTAAGCAATCACAAAATATGGAAAGTAACATCCCTACAGTAGCATCTAACCATCAAATGCCAGCCATGGTAGAGGGGAACTTTATTAGAAAATAAAATGGCACCTCAAATGCGGTACACGTTATCCAAAACTGAAACCCTTCAATGATAAATTATCTATTTTCCAGGTATTTCAAATATTAATTTCTTGGGATATCGGGGCCAGAGTTGGCTTTTTTGGCAATTCTTAACACTGAAACACTGCTAAAATAATTCTTTTGGGACTGCAGAAGAATTTTGGTACTGAAAATATATGTTCTCTTTTTCGGGAAATTACAGTTCAATAGTTCCTTGGCACTTGAAAATACAACGTTTAAAATCCAAAGCAAATCAGCACACCATTTCCTAGGATAGCGAACAGGTGCATATTGTCAAAGCCAAAAAATGTCAATGAATGAATGACATGGAAAAAATATATCGCTTTAGTGCCGTCACAAACGTCTGTCATGTCTTTCTCTCTTTTGCTCCATTATAACACCCATTTTTACAACACTGAAGATGCTGAGTAATGATTTGTTTCTTTCTCCCTTTTCCCTTGTTCAGACTGGAAATACTTGGTTAGTTCCAATTGTCATACCTTGTACAGATGAACAGTATATAAAGAGGAAAAATGTTGGAAACAAAACTACAGTTCAAAGAAATCAGACTTCTTCTTTTGTAATTATGCATGGAGGAAAGTTATGGTTAGAAAGAAAAGCTATTATTCATTCCTTTTCTGGGGGCTGCAGTATAACATATATCAACCAGGATTCAGCTACAGCTATAAACAAAGGCAAAAAAAGGTATAAAAAGTTTAAGTTCAACAGCCTGTTATTTCCAGTATTTGCATCTTTCCCTTAGCATCTGTTTGAAACACGTAATATAGTCAATTGTGTTCAAGCATAAACACAGGTGCTGGAATTACAGGACGAACAGACTACTGTGCAGAAACTTTGTCCCAGCAATAATTTTTTTATTAACTTTCTTGCATTGCAGAGTTGTGTGGCTTTTAGTACCCATGGATTATCCAAGAATTCAGCTATTTATTAATTCTAGTGACCAGGCACTGTGGGGATGGGTTCATACTTGTCTGCAATAACCTCACATTTCCATAGGCAAGGGAGGGAAAGAACAACTGGGTTCTGTTTAGTTCATCATCCATACGTGTAAATTCCAAACCGAATACCAAACTTCTGCATAAATATGTCATGCTTATCCAGGAGGCCCCTGCCAACTAAAACAAGGCATACAGTGTAGGGATGTACTGTTGTCATTAATACTGAGCTCTTCCACTTTATACATTTCATTCAAATATCTGAATTTTCTCACAAAACAATACCTGTATTATAAAAATTACTCCATGCTGTGTTTCTAATAGTTCAGCAGCACCACGGGATAAAAGAAAAAGGGAAAGACAGGAACTAGGATAGGCTGACATCTAGCAGAACACGAAGACCTTAATTCCCCATGGCACCTATTTGAATTTAACACACACCCTCAACAGGATTTTGGTAACTCTTTAACTCCACTGGTATCTGGCACATTTAAATTAAAATTATTAACCATCAACTAAAGTCTTTCTTTTTTTATCTGGAGAGTGGTAACGTGATATGTGTTTTCCTAGTGTGCCATTTAGAAAGAAAAAAAACCCATTGCTTGTCACACCTCACCTGATTTCTTTCAGATGATAAGAATTAATTATCAGCTTTTACTGGAGACCTGTCCCACTTGGAATAGTATACAGCACTTTCTGATACTGTCTGCATTAACCAAATGCAACTTAACACTCACAAGTCTTGTGTACTTTGTATCATTTGTATCTGTGGTGAAGCCAAGTTGTGGGGAGACAGAGGATATAATTTCTTGCCATCGTCTCCATCCCACCCATCTAAGGTTCAAAATCCACTTAGAGCCTTATGTATCTAACTATCATATACAATTTCTCCATGGCCCTTTGGTGCTTCCATTTTTATTTCCTACATCTGCTTTTTCTTGCCTGTTGTCCTAGAAAGGGAGGAATCTAGAATACGGTACATTTTCAAAACATTTTTAAAACAATCTTGCTTTTGCTACACCTATATGTCAATAGGATTTATTTCTGGCTACTTCAAGTTAACACTGAATATTACTTTGATATTAATTCACTGATACTTATTGTTTAAAGACTTGCAAAAAAATTCCTTTACCGTTGAATTTTAATTCATAAAATGAAAAGATTCATAAAATTCAGTCAGGCATTTTATTTTTTGAACATCAGAATCGGAACCAAACTATCGGATGATGCTGATGGGCGTGCACTTTATTCAAACTAAACACAGATTTTTGTCAGTGAAAGGATGAGCATTTACTGCCGACATTTATGTAACAAGTCTTAGACACACAATTAGTTATTGTTCATTCCATCATTCTGATGGTGTGTATTCCCATCATTCCTCAGTTCTGTGAAGCCCTGTGTTGCCCTCAACTCTTGATTTTGTGGATTCTGCTGAATGGCACACAGTATTTACAGGTACAGTTATCTTTATCTGTGACAAGCAGAATCAATCAATCACATTGCTTCATATTTCTAAATTCGAAGCACATCTCTGCTGTTTTCGGCTACTGGATCAGAATGATATCCAATTGAATTTGATCAGCAAATGCAGTTCCCTGCACCGCAGTGATCTCTGATGAAGATGTTATTAAGTGAAACTGAGCAAAGTGATGAAGATAGAACACAAAAAGACAAGCACAGCTGGACATTTATAGTTGTCTGGATATTTTTTCGTATTACCAAAGGTCAGCCTTTCTGTTCCAGAATTTCTTTTAACTGTAGTTCAAGAGCTGTAAGATTACAAACAGCGGGTGTCAAATAAAGAAAGTAAAATACAGGCTTAGAGATATACTGAAACCTCTAAAGTAAAAACTGTGATTGATACTTACAGGAGCTGTATGATATATTTTATATAAATTGCCATTTAAACTTAAATCCACTTCACAACCCAGCAGTGCAATGAATTATAAGAAATATAGATTCCTCACTGATGGTATACTGATCTATTCTCCTGATAAAATTCCTCTCCATTCACTGTATCCCATAATTAGCAAATTCCTTGAACGAAAATACCACATTTGCCTCTTACTTTAAATTTTGCATCAAAACACAGCCTCTTCCGATACGATGTATTTCATTTTCTGTGTCCATGACTTACTACTATTGTATTATCTTCGTTCTGCTTTAGCCACAGTTTGTCTTGTACCTTTTTACTTCCATGTCATAAAGTAGGCATGATGCTGGTGGGTGGTCAATATTCTTATCAACAGAACAGAGAGTTACTGCTGTTAAGTAACCTACCTGTCTCCTTCATATCTGTTAACCTGTAGATACCACTGGTCACACAAAAATGTTTTCTTAGAAGGTGATCTGGTTCTTTGTATAAAGCTGTCATACAAACACAATAATTAATGTACTCCCTGACAAAACACCAGAGGCTGGATTCTCCGCAGCCCCGCGCCAAAATCACGTTTGGCGCGGGGGCAGAGAATCGACGTTTACACCCGAATCGGGCCCGGCGCCGCTCCCGCAATTCTCCGGTCCCCGGAGAATCGTTCGCCCGCGAATCACGACGCATGGCTCGGGGGTTATTGCCAGCAGCCCTTCCAGCAACACTCCGCTCCTGACCGGCTGAGTTCCCAACGGCATGGCTCTAACCACGTCTGGCCGGTCGGGACTCAGTCCGCAGCTACCCTGGGTGGCCTTATGGGTGGCCGGGGCAGCGTTCGGGCGGGTCAGATGAAGCAGCGCGGGACAGATCGCTGGGACCTTGTTTCTTGGTCATGGTCCACGGTCCGAGTCCGCCATCGCGCTTGGCGTGGCCGCTGGAGGCCGTTGCTTTGCGCATGCGGGGGCCCAAAACTGCGAGAATCACTCCGGGTCCCTACCAGCCCCTGAAGGTAATTGAATTGCTCTATATTCTTTTCAGGAAAGTTTGGAGTGAAACACCAGCGTTTTTACGCCGGCGTGGGGACATAGCCCCATTTTTGGAGAATCCAGCCCCAGATCTATTGACAAGTCTAACTAATAATGTTTAATGAAAGTATAATGGGGCCTCACGGTAGCATGGTGGTTAGCATCAATGCTTCACAGCTCCAGGGTCCCAGGTTCGATTCCCGGCTGGGTCACTGTCTGTGCGGAGTCTGCACGTCCTCCCCGTGTGTGCGTGGGTTTCCTCCGGGTGCTCCGGTTTCCTCCCACAGTCCAAAGATGTGCGGGTTAGGTGGATTGGCCATGCTAAATTGCCCGTAGTGTAAGGTTAATGGGGGGGATTGTTGGGTTACGTGGGTTTCAGTAGGGTGATCATTGCTCGGCACAACATCGAGGGCCGAAGGGCCTGTTCTGTGCTGTACTGTTCTATTCTATTCTATTCTATATTTTAATTCCAGTCAGAGCCATTCTGATTTCCTCTATCAGGAAAAGATATTGGCCGCTATCTACCCAAATGGGAACAGAGTCCCGTAACGCGCATGATTAGCCGGGTGTTTCCCAGCGTTCCGAGTGCCGCGAAACGTCACGCTATCGAATGGCCATTCGGGTAGATTGGGGGCCTCAGTGGGGAACGCACTAAGCCATACTTAGTCCCATTTCCTGCACTGACAAGCTGAGCTCGACAGAACTCCAGAGTGCAGAAGAATGTATATAAAAATATAAGGGGGTCCTCAGGCGCGCACCCCGCCCCCCCCCCCCCCCATTGCACACTGGACCTGATCCAACCTTTTTCTTATAAATTTAGAGTACCCAATCATTTTTTTCCAATTAAGGGGGAATTTAGCGTAGCCAATCCACCTAAGCAGCACATCTTTGGGTTGTGGGGGCGAAGGGCGAAATCCACGCAAGCACGGGCGGATGTACAAACTCCACACGAACAGTGTCCCAGAGGCGGGATCAAACCTGGGACCTCGGCGCCTTGAGGCTGCAGGGCTAACCCACTGCGCCACCGTGCTGCCCGACCTGATCCAACCTGGCAGTGCCCCTGCCAGACTGGCACCCCCAGTGCCAAGGTCCCAACATGCCCAGGGGAATGTCCCTGGGGGCCTCCGATCCCCTGGGAGACTCCCACGAGTGTCGTTCCGTCTGGTCCCCTTTTGTGAGGACCAGCACTGAACGACGCTCGCCCGGCATTCCGAAGGCGGGGAGGGTTACATCCCACGCCTTGGTTAGATTGTGGGAATGCATATTAGAATGAGATTAGCTGTCTCACTCTCATATGCAGATTTGCTAAAAAGTGGTTCCGCCCACATTGGGCAGGATACACATCATGGGTCTTGCGCGATCACGTTAGATCTCACGAGGCGAGCTGGGTAGATCCCAGAAGAGGAATCCCCTGGCATCTAACAGCCTCACCGTGCTGCTTTTTAGGAACTGCCTAATCTAGAAACGAACCTTCTGCTGATCTGCAGATTCTAGTTGAGTACATTTTTAGGATAGTTTTAATACTATATTATACATAAATGTCTATACATTGGTTAGTTCTCCAGCCGTTCACCCCAAGAACCGAGCTGCAATCCAGCCACCCGGAAGTTTATATGGCCTCCTCACTCTACCGAATGGGAGGGTTTGACATGAAATAGTGCAGGTTCAAACCAATTCCCCCCCTCCACCCCCTGCCACAAGAATACAAAACTGCACAAAATGTGAGAAATGGAAACACCACAGTATTATTGCAGGAGGTCCTCTCCTACTGTTGTAGTGTGTTTTTAAAGTCAAAGGAAAGGGGCTTTCCAGCTGGCCTTGTTAAATCTATTGAGGTATGCGGAATACTGATCGTGTGCTTTCTTAAATTGGAAGTATTCTAATCCTGAGTGCTATTATTCTTGGTGAGCACAATTATTCACTTCTAAACAAGAACTGGCGACAGATTATGTTCAATTTAAAGCACAAATGAAAGGGTAGTCTGTTTTAACATCTCAATTTGCAATTAACTTCAAAACTAAAACACTTCCTGAACTAAATCAGCTTATTGTTGAATTAATGTGATACTTCTGGTGTAATATACTGCCTGCGTCCGACCAGTAGTGGGGCAAGAAGTGGTCAGTAGATGCCTTGCTGGCATTGTGCCCACAGCAGGGTCAGGCCCTGGCATGCCCTGCCCTCATGATGTGGGGTGCGAGAGGGCAACAGGTGAGTTGGGAGGGTGTGGGTGTTGCCTTGGGGAGGGAAGCGAGATCGGGGATCTTTTTAAAAATGCTCTCCTGATCTCTTCCTTCATTGAGGAGCTCCTCGCGTCGGCGCTCAACTCTTCAGTGCAGGAAATGACACAGCCTCAGGGGGCGTTCCCTGCCGGTAGAGGAAAGCAAGACAGAGTGCCATTAGTTAACAGGTCTAGCGCCAGGAACAACCTCGTTAATCCCGGCCAGGACGGACTCTGTTTTATTTTGGTTGCATCTCGCAATTTTACTGTTTCCTAAAGATTAGTAAAAATCTGTAGATTATTCCACAAATGATCAACGTGTAATTATTTGACAAAAAATATACATGTGTGCATCTATTGACTAATTAATACCAATGTCAAACATCCATCACTTTATTTGGCCAGAAGAAATCGGTACCGTCTTAATACCCACATACACGGTGCTCAGGCTATACTTCTTACATCATTATGACAGATCAGTTTTGAAGTGGAATTGATTCAGTAGAATTCCCAGCTATGCAAATGTCCCTCTAATGTTTTGGAAGCTTTGGTTTTTGGAGGCCATCCTTGCAATCAATTGTTTAAAAAGGGCACACCTGTAGTCGTTGCAGTTGAAAGGGATTTGTAACTACTACCTTATGGAATCATATAAAGTTTACGGCACAAAACGAGGCCATTTAGCCCATCGTGTCTGCACCAGGTGAAAAATGAGCCACCCAGCGCAATCCCACTTTCCAGCATTTGTTCCATAGCCCTGCAGAGATCTTTTAACTGAGTTGTGGGTTTTTTGCCTCTACTACCCTATCAGGCAGTCAGTTCCAGACCCCTCACACCCACCTGGGTGAAATAGTTTTTTCTCACCTCCCCTCTAATATTTCTACCAATCACTTCAAATCTGTGCCCCCTGGTTACTGACCTCTCAGCTAAAGGAAACAGGTCCATACCATCCATTATATCCAGACCCCTCACAATTTAGTACGTCTCGATCAACTCTCCCCTCAGCCTTCTCTGTTTGACACCTTTGGGTCACATTTTAATAAATTAGTATCAGTTTCATTTAACTTTTTAAAATAATGGAGTAACTTCAGTTCAATGTAGTGAATATTCTCCACTAAAATTGCTCTCGAAAACAAAAGCATGCTAATAATTTTTATGACTCAGGTCTTACAAATCAATTTCCACAGAACCATCAGAGAACACTCTCTGGTCTCATGGTTCATGGGTTTTCTTCATGGTCGCTCTTTTAAAACAAATATTTATTATTAACACGATATTAAACTCTTTAACATCACACACAAAAATAAATACCTCTTAAACAATATTACTAAATACAGTAAAAGCAATATCCTTACTTACTATCTCTATTCCCAATTAAACAACGAGAAAGGAAAAACATACGGCTCTCCATCCATCCTCCATCCCAATGGCACAGAGTAATACTTGTTTTCCAGAACAGATTTGGCTCCTGTTAGAACCCCTGCAGACTCTGACTCAAAAAGCTACTCAAACTGGTTTGCTTCCTCTTCTGACAAGTCTGCACAGTTTTAGATACTATTAATCTTTTTTTTGTTTACTGAACTACTGTGAGAGTAAAAGACTTTACTTGTGGTCTAAATGGTAGCCAGATCAGAACTGACCTCAAAAGCCTTCTCAAAATGTCTGAATACTGTAGTTCAGTGTTTTTCAAACGTTTTTGCCTGGAACCCATTTTTACCAACCGCCCATCCATTGGGATCCACGCTGGCCGAACTTCGCTTCCCACGAAGCTCGAACTTCGCGACTCACCCCTGAATCTCATGGCTGTGCCCTATCATCTGTATCAGCTCTGTGATAACCTTGTCCAGAGCCTCGGCATCTGGCTGGGACCCAGCTGGCACCTTGGATCCAGCTGACCTTGAACTGCTGCCTCCCTTGGAAGTTCATGACTCCACCTAATGTGCATCAGCAACTGTGTGGTGCTCACCAGATTGAGAACTAGATGCCTATCCATTAATGTCGCCCATCGAGGTGTGTGTCTCTGCGCTTAATGGCTGTGACACCACCCTGTATTCTCTTGGATGGCTGTGGAGGGCCGGGGGGGGGGGGGGGGGGGGGGGGGGGGGGGGGGGGGGGGGTCATCACTTGTGCCAAATTTTCCACTTTCTTGTCAACAAGTCCACTAGACTCCTTCCCAACTTCTGGCAACCTTCTGGGAGCTGGCCGGGCTCATTTTAAACTCCCCTCTGGGTCACCAAGCTCCCGCCCCCACCGACAGCAGCATACTAAACGCTGGATGCCTCTTAATTGGCATGAAATCGTGCAATTCCTTTTTAAAATAAATTTAGAATACCCAATTAATTTTTTTCCAATTAAGGGGCAATTTAGCGTGGCCAATCCACCTATCCTGCACTTATTGTTTTGTGTTGTGGAGGCGAAACCCACGCAAACACAGGGAGAACGTGCAAACTCCACACGGACAGTTACCCAGAGCTGGGATCGAACCTGGGACCTCGGCACCGTGAGGCCACTGTGCTAACCACTGCGCCACTGTGCTGCCCAAAACCGTGCAATTCCAACGTTCATGGGCCGACGCAGACACCAAGGCTGAATCCTGACCCTATGATCACACATACTCGATGAGCACAAAATTCAGGCTCGAGTAACTGAAGAGTGAAATATTTGAGAGCATGTAGTGTCACTATCATTGAGCTCTTGCGGTAAAAAGAAGCCTGGAGCTCTCTAAAACAGCAATGCAAAGAGACAAGATCTGTGAAGAGAGGTGAATCCTTTGTAAAATTTACTTTGTGTTCTCACATGAGTTTCGGTTAAAAATAACATCCACCTCACCATCAGATTATAACTTTTGGCAATGTAAGGTGGCTAGTGTTTTAGTGCTCAAATATTCCAGACTTCTGCAGTAGGCCCAACCATTGCCAGCACAGGTGGCCTTAAGAACAGACTTTGATCCAGAATTTGTGCAGAAGACACAGACCAATGATATTCTTTTAGACCTAATCTTGTCCTGAAGCAGTTGTAACAATAGGTATTAACTGTTAAAGTGCAACAGCTTTGCAAGAAGTTGGCTCATTTGGAATGTTCAACCTGCAACATAACCCATTTTTATACTTTTGACCTTCATACTTAACATAGGCTGGCGCAGGGCAGCACGGTGGCGCAGTGGGTTAGCCCTGCAGCCTCACGGCGCCGAGGTCCCAGGTTCGATCCCGGCTCTGGGTCACTGTCTGTGTGGAGTTTGCACATTCTCCCCGTGTTTGCGTGGGTTTCACCCCCACAACCCAAAGATGTGCAGGGTAGGTGGATTGGCCACGCTAAATTGCCCCTTAATTGGAAAAAATGAATTGGATACTCTAAATTTAAAAAAAAAAACATAGGCTGGCGTTAAAGTGTGTTATAACATCAAATTAGCACTTCTGCCCACTACATATGGCATCCTTTGTCTTGCTTAACCAGAATTTTCAAGAATCTTCAAACCATAACTCAACAGATATTTTAAAAGAATAGTAAATTTGAGTACCTGCACCTGCAATTTGATGAGCCTTGTGGTGTGGGAACTAATGCAGTGCAGAGATGTATTTGGCTATGCCTTGAATAACAACAATCTAATTGAAGCTGTTCCACTTCTATAAGGGTTGCAGATGCAAAGAAGCCATGTGATGGTTTTATTTTATTTACTGATTCATCCAATGTATGTCTACCTGGCGAGGTCAGCATTTATTGCCCATCCCTAATTGCTCTTGACAAGGGCAGTGGTGAGCCAGCTTCTTGAACCGCTACAGTCCCGTCTGTTGTCGGTATACCTGTTGCTGTTGAGTTCCAGGGGCTCATGGTGTAGGGGGTAGGATATTAGCTTGGACCAATATTTCATACCAATATTTTACTGGCACAGTCCCATATATTACCGCATGTCACCTCGTCAATATTTATTGCCAAGTCCTTCTTGCAAGACTGCAAGGCACCCAACGTGCTAACGCAGGATTTAGAATTTAAAGTATCATAGAACTGGCTAATTAATTGTTTAAGCTCCACAGAATTCAGGATTATTTCTACCAAGGAGATTGAGGATCAAGACGTAAAATTGTCTTATTAAGGAAAAAGGTTCAAGTTGTAAATACTTCAAAAAGGGGTGTCAAATTACAGGCATAGATGCTCAAAGGATGACAAAGAAGCATCTCTGAACAAGTCTGCCAGCCTACAAATAAATGCATGGCTCTATCTGTCCAAGTGTTGAATCCATGGTCGATTGGGCCGGGTGGAAAGTCTGGACTGCCCTGGATAGGAGAGTGGAAGTCAGTTTAGATCTCCCATCTAGTTGACTGATCAACTTCCTTACTCATAAGAGTATTAATTATAATAGGATTATCACACTTATCAGAACCTGCCTTAAAGTCACCATGAAACATGATCTGCAGAGGATAAACTGGCTGGTCTGTCCTTCCTAACCTAACCCCTTATAAACCTTAAATGAGAGGCCAGCTGATATAGCCTAATATTCTAGGTCCCTGGAAGTTGGAACTTAAGAAACTTAAGATGAGGCTTCTTCTTATTCCAGATAAATTAACTAATCATTCTGTTGATTTCCTTAACAACTCTAGCCGACAGTAGTATAAGGCAGAACCTGCAGGGATACAACAATCCTGACAACACATTCATTTTTTATCAGGCCGATCGTTCCCAGCCAAGAAACCGGCAGGCTGAACAACGAGCTAAGTCCCACCTAATAGCTAATAGATGCAATCAACTGAGGGAAATTGGTCCCATATAACTGCCAGACGAAAGGGTAATTGAAACAACTAGATATTTAAATCCTGATGGAGACCATTTAAAGGGGAAATTAGTGAGAGAAGGAGGTTCACCCGCTGGCACAGTCTCAGTTGAGTAAAGTTGATCTTATAACCGGAGAAGGCAGTAAAAATCTATCGCCACACCAATAATGGTGGGAACCGAGACACCCGAGTTTGACACAAACAGCAGCATATTATAATTTCATCGTTTTTTTTTGGGAATTGTAGTTGTTGAAATTAACTGAAGGATTAAGACATGGCAGGAGATCCCAGACCCGTGTCATGCTCCTCGTGTGCGATGTGGGAGCTCAGGGACACGTCCACTGTCCCCGGCTCCTTCACGTGCAAGAAGTGTGTCCAGTTGCAGCTCCTGTTAGATCGCTTGACGGCTCTGGAGCTGTAGATGGACTCACTTTGGAGCATCCGCGATGCTGAGGAGGCCGTGAATAGCACGTTTAGCGAGTTGGTCACACCGCAGGTGAAAGTTACTGAGGGAGATAGAAAATGGGTGACCAAAAGACAGAGCAAGAGTAGGAAGGCAGTGCAGGTGTCCCCTGCGGTCATCTCCCTGCAAAACAGATATACCGCTTTGGATACGGTTGAGGGAGATGGCTCACCAGGGGATGGCAGAAGCAGCCAGGTTCATGGCATTGTGGCTGGCTCTGCTGCACAGCAGGGCAGGAAGAAGAATGGCAGGGCTATAGTGACAGGGGACTCAATCGTAAGGGGAATAGACAGGCGGTTCTGCGGACGCAATCGAGACTCCAGGATGGTATGTTGCCTCCCTGGTGCAAGGGTCAAGGATGTCTTGGAGCAGCTGCAGGACATTCTGGGGGGGGGGGGGGGGGGGGGGGGGGGGGGGGGGTGAACAGCCAGGTAAAAAATGAGATGAAGTCCTACAAGCTGAATTCAGGGAGTTAGGAGTTAAACTAAAAAGTAGGACCTCAAAGGTAGTAATCTCAGGATTGCTATCTGTGCCATGAGCTAGTCAGAGTAGGAATATCAGGATAGATAGAATGAATGCGTGGCTCAAGAGATGGTGCAAGAGGGAGGGATTCAAATTCCTGGGGCATTGGAACCGGTTCTGGGGGAGGTGGGACCAGTACAAACCGGACGGTTTGCACCTGGGCAGGACTGGAACTGATGTCCTAGGAGGGGTGTTTACTAGAGCTATTGAGGAGGGTTTAAACTAATGTGGCAGGGGGGTGGGAACCAATGAAGAAAGTCGGAAGGTAGTAAAACGGACAGAAACAAAAGGCAGTAAGGAGGAAAGTATAAGGCAGAGGAGCCATAGTCAAAAATCAAAAAGGGCGACATTACAAGGTACAGTGACTGAGGGGAGCACAGTGAATAGGCCCAGTAATACTAAAAGGAATAAAACGGGAATTAAAAACATAAATGGTAAGCGACGCGGCAGGTTGTTACATGAAGATATGGGTTCAACGACAAGGAAAATTAGGAGAAAGTTAAGAGGAAATATAACTTAGGAGAGGTTACTGATTGAGGTGTTAAGGTTCAAAACAGAGGTATAAAAGCCAACATAAGTGTACTTTACCTGAATGCTCGTAGTATTTGGATAAGGTAAATGAGTTGATGGCCCAAATCATCGTGAATAACTATGATTTAGGGCCATTACTGAAACATGGTTAAAGGATGGTCATAACTGGGAGTTAAATATCCACGGGTATCAAACTATTCGGAAGGACAGAGTGGATGGTAAGAGAGGTGGTGTAGCTCTGTTATTTAAGGATGACATCCGGGCAATAGTAAAGGATGACATCGGTGCTATGGAGGATAAGGTTTAATCCATTTGGGTGGAAATCAGGAATAGTAAGGCGAAAAAGTCACTGATAGGAGTAGTCTAGAGGCCACCAAATAGTAACATTATGGTGTGGCAGGCAATAAACAAATAAATAACTGATGCATGTAGAAATGGTACAGCAGTTATCATGGGGGATTTTAATCTGCATGTTGATTGGTTTAACCAGGTCGGTCAAGGCAGCCTTGAGGAGGAGTTTATAGAATGTATCCGCGATAGTTTCCTAGAACAGTATGTAATGGAACCTACGAGGGAACAAGCGGTCCTAGATCTGGTCCTGTGTAATGAGACAGGATTGATTAATGATCTCATAGTTAGGGATCCTCTCGGAACGAGCGATCACAATATGGGTGGAATTTAAAATACAGATGGAGGGTGAGAAGATAAAATCAAATACTAGTGTTTTGTGCTTAAACAAAGGAGATTACAATGGGATGAGAGAAGAGTTAGCTAAGGTAGACTGGGAGCAAAGACTTTATGGTGAAACAGTTGAGGAACAGTGGAGAACCTTCAACGCGATTTTTCACAGTGCTCAGCAAAGGTTTATACCAACAAAAAGGAAGGACAGTAGAAAGAGGGAAATTCGACCGTGGATATCTAAGGAAATAAGGGAGAGTATCAAATTGAAGGAAAAAGCATACAAAGTGGCAAAGATTAGTGGGAGACTAGAGGACTGGGAAATCTTTAGGGGGCAACAGAAAGCTACTAAAAAAGCTATAAAGAAGAGTAAGATAGAATATGAGAGTAAACTTGATCAGAATATAAAAACAGATAGTAAAAGTTTCTACAAATATATAAAACAATAAAGAGTGGCTAAGGTAAATATTGGTCCTTTAGACGATGAGAAGGGAGATTTAATAATTGGAGATGAGGAAGTGGCTGAGGAACTGAACAGGTTTTTTGGGTTGGTCTTCACAGTGGAAGACACAAATAACATGCCAATGACTGACAGAAATGAGGCTATGACAGGTGAGGACCTTGAGATGATTGTTATCACTAAGGAGGTAGTGATGGGCAAGCTAATGGGGTTAAAGATAGACAAGTCTCCTGGCCCTGATGGAATGCATCCCAGAGTGCTAAAAGAGATGGCTAGAGAAATTGCAAATGCACTAGTGATAATTTACCAAAATTCACTAGACTCTAGGGTGGTCCCGGCGGATTGGAAATTAGCAAACGTGACATCACTGTTTAAAAAAGGAGGTAGGCAGAAAGTGGGTAATTATAGGCCAGTGAGCTTAACTTCGGTATTAGGGGCAGCACGGTGGCCTAGTGGTTAGCACAACCGCCTCACGGCGCTGAGGTCCCAGGTTCAATCCCGGCTCTGGGTCACTGTCCGTGTGGAGTTTGCACATTCTCCCCGTGTCTGCGTGGGTTTCGCCCCCACAACCCAAAAATGTGGAGAGTAGGTGGATTGGCCACACTAAATTGCCCCTTAATTGGAAAAAATAATTGGGTAATCTAAATTTATAAAAAAAAACTTCGGTATTAGGGAAGATGCTGGAATCTATCATCAAGGAAGAAATAGCGAGGCATCTGGATGGAAATTGTCCTATTGGGCAGACGCAGCATGGGTTCATAAAGGGCAGGTCACGCCTAACTAATTTAGTCGAATTCTTTGAGGACATTACCAGAGCGGTAGATAATGGGGAGCCAATTCATGTGGTATATCTGGATTTCCAGAAAGCCTTTGACAAGGTGCCACACAAAAGGTTGCTGCATAAGATAAAGATGCATGGCATTAAGGGTAAAGTAGTAGCATGGATTGGTTAATTAATAGAAAGCAAAGATTGCGGATTAATGGGTGTTTCTCTGGTTGGCAATCAGTAGCTGGTGGTGTCCCTCAGGGACCAGTGTTGGGCCCACAATTGTTCACAATTTACATAGATGATTTGGAATTGGGGACCAAGGGCAATGTGTCCAAGTTTGCAGACGACACTAAGATAAGTGGTAAAGCAAAAAGTGCAGAGGATACCATAAGTCTGCAGAGGGGTTTGGAAAGGTTAAGTGAATGGGCTAGGGTCTGGCAGATGGAATACAATGTTGACAAATGTGAGGTTATCCATTTTGGTAGGAATAACAGCAAAAGGGATTATTATTTAAATGATAAAATATTAAAACATGCTGCTGTGGAGCGGCCTGGGTGTGCTCATGCATGAGTCGCAAAAAGTTGGTTTACAGGTGCAACAGGTGATTAAGAAGGCAAATGGAATTTTGTCCTTCACTGCTAGAGGGATGGAGTTTAAGACTAGGGAGGTTATGCTGCAATTATATAAGGTGTTAGTGAGGCCACACCTGGAGTATTGTGTTCAGTTTTGGTCTCCTTACCTGAGAAAGGATGTACTGGCGCTAGAGGGTGTGCAGAGGAGATTCACTAGGTTAATCCCAGAGTTGAAGGGGTTGGATTACGAGGAGAGGTTGAGTAGACTGGGACTGTACTCGTTGGAATTTAGAAGGATATGGGGGATCTTATAGAAACATTTAAAATTATGAAGGGAATAGATAGGATAGATGCGGGCAGGTTGTTTCCACTTACGGGTGAAAACAGAACTAGGGGGCATAGCCTCAAAATAAGGGGAAGTAGATTTAGGACTGAGTTTAGGAGGAACTTCTTCACCCAAAGGGTTTTGAATCGATGGAATTCCTTGCCCAGTGAAGCAGTTGAGGCTCCTTCATTAAATGTTTTTAAGATAAAGATAGATAGTTTTTTGAAGAATAAAGGGATTAAGGGTTATGGTGTTTGGGCCTTAAAGTGGAGCTGAGTCCACAAAAGATCAGCCATGATCTCATTGAATGGCGGAGCAGGCTCGAGGGGCCATATGGCCTACTCCTGCTCCTAGTTCTTATGTTCTTATATCATCCACATAAAGAGCGATCTTGTGCTTCCTTCCCCCACACTCTAGCCCCAATAGCCAGTGCAATAACAAGGGGGATAGAGGACACACATGCCTAGTCCCTCTCTGGAGCACAAAATTCTTCATCTTTGATTCTAATCTCCATAACATACACCAAATATTTACACTCAACATGACCATGGCGATCAACAGCCCATCGTGCCCATTTCTGAAAAGCCTGAATCACATTCAACAGTCTTCTGACATTGTTACTGGAGAATCTACCCCGAAAGCCAGTCTTATCCTCCCGAACAATCGTCTACTAGAGAATCTACCCCGAATAAAGCCGGTCTGATCCTCACAAACAATTGTCGGATGGACATCTTCTAACTTTCTCGCTCGAACTTTAGACAATAATTCAGGTCAACATTCAGGAGAGAAATTGGCCTATGAGAGGCACATTCCTCTGGATCTTTTCCTGTCCTTAGAGACAGGAACATTCAGAAACAAGTGTTGGCTCCCCAAAGCCTCCGAAGTCTAAGGAAAGAAAAAATACATTCCATATCTGCCATCGCATCACCAGACTGATCTGACCTATAGAGTTCTACATAAAAAGCCAATTAATCTCCTCTATCCTCATAACTCTCCCTCCCCCAGAACATCGCACAGAGGGGATAGCCCTAAACGCTGCCTTCTTCTTAGTTAAGCAGGCTAAATACTTACTCAGCTTATTTCCAAATTCATACAGCTTCTGCCTTGCAAACTTTAAGCTTCTCTCAACCTGTTGAGTCAATAAGGAATAGAGAGCTACCCTTGCTGTGTTAACCTCCTTCAATAATTGCCTTTTAGGAGCCCTCTTATAGCTTTCTTCTGCTTCAACCAAACAGACTTCCAGCCAGCGCTGGTTCTCCTGCGTCTATAAGATATAATCAGCCTTCTAGCATAGGCTTTATATGTCTCCCAGAAGGGGAAATATCAGGGGCTGAGTTTTTAAAAATACATTTAGAGTGCCCAATTCATTTTTCCAATTAAGGAGCAATTTAGCGTGGCCAATCCACCTAACCTGCACGTCTTTTGGGTTGTGGGGATGAAACCCACGCAAACACGGGGAGAACGTGCAAACTCCACACGGACAGTGACCCAGAGCTGGGATCGAACCTGGGACCTCGGCGCCGTGAGGCAGCAGTGCTAACCCACTGCGCCACCGTGCTGCCCATCAGGGGCTGAGTTGACTGAAAGAAAAAACTCGCACTCTTTCTTGAAATAAGTAATAAATGCAATATTTTAGCAGGAAGGCATCAAACAACCTAGTTCTGGAGGGGGGGGGGGGGGGGGGGGGAGGAGGAGGAGGAGAGAGAGAAGAGAATGACACCTCAGGCAAAAATTCCATTAAGATAGGAACATGGTCCAAGATTACAATACTACACACAGAACAGCAAGATGCCAGATGTACAATCATCCTTGGCACCAAAACTTCATACATTCAAGTGTGATATTGATGAGAAGCTGAGAAGAATGTAATGTCTCCATCTCTAGGATGTATGATCCTCCAAGCACCTACATGCACACATCGAGGCCAACACCTGCGCTTGCAGTACGGGTGGGTTCTTAACAACCAGGAGCTTATCTACCAAAGGGATCAGGCGGCAGTTAAAGTCACTAGTCACAAAGGAGTTAGCCCCAAAGCCAACACTGTAAAGTCCAAAAAAGCCTTAGTGATAAACTCTGGAGAGTAGTTCGTACACATTCATTATTGAAACAATATCTCCATGCACCAATCCTCGAATGATCACATATCTATCACCCTTGTCATCAGCACATGTCTCTCCCTTCAAGGGAATGTTCTTGTTGATCAGGATTGCTACATCCTTACTACTCGGTGAAAAAACCTGCCCCATCCATTTTTGTTTCAATATTAAGTGCTTATCATCCAAATGAGTTTCTTATACAAGGTGATGTACACTTTCTCCTTCTTAAAAAAGAAGAGAATCCGTTTTATTTTGATGGAATGTATGGGGTATTCATCATCCTATGAGCAAATTTTAAGATTAACTGCTGCCATTACATAAGCCACAGAAGAATAGACCCAGATTTTCATGCCACAATTAGGCTTGCATCATGACATCTCTCTCCAAACTCATTTTACACCAGAGGCACCAAATCATCCTCAATACATTCCTTACACAAACAAAAGATTTGTCTGTACAAATACAGGATAAAGCCAACAAGGCAGAGATAATAATAAAAATGCAAAAGAATCATGACCACTATAATTATAAGGGGGCATTTCTCAATAAGACTGACTGTAGGATTAACACCATGGCCATACTGTCATTACCACCAGAATAAACCTCCTCAACAAGGAGGAGAGAAAAAAATCCAACAAGGGAATGGGAGTCAAATGCCCCTCCCGCATTCTAAACTCATCCATGAAGACCTTTTTCCACCAACCACCTACTGGCGATAGCGCCACTCGATTCCACCATTATCAAGACACAAATAATAAGAAAAGACAATGGATAATAAGCACATGGCACATCTACCATAACTAAACTAATAAGAGTCCCTGAAACACCCACAAAGAAGAAGATATTCAATTTAGTGGTCAAATATTAGCACCTCCCTTTAAACAGGATAAGAGACAGTGGGCTTGATTCTCCGGCCTCGTTATGTTCTCGCTCAAGCGAAACGAGGTTGGTGAATAGCAGGAGAGGCCAAAAACAAGACCTGTGAGCCAATCGCCAAACAATTGCGATGCAACCGGCCCGCTCCAGTAGGCAAAACCGGAATTTTACAGTAGCGTGGTGAGAAACCCATTATCACCACTTAAGCCCTATTTCCATACAATAGGAGCCACCCCATATCCTAGGGCCTCCTGTCATTCAGCAGCCTTCCCAGCAACTGGTCACGCTGGCGCCGTTTAGTACTCTTTTGAAAAAATATGAACCTGGCGGAAGGGCCTCTGTGGTAGCCAAGGGGGTGAGTAGCCACCTTTACTCACAGGCAAAGAGCCTGGGGGCGCTGGGCTTGCTGCCCCAGTACTCGGTGGGGGCATAGTGGATCCTTGGCAAGGGGGTGTGGCCACTGGAGGATGGGGGGGGGGGGGGGGGGGGGGGAGGTGTGAAAGCGCTGGGGGGGGGGAGCAACTGGAAGGCAACCACTCACGGCACCACCGTGACAACCTCTGGATCGTGCGTACCGATTCAGGGGGCAGCCCTTGTCTCTGCCCGTCTGCCCGACCGACCACCTATAATCCCCAACTGCTGAGACCTCTTGCCATGCAGCTGAATGCTATAACTTATGGGGAACTGGCAATCCTGGTTAAGTGATCACTGCACACAATCCAAGCGGATTCCTGTGGGTGGGTGGGCCATGTAACATGTGGGAATCATTGCTTAACAACCCAAACAGATCGTGATGCCTGGACACTGCAGGAGGCAGCACGACACATGCAGCAGCCAGCATCCGAACACCCAGAAGATGGAACACAGCTCCGGGGACGACGACTGGAGGGTGGGTGAGTGTCATGGGGAGGGGGCCAGCACTTGGTCCAGTTGACGTTATGAACGGGTGTCCAGGGTACAGGCTTTGCGGTCTGTTGCAGGGCGTTCTGGGTGGGAGGGGCAAATTAAAGTGACAGCGGCATCCAACTGGTTGTGCATTATGGTGTTTGTTCTATACAGGGGCGAAATTCTCCCCTATCCGGCGGGGCGGGGGGTCCCGGCGTAGCGGAGTGGCACCAACCACTCCGGCGTCAGGCCTCCCCAAAGGTGCCGAGGGGCCCGCGCCAGAGTGGCTCCCGCTCCGCCAACTGGCGCCAAAACTGGCGGCAACAGCCTTTGGCGCCACGACGATCGGCTTTGGGGCTGGCCGAAAGGCTTTCGTCGGTCGGCGTGAGTCCGCGCATGCGCCGGAGCGTCAGCAGCCGCTGATATCACCACTGGCGCATGCGTGGTGGAGGGGGTCTCTTCCGCCTCCACCATGGGGGAGGCCGTGGCTGCGGCGGAAGGAATAGAGTGCCCCCACGGCACTGGCCCGCCGGCCGATCGATGGGCCCCGATCGTGGGCCAGGCCACCGTGGGGTCACCCCCCGGGTTCCGATCGCCCCGTGCCCCCCCCCCCCCCCCCCCCCCCCCCAGGACCCCGGGGGCCCGCTTGCACCGCCAATCCTGCCGGCACAGAGGTGGTTTAAACCACGTCGGCGGGAGAGGCCTGACAGCGTCGGGACTTCAGCCCATCGCGGGCCAGAGAATCGCCGCGGGGGGCACGGCAATCGGCGGGGCGCGATTCCCGTCCCCGCCGATTCCCGGGTGGCGGAGAATTCTGGCCACGGCGGGGGCGGGATTTACGCCGGCCCCGGGCGATTCCCCGACCCTGCAGGGGGTCGGAGAATTCCGCCCCAGATCCCTACTCTCCCGATGCTGCTGCCCCCCTCCCCCCCATCTTCCGAACCTGTTGCCTTGCCTGGGGATTCCTGCCTCCATCTGATGTGCTTCATTAACAGTATGGTGCTAACCAAATTGTTCCCCAGAAGACTGTCCACTAACATTTCTCACCGAGGTGTGTGTATCTGCCATGGTGAAGGGTGGGTATAACAGCTGTGCCGCGACAATAAGTGTTGCATCCTAGAAGCTCTCCCCCAAGGTGGTCTCCTGGGCGGCAGGAGATGGTGCCGTCTGGGATGGGCTGGCGCCATCGGCTGGAGGACCTGCGGGAGAATGGACATGTGGTCAGTGGGAGGGATGGGTCAGTTAGTAAGGCAGTAACAAACTTACGTTTGACAGGTCCGCCAGGTGGAGCCCAGTGGTTCCTCACCTCTGCGGCATCCGGCAGCCTCCGCGTGGGTGACCGCCCTGTCCTCGGCCATCCCAGTCACCTCCAGGTTCCACTCCTCGAAGGACGTGACGATTCTTAAGCCCGTCACCCCACTGCCAGTCTGGGCCCCCCTCCTGCCGATTGTGGGAGAGCTTTTCTTGCTGGCGAGGTGGCAGCAGCTGCCAGCTCAGGGAGTGTGACCAGGACTGGCTTCCAGTGCCGGAAAAAGGTCAACACGACCTACACTGGGCAGCAGGAGTAAGTAGACACCAGCAACCCCCCCACACACACACAGAGGGCATTATTAGCCACATTTATGGCTCACAGTATTTGGGGGAATAAAGAGACTGTAGGGGTGTGAGGGGGAGTGGACCAAGTGTTGGGGTTGCCTGGGGGGTGGATGCTCCCGTGGTGGGGTAGGTTGGTGTCTACTCACTCATGCTGCCCAGTATAGGTCGTTGACTTTTTACCGGCACTGAGACCAGACCTCGGGTGGAACAGGACATCTCTCCTGGCCTCCACAGCGTCTAGCAGCCTTCCGAGGTCTGCACCCCTGAATATTGGGGCTGGTCTCCTCGGTACCATTGTTGCGAGCAGGCTGGGGTTGGCTGGGCAAGTGCATCTTAAATGCTGCTCCACCTTGTGAGGGGGAGTGGGGGGGGGGGGGGGGGGGGGGGGGGCGGCTGGCGAGCGCGGTGCCGACGAATCATCTGGCGAGCCTTCATTTGCGACGGGAATCCCATAAAGCCTTGTTAAGTGGCCCAATTAACATCAAATTCCGCTGCCAGCCTCGCTGAGGCGAATTTGTCCGGAGAATCGTGCCCGATATGTTCAGAAAACAATACCATAAGAGGGAAAGAGTCTGGATTAAAGTTTAAGTTTGTCCAAGTTGCAGAAGATCAGCCCAAATCCTTGTCTTTCATGCTCTTGATGAAGGCCAAGGCAGCAGTCGAATTACTGAAAGATTTTACGGCATTGTTGGATATACCTTTCAGGGTTGCAGGATAAAGCACAGCATAATTCACTCCAGCTGCCTTCGAACTTCATCAAATGCTTTATCTGTGTTGTCGCCAAAAGGTCCTGGAAGAAGGAAACCCTCGCTCCCTCATGAAGCCAAAACCGATCACACCTTGCAGTCTCCAGGACTTTCTAGTGGTCTTTAAATGTGGAAGCGAGTGATTATAAAACTGGGATGCAGATTGTCCCGAGGCCTTAATGACAGGGTATGTTGCACTCTTTCCAATTTGAAATGCCCAGCCTTCACAACCAGCTTAAGAAAACATGGTAGTCAATTCTTAACTTAATAGGAGTCTTCCCCTCCACTCCCTCAGGCAGACCAACCACTTGGATATTTTTATCCCAACCTCAGATCTCCATATCTACCAGGATTCCTGACATACCACACAGCTGTGTTTCCAAGGGTTGAATTCAAGCCTCCGAAGAGGAAACAACATGTTCACTGTTCATGATTCTCTCTTCCGCATCATGAAGCCTTTTATTAGTATTCTGCAACTCGGCCTCATGAGCTCATAGGTTTTCAGTCAGCACACCAAGGCTTTAATCAATAACATGGATAATGTTGGCTCTCATCATTTTCTGCCCCTCTGAGAGTGCCTCGTGAGAGCCGGGTCGAGACACCTCTTGGGGATCAGGCCGCCATATTGAAAGGATGGCCCCACACCTGCTGAATCCGTCTTTGCCCCTTTATCGCCAGATTTCTTGACATGTTTTGGCAGATTCTTATCAACACTCACCCAGAAGTCTTCCAGGGACATAAAATCAATTACTAATCAAGGATTAGGCAAGTGAGTGTCGGGGAATCAGGATAAATGACAGATAATAGTTGAGTGGCGCCAGAACACGCGGAAAAGCGATTATTCCCATGGCAGCATCACGTGGTCCCCCTTATTCTCTTTAACTAGCTGCTTAATTGTTGGTGGACATGCAGTCAACTCCCGCTCATGTCTGCCGTCCAAAATATTGCACCAGTGCACGTTGACATTGGGGTGCGTGCCCAATGACTTCTCCCACAATTTCACACACTTCTGGGTCAGGCCTGTACCCACCTAAGCAATGTAAAATACTAGCCTTGGTTTTTATAAGAATGCTATGTAATGCAGGTCCTCGCGTTTCATAGTAAAAACCTAGCTAATATTCACTTCGTAATTACTCTTTGTTTAACATTCCAACTAAAGGAAGGGCCTGAGAATGGAGACTGATAAAATTCCAGGACAAACAGAAGTTGGACCAACTTGTGTTTTGTTGATCTCCACTTAAGTGTCTTAGAATCCGTGCTGGCTCCATGTTTGTATCTTACATCCACCAGCACTGTCACAGCTTGCCGTCCCGTTTGCCTTTATTTAACATTTCCCCCGTGAGTTTCATTGTTGCGGCTGTGATCATGACCTTATTTTGTGTTTTTCCATACACCTCACATTCACTTCATGTTAGCATTCGGTCATTCAGCAATATAGTCTTTTGTCATTGTCATTCTGTCCCCCCATGGAGGCTTTGTTACAAATCACCATCAGTCCGTTCTGTTACATAGTTTCACTAAAATTTACTTCATTTTCAACACCTACTCTGACTTCTGTTTAACATTCCTGTTTGGCTGACAGCTCAGCATTCATTCAATTTCAGCTCCCCTCTTTTTGGTTCCAACTACCAATGCAACAACACTCAGATAGATGGGCAGGGGAATATAAACTGTGTTTGTAACCACAAACATGTTCGTGCATGCATACTGGGGGCGGAAAGAAGGAAGAAACTGTGGACTTCTAGGCTGAAACAATAGAGTCTTTTGTTGCGGAAATGTAGTTTTTCATTCCATAAAGAGAAGAAACGTATTTCTCCGTAATAACCCTGCTATTCCATTGCCCTACAGTCATTTTACATTATTCAGTCAAAGCTCCCATCTTTTGAACCTAACTTTTTTACATTTTAAATGTTTAATGACAGCCCTAAGTGATCTGTGGGTACAAAAATTACATATCTTCAGACAAAAATCAGTAAATTAATCACAGGGTCCAATCTCTCCAGCTACCATAATACATTCTAAATATAACCTTTAGATTTTGGAAATCATAAACTCATTCGAATAGCAGTGAATGTGGTTTGTAAATGAAACTCACTAATTATCTTTGGTGAAATCTGACATAAGGGCTTCTGCCAACAGAATAATGAACTGTTTAGTCAATCAGAAAAATTAAATGTAAAATATCATATACTGTGCTCTTATGCAGAGGACAGAGTATATGCATTGTTCGATATGTTCTAATGATCGTGTATCAAGATGTCTTTGGGAGGGAAATTGGAAACTATGCTTGTAAAGGGGAGTGTAAATGCGAGAGACTGAAAAAGAGAGTGAGACCTAAAGGATTGTATATTTTATCAAAGATTGAAATAGACTACATTTGTCATAAGGGCTTCTGCAAACAGATGCGCATCAACTGCTTAATGACAAATAAATTATTGACTAATTAATCCAGGAATTCTGTCATCCAGGAACTGTAATCACCTCCGACCCCATATCCCTCTGAGATTTCTGCACTCCTCTGATTCTGACCTCTTGTGCATTCCCAATTATGGGGTGCCACGGTGGCACAGTGGCTAGCACTGCTGCCTCGCAGCTCCAGGGATCTGGGTTCAATTCCAGCCTTGGCCGACTGTCTGTGTGGAGTTTGCACTTTCTCCCCGAGTCTGCGTGTTTCCTCTGGGTGCTCCGGTTTCCTCCCACAGTCCAAAATTGTGCGGGTTAGGTGGATTGGCCCTTAATGTCTAAAAAGGTTGGGTCGGGTTACGAGGATAGGGTGGAAGCATGGGTTTAGGTAGGGTGCTCTTTCTGGAAGCCGGTGCAGACTCGATGGGCCAACTGGCCTCCTTCTACATTGTAAATTCTATGATTCCATAACTGCTCCCCAATGATGGCCGTGCCTTCAGTTGCCTGGGCATCAAGCTCTGGAATTTCCTCCCTACACGCCATCACCTCTCCATCTCACATGAAAGCAAAACTCTTTCACCAAGCTTTTGGTTATCCCTCTTAATATCTCCTTATTTTACTCGGTGTCATACTTCGTTTTTGTGAAGCGCCTTGGGATGTTTCATTGCATTAATGGTGCTAAAAATATACAAGTTATTATTGGAAAGGAGAAGACAAACTGTAGCAACTGTTCTAATTCATAAGCAAGATTCCATGTGCAGCGAGCTCACCAGCAGGAGGTCAAAAAGCTGTTTCTAATTGAAGTGGACTTTGCCATGACTCAGCCACAGCATTAGTACACCACTTCCACATTCGCTACCAATCGGAGAGTGTGGACAGGATGATGCGCCAAACCTTTAAAGTAAGGATCTCCAGTTAAAGGGAGGTCAAAGTGGCTAAACTGTAAATCGAATCCCGCAGCCACAGAAACCAGAGGAATGGAGAGGATACCTGTCCCCACCCCCTAGGTCTCAGACATTTAACTGGAGGTTTTCCTGCTGGATCTGAGAGACTGAGATGAGGTGATGTTTACCAAGGATGGGAGAAAGTGAAGAGCCACTCCAAAACAAGCAGGCATGAATCGAGGTGACTGAGGAAATGAGCAGCAGAAGTGTGGTCCTTCAAACCTGGAGGTAATGCACCAAGAGATTTCAGGACATGAGGAAGGCAAGAAAGGTGAGTGACAACATTTTCAGGTGCCAAGTCCCTCAATTCTGAATGTCTCAGCTTTCAGCTCCCGACAACACACCTCACGACAACACTCACTGCTTTTCCTCATGACTGAAAAAATTGTACTAGAACTCCAAAGAGAGGGACAGCACCAGGGGATGAAAGGGGTGAGGATTCCAGTGATGGTCACAGTGACACTACTGGTAATGCGTGCCCATCAGCTCCACTGGGAAGAAAGTCTTGTTCCAGGAGGCAGCAGATTGATCAGCAAGGACCTGCCATGAAAGCCTGAGCCTGAGCAGGCAGTACAGTATCACAGTAGTTAGCACAGTTGCTTCACAGCTCCAGGGTCCCAGGTTTGATTCCCGACTTGGGTCACTGTCTGTGTGGAGTCTGCACGTTCTCCCCGTGTCTGCGTGGGTTTCCTCCGGGTGCTCCGGTTTCCTCCCACAGTCCAAAGATGTGCAGGTTAGGTGGATTGGCCATGCTAAATTGCCCTGAGTGTCCAAAAAGGTTAGGTGGGGTTACTGGGCTACAGGGATAGAGTGATGGTGTGGGCTTGGGTAGGGTGCTCTTTCCAAGGGCCCGTGCAGACTCGATGGACTGAATGGCCTCCTTCTGCACTGTAAATTCTATGATTCTGAGGCACCACTGCCCATATACGTTGAGAGATCTGATCTTTTCCCTCTAGATCTTGCATTCGGGTATTCTCACTTCCTTCAAACTGGATGGAGTGTGTCCATCTGCTCCATCCTGTGCATTGGCTGAGAAGAAGGCAGCTATAGTGCTGCTGCTCCTTTTTCCTAACAGAGGCACATGTGGGAGCTGCATAAGTTGCTCCCATACTGCAGTAAAGACTGACAGCAGGACATTGCAGATAAAGGTAAGTGAAGTCCAAGACAAGTAAACTGACTTCCAAGAAGTTGGGGATCACCTGTGAAGCAACAATAAGCCAGGAGCAGGAGCCTCTCACATAGACATGTTGCCAATATTTAATTTCAGTGCTTGAACGTTTCCCAGCCTGCCAGTTTCACTGAAGCAGCACTTCACGTTGTGCTCTCGCTCACCCTGGAGGGCTCTACACAGTTCAGGAAACCAATGCCAGAATAGAATGCTGAGTTGAATACTCAGTTAATTGCCTCATTGCATATTTTTGTGACTTACCCAACACAGGTTCTTTATTCACCTGCAAACACATATAGGTTAACCCTCCAAGTGGTGGGATCGAATCGGGCTCCCAGCAAGACACTACCTTTGACGTCTTAAATCACTGCCCCCTCCCCCACCCCAACCCCTCCTCACCATTCGTGCATCCGAACCTGCCTCTGCTTTGCAGTTAGAATTCTATTCCTGAAGTATATGTCCGTAAACGATGAAACAGAACAGCTAAAATGCACTGTCTTTTTTTCACCAGGAAGTCCACTGGACTCTGCCATATCCAATTTTAAACTTCCAAGCAGGTGGTAAAAATAGCCACCTACAGGTGATGGTGTTCGCATCAAATTTGCACACTAGATTCCGAAGACATCAACTGGACCCCAATTTTAACTCTAACCTGAGAAGGGAAGCAGCTGTGGTAAAATGGGCATTCTACACTATTGATTGAACCTGTATAACTTCAAGTTATCTCCTGCATTACAACCCAAAGACGGAAAGAAAGATTTGCATTGATATAAAGCTATTTCACAACCACCAGACATCCCAAGCACTTTCCAGGCAATGAATTGCATTGTTTGTTACACCACATAACACCCTAATATAAAATAACATACCCTGCGACTCACTGCGTCATAAAGAATTAATTAGTAACTAAAAATATATGACAAAAGGAACTTGCAGTTATAAACTACTTCAGCAAACAAATCAACTACTTCAATCCAAGAACGTTTGCATATTCTCTCTGTCGAACACAGGAAATTATTTTAAAATGCAGTTAGCTTATGTAGCTCCTTAACTTTCCGTTACTTTGGCCTAGCTAAAACCAATAAAATATAATAGAATAATACTTTGTGATGTGGCACAGAAGAAAGCCATCAGTACCGTCAAAAATGGTTCTCACATACTTATAAGGTGCCAAGATGCAGCAACTATTTTATGTTGTTGTGATGTCATGTAACATACAATGTAAAATTTCAGGGCCTCTGCTTCATGACAACTGAATGGAAATCAAATTACAATATTGAGTTTGCTGCATTCTACCATTTATTTCAGCAGTTTTAATTTTTTTAAATTACTTTACAGGATGTTAGGTCAGCATTTATTGCCCATCCCCAGTTGCGCTTCAGAAGGTGATGGTGAGTTGCCTTCTTGAAACGCTGCAGTCCAGAGGTGTAGGTACACCCACAGTGCTGCTGGGGAGGGAGCTCCACGATTTTGACCCAGCGGCTCTGAAGGAACGGCAATATATTTCCCAATTGGGTTGGTGATGACTTGATGGGGTACCTCCAGATGGTGGGGTTCCCAGGTATCTGCTGTTCTTATTGTTCTAGGTGGTTATTCATGAAGACCCACCTTCTCAACATTGCCCCTCACCTGAGGTGTGGTGATCCTCAGGTTAAACCACCGCCAGTCAGCTCTCCACCTCAAAGGGGAAAGCAGCTTGTGGTCACCTGGGACTTTGATGACTTTACCATACCTAGATGGTAGTGGTCGTGGGTTTAGAAGGTGTTGCCTAAAGAACCTTGGTGATTTTTTCCAGTACACCTTGCAGATAGTACACATGGTGGCCACTGTTCGGCGGTGGTGTAGAGATTGAATGTTTGTGGAAGGGGTAGCAATCAAGCAGGACTGCTTTCTCTTGGATGGTGTTGAGCTTCTTGTGTGTTGGAGCTGCATTCATTCGGGCAAGTGGAGAGTATTCCATTACACTCCTGACTTGTACTTGGAGATGTTGGACAGGCTTGGGGGGGGGGGGGGGGGGTCAGGAGTTAAATTACATGCCGTAGGATTACTAGCCTTTGACCTGCTCTGGCAGCCACAGTATTAATATGGCTAGTCCAGTCCAGTTTCTGATCAATGGTAACCCAATTGTAAATGTTGATTGTTGATTTTAGAATCAAATTCTATGTTTCTGGCAATTTTCCTTTGAAACCATCATTGAATTACATTCATCTGGTAATGTTATTTAAAAGACAACATGTGAAAATAACGATCTTTAATCACAAATAAAATTGTGGCCGCGATTTTCTGGCCTCGTTTCGCTCGAGCACGACGCTGGTGAATAGCCGGGAGAGGCCAAAAACGAGAACTGCACCGGGTGCCAAACAGTTTGCGATGCAACCGGCTCACCCCCATAGGTGAAATCAGGATTTTGCCATAGCATGGCGAGAAGCCCATTATCACCACTTAAGCCCTATTTCCATACAATTAACGGGAACCCACCCCATATCCAATGGCCTCCCAGATAAAGCAGGCACCCCAGCAAGTGTCACGCGGGGGCCTATTAGTACTCCTTTTTAAAAACGTGAACCTGGCAGAAGGGCTTCTGCGGGGAGCGGAGGAGGTAAGGAGCCATCTTCACTCACAAGCTAAGAGCCGGGGGAACTGGGCTTGCTGCTCCAGTGCTCGGCGGATGGCACCCTCGGCTGGAGTGGGTCGACATGGGGGGGGGGGGGGGGGGGGGAAACTGTGCACGTCTCTGCCATGCCTACCCCTGGAGGCGGTATACTGGTTGTGCTGAAGGGTTTTTAATATTTCACAGGTTTCCAACAATATCCCACTCTCCCGATGGTGCCACCCCACTCTCCCCCGTCGACGTGCCTTCCTTGCTCTACCACTACGTCTACGTGTGTCAGAGGTGGAAAGGGCAGCACGGTGGCACAGTGAGTTAGCACTGGGGCCTCACAGCGCCGAGGTCCCAGGTTCGATCCCGGCTCTGGGTCACTGTCCGTGTGGAGTTTGCACATTCTCGTGGGTTTTGCCCACACAACCCAAAAATGTGCAAGCTAGGTGGATTGGCCACGCTAAATTGCCCCTTAATTGAAAACAATGAATTGGGTACTCTAAAATTTAAAAAAGAGGTGGAGCAGTCAGTTGCTTACCATGTCCCATGGCCATCAATGCCTCTGGCGGGATCTGCTGGCGGTTCTGGTGCCTGAGGGCCCCGGCGCACTTGTCAGTGGAACATGCACAGATGTCACCCTGTCCTGTGTGCTGGCTGCAAGATGCAGCCTCATCAGAGGGGCGGAAGTCAGGGGAGGTGGTGGCCCCCAGCCCCACTCCAAGGTATGGGTTGGGTTGGTAGCCAGCAACCCCTCCACCCGCTCGGTGCCCATAGGGCCCTGGGGTTCACGTTGGGACGAAGGGGCAGCTTGTTCGAGCCCCGGCTGCCTTCATCGTCTGGCTCTGCCAGCCCTAGCAGGACCCCGATGTCAGCACCATCGTGACGCGTCCTCAGCTCCTCAGTGATTGGATTATGCTCTCCAGTGCCTAAGCAATGCCCACCTGTGACTGGGATAAGCTCCAAAGCACCTTGGCCATGCCCATCTGAGAGCAGGACATAACCTGCAGCATCTCATCAAGGTCAGCCTGGTACTGGGTCATGTCCACCAGCGAGTCAGACATTCTGCCGAGGCCCTCAGCCATGGCTGTCATTCACAGCCCCACGTCTTGGACACCTCCGTTCAATGATGCTGATGTCATGCATCAGGCTCGCCAGTGCGATCGCCAGCCTAGCAGTGTTGGCCTCAATGCCACGCATTGCCAGTGACATCTCCGGCGGCGGTAGCCTCAGGGACACCACCAATCGGCTATGGACCTGCTGTAGTGTCGTTGACATCTCCCTCTGTACGTCCCGGCTGCTCCCTAACATCTCCATAAGCTCCGGGATAGCCTGCTCCATAGGCTCAGCATCTAGCTGGGACCCAGCTAGGTCCTTGAATCCAGCAGACCTCCGAATGCTATCTCTCCTGGCATTACTGCCTCCACCAGATTGCGCCCCAGAAGCCTGCCCACTAAGATTGCCCACCATGTGTCTGCGCTGCTAGAGGGTGGGGATGATAGCCGCGATGCGTTGATTGTGGCATCCTCGGAGCACTCCTTGTTGCTCACCGTCCAGGAAACAGGATGTCCCTTTTGGCCTCAAACGCATCAAGGAGCCTCCCCAGGTCTGTATCTCCAAATCTTAGGGTCGAGTGTCTTGGTGCCATGGCTGTGAGGTGAGTGAGGTTGGCTGTGTAAGTGCTGTTTAAGTGCCATTCAACCTTGTTAGGGGGGGCTGCCGAGTCTTCATTTGCGGCGTGAAGCCCATGGGCCCTCATTAAATTAACATTGCAATGCGTTGCTGACCTCGCCAAGACAACGCCAGAAAGCTAACGGCAGTTCCTGCTCGATACCACACTTAAAAATCTTTCCAGAGGATCGCGCCCTCTATGTTTGCATTTAACATTACTTTGAAGAATATTTAACATTTGGTTATTTCTATTTGCATATCACCCAATCTCCTGGAGCTAATTTGCTTGGGTGGAAGAAGTTTGGATATCATTCAATCAACTGCAAGAAATCTACAGCATAAATTTATAAATTAAAATATTTGTCTGTAATTATATATGATACAAAATTGTTACACAAAACCATACATAAAGGACATGACAATACATGCTGAATGCAATCTGTTAGTATTGAATCGCCCACGACGCTGCTCCAGGAGAGGAAGTCAAATATTTTCTTTCTTAAGTCAAGAAGATTTCACAATGTTAAAATAGAATGTAGGTGTGTGTCTGTTTAAGGATAAAAGCTTTACATGTAGAGTAGTCTTGGATTGAGTGGTCAGTCCACTTACAAGTCAGATTGTAGATAAGAATCTGGAATTATTTGACAGTTCAATTAACAAGTAGGAGATAGTTTAGAACTGGTATATTCCTGCAGCAAGGTGGTTGAAACGTATACATTACAAGATTGTAAGAGCTGACTATTGGAGCTAAAAAGTGTAAATTGTTTTAATTGCAAGGTTTATTGTTTTAAAAAGGTTAAATGTTCTGACATAAACACATAGCTTGAAGCAATTTACTTGCTTTTGGCCTATTTTAACTTACTTGTGCATGGTCTGCTGCAACTTTCAAAAAGCATAGGTCAGTTATGCGAGAAGAGTAATCCAATCAGCTGACAAAGAAACAAAGTTTTCTGAGTTTTTAGACGAATCTATTGACGTGCAGGCATTGCAGGAAGTGCATGACAGCGCACATTAAACACAAAGAGTTTTAATATATAACCAGGAGTTCCCCTACAGTGTTGTGTTGTGACACAGGGAAATTGTTTTCCACAATGTAAAATGGGAATCACTAATTGATGACGATACAGTGAACTCCATTTTTAATCACAGAATATATACTGGGTATGTTGGTGGTATGGTGAGGCTTGAATTCTTTGATGTTCACATGACCCACGAAACAAGCAGCATAAGCGGATCATAATTACCGGGGGGGGGGGGGGGGGGGGGGGGTTGGTGGTGGTGTTGTTCAACTCCTTAACTGATTGAGGTAGTTTCCTGGTACCTGCTTCCTCACCTTACCCCCTTGTTGTACCATGGTTTGAGCCATGATCAGCAACCCTCCAACGACAAGAATGCTACCCAAAGTAAAAGAGAGAAAAGTGACATTGCTACTGTGACCCTTCAGTTTCATGGAAACACCGTTACCTCGATTGAGCGTTTTTCCTTGCAGTAGCAGTGTAGGTGCCAGTCCATGATCCATGGGTTTTGGACCTCTGTTGTAATGGAAACTGCCAATGTAAGTTTGTCATGCTGTAATTTACCCTCTGACATTTTAGTGCCTCCACCTGTGAGGGGGTGAAATTACCGCATGACAAGTTTACACTGGCGGTTCTCATTTTACATTTGCAGTACGAATTTACAATGAAACGGGCTGACAGAAAATCGGATCAGATTTATGATTTCAAAATATGTATCCTCAGTGTATATACAAAAAATTGTGTCCAGTAAATACTTTGCGTCTTCAAGTGTAATCTGAATGAAATGTATCTCTAGTGAAAGTACTACTTTGTTGGGCCGAAACTAGAGTTTGCGTTACTGATTATTTGAAAGTGGGTGGATCACAATGCAGTTCCCAGATTTCCGATTTGCACTGCTTTGAAACTAGGCTCTGCGCTTCAATGAAAAAGTGTTTAGAGTTAGCCATGCAAGTGTGAAGATGGATGTGTGATGAATGGGGAGAAGAGCTGGGAATCTGGATTGATATTGCAAGATATCTTTGTTGTGTCTCAAATCATATCAGTTTTGATTTGTTCATAACCCTTCATTTCCTTTTCACTAATTTGCATTGAGACGCAAAGACTATGGAGATACAAAGACTGTATAGCTGGCTTGTTCCAATATGTGCAGATTGTTGAACTATGTTGTCTTTCCTTGTTCCCACATTCTCTTCAGAAATAGTATTAGTTTTTTCTCTTAATGGGTCTGATATTGTTTCCTTCATTCAATATTTGTATTTGACGGGTTCCACATTGAGACTAGTTCCTTGGTGCCATGGCTAAAGGCTCAATCTAATTTCCATTAGAAAGCAGGCAGCAGCAAAAGGAGACCTTCACTGCTACTTACTGTGTGGCAGAATTCCAGATCAAAAGCCATTCGGAGTCAGAGGCAGCATTACTTGGAATGCCAAAAAAGATGGCATAGCGATTGGAAGATGCAGCCATGGCTCATGACATCACTTTATCACCATAATTACAGCAGAAGACAGGTTAGGTGCCCACCAGGCGCAGAGTGGGGCACAGCATCAGCAAGATTAGAGATTCTGAGAGCGGAGCCAATTTTTTCAAGAGATCATACCCTGCATAAAATTTCCCTACAAATAAGCTCAACCATGAAGCAGTCTGAAAAATATAGCATAAAGACGCCAATGCTGAGAGGATTTGTGATGCAACAAGCTGGTTCAGTCTTCAAAAGTGATCAGGCAGAGTCTGCTGAATAAAGCTTTCATTAGGTGTTGCATAGTATCAATGCACAACACGTTATCTCAACAGGTGTCTAATGATCTTGTAAAGAAAACATCCCCCTACTGGGTCTACTACATATCAATACTCACGAATGCCACATATCTCCTCAACTTTATTCTGCCTCGTATCAAAAGAACTGTTGAGACAAATCACGGAAACTTTACAGTGCAGGAGGAGGCCATTTGGCCTACTGAATCTATACTGGCTCTCTGAAAGAGCTTTCAATCTGGTCCCACTACCCTACTATATCCCTGTCACCTTGTACATTTCTTTCTTTTCAGTTAACAATCTAATTCCCTTTTCAATACCTTTACTGAATCGTCTCCCACTGCCCTCTCGGGAGGTTTGTTCCAGTCTGCAACCACCCTCAGGTTGACCTCTCATAAGGGAGGCAAGTGGTGCAATGTTTAGCACTGGGACTGCGGCGCTGAGGACCCGGGTTCGAATCCCGGCCCTGGGTCACTGTCCGTGTGTAGTTTGCACATTCTCCCCGTGTCTGCATCGGTTTCATCCCCACAACCTAAAGATATGCAGGTTAGGTGGATTGGCTACGCTAAATTGCCCCATAATTGGAAAAAAAAAATTGGGTACTCTAAATTTATAAAAAAAAGATTGACCTCTCATCACTTTTGCTCCTTTTGTTAATTACTTTTAATCTTTGCCCTCTAGTTCTTGATGCTCTCGAGTGGGAACAATTTCTCACTATTTACCTTGTCCATACCCCTCAGGATCTTGATTTTCTCTATTAAGTCCCCTCCCAGCCTTCTTTTTCCAAGAAAAATAGTCCCAACCTCTCCAATTTGGAATCATTCTTGCGAATCTTCTCTGTACTTTCCCCAATACTCTTCCTATGCTTCCCTAAGTATGTCACCCAGAACTGAACACAGTACTCTCGATTAGGCCTAACAAGTTTAACATGATCTCCTAACTCTTGTACTCAATGCCCTTTATTAATAAAGCCGAAGATACCATATGCCTTATTAACTGCTTTCTCAAAATGCACTGTCAGTTTCAATGACTTATGTACATATATACCAAAGTTACTCTGTTCCTGCACCTCCTTTAGAGTTTCTCCTTTTCTTTTATACTGTCTCACAAAATTCTTCCTGCCAAAATGAATGACCTCATACCTCTCTGCATTGAACTCCATGCCATATGTCTGCCCAATCCTCTGACATATATACATTCTTTTGAAGATGTCAACATTTCCAATCTTTGTATCATCTGAAAATTTTGAAATGATACCATGAACACCACAGACTAGGTCAGAAGAACAAGGGTACCAACACTGACCCCTGGGGAACTTCATTACAAGCCTTCCTTCAATCTGAAAAACAACTATTTATCAGTACTCTCTGTTTCCTGTAACTTAGCCAATATTTTTGTTTTTTAAATAAATTTAGAGTACCCAATTATTTTTTTTCCAATTAAGGGGCGATTTAGCGTGGCCAATCTACCTAGCCCACACATCTTTGGGTTGCGGGGGTGAAACCCACGCAGACACGGGGAGAATGTGCAAACACCACATGGACAGTGACCCAGGGCCGGGATTCTAACCCGGGTTCTCGGCACCACAGTCCCAGTGCTATCCACTGCACCACATGCTGCCCTACTTAGCCAATATCTTATCCAAATGCCTACTTTATCTCTTATTCCATGAGCTATAATTTTGTTCACAAGTCTGTTGTGTGGCACTGTATCAAATGCCTTTTGAAAAAGCATATAGACCATATCAATAACGGTGCCCTTTACCTCAAAAAACTCCAGCAAGTTAGTTCAGCATGATTTTCACTTAAATTAATCCATGCTGGCTTTCCTTAATTACCCTCACTTGATTAAGTTACTAAGTTTTGTCCTAAACTATGTTTTCCAGAAGCTTCCCTACCACTGACGTCATGCTGACTGCTCTGTTGTTACCGGTTTTATCCCTGCACCACTTTATGAGCAAGAGTGTAACAATCACAATTCTCCAGTCCTCCAGCACCACCTGTACCTCAGGAAGACTGGAAGATTATCACTGGTGCCTCTGCAATTTCCACTCATTTATTTCGGTACCCAAGGGCAGCACGGTGACACAGTGGTTGGCACTGCTGCCTCACGGCGCCGAGGACCAGGATTCGATCCCGGCTCGAGGTCACTATCCTTGTGGAGTTTGCACATTCTCCCCATGTCTGCGTGAGTTTCACCCCCACAACCCAAAAAGATGTGCGGTTGGTGAATTGGCCACATTAAATTGTCCCTTAATTGGAAATAAAAAGAATTGGGTACTCTAAATTTATTTTTTAATAGAGCTGCACTCTCCAGGCAAGTGGAGAGTATTCCATTACACTCCTGACTTGTGCCATGTAGATGGCCGACAGGTTTTGGGGGATCAGGAGGTGAGTTACTCACTATAGGATTCCTAGCCTTTGACCTGCCCTGGTAGCCACAGTATTAATATGGCCAGTCCACTTCAGTTTCTGATCAATGGTGACCCCCCAGGGTATTGATTGTGGGTGATTCCGCAATGGTAATGCCATTGAATGTGAAGAGGCGATGGTTAGGTCCTCACTTGGAGGAGATGGCCATTGGCTGGCACTTGTGTGGTGTGAGTGTTTCTTGCCACTTGTCAGCCCAAGCCTGATATTGTCCGGGTCTTACTGCATTTGGACATGGACTGTTTCATTATCTGAGGAGTTGCGAATGGTGGTGCACATTGTGCAGTCATCCGCAAACATCCCCACTTCTGACCTTATGATGGAAGGGAAGTCATTGATGAAGCAATTGAAGATGTTTGGGCCTTGGACATTACATGGAGGACCTCTTGCAGTGATGCCCTGGAGCTGAGATGATTGAACTCCAACCACCACAACCATCTTCCTTTGTGGCAGGTATGGCTCCAACCAATGGAGAGTTGTCCCTCTGATTCCCATTGACTTCATTTTAGCTAGTGCTCCTTATGCCATATTCGGTCAAATGCTGCCTTGATGTCAAGGGCAGTCACTCTCGCCTTCAACTATTTCTAGATAGCACATGGAAAGAATCGTATTGCCTGAAGATTGACATTTGTGATGCTGGGGACTTCCGCAGAAGATCAAGAATGGATCATCGACTCTGCACTTCTGGTTGAAGATTGCAGCGAATGCCTCAGCCTTGTCTTTTGCACATATGTGCTTGACTCCCTTATCATTAAGATGGGAGGGTAGCATGGTGGCTCAGTGGTAGCACTGCAGCTTCACGGCGCCGAGGTCCCAGGTTCGATCCCAGCTCTGGGTCACTGACTGTATGGAGTTTGCACATTCTCCCCATGTTTGCGTGGGTTTCGCACCCACAACCCAAAGATCACAACAACAAAGCTCCCAAGATGGCGCCGGAGCGAGGCGACTCTCTGCAAGCTCTCCCCAACAGATACAGCCTGGTGGCCCTGACGTCAGTTATAATGAAGTGCTTCGAGAGGCTGATCGTGAGGCGCATCACCTCCATACTCCCGGAACACCTTGACCCACTTCAATTCGCATACCGTCGCAACCACATCAGACACCATTTCCCTGGCCCTACACGCATCCCTAGAGCATCTCGAAAACAAGGACTCCTACATCAGACTCCTATTTATTGACTACAGCTCTGCTTTCAACACCATAATCCCAGCCAAGCTCATATCAAAGCTCCAAAACCTAGGACTTGGCTCTCCACTCTGCAACTGGATCCTTGACTTTCTGACCAACAGACCACAATCAGTAAGAATGAACACCAACACCTCCTCCACAATAGTCCTCAATACCGGGGCCCCGCAAGGCTGCGTACTTAGCCCCCTACTCTACTCCCTGTACACACACGACTGCGTGGCAAAACTTGGTTCCAACTCCATCTACAAGTTTGCTGACGATGCGACCATAGGGGCCGGATCTCGAATAACGACGAGTCCGAATACAGGAGGGAGATAGAGAACCTAGTGGAGTGGTGTAACGACAACAATCTCTCCCTCAATGCCAGCAAAACTAAAGAGCTGGTCATCGACTTCAGGAAGGAAAATACTGTACACACCCCTGTCAGCATCAATGGGGCCAAGGTGGAGATGGTTAGCAGTTTCAAACTCCTAGGGGTGCACATCACCAAAAATCTGTCCTGGTCCACTCACGTCGACGCTATCACCAAGAAAGCACAACAGCGCCTATACTTCCTCAGGAAACTAAGGAAATTCGGCATGTCCACATTAACCCTTACCAACTTTTACAGATGCACTATAGAAAGCATCCTATCGGGCTGCATCACGGCCTGGTATGGCAACTGCTCGGCCCAGGACCGCAAGGAACTTCAGAGAGTCGTGAATACCGCCCAGTCCATCACACGAACCTGCCTCCCATCCATGGACTCCATCTACACCTCCCGCTGCCGGGGGAAAGCGGGCAGCATAATCAAGGATCCCTCCCACCCGGCTCACTCACTTTTCCAACTTCTTCCATCGGGCAGGAGATACAGAAGTCTGAGAACACGCACGAACAGACTCAAAAACAGCTTCTTCCCCACTGTCACCAGACTCCTAAATGACCCTCTTACTGACTGACCTCATTAACACTACACCCTGTATGCTTCAACCGATGCCAATGCTTATGTAGTTACATTGTATATCTTGTGTTGCCCTATTATGTATTCTCACGTATTTTCTTGAATTTTGTTTAATTCCCTTTTCTTCCATGTACTGAATGATCTGTTGAGCTGCTTGCAGAAAAATACTTTTCACTGTACCTCGGTACACGTGACAATAATCAAGTCCAATCCAATCCAATGTGCAAAGTAGGTGGATTGAACATGCTAAATTGCCCCTTAATTGGAAAATTGAATTGGGTACTCTAAATTTATTTTTAAAAAATCATTGAGGATGTGATGGGCATATTTGATCAGCTTCCTCCTCCAGTGGGCTGTTTAAGTTGTCCACCACCATTCACGACTGTATGTGGCAGGACTGCAGAGCTTAGATCTGATGCGTTTGTTGTGGAATCGCTTAGTTCTGCCTATTACCTGCTGCTTAATTAATTATATTTTAATTGTGTTTTTAGAGTGAGCTCGGATGTCACATCTCCAAGCACCAACTTGAGAATTTGTTTTTTCTGACAGAGTTTTAAACAGTAATTTCTAACCATGAACAATTTAAAGGTTTCTCAGGATTGCTATATCTTGAAATGGAAAAGTTTTAGTTTACCCCTGCTAAGTTTGCTGACGGAGTTTGCACTCTGAGAATTACAGATGGATTTCCAAGGGCTCCAATGGTGTCTTATGCTTCTGTGGGAAATTATAAATTTCTGCCTTCAGCATCCAAGCCTTTCTTTGGAGCTTTTCCCTGGCGCATGTCAGAATGCTACTTTGAATTTCTATTTCATCTTGCAGGATTTTAGTTTTTCTCTGCAATTGTTGCAAGATTTTGGATTTTTCCATTTACTGCTATCAAGTTGTAGGGTTTTGGATGCCATTCACTATGAAGTCTTCATAGTCTTAAGTAGGTTAACTCTATATATTTTTTCACTACAAGCATTGGGTACATATATTCAGTAAAGGGTTCAAGTTAAGAGCAGTTTCCATGCTTGCTTGCGCACACGACTCTGTCCAAAACTAGACTGACCCCGAGGTGCGGGTCATGTTCTTTGCATCACTGTGTGGGTGGTAATGTACTCAGTCTCATATTAACCCGATTTGTGCCAGACCATTCGACTAAAGGGTTTTGGATGACCTCAAGTTTTTTAAGGTAGAACCTTAAATCAACTCCAAGTTTCCGACCAAGCCACATACCATCCTGACTTGGAACTTTCACTGCTCCTTCACTGAGGCAGGATCAAAATTCTGGGACTCACTTCCTAGCAGAACAGTAACTCACCATTACTTTCCCAATGGCAATTAGAGATAGGCAGGAACACATTGAATAGTCAAGTATAGAGGTAAGGTAGGCATGGATAAGGCTTTCAGTAGCAGATGAACTGAGACAGGGGTGAAGTTGAGCAATTTTACAGAAGTGGAAACAGGCTTTTTAGTGATGACACGTAGATGAATAAAGTCGGAAACTTATCTCGGGTCAAATATGCCACCGAGATTGCCTAATCGCAACTTGTTGCCAGGAAGAGGAATGGATGGAGTCAATAAGACTGGAGACCAAAATTAATTGCATTAGTCTTCCCAATATTTAACGGGGGGAAATATTTGCTCATCCTATACTAAACCTTATTTTTATCCTTTCAAGGTGTGCGGGCATCACTGACAAGGCCAGTATTTGTTGCCTATCCCTAGTTTTCCTTGGTGGTGAACTGCCTTCTTCAACTGCTACAGTACAGCCGGTGCAAGGTCACACCCTCTGCTGCTGGGACGGGTGTTCCAGGATTTTGATCCCGCAACAATGAAGAAACGGATATATTTCTAAGTCAGGATGCTGTGTGGCTTGGCGCGGAATGTGCAAGTGATGCTGTTCCGATGTGCTTGCTGCCCATGCCCTTCTAGATAGTGGAAGTCACGGGTTTTGGAAGGTGCTACTGAAGGATGTCAGATAAGCAGTCAGACAATTTAGTAACAGTGGAGGAATATTAATAAAAGTTCCTACTGACCATAAACTCAAAATGTAGTTCACCTCATTCGTCCTGGCGACTTAAAAAGTTTTTTATTACAGTAAAGGTGCATGATAAATGCAAGCTGTTGTTGTACTGCAGACATTAAGCAGCATGCATGCTAAATAGTGAGAGGATAAATTTGGAATAAGTAATGGGACGAGTGGCTAATTTTCTCCCAAAAGGAGCCTCTTGGAACTGCATTCATATAAAAGCTATGCACCGACATGGTACAGTTATGAGACAGCAGGATGTGCACGCATATATCACACTACCTCACATACTGAATTCCCAAGAGGAAGATGGTGGAGACTGACAACCAGGTCTCTTCCTGTGCTTTCTCCACTGAGGGTAATATGTAACAGGGAGATGTTCAAAAAGAGGGTTTCAGCACACAAAACTGATTGGTTTGTTTCTTTACCAGCAATCATATGGAAATATAAACTATGCACACTAAGCAGTATGTATTGCAAAGAAATAAAATATGATTCATCCCAAGTTTCAAAGAGTTATTTAGAAAGGTTTCAGTACTGTGGTTTTTAACATGATCATACTATTGGCTTAGTCTCCTGTATTGTGACAACATTACAAGATTGACTGCATTTTAGACAAAGGAAAGACCATATGCACTATATATATATATCTTGTTGTACAGCTAATTTCTCGTTACATGCAATATAGAATGAAAACTGAAATAGATTTTAAGTAGTTGATTGGTAGCAAGGAGCTTGAATATTGCTTAGAAGTGAGACATGTTTCAGCAACGCATTAAATACAACTGCCATGCAACCAAATAGAAATCAGTCTCTAACTGCGCACACACACACACACACATATAGTGGACTTTCTAACAGATGTTACAAATTATTTTAGTATTTTGTTCATTTAGTTCCTTCACAATTCATTTCAATTTACATAAAACATAAAGTGAAAATAACTATTAGATACTCTTGTCAGGCACTAATATTAATCCTCTCAATTGCATGATAGCACCCTGACACCCCAATGAAAGAAAGATACACCAGGTTTGTGGTTTCTTTGTTAGTTAAAACCACTCAAAGTTTATTCTGATTTTAGTCAGCAGCATGAAGAACTTTTAAAATTAGTTTCTGTCATGAATAACGAGTAAGAAGCGAGCAATTTGGAAAGTGTTAAAGGATTTCAATCCTCAAGGTATTCAAAGGGTTAAATATAGTACTAAGGGTGTGAATGGAGGCCCATGGAGCTGAACCAACAGACCAATCATTCATCTGTTATTTGTGCTATCACGCTGCTTACAAGTTATGTTGGACCCATTCATTTATCAAGCAGATTTTCGGTGTAAAATTGGAGTACTTTCATTGTAAGGACAAAACATGAATTCAAAAGCAGGAAAAGCACTTCCTACATCACAAGCACTGCAATAGCTGGTATGGATTTCTTAAGAATAGGATTCGAGATCAAAGATTTCCCAATAGCAGAATTCTGGATGCTTTCTACCGTTTGATGTAACTGGTAGAATTAATTTAACAAATGAGAAGCTATTATAACTCCGCTCTGACCATTGTCAGCTAGTTAGTGAAACTTTATCATTGAAGTCATACCAAAGTTTTAAACCTTCCTATCATTTTAGTTATAGACAAATTTTTAACACTGTAAATACTTTAAAAATGCAAACATGCAATAAAAAACCTTTGCCAGTGTCCCAATAAAGTGCTTCTTTGTCATAACTGTTACAAGCATTCCCAGCTGAATTTGGTTTAAATCAATAGCTCAGTTGCATGCTTTGTTCATTGTCAATGAAATATATGTATGAGCAAGAACTCTGAGTAACCTATGTAATCCCCTTCTTTAGGCTTTACAGGCATAGAGGGGGGTTTAAATAATCAAAACCACTTTCTCACTTAGCACTGGCTTGCTTTAAACTCCCGTAAAACAATAAAGACTTAACAACTACTCTTTGGAAAAGATGGTGGGTTTAACGACTTTTCATATTAGTAATCACCCGTTGATCCAGCTCTTTTGGTCACATATTGCATATTTAAGAAAGATATATCTCAGCTTGAAAAAGCATTTTTTAGTGGCAAGACTGGAAATAAAAGTTAAAAGGTAAAGAATGTTAACAAGAGCACAAAGTAAACAATTAAAAGTTTAGGGAAGCACGAGTCGTATATAGTTTTCTGATCCAAATATTAAATTGTCAGTTATTATCTTTGGTAATCGGATTTTGCGGCTGAAATCAGTTGGGACATTTTTTTCATAAAAGTCATATAAAATCACCAGGCTGGATTCTCCGATTTTCAGGCAATATCCTGACGTCGGCGTGGGAACTGTGGCATTTTACGACCGAAAATTTGGCACAAAATGGCCACCAATCCTCTATTTGGTGAGGGGCTAGCAGGAAGGCAGCTTAGAGCACCCGGCTCCAGCTGCCAATACGGCCGAAGAATTGGCGGATCCGTGGCCGCGCATGTGCACGCCGGCGGCCGGCAGCAACCGCGCCGTTCAACACGGCGCCGGCTGCGGGCAGACTCAGCCTTCAAAATAGTGCCCCCCTTTGGCCGGATCGCGAACCCCAGACCACCCACCAACAGTGCCCCCAGCCCCTGCCAAAGTCCCCCCTGTCTGTGGATCAGCTCCCCCCCCCCCCCCCCCCCCCCCCCCCCCCCCCCACTGTGGAGGTGCTGGACTGAGTCCACAGCCGCCACGCCGAGTTTGCGACAAGTAATAGCATGAGAGTCCCACGCCATCGGGATCTTGGCCGGTCGGGGGCGGAGCATCGAGGGGCAGGCCTCAGCCAACGTCCTGAGGCCGTCGATACAACGTGCGGCGAACCCCTAAAGAGTACGCCGCTTTGGAGGGGGCGGAGCATCGCGAAAGTGGCCCCGCACCCGATTTCGTCGGTAACTTGGATTCACCGGCTGATCGCCGAACGCGATTTTGCCGACCAGAGAATGCCGCCCACTATCTTTCACGTAGTTTTGACAAATTAAATTAAGATTAAAACACTCCTCATGAAAGTCATGTAAACAAAAAACAAAATCAAACAAAGGCAAGTATCATGTTTTATTGAATTATCAAGCTATTTAAACCTAAAAAGATCGCACTGACCTTAAAATGAACTATAAGAACAGGAAGGAGCTATATATATTACCTGGTTCTATGTAGTAGCCAGTGTATTAGATATTACCAGCTCCATCTTTGTGTTCAAGAAGTCAGATTATTTTGTCCCCATCACAGCAGATTCCTGTCAACTGCATTCACACTAACAGTGTTTATGTTTTGCCTAGCATAATGGAAGGTTCTGCCCTTGCATCATCTAAACAACTCTGTTCAGATTTGCCCAGGAGCAGCTTTCACTTTGTCCAGTCTCCATCTTCTAACAGATGTCATCCAAATCTAATCAAGCATAAAATGGTCATAAATATTTCTTTCTGGTAGATTTCACATCTACATTTCATGCAGGGACATGATATTTTCTAATACCTCCAGGGAGCACCTAATGCAAAAAACAGTTACTTACATTCATGACTCATATTCCTATGGTAATAAGGAGAGCATGTTCTCAGCTCAAAGAAAACGCAACAGAGCACAAGATTGTTGCTTTCTGGGCTTTTATGTAAAGTGCATCATCATTTTCACCTGAGCACTGCATAATATCACTTTTGTAAATAATAAGCAAAATAAAATAAGATAATGTACAAAATGTACCACCAGTGATTGATACTTTACTTTATTCAATTTACCTTGCTTTACCCAATTTTCATGTTTCGTTAAATGAAACATGATCAAGTTGATTTTTTTTTCAGTTGGTGCTTCATTTTGTTAACTGTTGTGTAGGTATTTTTCTGGGCAATTTATTAGGCTTCCCCATTACATGTACCATTTTATGACTGAGGTTATGAGTGGAGTATTCACAGTCAATGACGATTTTCAATAAACTTTTAGAAAACATGACACATTGGGACAGGTGGCTGGCTTGGAGTTTCTTTCGTTTCATGCAGGGAAATGCCTCTGCTCGCTGGTCTGGATCATTTCAGGTACTGACCATGTGAGAATTATGAGGGTAAACCATGCCCTGCTCCTTAGTGACAAATGAGTAGTTTTACGCAAAATTTAATTTGTACATTTACAACCTCCAAAATCTAGACACAACACATACTGTGAAGAAGTACCACCTAATCTCTATTAAAAAATATATATGGATTTTTAGAAACATTATTATAAATCCTTAGATGAAGTGCGGCACAGTGGTTTGCACTGCTGCCTCACAGCGCCGAGGGTCAGAGTTCCATCCCGGCCCCGGGTCACTGTCCGTGTGGAGCTTGCATGTCCTCCCCGTGTATGCGTGGGTTTTATCCCCACAACCCAAAAGGATGTGCATGGTAGGTGAATTGGACACAATAAATTGCCCCTTAATTGGGAAAAAAAGAATTGGATGTTCTAAATTTATTTTTTTAAATCCTTAGATGGCTCTTTTCTTCCATTTCACACAAACAGTACAATTTTAATACTATTATACACAAACAGCAAAATAACAGCCAAATCAATATTATTTTTTAAAATAGAAGCCCTAGTTAATCAATTCTGGCAGGGTTTTGCCTTTTTTATTGTATATGCAAATTGTAAAAAATCATAAGCGTGACCCCAGCGCTTAGTAATCAAGTTTTAAATTATAATTTGGTCTGATTATTTCAAATTTTAAAGTTTGCAATTACATTAGCTAGTTCCATGTAATTATTGTTAATTTCTATATACGGGATGCTTAACATAATTTGAAAATTAAATTAAAGTTTAATTTTTTTCCACAACCCTGTTTGCTTTCTATCTAAAGAACAATAAGCTTCACATTTTAATGACCACTGGATAAAATGAGAGCAGCCAGGGCATGCACTGAAAGGGTGAGCTTTCCAAGGCCAGCATTTGATTCCTCTTAGTCAAATTAATCTTTTACGCAAACCATTTGCATGAGACTTTTTTGACTGATGAGATGGATGTTATATAGACAACAGCACGCAACACAACTTTTAATGTTGTGAATTTCCAAAGGCTCAAGTGACTGCATCAACTACAAGGGGAGATGAGTCAAATTTGCCAAGATGGTTTAAACAGACTAGCATACACTTCTCAGAGACATTAATTAAAAACTCCCACTGGTCTCTTAAGTTAAAGACTTGACAAACAACAAGTGCACCAGCTGCATGTGCGTAAGCCTTGCATTAAGGTTTGCTTATGACAGTATAAGACTTGCTTAATTGAAGCCTGTAACTGTTTGTAGAACTAGAGAGAATAAACTGCCCCTGCAGTTATCATCACTATATCACTAAATAAGACAGCAAACTCACAAGCACCAGTTTCCAGTTGTTAAAGCTCAGCTCTCAAAACATATTTCATACACATTCCTATGGGAACGATATCTGAAGACAAGCTAATGCAAAAGAAAATGCATTTCAATAAACAGTCATCATTTCTTTTTGTTAGTACCTTTGTGCTCCAGCTCACTGTTCTGCCATCCATTCCCTTCCAGATCTCTGAAGTTAAAGTGGTGTCATCCTTAATCCAGACTGTGCATGTACATTATAAATAAGAAATAAAAGTAGCTTTCAGTACACTACTTCTGCATTAGCTGCCTGCCTGCTCTCTCTTTCTCCATCCCTGAATCCTGATACTTACCAACTACTTTGCCAATGGAGCTTTCTGTAAATAGAATGGAATAGGGGCGAAATGCATCCAACATTAAATATGGAATCAAACAGACATTTAAATTGGGAAAGGTCTCAGTTGCAAATTGTCATTTAATATTCAACCTACTGCCCCATTATGTGGATGAGTCTCTGGCCAGGTTGTGCCCAGCGCAAATCCCGCTATGTCAGGAGAATTCCGAGTAAGGCCCGAAAAAGGATTTTTGCTGGCCGCCAAACAGTTTCCGATGCCCCTGGGCCCTCCCAACATACGCAATATAGTTCATCCCCTCCCTGGGCACGAACATGACCAGCATCTTAAAATTTGTATTTAAATACGCAGGATCTGTTTTAAGCCAGATTCTCCCGTTTCCTGCAATTCTCCCACCAGTTGATGCTATGTGACACCAGCGCAAATCACTACTGGTCTCCACAAATGGAGTCCAGACATGATGACCATTGGCGTGAGACCATTGGGTGGCTGGGAAATGGCTGGGCAGTGCCAAGGGGTGGGGTCCGAAGGAGACCAATTGGGAGGGTCCCATGTCAGTGATCATTGGTGGCAGGTGGGGGGTTGAAGTCGGGAGAATGGGGAGGGGGGAGGGGCGGGTGACGTCACCCTGATGTCTGTGTGGGAGGGTGGGGGTGTGGATAACACTCTTTCATCAAGGATTGGGGATGTTCCCCTTGTCTGCGAGGTTTGTAATGCCGGGGGGGGGGGGGGCCTGTCAATTAACATTGAGATCAGGGAGCTTTTTAAAAACGGCCTGATTTCAGAGAAGCTGGGCTTGCTGGCATCTTTAGGTCCCACATACCTCTTCATGGCTCAAATCATCCCAACCTCTAAAACAAATGTCTGTGGGCAGATTGCAATCTGGAGTAGAATCACTCCCGTTCTGCACAGGCATGAGGACCAGTGCCCAGGGACGATTCCTGCTCCTGTGCCATGCAAATTAATGCGTGGTGGGGCGCTCAAGGGATTCCGTCGGACTGCCAGAATTGGGCCGCCATTTCGAGTTGGTGCGGGGGAATGCACGCATGCATGAGGGTAACCTGATCACTGGATGGGTGCAGATCCGGGGCAGGATTCTCCATTGGCTGCTTCCGAAATCGTGAAACGAGATTGGGCGAAGAATAGATTTTGACGCTATAATCGTGGCAGGCGCCGAATTGACGCCAAATCGCAATTCTCCATCACCTCGACAGCGGAGTCAATGCAGTCTGGAACACACATGCAGTAATCACCGCTTGCATGTCATTAGCGGGCCCAAACGGGCATAGGCCGAGTTCCCGACGGCGCGGTTCACTTCTGCTTTTAAAAATCATGAAACCGGCATGATGGCTGCTGAGGGAGAAAGAGGAGGTACAGAAAGTGTCCAACATCGCCATAGTTTGATGACAGTTGTGCCACTGGCCAGGGGGCTTCAGCCAGGACCGGAGGAAGTAGCGAGGGGTGGCTAGGAGGTAGGCTGTGGGGTTGGAGTGGATGGGCAAAGAACAACATTGCCACAGCTGGAAAGGCAGCCACGCAGCTGCACATGCCACAAACAGCCCACTGTGAATTTAGGGCCACTGGTCATATAGGCCATCCCTCTAGGTGCCTTCTGGCCCGAGCTGACCAATCAGCTATATGGGCATGCTCCAACACAACCAGCATGGTAGCACAGTGGTTAGCACTGTTGCTTCACAGCTCCAGGTCCCAGGCTCGATTCCCAGCTTGGGTCACTGTTTGTGCGGAGTCTGCACATTCCTCCTGTGTCTGCGTGGCTTTCCTCCGGGTGCTCCGGTTTCTTCCCACAGTCCAAAGATGTACAGCTTAGTTGGATTGGCCATGATAAATTGCCCATAATGTCCAAAGGTTAGGTGTGGTTACTGGGTTGCGGAGATAGGGCGGAGGCGTGGGCTTAAGTAGGCTGCTCCTTCCAAGAGACGGTGCAGACTCGATGGTCCGAATGGCCTCCTTCTGCACTGTAAATTCTATGTTCTATGATCTATGAACCAGTGTCATCTTGTTGGCTGGGATGAGTGTGTGTGGGGATTGTAATGTGTATATACCACTGCAGCATGTCAGCCTCCCAAGTGTCAATCACAGGCCCGGCAAAACCCACACCGTTTTTCATTGGATTGTGTTCCACTTGGTGCCAGTGCTAGCCCCTCCCCAGTTGCTGAATCGATCCAGGTACGGTGCCAGTTTTGCTGTCATGGAAGTCCACGACTTCTGCGTCAACGTCAACATTTAGTCTCAGAAACAGAGAATCCTGCCCCCCATTTTTTGCTCAACGCTCAATCCACCCCCACATTGGGAACCGCACTACTGGTGGCGGGTGGCAAAGAATCCTCCCCTATATGTTAATGGAGCCACTCTTTCTCTACATTGTAGGTGCAAATAAGACCAGCCATTAATGTTAGTTATCCTAACATTTTGTCTGAAGAGATAATTATTTTAGTAGTTTTCTTTGTAGTTCAAGTTAATCTTTAGAAAGCAAAGGAGAATCCAGGTTCACTGTTTCACTTTTAAAAGCACAGGATTGATGCTCTTTATCCAGAAACATAAAAAATGTATAAAGTTATCTGTTTCAGGGTATTAAACTATTACAACTAAAGGAGACAAGCTAAAACAAGGGAGAATTGTTAAATGTTTTCTCTGAATTGTTCACTATTTAACGATCTATTAGTCTTTTTACCTTGGTTGGAATACAGAATAACTGATCACATAGGCTTCTGTCTGATGAATCTCTTAAGACATCCATATGTCATAACAGAGCGTAAAAGAAAAATCACAAGACGTGTATTGCATGAACTATTGTGATGTCAGCCAGACGACTCTGCCCTCAGTGGAAATCGCTCACTCCATCCTCATACTGGTGTTTCAAAACCAAATCAATCTCATACCCTAAAAACAAAATGATGTAAACAAAATGCTTTTTTCTTCACTTGCATGATGGAACAACACATGCTGCTCCTGGCATCATCATGCATGTGATACATGGGTTGAGAACTGCTGACTCTGCTACACCCACCTCTTCTATAATAAGAGGCATGAAATGTGATAATTATCTACACATATAAAATATAAATGCATTCAAACTAAACCATCAAACACCTTATAAATATTAGGCAAAGTTTTATTTTATATTTAATGTTTTTAAGAAACAAGGAGCAAGTTTATTCTGTAAACAAAAGGATTCATGAGGCCAGGAAGTGCAGTGTATCCTATTGTGTTATTTCTTTCGATATTTTCCTCTCTGCCTCCACTCTATATTTGACACAAAATGGCTATTACTTTCCAACAAACACATCAGTAGCATGAAGAATTTCTAGCCTTGAGTCACGCAGACTAACATTTATTTTTAAACTCAGAAGGTTTCTGCCTTGACAATAAGTATACACACACTTACGAACAGGAAGTGCAGACACCTTCTCGCATGCCAGCTTCTGCTAGATACCCAAGACCTAGCATTCCTATCTTTCAAATTGGCAAAACAAAAGGTGCCACTATGTGTATTCTTACCCCTACAAAAAGGGAGGTAGAGGAGCAAAGCTAAAAGCAAAATTCATATTTTGACTTTGAGCTCTTTTCTCCTTTTGTACAGAAAAGTGCTTGGCTGTAAGCTGTCAAAAGTTAATTCATTCTGTTATGTTCTGTGGCACTAGTGTTTGCTTCTTCCCACACTTGTCCCTTCTGTGTTGTGAATTATTCCTTTCATAGAATTTACAGTGCAGGAGGCCATTCGGCCCATCGAGTCTGCACTGGATCTTGAAAAGAGCACCCTTCCCAAGCCCACAACCCGACCCTATCCCCATAACCCAGTAACCCCACCGAACACTAAGGACAATTTTGGACACTAAGGGCAATTTAGCACGGCCAATCCACCTAACCTGCACATCTTTGGACTGTGGGAGGAAACCGGAGCACCCGGAGAAAACCCACGCACACACGGGGAGAACGTGCAGACTCCGCACAGTGACCCAAGCTGGGAATTGAACCTGGGACCCTGCAGCTGTGAAGCAATTGTACTAACCACTATGCAACCGTACTGCCCATTCAGTGTTGTTTTTCCATATGCCATTTAATATTAAGTGTTCTTGTAGGTGTGGTGTTTTGGGGGGGGAGGGGGGGGGGGGGGGGGGTTTGTAGTGAATTGGTGAATCGACACAGTAAAACCAGAACTTGCATTAACCAATACGTGTCACATATCTGTAGCACTGCCAGGATTCACCATTGTTTTAGTTACTTATCATGCATTTATGCATGGTGGAGACCTCACGGGATTCCGTCGGACTGCCGCCATTTTGAGTGGGTGGGCATTTGGGTTTCAAAATCGATAATACTGTTTCCAGGCATGGGGGGGCAACGCATGATTGCCAAGGTGCACCCGAGGTGGGAAGGATGGAATATTTGAGGTGGTGGGTAGGATGTTGATCAAATGGGCTTCTATATTCTGGACGGTGCTGAGGCTCTTAAATGTTGTTGGAGCTGCAGCCATCCTGGAAAGTATCTTTTATCAGACTACTTGTGCCTTAGATGGCAGAAAGGCATTATGGAATCAGAAGGCGAGTCACTACTCAGCACAGCAGCACTCCCAGCCTCTGACCCGCTCTGCAGCCATTGCATTCATATACTGCTCCAGTTAAGTTTCTGGTCAATGATGACCTCCAGAATGTTGATGGTGGGAAATTGGGAAGTTCCATTGAATGTCGTGGGGAGGCGAGGATGTTACTTGCTATTCATCACCCAAAGTCTAAATGCTGACCAGGTGTTGCTGTAGGTGAGCACAGGCTGCATAACTGTCCAAGGAGTTGTAAACAGAACTGAACACTGCAATCACAATCAAACATTCCCCCATTTCTGATCCTAATGATGGAGGGAAGGTCATTGATGGAGCAGTCAAAGATAGTTGAACTGAGGACTCTGCCTTGTGGAATTCCAGCAGCAATATCTGGGCTGAGGATTGACCCCCCAACAACCACAACTATGTTCCTTTGTGCTAGATATGACTCCAGTCAGGAGGGTTTTCCCCTCAATTCCCACTGGATTCAATTATACTAGGTCCCCCTGATGCCACACACAAGTGCTGCCTTAATATCAGCGGCAGTTACTCTTACCTCACCTTGAATGCAGTTCCTTTTGCTGAGGTTGTAACGAGATCTGGAGATGGCCGTGGAGGAGACCAAACTGAGCACTCATGAGCAGGTTATTGGGGACAGTGTTTTTTTGATAGCACTGTTGACAATCGTTTGGATCACTTTACTGGTGATTGAGGGCAGACAATGGGGCAATAATTGGCAAGATTGGATTTATCCTGCATTTTGGAGGCAGGACTTACCTCAGCACTTTTCCATATTGTTGGTGTATTGGAATAGTTTGTCTGGAGACATGGCTTGTTTTGCAACACGTGTCATCAGCATTGTAGCTGGGCTGCTATTGGGGATCTATAATCTTTGCAGTGTCCATTGTGCTCAGCTGTTTCTTGGTATGACAGAGTGAACTGAATAAGCTGAACATGGGCATCTGTGATGGCGGGAATCTGAAGATGGTTCATTCAATTACACTTCTGACAGAAAATGGTTGCAAATGTCCCAGCCTTATCTGTTGCATCATGTGCTGAGCTCCGCCATCATTGACAATGAGGAAATGTATATATGGACTCCTCTTTCCATTAGCTATTTATTTTCCCACCACCATTCACAGATGGTTGGATTGCAGTATTTTGATTTAAGACATTAATTATGGAATCACTTAGTTCTGTCGATTGCATGCTGCTTCTGCCATTTATCATGCAAGGATCCTGTGTTGCAGCTTCACCAAGTTGGCACCTCATTTTTGGGTATGCCCAGCATGCCCTCTACATAGATGGAATAAGAGTTGGTCCCCTGGCTTGATGGTAATGGTAGAGTGAGGAATATGCTGCTGTCTATAGCACCTCACGTTTTTGAGTTGCTAGATCTGTTCTAAATCTATCCCATTTAGGATCGTGGTAGTGCCACAAAATACAATGGACGATGCCCTCAGTGTGAAAACCTCACTTCCACAAGCACTGAGCGGTGGTCACTCCTACCATGGCTGTCATTGATTGGTGAGGATCAAATCAAGTTAATTTTTTGTTAGCTCCTTTCTCTCCCTACAGAGCTGCCAGACCTGCTGAGATGTTCCAGCATTTTCTCTTTCATTTCAGATTCCAGCATCCGCAGTAATTTGCTTTTATCCAGTAATTTTTCTCTTGTGTTAGTTCTCAATCCATGTGCTGCGAATTCAGTGTGGCAACTATGCCCTTCAGGACTACACCAGCTTAGTCAGTAGTGGTGCTATCAAACCACTCTTGGTGAACAACGTTTTGTGTCTCCCTGCCCTCAGTGTTTCATCCATGTGTTGTTTGACAGGCAGAGACAATGCCCTCAGTGTGAAAACTTTACTTCAACAAGGACTCTGCGGTGGTCACTCCTACATGTGTTGTTTTGACATGCAGAGGTGCAGAGTTGCCTCCTGCAACTTCTCAAACCCCACTTCACCTTCAGCCCACTATCTGACATGACGTTCAAGCCGCAAATGGTGTGGCCATGAACCACTTGAATTCCATCCACAATTTCCTCACCCCAATTCTCCACTTCTGCATTTCTGCTTTCAGATACTCAAAAGCTGCTCTCTGACCAGCCACTGCAGTTTCATGAGAAAGGGCGCAAACAAGTGCATGTCTGATGTAATTGTCTCTTGATCTGGCAGTCAGAGTCAGTAGCTCAGATATGGTCACTGCACAAACTTTGGAGGGTAGGAAAGAGGTGGGATCAGCACACAGTGAGCTATTAGGCAAAACAGACCAAACCCAAGGGAAAGGATAGCACATGTGCCAGCTTCCCTGAGGGTGAGGTTGCAGACGGGTTCTGCTGCAGAAGACTCAATTGACATCTTCAATGGGGCAGTGTAAAGGAGAAGGCTGATGAGCATGCACACCAAAGTACTTGAAAGGCCAGCTCAGAGTGTTGCCACTGTCGAGGAGCATGGAGGAGTGGCTCCAGCTTGGTACAGGCAGTTGTGCAGAGCTCAGGAGCCATCCTTTCTCGCAAGGGTGTGACGACCAACCGCAGACCCACCCATTATGCAGTGTCAGCAAGCCCATGTCTCAGTTTTCTTTGTAGCATAGAAAGAAACAACCCAACATTTATACACTGCGGTGGAATCTCAGACCAAGGTTCTGGATCCCATGCTTGTTGCCATGTAAAGCTCAGCTTGTGTTTTACACTCAGATGGCTTCCATTATGGCTGCAAGTACCAGTGCTCATAGTGGCAGGCAGGCTCTCGCTGTAGTCCAGAGGTCTGTCCTACATTAGATAACTAGGATTGTGGAAGCACCGTCTCATGGAAGTGGCAGTGGTTCCATGGAGCACAGGCTTGCTGCCCTCTCTCAGGAATGATGTGGAGATGCCGGCGTTGGACTGGGGTGAGCACAGTAAGAAGTCTTACAACCTGAAGAAGGAGCCGTGCTCCGAAAGCTCGTGTTTGAAACAAACCTGTTGGACTTTAACCTGGTGTTGTAAGACTTCTTACTGTGCTCTCTCAGGAAGGCAGCATTCAGTATCCCACTGCTTCACTCCCAACAGTACCCCTGCCAATGCTTCACAACTAACTAACACAGGCTCTCGGCACCCATGCTACGCTTACACAGTCCAAAGCTATCTCCTCAAGCATCAGAGCTGCTTCAGGGCAACCAGCAAGGCTACCCACAGTCTCGCCGAAGCACTTTTCCACTAGCTATGCTGCCGCCACTGGTGCCATGCTGGATAGGAGCACGAGGACAGACCAAGGCATCCAAGTGCAAGGCAAGCTACAGGGATGCATCAGGGTGAGTAATTCAATTTTGCATGTATTAATGGCAGCTTCCTTTCTTAGTTATAGTCAGAATGTATCAGCATTTTGGGAGGATATTTAATTTAAGGTTTTGGCCACTACAATGATCTGTAGCACAGGGATGGAGTGTTGGGGAATTCTGGAGCAGCATTGACATGGGAATAGTTTTAGGGGAAACCAGAATCTAATGAGGTATGCAAGGATAGCTTGTCTCTAGAATGATGGTGTCCCAGGTGCCTCCTCTTCTTGTGGAGCTAACTGAAGGACTAGTAGCAGGGGATGCACCCTTGTTTATGTAGTAGGAAACAGATCACAACAAATGCAGGACACACTATAGTGAGTAATGTAGTGCTCCGATTGAGTGGTCCAGGCAGAACATAGAACATAGAACAGTACAGCACAGAACAGGCCCTTCGGCCCTCGATGTTGTGCCGAGCAATGATCACCCTACTTAAACCCACGTAACCTGTATACCCGTAACCCAACAATCCCCCCCATTAACCTTACACTACGGGCAATTTAGCATGGCCAATCCACCTAACCCGCACATCTTTGGACTGTGGGAGGAAACCGGAGCACCCGGAGGAAACCCACGCACACACAGGGAGGACGTGCAGACTCCACACAGACAGTGACCCAGCCGGGAATCGAACCTGGGACCCTGGCGCTGTGAAGCATTGATGCTAACCACCATGCTATCGTGAGGCCCGCAGAGGGATCATCATTATAGAGTCCTAATGGTCTGCTCCACAATGTTCCTAGTGGTAACATGGATCTTGTACTGCACCACGCATGTGTGATTGAGCTGCGGAGGGAAGTTATGAGCCAGGTAGCCTTGGTCACCAAGCACCTATGTTCTAGTTCATCACGGTAACGTGAATTTTTAAAAAATAAACTTTAGAGTACCCAATTCATTTTTTCCAAAAAGGGGCAATTTTAGCGTGGCCAATCCACTCAGCCTGCACATCTTTGGGTTGTGGGGGCGAAACCCACGCAAACACGGGGAGAATGAGCAAATTCCACATAGACAGTGATCCAGAGCCGGGATCAAACCTGGGACCTCCGCGCCGTGAGGCAGCAGGGCTAACCCACGGCGCCAACGTGCTGCCCCAATGGTGACGTGAATATGGTGGGTACGGTTTACTGGTGCAGGATAAAAGCACTGTGGCTGCTGCCATGATAGTGAGCATTCAATTACATAATTCTCCATGTACGGTCGCACACCAACTGCATGTTATGGGAATGGTACATCTCTTCATTGAAATGTGCCCGCAAAGCTATATTTGTGCAGGTAATAGCACTCTATACACCATTGGGAATCCCATTACTCTGGCAAAACTGCATGCCTGCTCCTCCGACTTCTCTTTGGTTAGAGAGAAGACTATGAAGTCCCCTCTCTTTCTGTCACTTCCTTGATGAAGTGGGGGTGTCAGCAGCTTTGGCTGTGAGGATCCTGAGGCGGAGAGGCTGAAGGCCACTGTGATCTTGACAGCAACTGCGTTCACCTTGCTCTGCGGTTGCTGGTCCAAATGGAGTTTGTGACACAGTTCAGTGACCATCTCTTCAGTGGCTTGCAGCTTTGTGAGATATTGTTCCAAGCTGAGGTGGAGGTAGGAGAAGTGAATTCCTTAAGGAGGTATACCTTCTGTTGAAAACCTGCTACCTCTTCCCTAAGTGCAGTTTCACTTCTCTGCAGTCTGTTCTCCATTTCCCTGCCATTTTGCAGTACAAGAAGGATTGTGACTATAAACCCCAAGCATTATAGGTTTTCTGCAGGCAGGAAGGCAGCCCTTCAAACGTCATAGAGCTCCTTGAAAAAGGCCAGCTTTATTTCTTCTGACTCAAACGACCTTCCAGAGCTCCTCCAAACAATACAGTACATCCATAAACTGCAGCAGCACAAGTAAGTAAATAACACCAAATCTTACATTAGTGCTAGCAGGAGGTCTTTTGTGCAGCTGAAAACATGCTCAGCTTAAAGTGTTTAAGAGGGTCAAATTGGTAGGTCTGGTGCCAAAACAATAGCCACTGAGTGAGATTGGAACCTGCACACCATGTATACTTCCAGTGCACACATGGCACACCCGTGCTAACATCCTTCCATATGTGAAACCTGTACGCCATGGCGGAGTAGAGCAACCAGGATTTTGAGGACTCTAAGAGTTATAAAATGTTTGATAGGCAAGGGCATCTGAGGTTAATGGGGTGGCAGACAAGTGGAATCGAAAGCACAAACAAATCAGTCAATCAGTCATGATGTTATCAAATGATGGAGTAGGTTTGAGGGGCTGAATAGCCTAATCCTGCTCCTACATCCTATATTCCTATGGCTCCAGGTCCTCATGGTGCCGACACCGGCTGCATGATGAAGACCTAAGTTTGCGGTAGAGTGGCAGCTACTGTATCTTACGTAGAACAATATGACACAGAGCTACTGGTGACATGAGTGTCAACTGGCTGTTTCTGTGATTCTCCCAAGTACACAATTATTGAAAGGTATCATCTCATGATATCAACTGACCAGTGTGCGCACACAGCTATACAAATCCAAGAATCTCAAAATTACTCCTTCATGATTGCCTGTAAACACTTGTCAAGTGATTGAAGCTATTCATGACAGTATCTTGGACTGTATTATTGCCGGTTGTATTAACCTGTGACAATCAATGGGTAAGGATATCCAGAATGACATTTTGTTATAATCAGACTAATATGGTACATAGCAGTGCTTCTACAGACCTCTACTATCAATACTTCCTCTGGCTTTTAGAATAACCTACCTGAACTAATTAACTGACATTTCCTATGAACGTTGTTTCAAGTCGTTCTTTCCATCACCCAATCCATGCTATGACATATCCTTATTTGCAGTTTTACCTTTAAACATGAGAGTAGTAGGGATTGAGATGCAATAACCCAACTGATCTCTATTGGTGTTTATACTCCATACACAACCTCCTCTTGAGTACAAATTATCTCTTCCCAGCCTTCCCCACATCCTTCTCAATTTTTCCCCACATCTATGCATCAAGCCTTCCTTTAAAAGCATCAAACCTATCTGCTTCACATTCTATTCTTTCCACATTCTCATCAACATCTCTGTAAAAAAAGTAACTTTTTTTTAATGTTTCCAATTACGGGCCAATTTAGCATGGCCTATCCTGTACATCTTTGGATTGTGGGGGAAAGACCCACACAGACCAGAGATAATTCCACATGGACAGTGACCTAGAGCCTGGATTTTCTTTCCAGACAAAAGAGACCTCAACTGGTAACGCTGTCTCTTGATGTTTTGTAATATACTCACAACATCTTACATTTATATAGTAGCACTGAAATAACAAAACATCCCAAGGTGCTTCACAAAGAGATTCAATCCAAATCAGAATACATTTAACACCAAGTCACATTAAAGCAACATGACAAAAGATTGGCCAAAAGACTGACAAAAGAGGTAAGTTTTCAGAGTGCCTTAAAGGGGTAGAAAGGGGTTTAGACAGGGAATCCCAGAGCTTGACCATGGCAGATGAAGGCACAGGTGCCAACAGAGGGGCAATAGACATTGTGAATGCACGGGAAACCAGAATTAGAAGTATGAAAAAATTGTGAAAGGTTGTGGTCTGGAGCAGGTTACAGAGATTGGGAACGGTGAGATCATGGAGAGCATTTAAATAGAAGGATGAGAATTTAAAATTTGAGGCACTGTTGAGGCCATTGTGTATCAGTGAATACTGAACTGATGCATGAACATGACTTGGTGGGAGTTAAGATTCAGGCAACAAAGTTTTGGGTGAGCTGAAGTCTATGGAGGGTAAAAAAAAATAAGATTGGCCAGGATAGCACGGGAATAGTCAAGTCTGGAGGCAACAGAAGTGATGCTGAGGTTTTAAGCAGCAGTTGGTCAAGACTTGCCTTTGTGCTTTTCGTCAAGCTAATCAGACCTTCAGGCAGATTCTCTTAATAGTCAACACTGAGTGACATACCATCATACTTGGAAACTCTTATTCATACTATGGAGTGGCTCTCGCCCATCAAAACTGTTTGCATTTCTCCAGGACGTAACTGCAATGCCAAGGACTTGCAGGTAAATTTTTTTTCTTAATACTTATTGACTTTCAACAGATATTGTGCATTGCACAGCTAGATTCATGCACTTTCTCACATTTAAGTGCTTGAGAAACATTAAAGAGTCATTTTGTTTTGGATTGGTTGTGGCTGTATGCTAACTGTTAATTATCACTCATACACTTGCATTGTCACGATTCACACATTTATAAGCAACATATTCCTGAGAATTTACGGGTGATTTATTTTTAAAAATGGATATTTTTTCCAATTTCCACAACAAAGGATTGTTGCGTTCTTAATGTGCAATGAAAGGTACCATTCACAAGAAAAAGTTTATTTCAATATTAAAGTACTTTAACTTGAGTACTTATGGATGCGCTCATACACGCACGCATATGCATTCATTTCTCAAAGAAATCAACAGTTGATAGTGTGCATTCATTTTTCAAAAAAGTCAACAGTTGATAGCGAGATGTACTTTATTAAATGCAAAATGGCTATTGGGTGCCACATTAACATTAGATAATTTGGTTGCTTCATTTCCCCCACTATCCACGGAAACAATCAAAATCTGTAGACAAAAAGTATCTTGTATAAGAGTGTGTTGACAGCAGGTTGATTTGGCAGGGTTGTCAAAGAACATAATTTTCAAAACATTTCCTGAAAAGAGGCAGTAATTCCTATGTACTCATATTTCCTAGATATCATAACCGAATCAATGCATCATGTTGCATATTTGAAGATTTAAAGTCTGAGGATTTATTAACAGCATCATTGATAAAAATGAAACAACCTCAAATTCGGAGAGAGTGAAAAATCTTCAAACCTCTGTGCATCTATGAACAGTCTCTAACTAGCATTTCCTCACATTTCTTTCATATTACCCAAATATAACAGGATTTCTTTAACAAAACAGATAAAGAGTATGGGGTAAGGGCAGGAGAGTGGGGTTAATTGGTTGCCTCTTTCAAAGAGTGGCACAAGCAAAATGGATCAATTGGCCTTTTATTCGGTCTGATTCTATACAATAATCAGGGCGACATTGCAATCTGGTACTCACAGACAGCATATCGTGAGATAACATAGGCACACTATTTGTGATGTTCTGTCCATTATTGAACAGAACATTCTGAACAGCACAAAGGAGTACTCTACTCATGAGTACCAACCATTGCTGTGCGCTCCTGGATAACCAAATCAGCCCTTACCATAACTTTTCAGTTAAAATGCACCACAAGCAGGCAGCACGGTGGTGCAGTGGTTAGCACTGCTACCTCATGGCACCAAGGGATTGGGTTCGATCCTGGCTCAGTATCACTGTCCGTGTGGAGTTTGCACATTCTCCCAGTGTCTGCGTGGGTCTCACCCTCACACCCAAAGATGTGCAGGGTAGGTGAATTGACCTTCACTAAAACTACCCTTTAATTGGGAAAAAAAGAAGAATTGGGTACTCTAAATTTATTTTTAAAAAAGAATTCACCAGAAGAAAAATGTACTTGTTTTCTTTAACAGTCGTAACAAATCTTTCTAACTGGGAGAAACCTTTAAACAAAAATGAAAATCAAGTTATGGTGTCCTTTGATTAAGTTACTTTGCATTTATCTAAAGCAGAATATTAATTGTTTTCGGTGTTTTAAATAATAAATCCAAAGGCAATTTTGGGTTAGTTTCAACAGCTGAGCAATTTTCAAAAATTACTAAGTACTGGACAGAACTGTCCAGAAATTGAAAGCACTTGAAACATAGGTATGGGCTATGCAAAATGATTTCAAAGTTACTGAGAAAGTGCTTTGAGAAACTGCTGGACATGAGGAGGAATCCCATTGTGGCCATTTTCAAGAAGCCCTTGCATAATGTTAAGTTATTAAATATAAAACTGACTACAGCTTGGTAATTTTTAAAATAAATTTAGTGGTCAGCGAATTTGTACTGTGGAAAGGTAACAAATAAAGGTAACTCATAGCACACTCAAAACTCCTTTGACATTATTGTGATTTATTTCTGCATGGACACGCTCTTCTTGCAAACGGCAGCACTCCTAGGGGAAATGGCACCTTTTTGATTAAACTACTTGATAAAGACTAAAGAAAATCTTGCCCTTTGCTTTCCATTACCTCCTCTTCAAGAGATACAAAAGTCTGAATCAAGTTACCCATTGCTCAAGACCGAAGTATGGTATGTAAACTTGATATGTCTCTAGCCCCTCACTACTGTTTTATAGCAAGGTAGTTTTCCGCCAGATTCTTGAACGAAACATGTAAACCAGGTGGTTTTCAATGATCTGAGAAAGGCAACAAAAAAATAACTCATTGTGTAAAGAACAAGACGTAATGGAACAATCCACAAACAGAAACAATTATTGCCAAAGAAACATAATTCTTCAGAAATGTAACTTGAAAAGGCTGGAATGAATAGTAGATTTTGGACACTGCCCCGCTAATATGAAAAATAGGTGAAGAATTCCTAGAACAGAACGAATCGGAAACATTTTAGTCAAAATATTTCTTGCTGTGAAAGGGGCTCAGCAAGCCACACAATACTGAACAAACATACAAAAGCATTCCCTCAGCATGTCATTCACTGGCAGCTGTTCCCCGGCACCTGGATAGTGTTTATACTTCATAACTTCAAACTACGCATACTTATGGATAATGACAATAAATGGGAAAGCTTTAAAATGGAAAATGGTATCCTTCAACTCAGTTTACGTTTGTTCCTGCACAACAACTACTGCTACCAGCATTTTCTATCAGCTTGTTGAAAACCGTCTTCAAATACAAAGATGTGATTCATTTGTTGGAACATTTCTGCATTCTATTCTTTTTTTATACCAGGAGTTTTCAGAAACTATACAGAGGGAATGATACATGTCTGCGCTGCTAGCAGGGAGGGATTCTTGTTCAATAACAGAAAACAAATATCTCAGTGCGATGCCAGCAGTTTTCCAATCAATATAATTAACATTGGATTACATGTTCAAAGTTTTTCCTCTGTTTTGGAATTTTCTGTGTACCTACCATTCCCGTACCAGCCTCCCCGGACAGGCGCCGGAACGTGGCAACTAGGGGCTTTTCACACTAACTTCATTGAAGCCTACTCGTGACAATAAGTGATTTTCATTTTCATTTTTCATTTTAACAATTTTATTCAACCATTTCATGGACCCTGACAGCATTCTGGGGCAGTAGTACTGAAGACTTGTGCGCTAGAATGAGCAGTGCCCTTAGCCAAGCTATTCCAGTGCAGCTATAACACAGGCACCCCTCTGACAAAGTGGAAAACTGCCTGGGTATACCCTATCCATAAAAGGCTCAACAAATTCAATCCAACCAATGACCACCCCATCAGTCTGCACTCATCATTAGCAAAGTGATGGAAGATGTCATCCACAGTGCTAGCAAGCGGTATTTACATAGCAATAAGCTGCTCACCGATGCTCACTTTGGGTTCCGCTGGGACTACTTGGCTCCTGACCTTATTACAGCCTCGGTCTAAACATGACAAAAGAGCTGAAATCAAGAGGTGAGAAGAAAGTGACTTCTGTTGACATCAAGGCAGCATTTAACCACGTGTGGCATCTAATCAAGAGCCCTGGCAAAATTAAACTCAATGGGAATCAGGGAGAAAATGCTCCACTGATTGAAGTCATACCTAACATAAAGCAAGTTGGTTATGGTTGCTGGTGGCCAATCATCTCAGGCTCAGGAAATTGTTGGGAGTTCCTCAGAGTAGCATCCCAGGCCCTCCACGGTGGCCTGGCCCGTGATCGGTGCCTACAGATTGGCGGGCTGGCTTGTCCTGGTGGGGGGCCTATGTTCCTCCGCGCCGGGCCCCTGTAGCTCTCCGTCATGTTGCATCGGGGCCGGGGTAGAGAAGGCAACCCATGCGCGAATTCGCGCTGGCCATAGCGTGCATGCGCAGACCCACACGCCCGCTCTGACGCCGGTATCGGCAGCTGGAGCTCCGTGAAGCGCTCCAGTGCCATGGTGGCCCCTGGCTGTGCGGCACAGGATCGCTGATCCCAGGGGCCTGTTGACGCCGTCATATAACACGACGGCGTTTACAACGGCGTCAACACTTAGCCCCTGGATCAGAGAATCCCGCCCATGGATTTCACAGGAGCAGGAATGGTTGTTAGATGTTCCGGGGTTAGGGAGGGAGGTAAAAGAAGAAGGGGAGTGGCACTGTTAATTAGGGAATGCATCACAGCTGCAGAAAAGGAGGTAGTCAAGGAGTGTTTGTCGATTGAGTCAGTATGGGTGGAAGTCAGAAACAAGAAAGGAAGGGCAGCACGGTGGCGCAGTGGTAGCACTGCAGTCTTACGGCTCCGAGGTCCCAGGTTCGATCCCGGCTCTCGGCCACTGTCCGTGTGGAATTTGCACATTCTCCCCGTGTTTGCGTGGGTTTCGCCCCCACAACCCAAAGATGCGCAAGGTAGGTGGATTGAACACGCTAAATTGCCCCTAATTGGGTACTTTAAATTTATTTTTAAAAAAGAAACAAGAAAGGAGCAGTCACTTTATTGGGAGTTTTCCACAGACGCCCCAATAGCAGCAGAGAGATCTTGGAAACGTGCAGAAGTAACAGAGTTATCATAGGTGATTTCAACTTCCCTAATATTGACTGGAACGTCCTTAGTGCAAATGGTTTGGAAGGAGCAGATTTTGTCAGGTGTGTCCAGGAACGATTCCTGACTCAATATGTAAATAGGCCGACTAGAGGGAAGTCCATATTGGATTTGGTTCTTGGCAACGAACCAGGCTTGATGTCAGATTTCTCGGTGGGGAGCATTTCAGTGACAGTGACCACAGCTCCTTGACCGTTACCTTAGTCATGGAGAGGAATAGGAACAGATAATATGGGAAGGTATTTAATTGGGGGAGGGGAAATTATACTGCGATTAGACCGGAGCTGAGGAGCATAAATTGGGAACAGATGTTCTCAGGGAAATGCACAACAGTAATTTGGGGGTTGTTTAAAAAAGCACTTGCTGCCAGTGCTGGATAGCTTTGTCCCATTGAGACAAGGAAGGAGTGGTAAGGTGAAGGTGCCTTGGATGACAAGAGAAATGGAGCTTCCAGTCAAGAGGAAGAAGGAAACTTATGTAAGGTTGAGGAAGCAAGGATCTGGCACGGCTCTAGAGAGTTGCAAGGTAGCCAGGAAGGAACTAAAAAATAGACCAAGGAGAGTTAGAATGGGGCATGAAAAAGCCCTGGTGGGAAGGATTAGGAAAAACCCCAAGGCATTCTATACTTATGTGAGAAATAAGAGGATGATCAGAGTGAGAGTAGGGCCCATCAGGGATAGTAGAGGGAACTTGTGCCGAGAGTTTGAGGAGGTAGTGGAGGCCCTAAACGAATATATTAAGAACAGCGTGAACCAGGTTAATAGTCTCAAACAGGTTGATATTAAGAAGAAGTATGTGCTGGAAACTTTGAAAAGCATCAGGATAGATAAGTCCCCTGGGCCAGACGGGATAAACCCAAGGTTTCTACGGGAAGCGAGAGAAGAGACTGCTGCGCCGTTGGCGATGATCTTTGCGTCTTCACTCTCCACTGGAGTAGTACCAGATGATTGGAGGGAGGCGAATATTGTTCCCCGATTCAAGGAATGGAACAGGGAAATCCCTGGGAATTACAGACCAGTCAGTCTTACGTCTGTGGTGAGCAAAATACTGGAAAGGAGTCTGATAGATAGGATTTAAAACATCTCCCTTTGATATTCAATGGTATATTGCTGAATTTCCACACAATTAACATCCTGGAAGCTACCATTGACCACAAGCCGAACTGGACCAGCCATATGAATACTGTGGCTACAAGAGCAGGTCAGAACCTGGGAATTCTGCAGTGACGAACTCACCTTCCGACTCCTCAAAGCCTGTCCACCATCGATAAGGCACAAGTCAGGAGCACGATGGAATACTCTCCACTTGCCTGGATGAATGCAGCTCCAACAACACTCAAGAATCACACTAACATCCAGGAAGAAGCAGTCCACTTGATCGGTTTCCCATTCACCACCTTAAATATTCACTTCCCCCACCACACAGTAGCAGCAGTGTGAACCATCCTACCCAAGCCTCCTTCATTGATACCTTCCCATCTCCTGGGGCAGGAATTTCTGGTCACGCCCACCTCGAGACTGTAAATTCCTGCCCGGGATCAACGGGCCTTTCAACTGTCCATCAAATTTTCCATCTGACCCGCGACGATTCCCACAACAGGCAGGGCAAGAAAATTTACCCAATGACCTGTACCAATTAGAAGAACAAGGGCAACAGATGCATGGAAGGATCACAGTTTACAAGTTGTGCTCCAAGCTACACACCCATCCTGATTTGGAACTATATCATCATTCCTTCACTGCTGCTTGGTCAAAATTCTGGAACTCCCTTCCGATCAGCACTGTGAATCTACCAACACCACAGGGACTGCAGTGGTTCAAAATTAGGGATAGGCATCAAGTGCTGACCTTGCCAGCAACTCTCACTTCCCATGAAATAAAATAAACTACAAAGTCAGCAAGTAATGCAGAAAGTTGGTTTCTAAATGTATGTCTACAGCACCTAGTTCTACTGACCACAAGGATGTTAATATACAGCATTTCCAACTGCTCAACATTTTGTTGAGGTTTCATCGTTCTTTCTTCTTGCCCAACATTTTGGAATTTTTTTTAAAATACCTCCACTTTTTAACCTTGCACTCTGCTTTCACTTGTGATTTTGTGCCCTCTCCTGAGTTGCCCCTTCAGTCCTAACCGCTCTAAAGGTTAGTTTTTGGCCTCCATTCTGTGAAGTGCTCAGGCATATCTTTCTATCTGAGGAACACAATAGGAATGCAAGTTGCTTTTGCCAAATGCATTGTGTACACAGTATTGCGTTTCTTGGTACTGAAATGTCCTGTGGAACATCATGAAAGACACACAGAAGAGTTTGAGCATCACGGTTCTGAGCAAATCTTGCTACTCCCCCTCAAAATTAATTATATTCCCTATAATTTCAAAATTCCACATTGACAAAGTGACAAGCTCCTCCATTGCCCCCTCCCCAACAAACAATTTCAAACTGTCAATAGCCCAATTTTCTGGGATTACCCTAAATCAAATTAATTAGCAAACCATAACCTGTTAAACTAGATGAAATAAGACAGGAATATATATTTTAAACAACTGATGAAGTTGTAAAACGCTATTGACGGGATGCTTACTAGCCAAGCATCCTGTTACTGTTGTAACAAGTTTGGTCCAGATGGTGCAGTAGCATAGGGCATGAGTGCAATGACAATGTCAAAAAAACAGTATGATGTGGCTTCTTCCCTATAAATTTAAGTCTTGGCAGGTTGTCTCATGGAAACAGCAGAGGCAAGTTGCTTCCCTAGAGGAGGGGAAGAACAACACTTTGCATCCTTATAGTGCTTTAAGATGTATTAAAACATTAACATGCACGTCACAGAGGTGAACAACAAGACAATCTAGGGTGGGAAAAGAGATAGGAAAGTAAACTGAGGCATGGCCATCGATGGATGGGGAGAATTGTAGCAAGGTGGTGTGGTTTGTGAAAAAGTGTTTTAGAGCATGTGACCAGATGACTGAAGGGTAAACCTTCAACGGTGGAATAAAAAGAGATGCAAACAAAACCAGCGTAGAAAGAGGAGTTGGCACATATTGGCATGGAGAGCCTGAAGAGAGGCTGCAGAGGAAAGGTGGGAAAGGTTGCAAAGGAACTTGTAGACTAGGATTTTAAACTCATTGTAGTAGGGGACAAGAAGCCAGCTGAGGTTCATAAGTCAAAATGGGTTAGGAAAGTAGGACTCAGCAGTGGCTAGCACATGTTTTTTTTTTTTAATTTTTTTTTTTTTTTTTTTTTGAAAAAATTTAGATTACCCAATTATTTTTTCCAATTAAGGGGCAATTTAGCGTGGCCAATCCACCTACTCTGCACATTTCTGGGTTGTGGGGGCGAAACCCACGCAGACACGGGGAGAATGTGCAAACTCCACACGGACAGTGACCCAGAGCCGGGATCGAACCTGGGACCTCAGCGCCGTGAGGCGGTTGTGCTAACCACTTGGCCACCGTGCTGCCCTTGGCTAGCACATGTTAAGCAGTGTTTTAAATCATCCAGAAGAGATTGGAAAAGATTGTAATGGCAAAAAAACAAGAACAGTGCTGAATGCTCAAAACAGACAAAAATCTTAGGGAAAAAAAATGGAAGTTAGAAAGCAGCTGAAGAGGACACAGAGCAAAAGTGGGCTTTTTGAGAAGAGTAATAACGAGGTTTGAAGGAAGAGATCTAATGACAATGTGAACACGAATTGGCTATGTTTAATGTGAATCTAGATCAGGAAATGGAGGTGACGTCATGGAGGAGCCAAAGTTGATAAGGACATCAATGGTAAAGATAGGGTGGAGTTACCGTCCCCAACTTGAACTCATCCAAAATTCTATTGCCAGTACCATCTTTTCATCCAATACCTGTGTACACTGACTTCCAGTATGGCAGTGCCTCAATTTTAAAATTCTCGTCCTCATGTTCAAATCCATCCGTGGCCTTGCCCCGTCAGGTCTTCAGATCTCCGAGGTCTTCCAATTCTGGCCACCTGCATAATCCTCAACTCTGGAATCCCCTTCTCCATCTTTAAAAATTCATCTTAAAATCTAGCTCACTGGACAAGCTTTGGAGCACTTGACCTAACATCTCTTTCTTTGGCTTAGCATCATTTTTTTCTTGTTTGTCTGATTACTTTCCTGTGAAGTGTCTTTGAATCTTTTGTTAATTGTATGCAAGCAATGGCTATTAAATGGGAATTCACTTCTGTCCCTAAAATCCACATAGGCTGAAACTGTGGTTGTTGGGTAAAGAGGTGGATGCTTATAATACGTAATTCTGTAAATAAATGCTTATAAAAGTATGTGAAGATTAACTTTTGTTTTATCCTTCACCTGGCGGCTTTCTAGATTACAACACCTTTCACTATTGCTGTTGAGTGCTATGAGGTGAGACTGAGTTATGAAGATGGTGCGGGGGGTTCACGTTAAGGGAGGACAAGATTGAGGGAGCCAAGTGGATAGCCCCAAGAAAATCATTAGTCAACAATTCTGTTCAATTACTACTCTACACACAGCACATCAGTCACATTCAAATGTGTCAGAATTTTAACACCTTCCCCAAATTTTCTTTTCTTCTCTGCTTTTCTGTGTCTTCCATTATTTTTTTCTTCTTTCTTTCTTTCCAGTTTCTGCCCTTTAGAATACTTTGATTCTGATGCTTATTGTTGGCTTTTGCTTTTAAATCTGTGTACCAATGTTTTAATAGGTGTATTCTGGGAAGGCTCCATTTCTATTCTATTTCTTCCTTGTAATGTCTTTACTGCAGTTTATGAGGTGATACAACAATATGCAATGCATCCAAAGTTTAGTTTCTTTCAAATTTTCTTTTCTGTTTTCTTTCTTTTCTCCATTTCTTTTGTATTGACTTGTTGCTGTTTAGTTTAGCTCTTTTGCCCGGTTTCTTTCTGATTGTTATTCTATATTTTATTTTGGTATTCTTGTGTTTCATTCAATTTCTGTTTCTTTCACCCTCTCGTGTAATATGATTAAGAGCCTTTTATTTCAAATACTTACAGTAAAATTAAGTATCTTTTATAACAGTGTTTACATTATTATCACTAATAAGAGAGGCTCTAAACTACTGCAAAGATCAATGGAAACCTAAGGATTTCTCCAAGAGTGTGGAGATTGTAGATAGGCAGCAATACAACAAACTCAAAATATGTGTGTGAAACAGCCTGTCAGTACAGTGTGCTTTTATACACCACGGACTGAAGGTGGATGGATTCTACCTCCAACATAGCCAGATTCAATTCTTACTCAGATTATTTGGGATTGGGGATGAGAAACTGGGGACACCAATTTAATGGTGATTTTTTACAAACTGAGGTTGTTTTGAAATTTCTGAGTAAGCTATCAACCTCCCAACTTTCAACGTAGGTTCCTAAAATAGGGGGAAGAATCAGCAAAATAGGGTGGCACCTCAATAAAATGTAGCCTGAAGAGAAAACCTAGCAGATATTACTTAAAATGGAATCACATGACCACACAATTAAACAATAAGACAAGTTACTGAGAGGCTGAGAATGTGAGATTAGCTCATAACGAGCATCCATAAATACATGTACATGAGCAGAAAAATGTGAGCAAGTGACTCTACAGAAAATAATTAGAGTGAGAGGACACATTGCGTGAGAAAGGAGTATCTCCGAGAAAGAATAATGCTACGTGGCTGTAAAGGAGAGGATATCTGAGCAAATAGTACTAGAAATTATTGTAAAGGAGAGAAAATGTGAATTTCAAAAGGAAAACAAGAAAGACTGTGACTGGGGCATCAATTCAGCAAATAAAGGTGAACTTACACCTTAATATCACTAAAGGTTATTTCCTTATACACTTAAGAAAGCACATGGCTCAGTAAGCTGATGATAGAATTTCAAAGGTGGTTAACAGTTCTAAGCTTGCTGGTTATAGGTTGGTCTACAATAATGCTTGGATTTGATCTGGTGGTTTCCAATGTCTCATTCTGAGATTCCCTGGCCCAGATTTTACTCTCAACGGTGTTCATTACACTTCTGTTTGACCACAGATTTTCTTTGGGGTTTTGCACTTGAATTTGTTGTACTTATTGAATCATTTCAGGGGATTCAGTGGACATGTGTGAACAGAGAAACCAACTGTGCATCTTCTTAACCAATGAGACTGGAGAATTATTAATAGTGTGCTGTGCTTAAACCAGGCAGTGTAAGGTAGAATATTTAATTCAATGCCAAATCATGTACATAAAGTGAAGTAAAGAGAGGGAAAGAAAAATAGGATTGAGAGAAGTAAAAGGAACAGAAAGAAAAAGTCCTGTAAAGTAAATAAAATCTCCAACAAAAGCTTCATGCTGTTCCATGTGTTTCAATGCAGAGTCTTTCAGCAAGACACTATCATAGCGAAGCTTCTAGAAGATGAGAATAATTTGGAAGGCAACTTGCTGATTTTTTTGCATTTAAGTGTGGATGCCAGAAGTTGTTGTCTGATTTACATTTTAATAATGGTGAGCACATTAGCCAATTCCAGGTAAAAATTTTCAGAACAGGTGTTCAGTGCAGTTAGCATCAGAAGGTTCTGGGACATCCATGCAGGAAGGCTATGTTAGTAGACTCGTTTCATTTACCACATATGCCATTAAATAGTCATTCACTTTCAGGTATCGATGGGATATTTAGAATTTATCGATGATTTTTAGTTCCCTAGTTCTTATTTTCCAGCTAACTAGTTATCATACTCATTTTCACAGTATGGATTGTCTTGCCAACCGGACTCTAGAAGAATTTGTAGCACTTATGGAGTAAGGAATGATGCAAACGTCTAATTCAAATAGACTCACAAACCACAGTGTAGCTGTAAGTATCTATTAAGTCTATAAATCAGGGAGTCCCTATTACTAAGGTATCTCTTCAAGGGGACTCTAATGGGAGGGCTTCTCTATACAGAGTATTCAAATATTGCTTTGTTGACCCTCTAATAAAAAAGGTGATACTTGTATTCACAGAATACCTTTGTTGTATTGTTCCATTGTTCCAAGTTAAACCGTAGATTATCACACTGCATTGTTTTTGCTTATCAAAGCTGAAGTTAACCTCTTTCAAAGCAACACAATTGTTCCACTGATGTTTAGGTCCAATGGCCAAACAAAAGAAAATATAAACCACGCTTTCCATCAGCTTCCAGTAAACTAATTTGTTTTTTAAAAAAAAGTGCAGCTGAACAAACTCAATGAAGACTACCAGCAGCCTAGCAGCAAACTCCTTTTGTCAGAGAGATCATTTGAAAGTCTTTGATAATTTGAATTCTTACAACTCAGGATGCTTACTGATTGAATAAGGAATGAGCCTACAAAAATGAATATGCATGAAACTGGAAAATAATATGGCCTTCTGAGGTTCTGTTTCTGTGTCAATTTGTCTCTATTAATGATATAAAATTTCAAACAGGATCCTTACAAAGACCATGTGCAAACTGACTAAATCAGCTAACAACAATCATAGTGTGCTGGAGAATTTGTAAGTAACCAGGTTTTCATTTACACTATGGGGGTAAATTTGAATTGGTTTAGGATTCACAGCTGTTTTAAATCAAAAACACCATTTATATTTAAGCTTCAAATTCACATTTGTTTTGAGTTGCAGCTGAATCTAGCAATGCGGTCAGATAATGGTGCTCAGCTATTTACTCTGATTGTATTTAGAGTAAAAACTCCCATCTCTTGACCTCAGAACTGACCTGAATTGTGAACAGCAGATAGACATCGGGCTGGTATAAATGGCTAATACAAATCTCCTGCAGGAAAGCAGAGCTCAGGGCATGCAGTGTACTCGTAATTGAATACCACCCAACATTGCTCAGAGAAATGCAATGAGTCCATTCAAATACCCCCTGTCCTTTCCAAAATGAATATTATTCATTGTATCCTATTTCTGACCTTTTAAGTGCTTTTTTTAAAAAACGTTTCTTCTCTTATAAAAAAAATAAGAAGATAAGCTAACACAGGCTCACAAAACTTTAACATGGATTCTTTGAAATTGGCCATGTATAAGCAGTTTTACAGATCCTTACTTTTCCTGAAGGTCCTGACCATTGGTGCCATGCATGAATGAACTTTCAAATGAGATAACTCACGCTGAAAACTCTGAAGGAACACATTTTCATTTAGCCATGTACACCCATCACCCACCACCAAACCTATCCACCCATTTGCTCGGCAGTGTACTGTGTGAACTGGGTAAGTGTTGTCCAACACATTGCTGCTTTGAAAAGAAAGAACTTTCAAATTCATGGGGGAATGTGTTTGTTTCAGATCAACAGATCCAAATTGAATTCAATACCCCGGTGTAAAAAAAGGTGTTGGCTCACAAACCAAGCAACTCTCTTCCATTTAGCAGATCAAACTAGAAAACAGCTTGCGTGTGATTTTTTTTTTGCTTTTGCCCTGTAAATAAACACCAGTGTAAACTAGCATGCACAATACCAGCATTATATTGTTCTATAGTAAACAGTGATCCTTTAACCTTTTATTAATAAAGCACTGTACCAGCTCAAGTACACTTCAGATCCATCAGACAGCCTCTGCATATGCACTTTACCAAAATTTAAATTCTGTCTGCTCAGCGCTATTTGTCCATAAATTGCAAAATACCTGTGTTTATTTTTCCTGGAAAATAGATATGAGCAAAGTGCAATATACAAGCATTGCAGAACAAATTCACAGCAACATTAGGCATCATTCTGAATAAAAGACGAGGATCAAAATCATACCTCTTAAACGTTCTGGTAGTTTTTCAGAGAGATATATACATTATTGTCTTATGCAGCTGATTATTTGATGTCATGGCTGGAAGAGGCTTTGGTGATAGTGCCTACATCACTAAGATCTTCTGCATCTGGAACAGGATGACGCCCCTTCTCTGTGGCCCTCTTGTGGTGGGTTTCACAGGCAACACCATGACTACATTCTAACTAAACCTGTGGACCTCTTGCAGCATTTTCTGGTATTAGTTCACCCCTACATTTAAAAAGGAATTGACTGTTCACCTTAACACTTCTAATTGCAAATCAGATTAATTCCATTTAGGAGAAGGGCATTTTTTTCCTGTGAGAGGATTTTATAAGCACCCCCCCCTTCAGAATACATATATCCCTTTGCATTTTGCCAACAACACTGGAAAGGCTGAAGGGGCACAGCTCTCTAAACCACAATAACCTCAAGTGTCCAGGCTAAAAGATAAGAGTTTCACAGAAATAGTAGCAATTTTAGCAGATACTCAAAAAGATGTACATATATTTGTAGATAACAATACTAAAGAAAACAATACAGTATAAAAATTCAGCAGCTCTTGAGTCCATTCTACTTAGTTAAAATGGTAGCAGTTGCCTGGGTCTCTCGAGAGCTTTAGTGTCACTATCAGTCAAATCCCTTTTGGATTACATGTCGATCAGGTCATTCTGAGCTGTATCAGACATGGTTACTATTTCCAGTGTTATTGCTGAAACATCTGCCAAACCATATCCAGTTACTAGTCAAACAAAACATAGAACATACAGCGCAGAAGGGCATTCAGCCCATCTGCACTGACCCACTTAAGCTCTCATCCTATCCCCATAACCCAATAATCCCTCCTAACCTTTTTGGTCCAAGGGACATAGAACATAGAATATACAGTGCAGAAGGAAGCCATTCAGCCCATCGAGTCTGCACCGGCCCACCCGAGCCCTCACTTCCACCACCCCATCTAACCTTTTTGGACACGAAGGACAATTTATCATGGCCAATCCACCTAACCCGCATGTCTTTGGACTGTGAGAGGAAACCGGAGCACCCGGAGGAAACCCACGCAGACACGGGGAGAACGTGCAGACACAGCACAGACAGTGACCGAGCGGGGAATCAAACCTAGGGCCCTGGCGCTGTGAAGCCACAGGGCTAACCACTCGTGCTACTGAGCTGCCCATGTATATCTTGCTTCACCTAGAAGTAGTTGCTTGACCCAGAAGTAGTTTTCCCCATATACAAAGCATTAAAGTTCAATTCGACACATTGTCCACACCACTACAAGGCCTCAATGTCCTTAGTCAAATTTAAACTTCACTGGGGCAGTGCCAGGAAGTACTTTTCTTTTAAATTTAGAGTGCCCAGTACGTTTCTTTCCAATTAAGGGGCAATTTAACGTGGCCAATTCACCTAACCTGCACATCTTTGGGTTGTGGGGGCAAAACCCACACAAACACGGGGAGAATGTGCAAACTCCACACGGACAGTGACCCAGAGGAGGAATCGAACCTGGGACCTCGGCGCGGTGAGGCAACAGGGCTAACCCACTGCGCCACCGTGCTGCCCCGTGCCAGGAAGTACTAAGCACCAGTCAAGATAAGAATTAAACTGTGGGCTGAATTTTATGCTCTCCGTCAGCAGATTTGAAGATGATGGGGGGGGGGGGGGGGGGGGGGGGGGGGGGGATACCACACAAAATCCAGTGGGTGGCCTTCCTGTCACCTACTTGTCTGCCCCTGAACTGTCTGAAATTTCACGGGGGACGAAGAAGCATTGGGTCACACCTCCAACCCTTGGGCCTATTGACAAAATAATGACCAATAGGTAAAGGTAAAGTTGCCATAGTCCCAGATGATCATAGGCTGTTTCCTCCTGTGAGGGGGAGAGCTGACTGGTGGTTATTTAGCCTAAGGATCACCACACCTCAGGTGAGGGGCAAGGTGGGCCTTCATCAATAAGCTCAGCTGATAAGGGAATTGAGGGCAGCACGGTAGCACAAGTGGATAGCACTGTGGCTTCACAGCGCCAGGGTCCCATGTTCGATTCCCTGCTGGGTCACTGTCTGTGAGTCTGCACATACTCCCCGTGTCTGCGTGGGTTTCCTCCGGGTGCTCCGGTTTCCTCCAACAGTCCAAAGACGTGCATGTTAGGTGGATTGGCCATGATAAATTGCCCTTAGTGTCCAAAACGGTTAGGTGGGGTTACGGGGGTAGGGTGGAAGTGAGGGCTTAAGTGGGTCGGTGCAGACTCGATAGGCTGAATGGCCTCCTGCTGCACTGTATGTTCTATGCTCTAACCCGAACTGCTGACCTTGCTCTGCATCACAATCCAACTGTCTAGTCAAGTGAGCTGAACCAGAGCCCAATGAATAGCCGCTTAAGGGCTTCATTCCACCACCGCCGGTATTTTGCCAGCAGCTGGAGAAGCCGAAACTTGCGGGAACACTACCAGCTTTAGTAGTACGAGCTATAATGGAAAAAAAGAGGTGGGTACTTCCTTTGCAGGTCCCTTTGACCCATAAAAGGTCCCCCTTTCCCCCCCCCCCATCCCAAAGCCCCATATGCCCTCGCATCCCCGTTCCCAGCTCCAAGATCCTTAACTACCTGCGGTGCTTGTGGCATGGCGTGGCTGCCTGTACTTCCAGCAGTTGCCAGCTCTTCCACTAGCGCTATTGAGCCTACGAAGCTGCTGGCCAATCTGATTAGCATGTGGCTCTCTAAGGCGGGATGGGTGTAGAATCTTGACCTTGAAGCAATTAATACAGTTCCTGCCATTAATTTGCTGCAGGGCAGCTGTTGAGAGGCTGCGCATACACTGACTTTTCAACTGGTTGAGTAGGGTGGGAACTGTGGCACCTCATGAAATCCAGCCCTAATTTATTCATTCATAGAATTTACAGTGCAGGAGGAGGCCATTCGGCCCATCGAGTCTGCACCGGCTCTTGGAAAGAACACGCCACCCAAGGTCAACGCCTCCACCCTATCCCCATAACCCAGTAACCCCACCCAACACTAAGGGCAATTTTGGACACTAAGGGCAATTTATCATGGCCAATCCACCTAACCTGCACATCTTTGGACTGTGGGAGGAAACGGAGCACACGGAGGAAACCCACGCCACACAAGGGGAGAGTGCGCAGACTCCACACAGACAGTGACCCAAGCCGGAATCTAACCTGGGACCCTGGAGCTGTGAAGCAATTGTGCTATCCACAATGCTACCGTGCTCTCCAATCTGTGTGCGCATGAACCTCAGAACTGTGTGCAAATTGAACCAAGAATCAGGGAAAAATTAACTGATATCAGCATGCAACTTCAAATATTCTAAATATTCCTCTCAATTTTCTATCTGCCATGGCTTTAGTCTTTTCACAAGATAGACACAGATTCTTTGATCCAGACTAGCACATCCACCCCAGAAAGACCTACTGTCTCCCATGAGAGCCTCTATTGTTTCTTAAATGTTTCACCTCCTCCACCATAGACAGAATTCATTCCATGTGTTGATCACTCTTCATGCAAAGAACTTCCTGACAGGCATGATAAATTTTCCTTTTACTTATTTGAATCTTCGCCTTTTTGCCTCATTCTCAAGAGTTAGCTTCATAGCATCATAGAATTTGTTTACAGTACTGAAACTGTTGTAAGTTCTTTTCTGATGACATAATATAAATCCAAAACTTCTCTCCCAAAGATAAAAATGGCTTCTATACCTTTCAACAGGTATAGAATTTGAAAGATTAGCAAAACACTGAATTATCATATGGCTAACTTAAATACAACTGCCACGCCTGGTCCTTACTTGGAAAGACTCAATTTAATATTTTTCATTCAAAATGTTACAGCATTTTTTAAAAGAATACTTTTGACTAAGAAATGGTGAATAATAAAGATTGAACTGATGATTGCAACAATCTAGGATACACAGCTTATCATGAAATCAACAGCTCACATACACATTTCTATTTTGTTTTATTTCAAGAAGGACAGCAATCACTGCTTTTTGATGGCAGTGCAAACTTTTTGAAATGTCTTTTTTGAACAATTCTGACTCTGTTTTTATGCTACACATTAATCAAAGTTATACCCTGTTGTCTTTGCACAGCAAATCAGAATCTGCCCCTGGCAAAGAATGAGGAAAAGTCAACAGGAATTAAGTTTCAGTGCAACTGTTTACTCAACTGTGGCCTGCAGTTATTGAAATTTTATCCATGGTTTTGTGTGACTACAGCTGTAATGAATTCAGCATGCCTGCAATTCTCTAAGTAATGGCACATTTATTTCAAGCAACAACCTGCATATCTATGTTGACCGAGGTAAACTGCAATCTAGATCAACAGGAAAAGCCATGGCATTAACTATACCTGTTGTTGCTGGAGATGAACCAATTCAGCAGCAGTCACTTCAATCGAGGATGTGTCGCCGTTTGATCTCCCTTCTCTTGTGCTACTGTCTGGATAGTGGTTACCACTGCTAGCTTCGTTCTGATTGGTTGAACCGTTGCTTGCTGCCTCAATCCCAGATTCTTGCATCATGACTCAAAAACCTGAAAAATTATTCAGAACAACAGCTGTTAACATAGTAATCTTAGATTTTAGTCCTCCGTTTTTTGAGTTGCCAAAACGGTGAAAAAGTAGTAACTAAAAGCTTTTTAATTTATTTTGGGTTGCTCTGCATAGACTTTGTAGTTACTTAATTACTTACACAAAAAGCATCCAGTTTAGTGAGTCACACTGGTTGGATCTTACATATATTAGAAAATTAATGCTACACGCGATTATGTTCTATTCATTGGATCAGACTATTTCTGTGAGAATTAATTTCATTGGTCATGTTAAAATAGCCATAAAACTAAATGCATATGGAATTCTAAGGGTTTAATTTAGCCTTATTTTGTGTCAGTACTATGCAACATAATTAAAATGCAACAAAAGAGCAAAAAAGGCAATTAGGTTCATTTCCCTCCAGTAACTAATGTGAACAAAAAAGCAGAAACCCATTTCATACTTCCACTGACTTTTTTTTTGCTCACATCAGTGACGGAGGAAAAACATTCCAATGAACAATCATGTGCCTTAAAAATAAAATGCACCATTATACTGGTACTCTGGAAAAGTAAAGTTAGCTTCAAAGCTACAGTCGTCATCTCCAAGTTTTTCCACATGATTGCACTCCTGTAACATTATTTGTTTCGGATTTGTTTTAAATTCTGTACGGACTGGTTCAAATTCTGATGGGATCTCCCCCAGCAACTCCCCCCCCCCCCCCCAATCCCCTCCAGTCAAATGATATATGTGTAACTACATTCTAGTTGGGAGTCAGGAACTTCAAGGGACAAAGGAAAAAGGGTGAAACATTGGGGGGCAAGGTATTGATCCATTTGAGGTTGCATCTTTAGTTTGTAAACAAAGTCGTCAACCATCATGTCTTCCGATGTTGAAATAGTCATCTGTTTAGCTGGATTAATCGCATGCTTCTTGGACTGTAGCATGAATAGTCATTAATCTTTATTGAAAATTAATTTGATGTGCATAACAGTAATAAGGTATTTGGATTAAACAAAGTTTTTTTTGGAATGCTGGACGACTCAGAAAGGTGTTCAAACATATACAGAATAGGTGCTGCAGCTTTAAATTTGGTTAAACTATAGAACAATTGTTACGAAGAACTAGCTTTTGCTGGATCAGTATATTCTGAAGTACTGTAGATAATTGACTGGGTACGAAAAACATGCCCTAGGTTACATGGGTTTAATTTTTCTGATAGTTAAGAAATAAAACCTAATCAGTCTGACAAAAGAAGTACCGCCTACTTAACTTTGGTTTGCCTTTGGCAATTGGCAGGCTTTTAATTCATTTCACACCTTGATAGTGATGTACTTGTGTGATCAAACCCAACAATAACTTGTACTTTGATGAGTTAACCTTTTTGGGAAAGTTGTTCAGCTAACAGGAAGAGAGACTTTATTCCAGGACAGTTAATGAAGGTTGACCAAGTCAGGCTGAAATGAATTAACTTAACTGATCAATTATTTATATGAAGCAGAAAAAATGCCCTTAAAACACTCTGCCTAATCATCAAAGGAAGTGAAAATTGAGCTAAACACAGATTTATAATATCACATGCTTACTCCTGTGGGAAGCTCAGTCACTGGAACCAGAATGGGACTAATAAAAACCGACTGACAAAGATCCCAAATTAAAACAATTTCAAATGCCGCGTGACAGAAAATGCTTAACAGTAAAGAATGTTACCAAATCTGTAAACTGAAAACATAATTATCCAAACACAATGTGCCTATAATGCATTTTAAAATACTAACGTACCATTCTACTAATATTACGCATGCACTGTCGCCCCATAATGAATTTTCACAATTACAAGAGGAGTAAATTTTCTAATGCGCAGTAGCTAAAAAGTAATCAAGAGAATGAGCCTAAAGGCTATTTCAATGTATGCAAAACTACTGACCCACAATAAACTGAAGGTAGCCCACAATGAATGCAGAATAATGCCCAAATGCTAAGTACCTATTCTGATGAGGAACAGCTAAAATTAACACTCAATTAATTTTTGAATCGACAAACAAATGAAACTCATAAATCTACCTTCTCATTAATTTTACTGTAGTGTAATACCATGCTGCAATATCGAGAAGAAATCTTAAGTGTTATCCATCATGAATATCAAAAAAGGGTAGCACTAAAACAGCATAAATTATGTATATTACCTGTTGGTAAAAATGATAAATGTTTTATCATTTCCAATGCATAATGTGAGTTTCAGCATTATTGAAGATAAAAAATATGTGGTTTTCTTTGAATACTCATCTAGAGCAAAACTGCATTAATTAATGGGGGAAAGGGCCTGCTTCTCAAAACCATATGATTTGTCAAGGTCACAATGCCTGTTGTTTTTTTCCTTTATCTTTGAACTGTCCTAGCATTCTGTTGGCAATGTTAACAGGTTCTGTCAGGTTTAAATGCACAACAAATATCCTGAAACAACAACAACATTCAGAACAATAACACAAACAGTCCTTGTAAAGGTTTCTAACTTGTTTACCAAACACCATGAGAAATAAACTAAGCATATGGTCACCTGCAACTACCTTTCTCACACTTGCTCCACAACACTGCACCTCTGTGCAGATCAAGTCAGCATTTGTTGGACAAAATAACTTTCTGTCCATCTCATGCTCCCAGTATGCCCATACTTCCCTGTCTCTTATTGTTGGCGGGGAGAGGAAAAGAAAGCAAACAACTGCATAGATACCATTCCACTTTAAGGAAATCTAGTGGAGAACTAAACAGCTTGCTAATCTGCTAGCTCCTTCACTCAAGTCTCCGATAAGAAAAGCAAACCCAATTCTGCTTGAGCTGCATTCCATGGACAAGTTCCCTTCTTTTTTATCATAACACAGCACTAAATTTTGTTCAACCATACAGGATAAACTGCTGCTCACACCCGTAAACAGAGGTATATTTGTTTAATAACTGATTGCTGCCATAGCTACAGTAAACAATGTGCCTGCATTTGTGTTCATGAACAAACACATCATCTTGCAAGACCAATTTAACATTAACCAGGTGGAATAATCAACAGATTTTGGAGGTGACACTCAGCCAAGACAATGTAAACAGATTGAGGAGGAGAAAGGGGCCATTCTTAAGGAATCAAGGTCGAGGCAGTGCATTGTGGCTTGAGTAAACAGTGGGAAGAACTTAAGACAAACAACTACTCAGTCTTCTTTCATCCACTGACATTTATACAAGTGGTGATTTTTTTTTGTATTATTAACATATATCAGCTGCTGCCCACCATGAAATCAGCCCAGTGAGAGACCAGGCCAAGTTGTTTACAAAAGGTTCTATTTACTCACAAGGAAGAATCATTTGTATCAGCAGTGTGTCTTTATCCATCCATTGCTCACACAGAAACTTGCTATATGCCTTTCATTTGGGTGTCTTTTTCAATTCCCCTTTGTTCCAGTTCACATGTGCTTTCTACAGCCCTAATATGGACAGCACAACCAGAGAACATGAAGGATTACAGTGGAAATTATTATTTTTAATATGGAATTTTTAAAAGTTGTCTGACACAAATATGATTTAAGTGAGCATTTAAACTGGTTTGAAATAAACACACTCACAGAGAGCGTTGTGCTCCGGGCAAAACTGAATAATTTCATCAAATGTCAACATGTGGGAAATGGTTTTTCTGAGCATGTGTAGTTCAAAGCATTATAACACTTGAGCAATCTTGAAGCATCACAAGGAGGGTGGATTTGAGGAAAATAGATAAAGCTTACAACTGTTCTTCAAGATAACATTTTCTCTTCAAGTCCCACATTATGAATTATTGTCCAAAATCTGTTTGTCAAAAATATATAATTAAATGATTTCCTTGACACTTCTACCTCATCAATGTTGTTCTATCTGCTACCAATTTGAGCTGTAAAACTCATTTATTTGGATAACCTTTGTGCAGTTCTCCATACATAACACTTCTTGCAGTAACATATTTAGGCTTTGGGGGTGTTCACATCATCAGATTTTGAAGATTCCCCATCCCTACGGTTGCATAGCATAATGTTTAAATGTTTGAGACACCATGATCATACAAAATAAATCCCACCAATTATATGTCACACTGTCCTCCTCAAGATAAAAATATATTTTAAATAATCTTTAAAGTGAACTTTTTAGATAAACAGAGGGTGGAATTTTCCCATTCTGAGAGTAAGTGCAGTGATGGACCAGAACCCGTGCCAGATTCTGCACTTGGAACCTCATTAATTATTCATGATCAAGTTTCCTTCCGACTCTCCTGGCTGGCAGGGGAGCAACTGATTTGTCTACCTGATGAGTCCGAAGGTCCCAGTTGCATATTTAAATAAGGTCCAGCACACTTGTATCGTTCTCTCCAATCTACTTGTGTTCACCAGCCCTTGCAGGGTGTCAGCAACCCAAGGGAAGGGCTGGCAGTGTCAAGAATCACAGAATCCATAAATGCAGGAGACCATTTGGCCCATCATGTGCACCGACCCACTGAAAGAGCACCCTGCCTAGGCCCATTTCCTCACCCTATCCCCGTAACCCCACCAAACCTTTGGACACCAAGGACCAATTTAGCATAGCCAACACACCTAACCTGTGTATTTTGGACTGTGAGAGGAAACCAAAACACCTGGAGGAAATCTACACAGACACAGGGTGAGCATGCAACCTTCACACAGTCACCCAAGGCCGGAATTGAACCAGGGTCCCTGGCACTGTGAGGCAGTAATGCTAACCACTGTGCCACTTTGACAGCCCAGAAGAAGAAATCTGTTTTTCGTTTCAAACACCCTCCCTTGATCAACCACCTGCGAGGCACCCTTTCCCAACTTGGGCTCTCCCCATCTCTGGAGTCTTCACATATTGGGCAGGATTCTCCCCTACCCGGCGGGGTGGGGGGTCCCGGTGGGATGGAGTGGCGTGAACCATCCGGCGCGGGCTGCCCCAAAAGGTGCAAAAGTTTCCGCACCAATAGGGGCCAAGCCCTAACCTTGAGTGGCCCACGCCGGAGTGGTTGGCACCCCGTCGGCTGGCGGGAACGGCCTTTGGCGCCATGCCAGCCGGGGCTGAAGGGACTTCGCCGACAAGCGGAAGTCCGCGCATGCGCCGGAGTGTCAGCGGCTGCTGATGTCATCACCGCGCATGCGCAGGGGAGGGGGTCACTTCCGCTTCCGCCATCGTGAAGACTATGGCGAACGCGGAAGGAAAAAAGTGCCCCCACGGCACAGGCCCGCCCGCCGATTGGTGGGCCCCGATCGCCATGCCACCGTGGGGGCACCCCCCGGGGCCAGATCGCCCCACGCCCCCCCCCAACCAGGACCCCGGAGCCCGCCCGCGCCGCCTGGTCCCACCGGTAAGGTAGGTGGTTTGATTCACGCCGGCAGGACCGGCATGACAGCGGCGGGACTTCGGCCCATCGCGGGCTGCAGAATCGCCGGGAGGGGGGGGGGGGGGGATGGCCCGACAGGCGCGGCGCCGATTCCCGCACCCGTCGAATCTCTGGTGCCGGAGACATCTGGAGACGGCGGGGGCGGGATTCACGCCGGCCCCCAGCGATTCTCCGTTCCGGCGGGGGGTCAGAGAATCCCGCCCATTACCTTCCAGTAAATAATGTTCCATCCCTTTGACACCCTTGTTTTAGAATTTTGCATTTGGTTTGTTGGGGTCAAGCTTCCCTCCCCTCTGTCTTCTAATGTTCGTCTTCCTCACCACCTCTTTGCCCCTCTGCTAGCTATCATGACCATTCATCCTACCTCCTTCTACAATTACCCCATTTGTCTTTGGCAGGCCACACACATATTCTCCCCCCCCCCCCCCCCCCCCCCCGCCCAATCTTGGTATCTAGCCCCAGTCAGGCTTCAGACCTTTATTGTGGTGGCTTCTGGCTACATGTGCCCCACAGCACACGGTGTTGCTGTGTGCTATTTGACTGCTACATTTCCTACATTACCACAGTAATTGCACTGCAAACGTATCTAATTAGCTGCAAAGTGTTTTGGAAAGTCCGGAGGTCATAAAAGGCACTCAGTACTTTTTTGGCATTATAAAATGGCACTAGACAAATTGGGGTACATTTTCCCCCACAAAGTTGTTAGGCAGAACAATTTACCTGGCCACCTGCTCATTTTCATGAAAAGCCAACCTGATTTAGGGGCGACACGTTGACACAGTGGTTAGCACTGCCTCACAGTGCAGAGACCAAGTTCGATTCCGCCCTCAGGTGATTGTTTGTGTGGAGTTTACACATTCTTCCCGCATCTGCATGTTCTCCTCCAGGTGCTCCCATTTCCTCCCACAGTCCAAAGATGTGCAAGTTAGGTGGAGTGGCCATATTAATAATAATCTTTATTAGTGTCACAAGTAGGCTTACATTAACACTGCAATGAGGTTACTGTGAAAATCCCCTAGCCAAACTCCAGCTCCAGCTTGGGTATAGAGAGGGGGAATTCAGAATGTCAAATTCATCTAACCTGCACATCTTTTGGGACTGGTGGGAGGAAACTGGAGCACCCAGAGGAAACACACAGAGATACGGGGAGAATGTGCAGACTCCGCACAGACAGTAACCCAAGCCAGGAATCAAACCTGGGACCCTGGTGCTGTGAAGCAACAATGTTAACCATTGTGCTACCTTGCTAATTGTCCCTAGGTGGAATTAGGGGGTAAATTGGGGGATTGGACCTAGATAGGGTGCTCTTTCGGAGGACCAAATAGCTTCCTTCTGCACTGTAGGGATTCTGTGATTCTGATAGTTTTCCCAGGCATTAAGATCACCAAGAGGTGACGCGGGACAGGATTTCCACCTGTGATCTGTAACATTGAAGATGTGTCAAATCACTTTGATTTATTAGTATCTAAAGTAAGTTGAGTGTCCCCAGCAGAACATGTATTACCACTTCCCCACATGCTTGCAGAATTTGAAACATGTTGAAGAGTAGTGTTCCAAAGTTCAATGAAGTAGCAGTGGGAATCCAAGTGAAAGTACAGAAGCAGATCTTCTTCACGATGAAAGTCCGATATTTATCCAGGCTCCTGTACTGCTGTTTCAGCATAGAAACAGCTTGTTCCATTACTGACCCAAAACCTCAAAAATTCTCATGGTTTCACCTTTTCAGTGCAGTTCATAAGTACCACACAGACATTGTCAACCACAACGATCACGTTCTTGTTTTCTTGTAATCACCTATATGACAGCGTGGATCAGGCCAGTACCAACAGTACAGGGTTTGACCCCTGTTGCGGCTGGGGGTGGGGTTGAGGTCCTGCCTCCTTGCGCTACCCAAAATGTCGGTCATGGCACTGTGGGTCGGACATGCCTTCAGACAGGGAACTCAAGAATAATAAACACCTATAGATCTGCTGCCCTGGATTAAAAGTGTGGAGATGCGGACTGATACAGAATGAATGCATCATGGCTACCACCAGGGTACCATACACACATCTACATAGTTTGTAGACAAAGGTCACATGCCAGGTGCACAGAGCGTGGGCAATCCTTCACAATCATAAATGCTCTTAACTCAGGTGGCACTACCTAAATTTCAACGAATGCTGTGAGTAGCAGGCAGGACTTCTGGAAACGCAGCAGTTGCTGCAAATCTCATTGCTCTGTTCTGCTGGTGGGAAACTTGTTGTTGCCTTCTATTATGCAGCGATGTGCAACTGACTGGCTAACGTGTGCTATGTACCCCTATGAAGTCCGAGAGGGCTCTGAGGGTAACCAACACTTTAAATTGCCACTGGCAGAATGACCACGACTCAGAAAGTCGTAACCTCTCCTACAGACTACTCTGAAATCATAAACAAATTGCTATTAACTGGCACTTACTCACGGTAACCTGCTCACATTAGCTCAGTTTGAGTTCTGTCAGGATCACTCAGGTCCAAACCTCATTACAGCCTTAATCCAAATATGGACAAAAGAGCAAAATTCCAGAGGTGACATCAAGGCAGCATTTGACCGAGTGTGCCATTAAGGAGCCGTAGTAAAATTGAAGTCAATCAGAATTAAGGGAGAAGTTCCTACAGGCTGGAGTCATACATAGTACGAAGGAAAATGGCTGTCGTTGTTGATGGCCAATCATCTCAGCCCCAGGACTTCACTGCAGGAGTTCCTTAAGGATGTGTCTTTGGCCCATGCATATCTTTTTATTAAACAGAAAAAATATATATACAAGGCCAAACGTACAAACACTAATTTTGTGTTGGACAAAACAGGGTACCCTCCCCTCATTACTAACATACAGGGAGTGGAGTAGGATACTCAAACAGTTCACAACACAGTTGTACTGAAAAAAACAAACGCTACAAACACTAAACTTTGCACTGGAGACCAGATACCTCGCCTCTGTACAAACAAAAGGGAAAGGAAGGGGGTGGCGGGGAGAGAGGGTTAAGGAGGGTGGTGGGGAGGGAGGGAGTTGGGGTGTTGGTGGAGGGGGGCCCCAATAGGGTACTTCCTGAACTATCTACGGAGGCAGAAAAATAAAAGAACCTTCATTATGATGTGCCAGATTCATCTTCAGCGACTTCATCAATGACCTTCCCTCTGTCATAATGTCAGCAGTAAGGATATTAACTGATCTACAGTTCCATTCACAAATCCTCAAATAACAAAGCAGCCATGCATGCATGCAAAAAGACCTGGACACCATTCAGAATTAGACTAATAAGTGGCAAGGAACATTTGTGCCACAGGAGCACCAGGCAAGAGTAAATTGTGTTTAATAACATGCAGATGGTGACATTGATTGGGGATTCAGTTGTGCCCTACTAAGAAGCCATGGCTGTTGTATTAAGAGGTGAATGCTTGTAATATGTAACTACATGCTTATAAAAGTGCAAAGATTGGCTTCAGTTCCATCCTTCACAAATGGCTTTCTAAATTGTAACAGCAATAAACATCTCACGGTGAGCAATCTAATGATCTCCCATTGGCAATCAATAACATTACCATTGCTGAGTATCCCATATTACGATCCCAGACCAGATCCCAACAGTGACTGGAATGCTGGCCAGAAACCCCAAAATTTATTTTAATTTTGTAAGACTGAGGAAAGGATACTTCACTCCAGAGGTGACTGCACAAAGAAATCAGAATACGGTCTATTAAAAGAAACTTTATTACTAACACAGTATTAAAATCTTTAACATAACTCCAGAAAATAGCTTACAATTACCCTTAAACAATACTACTCAATACAGTGAATACAATACCCTTAAATGCGATCTTTATTCTGACTTAAACAACAAGAAAATAAACTACCTCAGCTCTCAATCCACCTTAAATATCAACGGCACAGATAAATACTATTTTTGCAGAGATATTCAGACCCTTGCAGAAATTCTGACTATGTCTTCAAAAACTGATTCAACAAGCTTGTTTCAGCTCCCCCTTGTCCTCAGACAAGTCTGCACGGCTTTAAAGTTTGTTAATCTCATTTTAATTAAATTTAAAGGAGCAAAACCGGACTTCTGGTCCCAGCTTTATCCAGAATAGAACTGAACTGAAATCGCTTTCTCAAAAAGCCTGATGTTTTAGCTCCACCCAGCAATGACATCATCTCACCAAGCTGAAAACTAATTCACTCTCCAGGAAATTCCTTAATCAAAACAAAATTGCTTTAGCCCAAGCTATTTACGATGGCTAATTGCACCCCGACCCCGAAAATATGCATGCCTTTCAAACTAGGATTTCTTTTAAAACATGTCTACAACAGTCAAACATTCTAACCCATGCTTTTAACCCATCAGCAAATACTTGTAATACAATATACATACATTTGAAATTCCAACATTCATCACACCCACTATCAGCATGTTAGGAGTGTGGCGGTGTAGGCGGGGGGTGCAATTGATCAGAAACTTAACTGAACCAGCCATATAAATATTGTGGCTACAAAACCAAGATAGCGGCCGAGAATTCTGTAGTAATGTTGTCAGATAGACAAAGGAGGTTCATAATTAAGTATTTATTGACCATTAGAAACTCTACAGAGGTAAAGAAAGGCCCAAACTAGAAGCTGTCTCCATACTTGCTTCTGCACTCAGCTCTATCCAATACTACATTGATACCAAGGTGCGGATCATGTGTTCTCTTGCATCACTGTGTGGACAGTACTGTACTCAGTCCCACATGTGCCAGGCCCTTATGCTACACCTCCCCAACTAGGGGATATTCACAGTAACTTCATTACAGTGTTAATGTAAGCCTACTTGTGACACTAATAGATTATTATTATTAGAAGTATTTATCCAATGTATTTACAAGTTGTCCCAGTTTACTCCATGTATTTACATAATTACTACTACCCCATCACCCCCTTTCAAGTTTCTGAGTTCATAGATTCAGGCAGTTTGGAAGTTTTGTAATTCTTCCTCAACTTATTCTCACTCATGTCGGAGGAGTGGTGGACTCTGTTGCGGCAGATAAATTTTGTTGAATCAGAGGTTATTCAGGCATCTGGCGGTCATTTCACCCTCTTTTTCCATTCTTTGTCATTGAATTGCCCTTTCCCGATTCTTCTATTCTACTGATAGATGACTGTTGGTTTAACCTGCTCTTCACCAGCCGAACAAACTCTGGGCTCATCTCTATCGTGCTTTTCTTCTTCCACCGTAGTGCGGCTTGCTACAACACTTGCTGGGATGGAAAACAACTCTTCCTGTTGTGAGCGTGAGACTTGGTAGTAAGCTGACCTTTGCAATTGGCTGTGTGATGTGCTGTTGTCAATGGATAGCAGCTACTCCAGCATCACTTGTGGCACTGTCAAGGTGGCTGGGGATTGGAGCATCTGCTCTGTGGCCTCAGGGTTTACTTCTCCGACTAGCCTTGGAGCCAGAGGTTGAGGTTCTTCTCGTTGCTGGTTCCTCTCTTGACTGTCACCTACTCAAGGTGTCATGGTAACCATCTGAGTGGTTGGCTGGTTTGACCAATGAGGGGCTTCTGGCATCTGTAACAGAAGTGGACAACCTGCTCTGCAAAAGGAGAGGGCAGCATGATAGCATAGTGGTTAGCAAATTGCTTCACAGCTCCAGGGTCTCAGGTTCAATTCCGGCTTGGGTCACTGTCTGTGCGGAGTCTGCACATCCTCCCCGTGTGTGCGTGGGTTTCCTCCAGGTGCTCCGGTTTCCTCCCACAGTCCAAAGATGTGCAGGTTAGGTGGATTGGCCATGCTAAAATTGCCCTTAGTGTCCAAAATTGACCTTAGCGTTGGGTGGGGTTACTGGGTTATGGGGATAGGGTGGAGGTGTTGACCCTGGGTAGGGTGCTCTTTCCAAGAGCTGGTGCAGACTCGATGGGCCGAATGGCCTCCTTCTGCACTGTAAATTCTATGAATTCAGAGCTGAAGCCTCAGTCAAAAGAATTATTTTTTTTGTTGGAGCTCTTGGTAACTTGCAGTTCTTTACAACAGTGGATGTCTTGACATTTTCTGATGTTTTGAGGAGATTCAGGGCTACACAATGCATGATGCATGAGAAAAAGACTGGTTAGGGAGGACATACTCCAGAATGCAGATTTTCTTGCTGTCATACCTTAATGGTTGCAGAATTAAGCCTATGATCAGAAGTCGGATTACTCTGGAACCATAAAGTGGTCTCTCAGCCATGGTAATTTGTCCAAAAGGACCATAACTGGTTCTGGAGTCCAACTTAAAGATTTGTGAACATAGGAACGAGGAGGAGGAGAAGGCAATTCAGCCGCTTCAGCCTGCTTCGCCATTCAATCAGATCATGGCTGTTCCCTTTCTGGTCTCAAATCCACGTCCCTACCTGTTTGCTATATCCCTTTAACCCATCTACCTGTAAGATGTTTCCCGAGAGAGCACGTGAGATGTTCATTAACTGAGATGTCCATATTCCAGAATGAAAATCCAGGATCTTTGACCCAATCCAAGAAGCATGGCTATGTATCCCCCTGGTGTGCTGTCATGACAGTGCGCATTCACTTGGGATCTTCTTGCGTTTTGATATTTTGGTTTTGAACAGTTTCCAGCGGTGTCCTATTTAGTTACTTTGAAAGCATAGAGCTGAAATTGCCAGACGCTGACCACACCTGTGGGGGACCTTTGCTCTAGAGTACTGTCATAGCCACTCTTCTGCTTTCCTTGGCCCAGAATCTCCCTGTGCCTGTGCTGTTTCACTAACTAGACAGCAAGGTTTACTTTGCACCATGGTTTTATTTCTCACCTTAAGTGTGGATGTGTGCTGGAAATAGATTTGAGATTACCTGACCATCTGAATGGCAGTCTGAAATCTTCCTTCGCTTGAAATGTCTGAGAGTGTGTCGTCCACCACTCCGACAACTATACTATCCCCAATTTGCTCAGACTTCAGGTCACCACACATCTTCAGCCATTCTGTACAGCTGCTGGACACGCTTATTAAATTGAGTCCTTTCAAGGATTTTGTTATTTCTGAAGTTAAAATAAGTATTGAATGATTTTAAAATATCATCAAATTTGCAGACGATGTTGTTGACTATCGGGCCTACTGAATAAAGCAGTGTGTTAACTAGTTCAGCTTCTGCCTTTTTATCCAGACCTGAAGCAATCATGTACCTACGGAATCTCCTTCTCCAAAGTTCCCAATGTTGCGATGGATCTGGGCCTTTGACAAGTCCAAATTGATCTGGAAGAATGGATTTCTGATCCATGGTTAACATTTTTAAATTGTAGGTCAACTTTAAGAGGTTTCTGAAAATCCACGGTGATGCTTCTGCACAAAGGGTTTTTCCATACTTGCGTGTTTTGACAGGCTCCCGCAGTAATGGCATTCAACATTTTATGTTTTTCATTGACTGAAAATGGTTGCCTGGTCGACTGGTTAGAATCTTTCCTGCTTTAACGCCAAGTTCTTGGGTCTTGGAAGTGTCAAATCCCGGCTTTTTAAAGTTGCTTACTCAGTCATGATCAAATCTTTAACTAATTAATAATTTTGTTTGTTCTCAGTGAGCTTGGCCAGATTTGTTCAGGCGCTGACTCAAGACTAGAGTTTCTCAGACTGCGTTTTAAATGGCAATTTCTGACCACTGCAGTATTTAACTATTTTTCCAAGGATCTGTCTTGTCCAGGAATTTTACATTTTTAGCTCATCCCTGCTAGGTCTGCTGACTCTGCACACCCTGGGCATTGAAGCTAGACTTTCATGGGATTCAATGCTTCTTTTGGAGCGATGAATTAATTTCTGCCTTCAGTTTCCAAGCCTTTCTTTGAAACTTTACTCCAGCAATTTCCTTCTGTGCCTTCATTTCTTGAGCTGTTCTTCGGGTCAGAATGCTTCTTTGATATTTCTTTCAATTTTCCAGTTTTTAAAATTTTCTTCTGCAGTCTCTGCAAAGTTTTGAGTTCCCATTCACTATTATTATAAGATGTTGAACATAGTTCAGGAGATCCATTAAGGTAATTATAGTCTTGGGTTGTTCAACAGTATTTATACATAGGTCCAATAAAGGTCCAAGCTAGAAGCGTAGGTCATGGGTTCTCTCACATCACTGCATGGGCAATACTATACTCAGTCAATGTTAACCTTTTATGTGCCAGACCTTTATACTACAAGAAACTCACTTCCTTACTCTCCAAAGTCTGCCCACCATCTACAGGGAACATGTCAGGAATGTGAATAGTCTTCACTTTCAATAAAAGTCAAGAAACTTGACACCACCCTGGACAAAGCAGGCAATTTAATCGGCACCCCACTTTAAAAGTTTCACTCCCTTTACCACCAGTACAAAGCGGCATTCTTGTGTACTTCTACAAGATATATTGCAGCAATTCGCCAAGGCTCCTTTGACAGTATGTATCAAACCCACAGGGGGCGAATCAGCGACCCCTTAACGCTCGGCGCAGATCTGGGTGCAATGGATGAATCACGCGCAAGTCTCAAATCTGGTTCTGCGCCAATTAATATTAGAGTATTATAGAATTTACAGTACAGAAGGAGGCCATTCGGCCCATCGAGTCTGCACCGGCTCCTGGAAAGAGCACCCTACCCAAGGTTAACACCTCCACCCTATCCCCATAACCTAGTAACCCCACCCAACACTAAGGGCAATTTTGGACACTAAGGGCAATTTATCATGGCCAATCCACCTAACCTGCACATCTTTGGACTGTGGGAGGAAACCGGAGCACCCGGGGGAAACCCACACACGGGGAGGATGTGCAGACTCCACACAGACAGTGACCCAAGCTGGAATCGAACCTGGGACCCTGGAGCTGTGAAACTTAAATGAGTCACCCAGATGTTGGATTCACAGGGTGCCTGGGGCTCAACCTCCTGCCAAGTAGAGGGGCGTGAAGAGGGTTTCCCAAGTGCCTCCCCAAGCTTGAGGGAAAGGGGTGTCAAAGTGCAAGGGGGGGTGGGGGCCTGAAAGGGGGGGGGGGGGGGGGGGGGGGGGGGGACACATCAGGGCCACCGGTCAAAATGGCCCTCCACTCTGCAAGAAGCCGTTCTGATCCCTCCAACAGCGGCATTGGTGGAGAGAAACTCACCGTGATTAAACAAAATAGGAAATGCTGTTAGATAGCGGGATGTTTCTCGGCGCTTCAGCCACCATGGAATACCCTGTAAACGTGAGTTCAAGTCTGCTGAATCGTGTCCACAAACTCTACCTCCAAGAAGAACAAGGGTAAAACAAATTCCACTGCAAGTTCCCCTCAAACTATACACCATCCTGACTTGCAAATATATCACTGTTGCTTCTTTAACGCAGGATGAAAAGTCTGGAACTCCCTTCCCAACAGTACTGCTTATGTGCTGACATCAGAGACTGAATAACAGTAAGATCCGTTGTTGTGATAAAGAAAGACTTGAATCCTGGAAACTGAATCCACTTATTATCTTGGTCAATCCGTATTGGTATTTCTAATCAACCAGTCCTGAATTCTTGAATACTCTGTGGGTTAAGTCAGTTAAGGGAAGAGTCTGAGTGAAAAAGAAAAATCAGAATGACCAGGTACTGAGAAAGTGTCCAACAGCACTAAAAGTTCAGGGTTAAGGCTCAAAGAATAGAGGAGAGATGAAGAAATACCTCGCGCAATGGGTCATTAGGACAAATAGCTATTGAGAAGGAAGAATGTAAAAGAATTCACAGAGAGGCAAAGATTAGGTGAAGAGCTTGCATGCCACAAGTGGACAATCCCAAAGGTGTCATACCATACTATAATTCAGCAGCAATAGATGGGGAATAGGCTGGAATGATGAGTGGTTTACAGTCAATATCTTGGGTCTTATGGGAATATCAAGCGGATTATATTGGTTGGAGATTTAATGTGATTCCCTAACATTGGAGCACAGTAGGTTTTGAGTGCTTCACTTCACTACGAGGTCTCTAATCCAAGTGCAGTAATCCAAGTGTAGCTACACTGACTGAACTCAGTACCTGCCTAATCCAGGTGATAACATTCAACAAGAAACTGGATATTTTGAGAAGGAGAAAGCTGCAGGCCAATGTTGAAAGAGAAAGTGAAAGTGAGAAATGGGATTGCCTTGGAAAGAGCTGGCACAGGCACAATGGGCCAAATGGTATTAACGGCAACTGTTCAAGATGGTGGCTCACCATCACCTACTCAAGGACAATTAGAGGTGAGCAATAAATGTGGTCTTTGCCAGTAGCTTCGGTACATCTTGTAGATAGAGAGCATGCTATTCGGCTGCATCACAGCCTAGTATGGAAACTGATCCAAGATCGTAAGAAACTGCAGAGCGCGGTTAACTCAGCCCAACGCATCACACAAGCTTGCCAGCGCAAATTGATTCTGTATACACCTCCTGCTGCCTCAAGAAGGCAGACAGCATTGTCCAAGACCCCCTCCCTCCCCCCCACCCAGGCATTGCCTTCTTCCAGACCCTTCCATCAGGCAGAAGGTACAGAAGTCTGAAGGCACGCACATCCAGACATAGGAACAGATTTTTCCCCACAGCTACAAGACTCCTCAACGACTCCCCCTCGGACTGATCTGTTCCCTGTAAGAACACTATTCACGACGCTCTATGCTGCTCTCGCTCATGTATTTGCTCTGTTTGTCCCTTGTTCCGCACTGTAACCAATCACTGTTTGTCGATGTACCATTTGTCAATGTTCTCTGTTGATTATTCTTTTTGTCTACTATGTACATACTATGTACGTTCGCTCGGACGCAGAAAAATACTTTTCACTGTACTTCGGAACATGTGACAATAAGTCGAATCAAGTTAAATCAAAACAATTTTTAACAATTTTTTGCGATAGAGTAGCAGTAGTTTGAACCTGGTTCATACTGTACCAAGCTGGAAATACCAGGTACCCAAAAAGAGTTTAATTTTCCTTACAACAAATTTTTAAAAAATAACAAAATGTGAAATTTAAAAGGTCATTAATTTTAGTTGGGCGTTGTGGGGCAGAAAGAACAATGGGATGGCAGGAATGCGCACAGATGACCCACAATGGATCTCTTCAGTAAAATAAAAACAACTCAAACTTGCAGTAGATAATAAAAACAATTGCACAATTAGTGCTGGATTACGGGTAGTTCTGTGATGCAGATTCACTACATTGAAGCTGTCTGAACTCATTTCACTTGGGGCTTCGCGGCTAATAGATAAAATAAACTTTTACTCTATCAGCTTGGATTGGACTTGAACTGGGGGCTCAGAGGTGAAGGTAAAGTGTGTTAAAATAATGCACCATCCATTTCACTGAACTTAAAAATTTAAATTAGATTTTTGTTTAAATCACCAAAATGTATGGTGACCTTTGCTACCCTGCTAATGGGCATGTTCTTACCAGATTTCACTGCCATGCTGTCTGTGGTGTCAGCTTAATTGAAATAACTGGAACCGTACTTACCACAGGGTTATGCACGATTACAATTGGATGCCCCATAGCTGTCCTGTCATTATTTTTTTTCCAACCGACAGAGGAAATGAGGATGCTGCATTGCAAATACTCAAAATATATTTGCAGCAACAATGTGGATCAATTTCATGAACACTGTACTGTGCTCATGCCACTGACCTGGACTGTTCATTCTTCAATAGTTGGCTGCCACTGTAAAAACTGCAAAATCTTGAAAACAGAGGAGTTTAGGCAGGACAAGTTTTTTTTAATTTTCTCTCAGATTTCTTTTCTGTCTTCCCCTCCTAAAAGCAGAGATTATTTTATTGGACTCTGAAGAATAGAGATCACTCTCTGATATCTTATCCAAAATTGTCATTATTCACGCAATATCCTCAACAGTCAATGCTGGGCTATTGGGCTATATTGGACACCATAGCAAGGTTCAATTATGTCTTTAATCAACATCCACAAACACGCATCTCCAGCAAAACCCACTGGCCGATATTTCTATACCTAACCCATGGGCAATGCAGCCAATTGTAACCCAGTTTACCATCACAGGCTGAGGAATCAAACCCAATCAGCATAGCTCAAAGATAGCAACTTTTTCTCAATGCCATCATAGAGTCCTCAACTACAATCAACAACTGTAGAGTGGTGCAGCTTTACATATCTTCTATTATATGACCCAATGACTGTTATCTTGCAAATAAGCAAAAATTAATTTAACGTTATGGTCTTATCAGAATCGTCTACAATATGGAAAGAAAGGTAGACATTCTCGAAAGGTGGTGGGGGTAAGGTGGTAGCTGAGAGTTCGCTGTGAATCTGATTTTGTGAAGTCTATAGAAAGCAGGGAAAAGGGCGATTATCCATGGAATATTAAGGGTTGGCAAACATTGTTTAGTAGCTGATATCTCTTTCTTCTACAGATAATGTATTCACCTTCAAACCTTCTATTTTACTTTAACGTTCATGTCACTAATTTCTGCTAATTTCTTTCAATTTCCCTCATCTTTTCTGAAGCTCTTGACATGTGCAAGGCTATTTGTAGACACGGAGATTAAAAACTTCAGCGAAGCCTAAGAAATGGTATAAAAGGGATAGGTTTCAGATTTCTGGGGCACTAAAGAAAATTAAGAGTAAGACAGGGGAGGGGCTCTGCTGAAGCAATAGTGTCCTCTGAATTGAAATGGCACCAACACCATTGCAGAAAGAATTAACAAGTTATTAAGATGATATTTAAAATGGTACAGCAGAGGGAAAGAACAAATAACAATACAGCACAGGAACAGGCCCTTCGGCCCTCCAAGCCTGCGCCAATCACATGTCTTGTCTAGACCAACCGCCTGTATCCTTCTATCCTTCTGTTCATGTGCCTATCCAGATACGTCTTAAAGGTCGATAACATATCTGCCTCAGCCACCTCACTTGGCAGTGCATTCCAGGCCACCACCGCCCTCTGTGTAAACCCCCGCCCCCACACTTCTCCACTGAATCTTTCCCCCCCTCCCCTTAAACTTGAGCCCCCTTGTAATTGTCATTTCCATCCTGGCAAAAAGCCTCCAACTGTTCACCCAATCTATACCCCTAATAATTTCATAAACTTCTATCAGGTCGCTCCTCAGCCTCCGTCTCTATAAGGAGAATAATCCTAGTTTATTTAATCTCTCCCCAGAGCTAATACCCTCCATACCCGGCAGCATCCTGGTCAACCTTTTCTGTCGTCTCTCCAAAGCCTCCACATCCTTCTGGTAGTGCAGTGACAAGAAATGGACGCAGTATTCAAAATGTGGCCTAACCAACGTTCTATGTAACTGTAACATAATTTTAGAGCTTTTATACTCGATACCTCGTCCTAGGAAGGCAAGCATGCCATATGCTCTCTTTACCACCATTTCCACTTGTGCTGCCACTTTTAAGGATCTGTGGACCTGCACGCCCAGATCTCTCTGTGTCTCTATGCTCCTGATGGTTCTGCCATTTATTTTATAGCTCCGACCTGAATTGTATCTACCAAAATGCATCACCTGCATTTGTCCGGGTTAATTTCCATCTGCCATGTCTATATCCTGCTGTATTCTCTGACAATCATCATCATTATCCACAACCCCTGCAATCTTAGTATCATGCGCAAACTTGCTAATCAGACCCGTTACGTTTTCTTCCAAGCCTGGCAGAGGTCCCAGTACTGATCCTTGCGGAACACCATTAGTTACAGACCTCCATTCGGAAAAACACCCTTCCACTGCTACCCTCTCTCTTCTATGGCCAAGCCAGTTCTGGATCCAAAGAAAACAAGAAAGAGTAAAGCTGGGTAAGTTGATTACTGGAGCTTCTGATTTTAACTTTAGTTAAAGAGTTGCAAAACAGGGAGGGCTAATAAATTCAAAAGGGATAACATTATTTTATAGATGGAAAATAGTTTAACATGATTTGTGTTGCTGAGCAGCACCAGGAAGAATTCAGGTGACCACAGCACACAGAAACAGGCAAGTGCAAATTTACATAATCATAAAAGCAAATTATCTGGCTACTTATCTCATTGCTGTTCTTGGGACTTTGTTGAGCATGTAATTGCCATTATTCTTCCTATTTTATGACAATGATTAAACTTAAAAAATACATAAAAGGATGTGAATGCTTTTGAACCTGTCCTGAGGTCATGAGAGATACATATAAATGTAAATTATTTTCCTTAGTACATTTAAGAACAAAAACAAAGAGGGAAATGCACTCACAGTAAATTTTCAAGACAATCGAGGAGCAAAAGGACAACCCAATATCCAGTCATTTAAGTGCAAAACCCAGGAAATATAACAATAAGATCCCCTGGCTTTTGGAAGTGGACACTGTTATGTATTCAAGTAACACTTTTAGGTGGTGAAATGTCACATGATACGCAGTGACATCAGCGGAGAGTTTTCGCAGACGTTGGGGGAGTTCACCATCTTACTCTGCAGCAGCAACGTCTCTTAATAAATCCTGCACAAAGTTTTTACGAACTTAAAGCATGGCACTTCTATTTCTTTTTCCAGCAACAACAAATATATAACTGAAGTTAAAACAGTTGACGAGGATTCAGGCCGTAAACAACCATCGAAGAAGATTTGGGGCCAGAAAAAAAATAATGAATACTGATTAGAGCCATAAACAATCATCGACAAAGATTTGGAGGTCTGAGGAAAACCATTGTTGACACTTGGGCTAAAAATCATCAACAAGTTTGTGACAAATAGAAAAAATTAAAAACCATTGAGATTGTGGAGAGGCGCAGCGATTCAACTGTCAATCAAGACAGCCACGAGTGCGAAATAAGGGTTTCGAAAATTAATCGGGACACAACATTTTGGGTTAATGAAAAGCTCAACAGGAACACTATCAAGTTGGAAGTGGATATGGGTACTGCTGTATCACCTGAGACAATATACAATCAGAAGCTAAAACATCTATTTTATAGTCATCAGATGTTGTCCTGAGGACATACACCAAAGAGGTTGGACGGGATTGTCCAATCCCACGGCAGAGTGTCCACGCCGTTGTAAACATCGTCGCGTTTTACAACAGTGTAAACGGGCCACTCCCACGACTAATTCGGGCCCCTCCAGGAGGCCAGCATGGCACTGGAGCGGCTCGCACCGCTCCAGCTGCAGATCCCAGCGCAAAATGTGCGCTGCAGTATCCAATGCACCGTCCCCGACGCAACATGGTGCAGGACAACAGGGGCCGGCACGTAGGAAAGGAGGCCCCCAGCCACAGAGGCCGGCCCACCAATTGGCGGGCCCCGATCGCGGGCCAGGCCACATCGGAGGCCTCCCCAGGGTTGGACCACACCCACCCCCCCCCACCCAAAAGGCCGCCACCCGACCCTTGCACGCTGAGGCCCCGGCGTCCCAGAGCAGGTTAGAATGGCGCCGGCGGGACTTGGCTCTTTTCTTCTGGCTGCTCGGTCCATCCGGGCCGGAGAATCGGTTGGCCGGCCGCGTAGAGCGGCCCGCGACCGGCGCCGCGCCAACCACGCCGGCGCCAATTCTCCATCCCGGGGTCGGAGAATAACGCCCGTTGTGCCACTGAAGGGGTACATCAAGGTATATGAGGAAGGTAATGGTCAAAAAGCAGAGTTTACTTTCCAAGTTATGCAAGAAAACTTTCCAGCATTGTTTGGTAGATCATGGTTGAAGAAGATAAGGCTCATCCGGGCCATCATGAACCAACTTATTGTTTCTACAAATGATCTACAACCACTTCTGAATAAGTATGCTGAGTTATTTGAAGAGTCATTTGGAGTGGGAGTGAAACCCAAGATCAAGGCAGACATGTTGGAGTAAGGAGAATAAATGCAAAAATTGTGGTAACGTAGGCCATATCAAGTGTTTTAAAGTGTCCTATGCCATCTGACCGAAAGCGGAAGAGGAACTTGAGAGTTTAATTGGGACAGAAGTCATTGAACATGTTGCCACAAGTGATTGGGTGACACCAATTGTTCCTGTGTTAAAGAGCGATGGTTCAGTATAAATATGTGGGGACTTCAGAATGAAAATCAGCCCTGACCATTATCCTCTACCGCTTCTAGAAGATTTTTTTGTTAGACTCTCAGGAGGCCAACATTTTGCAAAAGAGATCTTTCTCAAGAATATCTACAGATAACTGTGGCTGCAGAGTCACACCTGTTATTAGAGTAACACATCAAGGTATTTTCATTATTGGAGAATATAGTTTGGCATAACTTCGGTACCTGCTCTTTTTTAGAGATCTATGGATCAAATACTGAGTGTGCTATCTGGTGTATTGTGCAATGTTACCTGGATGACATTCTTATTGCAGGTTCAAATGAAGAACATGTAAACATTTGGAAGCTATTCTTGCATGTTTGCAAAATCAGAATCTTAGAGTCAAGAAAGGAATGTGAATTTTTAAAGTTTTCTAACAACTATCTGGGTTATATCATTAACAAAGACGGTTTACATAAAAAACCAAAGAAGATTGTTGAAATCCTAAAAGCGCCATGTCTACAAAATGTGACGCGCTTGAGGCCATTTTTAGGATTGCTGAATTATTATGGCAAATTCATTCCTAACTGAGCAACAAGGCTGAAGCCATTACACACTTTTTTTTGTGTCAAACAAGCTTGGCACTGGACCAAAAAATGTGAAAATGCTTATCCAAATGTCAAAGAAGTTTCAAAGAAATTGGAGTTATTGGTCCATTACAATCCAAAGCTGGGGTTACAGCGTGCTTGCAATGCATTACCCTATGGGGTTGGTGCAGTTGTCGAGCCCATAAGCTCTGAAGAGAGGAATGCCCAATAGCTTTGCTTCTAGAACATCAGTCCAACTATGCTCACCAAGAAAAAGAAGCTTTGCACATCAGTTTTGGAATAAGAAAGTTGCACCATTACCTTTATGGACATCATTTTACACTTTTGACTGACCACACACCCTTAACCACAAACGTTGGGCCGTATAAGGGTATTCCTGCATCAGCTGCTAGCCGATTGCAAAGCTGATCTTTGATCGTGTCGGCATACGGATTATGACATCCGGTATGGTAAGCCAGTGCAGCACGCAAATGTGTATGCTTTATCTAGACTGCTGCTACAAGTCAAACAAGATCAGTAAGGCAAACAAGAATCCGCTGAAAATTTTGTAAATATCTTGGGCCAGATTCTCGATTTCTGAGCCTAAGTGTGAAGGATCTGTGGCGTTTTACGTGAAAAAAAATCAGCGGCCCCCCCTCACCGATCCTGCAACCAGTGAGGGGCTAGCAGCCACACCGCGTAAAATCCCCGGCGTCCATGAAATAACAGGCCGGAGAATGGCTGGGTCAGTGGCCGCGCCATAAAACATGGTGCCGGCCATTCGTGGACTGACCTGTCAGATAGTGACCCCCCCGGCCAGCAGGATGCCTCCCACCCGACTGTAGCGGCGCTGGACACTGTCCGCAGCTGCCACATCGGGTTCCCGCATGGCTGAGGCCACACGTCAACAGCGCGGTCAGGAACCTGGCCCATCGGGCTGGAGCACAGGGGGAGGGCCTTCATGTAACGTGCTACGGCCATCCCAATGGCATGCGGCACGCACCGCAATGATGTTGTTTCGGAGTTGACGCCACCCTCAATTTTGGCATAAAAAAAACATTCTCCGTCTGATTGCAAAATCCCGCCCCTTATATCTCTCTTGCATTGAAACGTACTGGTAACTCCATCTAAACTATAAAGCTTTACAAGAACCAATGCAGTCATGGGGAAGGTTATGGATTTGATCGAAAAAAGCACTTTAATAAATGTGCATCAAAAGAATCCAGATCTCAAGCCCTGCATCACTGGGTGAATGGAGTTGACAGTTCAAAGTGGAGTTTTGCTGTGGGATATTTGTGTGATCAGTCTGTTGTGTTTACGAAATAGAATCCTTGAACTACTACACGAAGGTCATCCTGGTGTGGTTAGACTGAAAGAGATGGCACGTAGCTAATAATGGTGGCTGGGACTTGGTGCCAAAGTTGACGAAAGGTGGTGTGATTCCAATCCTGTGCTACATTAAGGAATACTCCACCTCTGCAACCGCTGCATCCGTGGCAATAGCCGACACAGCCATGGCAGAAAATTCATGTTGACTGCTGATCTAATTGAGGGATTGGATTAGATTGGTTTATTGTCACGTGTACCGAGGTACAGTGAAAAGTATTTTTCTGCAAGCAGCTCAACAGATCATTCAGTACATGGAAGAAAAGGGAATTAAACAAAATTCAAGAAAATACATGAGAATACATAATAGGGCAACACAAGTTATACAATGTAACTACATAAGCATTGGCATCGGTTGAAGCATACAGGGTGTAGTGTTAATGAGGTCAGTCAATAAGAGGGTCATTTAGGAGTCTGGTGACAGTGGGGAAGAAGCTCTTTTTGAGTCTGTTCGTGCGTGTTCTCAGACTTCTGTATCTCCTGCCCGATGGAAGAAGTTGGAAAAGTGAGTAAGCCGGGTGGGAGGGATCCTTGATTATGCTGTCCGCTTTCCCCCGGCAGCGGGAGGTGTAGATGGAGTCCATGGATGGGAAGCAGGTTCGTGTGATGGACTGGGCGGTATTCACGACTCTCTGAAGTTCCTTGCGGTCCTGGGCCGAGCAGTTGCCATACCAGGCTGTGATGCAGCCCGATAGGATGCTTTCTATAGTGCATCTGTAAAAGTTGGTAAGGGTTAATGTGGACATGCCGAATTTCCTTAGTTTCCTGAGGAAGTATAGGCGCTGTTGTGCTTTCTTGGCGATAGCGTCGACGTGAGTGGACCAGGACAGATTTTTGGTGATGTGCACCCCTAGGAATTTGAAACGGCTAACCATCCCCACCTCGGCCCAGTTGATGCTGACAGGGGTGTGTATAGTACTTTGCTTCCTGAAGTCGATGACCAGCTCTTTAGTTTTGCTGGCATTGAGGGAGAGATTGTTGTCGTTACACCACTCCGCTAGGTTCTCTATCTCCCTCCTGTATTCGGACTCGTCGTTATTCGAGATCCGACCCACTATGGTCGTATCGTCAGCAACCTTGTAGATGGAGTTGCAATTGGGGGCTAAGTTCCTAGTGATGGTTGATGCACACTCACAATGGGCAAGAGGTCAAAATCATGAAGTCCACAACAACTAAGCAGACAATTGAGAGACAATGTCAAGTATTTGAAAGGTTCAGAGGGCCGGAGCAACTTGCGAATGATAATGGGACTCAACTGACATCAACACAATTTCTTTTTTAAAAATTTAGAATGCCCAATTCATTTTTTCCAATTAAGGGGCAATTTAGCATGGCCAATCCACCTAGCCTGCACATCTTTGGGTTGTGGGGGCGAAACCCACGCGACACCAACACAATTTGAAGATTACATAAAGGGGATTGGTATTCGGCAAATTAAATCTGCTCTGCATCACCCAACAAACTACGAGTTCGCCAAACACTTTGTGCAATCGCTCAAACACGCAGTAAAGGTTTGGAGAGATCAAAGTTCTTTCCCCAGGCGTGTTAAAAATGTTTTAATGTCATATAGAAATTCCACGCATTCAACTAATGCAAAGCTCACAGACGATACTACTATTCAAAAGGAAATTGAGAACACAATTCAAGCTCTTCACACCACCTACAACTTCGGAAATTGTCAGGTGACAGCAGCAAACACAAATGGTTAGACGAGATCAAAACTTTGAAGAGTAGTCTTTAAACTTGGAGAATGTGTTTTAACTAGAAATTATACCAGTCGTGAAAAATGGACTCCAGCTGCCATTCGAGTCAAGGCACGTCCAATATCTTACACAGTTCAAATAGACTATGAATGAGTTTGGCTTCGGCATGCTGACCAGTTATTAGCTTCACAAAGTGAATGCACAGAGTCTTCACCAGAAATATTCCCATGTAAATGTATGGACAGTGGACACAACAGAGCTTTGGAACGGGTGCAGAGGAGATTTACAAGGATGTTGCCTGGTATGGAGGGAAAATCTTATGAGGAAAGGCTGATGGACTTGAGGTTGTTTTCGTTAGAGAGAAGAAGGTTAAGAGGTGACTTAATAGAGGCATACAAAATGATCAGAGGGTTAGATAGGGTGGACAGTGAGAGCCTTCTCCCGCAGATGGAGGTGGCTAGCACGAGGGGATATAGCCTTAAATTGAGGGGTAATAGATATAGGACAGAGGTCAGAGGTAGGTTTTTTACGCAGAGTGGTGAGGCCGTGGAATGCCCAACCTGCAACAGTAGTGCACTCGCCAACATTGAGGGCATTTAAAAGTTTATTGGATAAGCATATGGATGATAATGGCATAGTGTAGGTTAGATGGCCTTTAGTTTTTGACTTCCCATGTCGGTGCAACATCGTGGGCCGAAGGGCCTGTACTGCGCTGTATCGTTCGATGATCTATGATCTATGAACTGAGAATGACCACTGCAGAAAATACTGAATCTGTCACTACAGGCTGTGGAGGACAAGTCGCTGAGTGTCTTTAATGCAGAGATAGACAGATTCTTGATTAATAAAGGGATCAGGGATTACGGGGAGAAGGCAGGAGAATGGGAATGAGAAACATATCAGCCGTGATCGAATGGCGAAACAGACTCGATGGGCTGCTCCTATATCTTATGGTCTACAAAATCGTCAGTACAAATAGGGACAGATACTGAGTTAGTTTCTCAAAAAGTACCATAAACAAGTGAACAGGAAGACACTTCCATGATCTCAAAGATCTAAATTTCTGAATGTCGGATATTATCTAAAGAATACAGACATCCGCCAAAGAGACTGTCTTACTGATGTACATATGTATACACAACATGATATAATGTAATGAATATGCGGCGTGGGTTTCCCACTACGTTGTACCTGGCGTGGATCCTGCTGTGCCAGGTGCATAACGGGAGAGGCCCAACACAGCCTCTGCTCCGGCGTGGAATAGTACTGGTCTCCAAAAATGGAGACCAGGCCTGATGGCCGTGCCAGTGGGCTCAGAGGCCATTGGAGCCTCACGGGCAGTAGGGGACAGGACAAAGCAATGCCTGGGTCCCAGGTTGGCACTGCCAAGGTGCTGAGTCTGAGAGGGCTAAGCCTGTGAAAGGGAGGGGGTGAAGGGGGGAGGGGGGCGGTATGAAGGGGGAGGGTTGATGGAGCATATGAAAGAGCGTCATGATGGGAGGGATTGCGAAGGTGCCATGCAGGGTGACGGGCAGAGACAGAAAGTGGGCACTAAAAGTGGAGGGCCCTTAGCTCAGCAACCTCATAGTGGGCTACGCTCAGTTGCCGGGGTGGGGGAGGGGGAGGGGAGGAGGAGAGAGAGGTCCCTAATGTGCACAGAGATGGATGGATGGGTGCAGGGTCATCCTTGTGCCTGGGCAGTGGGAGGGGTGGGGGGTGTTGCTCATGTCTGTGGGGCCGCACTGTTCGTGGGTGGGCAGGCGGGTGGGGTGGGAGGGGCTCTCAAAACTTAACTTTGAGATCAGAGCACCCTTTCAAATCGGCGCCCCGATCTCCGAGGAGCCAGCCTTGCTGGCGGGTTTAGTTCACAACTGCAGAATAAAATACTACAGGCAGAATTTACCATGCAACCCGCCAGATGTTTTTCGGTGGCAGAGGTGGCCCACCAGCAGGATATTGTGGGTGGATTGCACCCATTGTGTTGGATCTGTTGTTGAAGTATTTAAAGAAAAGGTCATTGACACTAAAGGAATAACAGGAGAGGGGTATTATGTATTCAAGTAACACTATTGGCTGGTGAAATGTCAATTGTACACAGTCACATCAGCAGAGAAATTAAGTGCTGAGGAATCTGTCTCAAATGTTTAGAATCTAATAGAACATGGAACCAGAGTCCACGGCAGCCAAACGCAAATACTGGGAGCCAATTTGTAAATGCCAATGTGCCATTATTACTTAATTATGAATATATCAAGGAATTCATGACAGTCCAGGGGTGCACTGCTTGTTCAGCCTCTGGCACTAGACCAAATCCATCATGGGGCTTATGGGTCTGAAAATGCACTGCGGTCTATTTGAACTCATCTGAGACCAATATATTGTGCTTCGATTGATTTATTTATTCCCACTCTGCCAGGACCTCTGTGCTTTTATACAAATCAAGGACTGAGTCATATAGAGTAGAAGAGTCCTAGATTCAATTGTCACTCTTAGGTGACTTAGCTGATCTTAACCAGGCCATCTCAGTAGCTCTGAGCTGGGAACAGTGGAACAATGACATATGAAAGTACCAGCAACAGGTCAAAACAGCATCAGGGTCTGGTGTATTACTCCTCCCTACCCCAGTTGAGTAAGCTCACTGTCAGGGATCACACATGAATAATGGCTATATGTTTTAGCTTAAGCAGAATACACGGTGGCCAGAATTCTCCATTCTTTGGCGCCAGACAAATTCTCGGGTCCAACTGAAGTGAACGGAGTTTTGGCTGAGCATCAAATTCTCCGTTCTCACCGGCAGTTGTGGTAATGATGCAATCTCAGATCGGAGAATGCCAGCCAGTATCTGTGGAACTGTATCCCAAGAAGTAGAATTCCTTTAGGAGTTGAGACATTGGCAGGAGACAGGAGACATTGGCAAAAGAGAAGGAAAAGTCAATTCAATAAGTCAGAGAGCGGCACGGTGGAGCTGTGGTTAGCACTGCTGCCTCGCGGCGCCATGGTCCCAGGTTCGATCCTGGCCCCGGGCCACTGTCTGCGTGGAGTTTGCGCATTCTCAACTCAAAACCAAAGTAGATGAATTGGCCAGGCTAAATTGCCCCTTAATTGGAATTTGTTTTTTAAATGCTATAAGTCAGTTACATTATGGAGTAATTTTCCTCATATTTGGACATATATCTATAAAATGATAGGTAAACCAGATGAATACAATGTAAGGATTGACAAAGTTGTAAGTTTGGATATTCCTTGTAAATATTAGTCCAAACGTAAACAGACTCCCATCGACCACACTCTTTAGTAATGCAACTTCTTTTTTTTAAATTTAAAGTACCCAATTAATTTTTTACAATTCAGGGCAATTTAGCCTGGCTAATCCACCTACCCTACACATCTTTGGGTTGTGGGGGTGAAACTCGGCGCCGTGAGGCAGCAGTGCGAACCACTGCCCCACCGTGCTGCCCCTGTAATTCAACTTCTTGTTCATTATTTTATTTTACAAAGCTGTGACTACCTGCTTGTGTACCACTGGAAAAAATAAAAATATGCATTCATATGCACATTTCATAACATCAGAATATGCGCTGTTATACATCCAGTGAAGCACTATTATAATGCAGGAAATGCAACAGCCAACTTATGCACAGCGAGTTCCCACGAACATAATGGGCGGAATTTTCTGGTTCCCCCGACTTGCTCTCCGACGGCAGAGATGCCTCACCATTGGCCTCCAGCGGGGTCTTCTGGTCCCACTGACAGCTACACAGCTTTACATGGCTCAATGGTCTTGCCTCCGGTGAACCCACCATGGTGGGCCACCTTCAGCAAGAATGGAAGATCCCGCTGGCGGGAAGTAGAACATAGAACATAGAACGATACAGCGCAATACAGGCCCTTCGGCCCTCAACGTTGCACCGACATGGAAAAAACTAAAGGTCATCTAACCTACACTAAGCCCTTATCATCCATATGCTTATCCAATAAACTTTTAAATGCCCTCAATGTTGGCGAGTTCACTACTGTTGCAGGTAGGGCATTCCACGGCCTCACCACTCTTTGCGTAAAAAACCCACCTCTGACCTCTGCCCTATATCTATTACCCCTCAATTTAAGGCTATGTCCCCTCGTGCTAGCCACCTCCATCCGCAGGAGAAGGCTCTCGCTGTCCACCCTATCTAACCCTCTGATCATTTTGTATGCCTCTATTAGGTCACCTCTTAACTTTCTTCTCTCTAACGAAAACAACCTCAAGTCCATCAGCCTTTCCTCATAAGATTTTCCCTCCATACCAGGCAACATCCTGGTAAATCTCCTCTGCACACGTTCCAAAGCTTCCACGTCCTTCCTATAATGAGGCGACCAGAACTGTACGCAATACTCCAAATGCGGCCGTACTAGAGTTTTGTACAACTGCAACATGACCTCATGGCTCCGGAACTCAATCCCTCTAACAATAAAGGCCATCACACCATAGGCCTTCTTCACAACCCTATCAACCTGGGTGGCAACTTTCAGGGATCTATGTACATGGACACCGAGATCCCTCTGCTCATCAACACTACCAAGAATTTTACCATTAGCCAAATATTCCTTATTCCTGTTATTCTTTCCAAAGTGAATCACCTCACACTTCTCCACATTAAACTCCATTTGCCACCTCTCAGCCCAGCTCTGCAGCTTTTTCTATGTCCCTCTGTAACCTGCAACATCCTTCCGCACTGTCTACAACTCCACCGACTTTAGTGTCGTCTGCAAATTTACTTACCCATCCTTCTGCGCCCTCCTCTAGGTCATTTATAAAAATGACAAACAGCAACGGCCCTAGAACAGATCCTTGTGGTACGCCACTCGTAACTGAACTCCATTCTGAACATTTCCCATCAACCACCACTCTCTGTCTTCTTTCAACTAGCCAATTTCTGATCCACATCTCTAAATCACCCTCAATCCCCAGCCTCCGTATTTTCTGCAATAGTGTCAGATAAACCTATCCAATGTGACAGATAAACTGTTTTTGTGATGTTGATCATGGAATGATTATTGGTCAGGACACCAGGTATAAGAGAGCCCCTGTTCCTCTTTAAAATAATGCCATGGGACATTTTACATCCACCTGAGGGGGTAGACAGGGTCTCCGTTTAATGTATTTTCCAAAAGATAGTTCAGCATTCCTCAGTCTAGAACAAGAGTGTCATCTTGATTTTTGTACTCAATTTCTGGAGTGAGGTTTGGAAGCAAGTGGACATATTAGCGAGAGGCAGCACGGTTTTGTGAAGGAGAGGTCGTGTCTCACTAACTTGATAGTTTTTCGAGTAAGTCACAAAAATGATTGATGCAGGTAGGGCAGTGGATGTTATCTATATGGACTTCAGTAAGGTGCCTCATGGCAGACTGTGAAGTCACACAGGATCAGAGATGAGCTGGCAAGATGGATACAGAACTGGCAAGGTCATAGAAGACAGAGAGTAGCAATGGAAGGGTGCTTTTCTGATTGGAGGGCTGTGACTAGTGGTGTTCCCCAGGGATCAGTGGTGGGTCCTTTGCTGTTCATAGTATACATAAATGTTTTGGAGGAAAATATAACTGGTCTGATTAGTAAGTTTGCGGGCGACACAAAGGTTGGTGGAATTGCGGATAGCAATGAGGACTGTAAGAGGATACAGTAGGATTTAGATCATCTGGAGACTTGGGCGGAGAGATGGCAGATGGAGTTTAATCCAGACAAATGTGAGGTAATGCATTTTGGAAGGTCTAATACAGGTAGGGAATATACAGTGAATGAACCCTCAAGAGTACTGACAGTCAGAGAGATCTAGGTGCACAGGTCCTTGGGTCACTGAAAGGTGCAACACAGGTGGAGAAGGTAATCAAGAAGGCATATGGCATGCTTCCCTTCATTGGCCGGGGGCATTGAGTATAAGAATTGGCAAGTCATGTTGCTGCTGTATAGAACCTGAGTTAGGCCATACTTGGGGTCTACTGTTCAATTCTGGTTGCCACACTACCAGAAGGATGTGGAGGCTTTAGAGAGGGTGCAGAAGAGATTTACCAGGATGTTGCCTGGTATGGAGGGCATTAGCTGTGAGGAGAGGTTGAATAAACTCGATTTGTTCTCACTGGAATGACAGAGGTTGAGGGGTGACCTGATAAGAGGTCTACAAAATTATGAGGGTGGATAGTCAGAGACTTTTTCCCAGGGTAGAGGGGTCAATTACTAGGGGGCATAGGTTTAAGGTGCGAGGGGCAAGGTTTAGAGGAGATGTACGAGGCAAGTTTTTTTTACACAGAGGGTAGTGGGTGCCTGGAACTCGCTACCGGACCGGGAGGTGGCGGAAGCAGGGACATTAGTGACGTTTATGGGGCATCTTGACAAATACATGAATAAGATGGGAATAGAGGGATGCTGACCCTGGAAGTGTAGAAGATTTTAGTTTAGACGGGCAACATGGTCGGTGCAGGCTTGGAGGGCCAAACGGCCTGTTCCTGTGCTGTACTTTTCTTTGTTCTTTGAGACTTGAACCTGTAACCTTCTGATTCAGAATCAAAAGTGTTACCAACCAAGCCATGGCTAACTCTTATAATATTGAATAACTTTCTTATTTGGTAGAAGTTGGCTTCAAAACGTACAAGAGTGTAGATAAAAGCTATTCATTTTTGCAATAACCAGACATTTTGAACATTTTTAAAGTAAAGAATAAAACAGACTGCCAACTAATGGAACCAGACTAACAGCAGTGATTATGCTTGTGCGTGCTTTATGACCTGATAATTTCAAGATAGATGACTCGTTTTGCACGCCAGATATGGCAGTGGCTTGAAAGTATAAACTAACTATAGACAGAATTACTCAATAAATAGAGAAACTGCCAGATGGGAGGGGACTGGAGGCTAAAGCCTCATCACTAACCAGTTTGTTCAGCCTACAGTAATAAAATATGTTGTAATATGTATATAGTAATAAAACAGATGGCATTCTATCCAAGATGGCGCCGGAATATGGCGACTCTCTGCAATCTCTGTCCCCTGTCCCTTTTCTTTTATCTCCTCAGTGTACTGACCTACTAAAATTATATTCCTCTTCCTATATAATTACTTAAAAAAATTAATTTAGAGTACCCAATCGTTTTTTTTTCCAATTAAGGGGCAATTTAGCTTGGCCAATCCACCTAACCTGCACATCTTTGGGATGTGGGGGTGAAACCCACGCAGACATGGGGAGAATGTGCAAACTCCACACGGCCAGTGACCCAGGGCTGGGAACCCAGGTCCTCAGCGCCGCAGTCCCAGGCTATCCACTGCGCCACATGCCGCCCTTCTTCCTATATAATTACTACCGATATTCTTCAATATTTTCTTACAGATCTGAGGCCGCACTGTAACTAATCACTGTTTGTTAATGTACCATTTGTCAATGTTCTCTGTTGATTATTCTTTTGTCTACTATGTACGTACATAGTTCCCTCGGCCGCAGAAAAATACTTTTCATTGTACTTCGGTACATGTGACAATAAATCAAATCAAAAATCAAATCAAATGTTTCATTTTATTCCTTATTATAGGTAAACTATTAATGCGACGGGAGCCATTTTAGCTCGCTTGGCTAGACAGCTGCTTCATGGTGCAAAGCAAGGCGAGCAGCAGGGGTTCAATTCCCGATCTGGCTGAGGTTATTCATGAAGGTCCACCTTCTCAATCTTGCCCCTCGCGTGAGGGGTGGTGATCCTCAGGTTAAATCAGTACCAGTCAGCTCTATCCCTCAAAGTGGAACACAGTCTTTGGTCATCTGGGATTATGGTAACTTTATCTTTATCTTACCAAAGTGAAATATAAATATGCTCCTTTATGATTAAGTCAGTAAAGGCAGCTTACAGCATATACTGCTGAAAAAAAGACAGGTAATTCAAACAAAAAGCACAAGGCTGGAACACATTCCTTTTGTTTGCATTACCTGGAGGTTGAGGAGGCTATAATTTCCTGCTGCTTTCTCCAAGGCAATGCCTCAGTCAATTTGAGTTGCTTGCCAACCATTTGGTACCTTTCCCCCCTGTAACATGAACTGTAGTGATCGTTTGACATGGAGCATTCTTGCATTTGTCCTGATAAGTGCAAGATGGAAAGCTTTGGCAACATGTCTCTCCTTTCCGCAATATTCAAGTTCTGTTCTAGCAAGTGACGGTTTATAACAGGGGTGGGCAAACTTTTCCGTGCAAGGGCCACATTCAGAAATTCACAATTTTAAAGGGTCGCATAGTATATTAAGTAAAATAATTAATATTTAAAATAGCCAAAATAAAAGGTTTTTAAAGAAAAAAAAGCAATTAATTTTTATTAATTAATATTTTAAAGTAGAAACTTTACATGAAACACATTTATTTGAAAAACAAAGTAACTCAGTTTAAAGGAAAAAAAGCAATTAATTTTTATTAATTAATATTTTAAAGTAGAAACTTCACATGAAACACATGTTGTGCCGAGCAATGGTCATCCTACTCAAGTCAACGTATCCACCCTATACCAGTAACCCAACAGCCCCCCCCCCCCCATTAACCTTAAAATAAAAAAATAAATTAAAAACATTTTTTTTTTTAAAAAGATTTTTTTTTTTAATGACTTGATCTTGGTGGGCTGCATAAAGACCTTTGGCGGGCCGCATGCGGCCCGCGGGCTGTAGTTTGCCCACCCCTGGTTTATAACATATATAGTTCGTTGGACCACACAACTCGGAGAAGGCCCACTTTTGGTCCCTCGTATATGCTGAGAGACTATACAATTAACCTCAGCAACACTCAGGGATAGGAAGAAAAAAAACAAGCCATGAATTCTGTTGGAGTTCACTAACCAATTACTATTCAACTGGAAAGTGAAAACGTGTGAGATTTAGTAAAGGATAAAATTCACTTAGGCTGCAATGCTCCCCACAATAAATAGTCAACTCTCACTTTCACAGCCACTTGGATGAGGTAACAAGGGCAACAGGTGCCCTTGTATGAGTTCAGCATCTTCCGGAACGAAGCAGAAAACTGGAGGGAGGAGGTGGTGATTTGACAGCAGAACATTGGTGCTAGATTTGAATACCTAGTCTGCTTGTGATTCTCCTGTCAATTAAAATGAAGAGGGGAAAATTGCAATCTGGCCATGCACAAGCCTAGGAATGGAAAATCAGAATAAAGTGGGAACTTATTGATGATAAATTATTTTTAAAATGTTTGTTTACAAGCAAGAAGATGTTTAGTAAAATGTTATTTCTTCACAATGGAGGATTCAGTATACGGAGTATATTCTATAACTTGCAAACCAAAACAACTGTATTTCATTTGTTACTAACATATCAGAATTAACACAGCTTGCATATGGCAACAGGAAACGTAGTTGTGCAAAGATATATACAAACATGTATTAGTTTAGATTCATTCTCTTTTTTCTACAACTACATAACAAATGGTAAAAACATGCTTTCATCATGGAACAGTCTACACATCAATTGGCACATACACCATGGGATCGTCTATGGCAAATTGTTTGTATATTTTTTCCAGCTAGTTGATTAATATGTTATAAATCTTGGAGTCTAGCCTGTCAAATGAAAAGCAGGATTACATCCAAATCTGTCAAGATTAGAAAAACTTATCTTGTTCTGCTGGAACAGTATCATTGTTAAGATTCATATCAAATCTTGCAGAGCTATCTCATATTTCTGAAAAATGTCTCAATTTCAAAAAGTTTGTTTTGATAAATACTGAAAACATGTTAACATTTTCAAAACATTATCAGTTTTTTTATCCCAAGACACATGCATTTTAAGATAACACAAAACAACCTTCTTCTGCTTTAATATCATGACAATTATATAGTTACAGAAGATCTGTATAGCGTAATTATTTCAATATTTCAATGCACAACACAATTCATAATGAATACATATCTATATACCTGAAATCCATTGTTCCTGGGTTTGAGGTGTTCACTTGCTGATTGCTCTCTTACAAAGAAGCGTGGCAAATGTCTCAGTGCTCTATTGCTGACCCTGCTGATCCCTTACTGTCCTATTTAGATGGCAATCCTTGAATCAACACTGTTACTGGTTGAGATTTCTGTTTACACCTATTTAAACGTATATTAAATTGCAATCTGTTAATCAGATAAAATGGATGTGTAGGGCACAAGGCTAAATACAGAAGTACCCTGTCTGGAGCTCCCACCTTTAATGAAATCAGTTTTTAACAACTCTTTTTTGTTAAATACAGCTGGTGTCAGGAGGATGCGTCCAACTCATAAAGCACACCAATGACAATGTACAGTGGCAGTAATACAAGGACATAGTTCATCATGACATTTCTAGCTATTCCCAACTGATTAGGGTCATTATGTTGGAGGTCTGATTTATGTTGTCATTTCCTCTCACCGATCCTACATCAATGAATCTTAATGAATTGGTAAATAAGGGTGAAGATTACACTCTATGACACAGAAACATTCCTCATTCTCAACATCAAGATTTATGTAGCCAATTAGTGACTAACAGAGAATATTGGTTGGCAGAAAAATAATATTCTTTATGGGACAACAAATAAAAGTCCCCCTCTAAAGGACATGGACACAAAACAAGTTCATAAAATGTTGTTTTCCTGGCAGATACTTATTACAAAAAAAAAGGAATGGAAAAGAATATGAAAATGATTTGGCAAAAAGTGCTTAACCCCTTTTTGTGCTAGAGGCGGCAATGTTTTAAATACAAGACACCTCCACCTATTAAAAATCTTCAAAATAAACACTTGGTATATAATGAGTTCCTTTATCTGCTACATATTGTATGTAGCTTTAGTGCGGTATGCCTACTCTCCACATCAAACAACCATCACCACTACTAGAAAGTGGGCTCATCAGAAAGCAACTCAAAAGGCACTGTGTGAAAAGAAGTGGAAAATTAAAGCTGAAGCTGTCTAGGAAGGCTTTAATTTACTGGCGTGTACAGTATGCAAATGAGATTACACAGCTTAACTGCATCATTTATGTCCATAATAACGGCATCATCATTACAGGGCTCAAATTAAATTACACCATAATTAGCATATCAAAGTGATTGGTTAAAGTTTAAAACAAATACCCAATTTTGTTAATGAACAGCTGTAATTGTCTTGTACACTCCAATGAAAACATCCTAAACAAATATATGCTTAAGAATCAGTTTTTAAAATTCTAATGCTGAAGAAGCTACGAGAATCAAAATTGAAACAGTAAATTACCAAAAGGCTGATGATACAAAATTTAAAGATGTAGCTTTTCATTTTATTCACTAAAGAACCCATTAAACCATAAGCTCTGGAGAACTATGTAAATTATCTGCCTTTCAAGGTAGAGCTGGGGCAAATCCACTCCATCAACTAATGATGGACCTCATTACATGCAGAGAGTATTCATAATGAGGAAGCAGCCGCCCGCCATTCCACATTCTAACATAAATCCCTATGAAATGTTAATATCTCACTTCTAATTAGAGACTACCAAGTCCAAATGTGCCTTCATGGGTAATAAGTAGCAAAATAAATTTCTGTTTTAATAGTACGTTGCAAAAGCACCACATATATGTTTTTTATTAAGTAAGAACACTTGCAGTTTTTGCTTCCTTGCTGCTTTTGGTGACTACAAAATGCAATCAACTGATAGAAATGAAACCTTTGTCTTGCGGTAATGAATACAGAATCCTTTACCCAAGTCTAAAAAAATCAGTATTAGAAACCAGTTATCACGCAATGGACTGTCCAGCTGGAGTCATTAAAACAGCACTTCCACAATCACATGGAATCAACAACAAAATAAATACAGAATAGAAATAAAAATCATTGTACAAGGGAAAAAAGCAGGTTTTACACCTTAGCTAGTCACACCATCGTCTGTTTCAATTTAAATATTTTACTATAATTAGTGTATAATTACAACAGTAAAAACCATGTTTATTTTAACGACAGTAACTTTTATAAACTGGAAGGTATCTTGTCACCCAGTTACATCTTTCCACAATACATTTTACTAAAGCACCAATAATTTTAGTGCCAAGAATTGCTCTAATCTGAATGTCAATTCCTTGCAGTAATCAAACAGTGTAATTAAAGAAGAAACAAGGCATTCAGTCCTGCAGATTATCAAGAGCTGCAAGACGTACAGCTAAAAATCACATCCACAATAGAACAGCCTTTATCACATTCCTCTACACAGACAATCAGCATGAAGCACTACTTCTTTACGGAAAATCTGTTCAAATTCATATTGACAAGTTTATTATCAAAACCCCAAGTCCAACATAACTTAGCAAAACTGGACCTTGGAATCACAACCTTCTATCATACAGATTATCACATGTCTTCCACATGTGACTATTTTCTATGCAAAATAAAAGTTGAACTTCATTTAATACTATTCATTCATTTTGTAAAACATTAAGAAAAATGGAGAGGAAAAATGAGTTTCACAATGCACACTTTTCTCTCTTTAAACACAGCTATTTAATTTACTTTTTCCACTGACACAGGTCCTAGCAGCTAATTTCTCTTTCTAAACCTTCTCACACTGTAGGTCGAACCGTCAAGCGCTAGAAAGACAACCCTCCAAAAACCACTTGTCCCTCCCACAGTGTCCCATTGTGGAACAACCTACCTTTGTTCTAGCGTTATAGATAACTTGCGAGCTTCAGTAACATGAGGATTTTGGAACGGATGTGAGGTCTCAGATGAGTTGCAGGCAGATGAGAAAAGATGGGCATGAAAAAACTCAGCACTAGCTGACAGTCACTGCCAACACAAGCAAGTATTTACAGCACTATTTACACTAGAGTGAGTGCACCTCAGCCTGAACACGTCCAGAACTGATGGCATTTTTTTCCATAACTGGCAATTAAAACAAAACGCACAGCTCTGTGATTGTTTTGGCGACGGAGGACAATGATACACAAAATCAGTATTTAATCACTGGGATATGTCTTTGGTAAGTAGCATGAGGGGTGACAGAGGTTCAGGCCTAAATCAGCATGCTTACCTTAATATTCCTAATAAAGGGAACCTTCAAACCTCTACTCCTGATAACTCAACTGAGGTGTAAGCAGAGCTCCATCTCAAGCAAGCAGGCACTCGCTGAAAGCTCTTTACAGAGCAACAGAGACATAAGTGATTCACATGGCCAGACATATAAACTACAGCAGCTAGAGGGAACTGTAATGCTTGGGCAGCACGGAATAGCAGGTTTACACATACAGTGCCCAGTATCAGAGGAAGAGAGTTGCTCAGGATTTATGTGACACCTTTTTCCGGGAAGCCTTTTGTGGAATTGTACAGTTTGTTTCTTATTGTCCTCACTGTTGGCTCTAAACACAAGCTGCTAGAAAATGTTCCCCGTGGGGGCCCCCAGACCCTGTGTGCTGCCTTTACAGGGAGGTAACCATATTAGGATGTGTATGGTAAAGTAAACAATAACATAGTTGCAATGAAATGGAATTTTTTTCCAGCTAATGGTGTTTGTCAGTCCTCTTTTAGCCTTTCCCACTGTGCAGCTTTTTTGAAACACTGCTGTGTTTATGTAGGAAAATTTTTGTCAACTTAGGACAAGCTTCAGACCTTTATACAAAATAAACAAGTACAGAATCTAATAATGCTTTACTGTTGTGAGAGAAAATTATGTTTAGACCACAAAATCAAGAATGCAATGGTTCTATTATTCAATATAAGTGTTTTTTAAAAAATAACTACATTCATTCATCCACTTGCACTCCAACACACACACACACACACAAATCAAGGTTACAGCTTTAAAAATATGCTGTACATAAACTACTCTGGAAATTATTTCAAGTTAAAGGTGCACACCCCAACTACTGGGCTGGAATAAAACTTAATGCACCACACAGACATATCAGAATCAATAAATCAAGGTAACAAGTATCAGTTCATAAGTTCAAAAGCATGGTGGCCAACTCTCTGCATCTTAACGCTCAACCAGTAGTACCTTGACTATCCGTTCTTTGTATACAAGATCAGGTTTGGAAAGAGTATTTTTTCTAGCATCCAGATGTTTTCTTACACATGCATTGCAGGATGCTTCAGCCTTTTTAGTTGGCTGTGCAAGTACAAGCACAAAATATTAAACATTCCACCAAAATCAGAAGAGTGAGACAGCTAGATACTGCATTCCAAAATTAAGACTTTAAATATAAACAGTGAATCATGTCATGCTGGACTTTTGTTGCACCATTTAGATTCTCATAAAAGGCAATTTCTGTAAGCTAATAAACAATACAATACCATTCCAACTTCCAGTCCCTTTAGATGAGCATTACACACCAACTCGATTCTTGTTATATTTCATTAAACGTAGTACAGCTTGAATTATGATATTAAAATATTGCAGATGTGCCTTGAAGTCTAAAGCCATGTTTTGCAATCTGTGCTTAGCACTCAACTGGTGTTAATTTAACTGAAGCTCAAGAAGCAAAATGTAGCCAACTTTCCTTTTAAAAATATATCAGCAATAACTTCTACTACTGCAGCTTCACATAATAAAACATCCAGAGATGCCTCACGACTAAACAAAAATTGACAAATAACAAAAGGAGACATCAGAACAGATGATCAAAAGCTGGCTCAAAAGAGGTAGGTTTTAAAATTGTCTTAAAGAACGAGAGTGACAGAGAGATTTAAGGAGGAATCTCAACGGTCAGGGACTTGGCAACTGAAGGCATGCCATTGTGATGGAGTGATTAAAATTTGGGGTGCCCATGAGGCCTGAATTGAAGGAGTGCAAATATCCCACAGGGTGCAGGGTATGAGGAGGTTACAGAGATATAGCAGGGCAAGACTGTGGCGAGATTTGAAAGCAAGGATGAGAATTTCTCAAATCGTGACATTGTTTTAACAGGGGCCAATGTATAATATTAAATTACTAAATAGTATATTGCGTTATACCCTTGAAAATTCAGCGATTTTAAATGCAAAGGGCCATTTACATGGTTATCTAGTGATAAATTGGGAAAGTAGTAAGTTAATTCAACATCTCTTTTAACACACTCAGTTCCTTTCCATAAGGATAAAGTACAGGTAACACACACGCGAAGTTCATTGTAACAAGCTTGAGCCATGCACAGCCTACATTTGTTCTTTCCATCGTGGAAAGAAACAGCTCTCCATCCCTTTCCCCAACCTCTAATTTTCTTCAGCCAACATCAATAAAAATCTAAAGGGAAGGGGATAAACTGTTTGTCCTGCCTGTGGTCGTGAAAAAACCAAAGCCACCACTATTTTGACAGATCACAAGAAATTCTAAAGTTGTTTCTATTTTCTACAATCATTCTGAAGCAATGTGACATTCTATGTGTTCTCTTACTCCTAACGCAAGGGCCTTGGGGCTGTTTAGCTTGTCACTATGTTTAACTACTCCTCTGGAGCTACCGAAGTACATTACCGGTAGTTACAGCTCATGAAAAATACAGCGACAAAACTGCTAGTGGCAGAAACATTAAACTCTCTTGTTAGCAGCCACCCCCATGTGGCACTTTAGCACCAGCAAGTTGTTTATTATGTTCTGTGCCAGGCAATGGGATTAAATAAGGTTCTTAAGAATCAAAGTGTTATAAATACATGAAACAAAACAGGTAGCACAATTCATTCAGCCAAATTTTTTTTTAAAAACACTGCACGAGTGTTTTTCCCAGTATTTGGTTTTGTTCCTTGCTTGCATCTTAGATTTTTTTTTAATTAATAGATCAAGTCAATTTATTTCTAATGTTCTAATCTGGCAAGGTCGGATGGACAACAGCACTAATGGGTGCCTACATCACAAGCTTCTGCAGTCATTGCTTGATGGTTACATCACCGTTGCTATGGCACTTAACTGACTATTAATTTCTGACAAAAGGTGATTATGAAACAGACAGCTGAATTCCAAGTAGGTGTCTCAGCACAGCTAGAGGGTATAACATTTAAAATAAAAACGGACTCTACAGGCTTTCCAATTACTTTAAAACATTCTTCTGTGAATGATTATGCGTGTTTTTAGAAATATATATTGTGCATATATAATACATATACATACTTACTATCAGTACTTTCAAAAATTCTCCAATACTTTCTATTACTAAACCCAGTGTGCATAAGTTACTCATTAAACAAGCTTGCAAATTTCACAGAAGGTATCTCCTATAAAGGACAATCCATTTATTTACCTTCTTTTGAGTAGTAGTTGCTTATTTAAAGCAATCTTCTGTTACAACCACCTTTTGTACTCACTCTTCCTACCCTGGAGACAAAAAATGATAGAATCTGATTGGACGTTTGATGGTAGTTACCTTGTCTCAGCATTTCACTAGCACCACACAGCAAAGTATAAATACAAATAAAACAAAATGCTTCCAATTGTGCTTAATGGCAAATGACTTGCAGCAAAGTTAACAGAAACAATGAAGTCACAGGACGACTGCTTATCGGTACCAGCTAGTGCCAGGTATTCGCATAACAAGCCCAAGCTGCTATGTGTGTGTGAGAGAGAGAAACACAGCAGATGAAACAATTTTTCATGTGATTATGCTTTCTAACTCCAGATGCCTCTGGACTTCTTTACAGTGCAAATCACTTCATGTATCACTGAACTTAGCCATTTCTTCTTGTACTAGAAGTAAAACCCATGCATACAGATTACATGAGTAAAATCCTGCAACACAGTAGCAAAATAAAATGGGTGGAACCAGATGCCATCTGTCCTGGTTCACGCTACATGCTTCCATATTTATTAAATTAAATGGAAATACAAAATGAAAGGAAGCAAAAATAAAAAATCTGGTTTGTCTGGTGTGCCTGTGTACGAGCCCACAGCTTCTTCTCCCTGTGTAATCCTCAAACACGAAACATCAATGCTTGAGCGAGCTGCCCTGAAAAGCAATGCTTTCACTGCATACTGCCTTTCTCTTTGACTTCAAAGTTTAGTAACAGCAACTGTTTCTACTTTAAGATCTCAAGAGACATGAAAAGGCATCCAAGGTGAAATAAAACAAAATCTGGCAGAAATCTTGTCTTTTCAGGCCTAAAATTCTCAATAGTATCTCAAGCTTATCAGATATCTAGTATGGACTATTGGCCTTGGCCCCAAAAATTTGAACTGGAAAATGGTTGTAAATCTAAAATAGAATATATGAAGTATCATTTAACAATTTTATTTAGTTGTCACCCTATGAATATGCAGACACGTTAAGACAAGGGTGTGTTGTATCCAATTCCTGTGACATCTTTACTCTCACCTTCCTTTATTCTCTGCAAGAGACTGGCCAGTCAAGATATATGGTAGTTTCAATTTATTTTGCATGGAATTAACTTAACTTTTATGCAAGGTGGCTATATCAAAATGTAGTTTAGATGATTAAAAGCCACAACTGACTGTTTTGAATAGGAGCATTAAAATTTGCCTCTCGCAGATACGCACACACCTGCACAGTTAAATGCAAGGAAATTTCCCTGAACAGGACACAAGGTCTTATTTCTGAACAGGTGGCACGATCTGGACTGAATTCTGACCCCACTCCATTGAGAAAGTGGACCAAAATTTAACCTACTCAAAACCCCTTCACTTGCAGAGTTCAAATCAGGCCTGGATTATTTCTGCTTTGCCACGCACTGCTTCAAGAAATAAACTATCTACAGACTGTGAGCAATTACTCACCTTTTCTTGATTCTTGACAAGATTTTATTCATTGATGCTGCTTCAATCCATAACATCACCATTACACTTGCATTAAAGTTTGGATTTCATTGTTGAGAAAATTGTGTCAGCTCCTTTAAGAGTTCATCTTTTCTTACGGTCAATTTGCTACAATGATACTCGCAAACTGAGACCAGATAATCTCCGAAATTGCTCCGTCTGATCTCCAATATATAATTTAATGCACCTGAACCTTGGGTGTTGTGCAAAGGTGGCTTACGGTTGCAATAGATTCAGATGTATGCCATTATATTCTGAAAATAGACAGAACATCAACATTTTCTCAGCTCAACTACAAGAGGTACTCTTATATCTGTTTTGAATTTACTGGCAGCATTTTCAACTTTCATTAAACTCCATAGCACAAAAAGGACACGATCTACCAGCCACACTGCGCCCAAAAAGCAGCACACCACGGTAGAATGTGGCCAATAAAGGATGGGAGACTCCGTTCCCGGGATCTACCCGGCTTGCCATGTCGCGCGTTATCTAACGCAATATTACGAGACATTGGAATGTAAAGCTTGCCCACTGTGGGCGGGATGACCTTATAGCAAATCTGCATATTAGAGCGAGACAGTTAGGACGTAATCGAACATCCATGCTGCGCCTGAAAAGCAGCTTGCCGTAGTGTAACATGGCCGATAGAAACCAGGAAACCCCTCTCCCGGGATCTACCCGACTTGCAATGCCTTGTGAGATTTAATGCGATCTCGTGAGCTGTTGCGATATGGATCTCACCCATTGTGGGTGAGATCACCTGTAGGCAATTCTACATATTAAAGCGAGACAGCTAGTCTCATTTACATATTCTCAAATTACCTTAGGCATGGGATCAATCTCCTTTGCCTCGGAGACGGCGGGCGAGCGCCGATCAGTACTGGTCTCATGAAACTAGGACCAGACAGAACGGTACATGTGAGGGTCTCCCAAGGGATCAGAGGCCCCTAGATGCATGCCCTTTGGGCAGGGTGGTACACTGGCACTGCTGGCATTCTGGCGATTGGACCATGGGTGCCCTATGACAGTGTGGGGGGAGGGAGGGAGGTGCAGGGTACACCTATGGTGCGTTGGAGGGTTGGGGTCACAGAGATCGGGACATCTTTTAAAATTGCCATCCAATCTCTCACTGTACTGAGGTGTTCCGGTGAGCGGAGCTCCTCAGCGTAAAAAACAGGGCGATGAGTGGCCTTAGCTGCACAGTCCCTGCTGAGGCCCCTTATCTAACCAGTCACGTGAGATAGTGTGTTTCTCAGCACTGTGAGCGCCGGGAAGCACGCAGCTAAACACGCTCGTCATGGGACACATTTCCCATTTGGTTCAATCGCACCCTAAATATTTTTCTATTTGCAAAGTTCCTTGGTCCCGACCCCACTGTCCTTCCTAATTTCTAAATTCACTGCTGTGTTTTATAAGTACATTTAAATGTATGATGGTCTCCACTTGATGCACACTGCATGTATGGAACAAAGCTGCAGTGAATAAGTTGCAGAGCAAGGACTCAGTTGGTTCCTCCTTAACACTAATGCAAGTTTGCCAGCAGATACCTGCACTGTAAATTATCTGAAGTACAGGAGGGGAGTACAAATGTGGCACAGTGGAAATGTTTTTTTAGTTCTTGCGTAAAATGTTGAAACCAAACTCCCGCAGCTTGGAATCATACATCCAAAATAAGATACTACAAGCCTTTCTAAATTCAACAGAAAAGTTTCAGAGAGACATTGGGTGGAAATTTTATCATGTGTTTTTTTTTAAAGTGTTGCTATTCCAACTAAGACTTTTCAGTACCTGGGAGGGGTGGAAAGGACAAGACCCCACGGTGTCATGCTGGCAGCAACCTTGGCCCAAGAGTTTGGGGGTCCAACGGACACAGGACTGTCAGCATATAAACATTTTTACTATTGCAATTTAAATCACGAGGCTGAATGAAGCCATGCAAAAGGCAGTTCGAATTACAAATGCATCTCTTTGAGAAAGTAGCTCAATGCCACCAACAAAGTTGCAGGAGCATGCGCAAAGCTTATGTGCGCAAGTTTCCAGGTTCTCTCTCTTCCCCCCCCCCCCCCCCCCCCAACACACACACACACACACACACACACACACACACAGTGGGTTTAAGGGCTGGCGGGCAGGACAAAGCAGCAAGAGCTGAAAAATCCGTTTCCCGCCAAAGAAAAATGACAGTGGGAACGTGCGCTCCCGCCCATTGTGGTGGGTCGCCATATCCGCCAGAGACTGGTGTGAAACCGTTTTGCATCCTATTGATGGCTGGCCAGAACCATTCCCCTACCCACGTCCAATTTTCTGTGCTTCCAGCAAGATTTCACGCCAGTCGGGTATATATCCGGACCAAAATGGCATGCACATGTCAACATTACGTGCAAGAAGACCTGGGTCACTTCACAGAGATTGGAAGGGAAGATGTAGGTCAGCGACCATGAACTCTGGAACCCCATGTCCAACAGTGGGTGGGGCATCTACAATATGGATCTTCTAACTTCAGGTCCTTTCAGGTGGCAGATCCTCTCCTTCAACAGTGGGGAAGTTGATGTCCGGGCACCTTTAAAAATGGCCAGCAGGGTGCAAGTCATACAACCCACACTGCCACGCAAAATGACAGGGGACACCAACCGCATAATTAATTAGGCCATATCAGATGATATGGCATGAATTCTCACAGGTGTTAGCAGTGGGAAACACTCCCCATTCCCGCCACTACCACAGGGCTTAATCCCAGAATGGAAAATTCCACCCCATGTGCCAAGAGTCAATAGCCGCACAGTAATTTTATGATTACCAATCACTCCATATCTGCCAGTAAGTCAAGTAGTGGTACAGTTGTCCAAACCCAGAGATAGAATAGCATGATCTAGCCTGATATTTGGCTTCATCTTTATCATCAAGCCCAAGTCAAAGCAACAGTCAAATCAACCAAGTAGAAGCATCAAATTCTGGCAAGCCAATGCTTAGTACTGAGTGTGCAATGTCCTCTCAATTTCAGATGAAAGCAAAATATTCTAGATGCTGAAAATGTAAAATAATAACAGAGCATGCTCGGAATACCTAACAGCTCTGACAGCTTCTGTTCAGCAAGAAACAGAGTTAACGGACGCGATTTACCGGCCTCGTCAAGCCCGACCTGGCCATTAGGCTCATTTGAATACGTTTGTGCCAAATTCTCCCGGTGCCCAGGACCAAATGGCCATGCCTGGGAGAAGTTGCCAGGGCGACGTTTACCACTGGCCTACACAAATGTGGACCCGGCACAAAGACATGCTTTTGGGGGGGGGGGGGGGGGGGGGGGGTGTCTCCCAGGTCATTAGAGACCCCCAAGTGGTTGGGCTCTGGGCAGGGTGGCACCTTTGTACTGGCACCCTAGCAATGCCCCTGCCAGCCTGGCTGTACCACCCAGACACCCTGGGTGGTAGTGCAAAAGTGCCAGGCTGGCAGTGCCAAGATGCCAGGACGCCAGTGGGAGTGCCAGGGTTGTCCGGAATGCCTTGCCTATAAGTGGTGGGTCTCAGTGACCCCGGAAGAGGGAAGTTGGGTGCAGTGTGGTGGGGGTTCCAAAGGCCGTGGTGGGATCCATGTGGCGGGTCAAAAATTGGGGCAGCCTTTAAAAATAGAAATGCAGTGATGGGCGTTCCCTGCCGAGGCTTAAAAAAAAAGGCAAAGTGCCGTTGAATTGTTTCTCAGCGCATTTTATCTCATTGAGTCATAACCAATGTTTCAGATCAATAGCACCATAGTAATTAGTCATCAGACTCTTCATCAGAACTTGGAAAGTGAGAGATGTAAAAGGTTAAACAGAGGCTTTCCAGCATTTTCTATTTCTAACCCATTCCGAGATGGTTGGCTATGGCTGGAGTGGGTTTCTCCTTTTGGCGGAAGACCACTTTCTTTCATTGAAGCCGCACAAGTGGGGACCTGAGCTGCTAATCCTTCGCTGATTGAAATTTCCCATCCTACTGGAAGCCACATTGGCTAATGAGGTAGCTATACGGTGCACACAAGATTCAAACTGGTTGTTTTAGTATATGCCATCCAAGTTTACAAAGTTCTCTACTGCACTCTCCCTTTTGCTGCATCTGCATCCAGGCTGCTTCTCAGATGGAAGCATAGATGGGCAACAAAATGTTTTGCTTAAGTGATGCGTATGTCAGATTATGATGGAAAGGAAAACTAAATTTTTCAGCAATTTTTGTGGCAATTTGAATGTATAGCACGTCAGTGATTGGCAGCTCAAACTTAAGGCTATCCTGTGAGTGTTCAAAAAGCCACACAGTTTACTGCCCATAAGACCATAAGACACAAGAGCAGAATTAGGCCGTTCAGCCCATCGTGTCTGCTCCGCCATTCAATATGGTTGATATGTTTCTCATTGCCATTCTCCTGCCTCCTCCCATAACCCCTGATCCCCTTATTAATCAAAAACCTATCAATCTCTGTCTTAAAGACACCCAGTGATTTGGCCTCCACAGCCTTCAGCGGCAATGAATTCCACAGATTCACCACCCTCTGGCTGAAGAAACTCCTCCTCATCTCTGTTTTAAAGGATCATCCCTTCAGTCTGAGGCAGTACCCTCGGGTTCTAGTTTTTCCTATGAGTGGAAACACCCTCTCCGCATTCACTCTATCTCGGGCTCTTAGTATTCTGTCGGTTTAAATGAGATTCCCCCCTTAATGCTCTAAACTCCATTGTGTACAGAGCCAGAGTCCTCAACCGCTCCTCATATGACAAGTCCTTCATTCCAGGGATCATTTTATGACCCTTTCCAAGGCCAGCACATACTTCCTTAGGTACAGGGCTCAAAACTGCTCACAATGGGTGAAATTTTCCCCTATCCGGCGGGGCGGGGGGGTCCCGGCATAGCGGAGTGGCACCAACCACTCCGGCGTCGGGCCTCCCCAAACATGCGGAATTCTCCGCACCTTTAGGGGCTAGGCCCGCGCCGGAGTGGCTCCCGCTCCGCCGATGGCGCCAAAACTGGCGCCAACGGCCTTTGGTGCTACGCCGCCCAGCGTCGGGGCTGGCCGAAAGGCCTTCGCCGGTCCGTGCATGCGCCGGAGCGTCAGCGCCCGCTGACGTCACCACCGGCGCATGCGCGGTGGAGGGGGTCTCTTCCGCCTCCGTCATGGTGGAGGCCATGGCGGCGGCCGAAGAAAAAGAGTGCCCCCATGGCACTGGCCCGCCCGCCAATAGGTGGGCCCCAATCGCGGGCCAGGCCACCGTGGGGGCACCCCCCTGGAGTCCGATCACCCCGCACTCCCCCCCAGGACCCTGGGGGCCTGCTCGTGCCGCCAATCCCGCCAGCAGAGGTGGTTTAAACCACGTCGGCGGGATTGGCCTGTCAGCGGCAGGACTTCGCCCCATCGCTGGCTGGAGAATCACCGCAGGGGCACGCCGATCGGCGGTGCGTGATTCCCGCTCCCGCCGATTCCCGGGTGGCGGAGAATTCCAGCCACGCCGGGAGCGGGATTTACGCCGGCCCCAGGCGATTCCCCGACCCTGCAGAGGGTCGGAGAATTCCACCCAATATTCTAAATGGGGTCTGCCAAAAGCCTTACACAGCCTCCACAGTATATCCCTGCTCTTGTATTCTAGCCCTCTCGACATGAATGTTAGCATTGTAGGGCAGCACCGTGGTGCAGTGGTTAGCACTGCTGTCTCACGGCGCCGAGGTCCCAGGTTCAATCCCAGCTCTGGGCCACTGTCCGTGTGGAGTTTGCACATTCTCCCCGTGTTTGCGTGGGTTTCGCCCCCACAACCCAAAGGGCAGCACGGTAGCATGGTGGTTAGCATAAATGCTTCACAGCTCCAGGGTCCCAGGTTCAGTTCCCGGCTGGGTCACTGTCTGTGCGGAGTCTGCACGTCCTCCCCGTGTGTGCATGGGTTTCCTCCGGGTGCTCCGGTTTCCTCCCACAGTCCAAAGATGTGCGGGTTATGTGGATTGGCCATGCTAAATTGCCCTTAGTGTCCTAAAGAAAAAAAAGGTTAATGAGGGGGGATTACTGGTATAGGGTGGATACGTTGGCTTGAGTAGGGTGATCATTGCTCGGCACAACATCGAGGGCCGAAGGGCCTGTTCTGTGCTGTACTGTTCTATGTCTATGTCTACATGCAGGGTAGGTGGATTACCCACGCTAAACAGCACCTTAATTGGAAAAAATGAATTGGGTACTCTAAAGTTTTTTAAAAATGAATGCTAACATTGCATTTGCCGTCTTAACTGCCAACTGAACCTTCATGTACACCTTAAGAGAATCCTGAACTAAGATTCCTAAATCACTTTGTGCTTCAGATTTCCAAGCCTTTTCCCATTTAGAAAATGTCTATGCCTCTATTCTTCCAGCCAAAGTGCATAACCTCACACTTTTCCACGTTGTATTCCATCTGTCACTTATTTGCCTATTCTCCTAGCCTGTCCAGGTCCTTCTGCAGCCCTCCTGCTTCCTGAATACAATCTGTCCCTGTACATATCTTTGTATTATCTGTAAACTTCGCAACAATGCCCTCAGTTCTTCTTCCAGGTCATTAGTGTATATCGCGATTAGTTGTGGTCCCAACACTGATCCCTGTGGAGCATCACTCGTCACCGGTTGCCAACCTGAAAAGGACCCCTTTATCCCCACTCTCTGCCTTCTGCCAGTCAGCCAATCCTCTATCTATGCCAGTACCTTGCCAACAACACCATGCCCAGAAGGGAAGTAGAGAAAATGAAACGGTAAGGGTCTTTCTGTCATCACTCTTCCCCTTCCTCTAAATCCTAGGTCACCCGCTTCATGTAATTCCCTCCCCAATTCATTGCCTGTCTAACGCATAAATGCAAATTATGAACTCTTACACACACATCCAAGTTTACACGGCTCTCTACTGATACAAAGTTGAAATCGAATTGGTAGGCACATATCTTAATCACGGAGTTAGAGGATAGCAATGGTGCAGTTATTCCAGTGAGTCGAGAAGACTCACCTTTGCAGTCTAGTCTTCCCGTCCTCTCATCCCAATCACACTGCCAGCAACAGAAATAGAATAGATGTAACCACTGGAGGACAATGAGGCCACGCTTTAAAAATATTTTGCTATGGTTATTTCCCACCCTTTTCGCTGCTCTAAATCCCAGACTTCCCTTCATGTTTCTCCCCAGCCCCCAACCTATTGCACATCTGTTGCACAAATGTAAATGTTGGATTCTTGCATCCATCAAGAGGGCCCAATGGAGTTTAAAGTTATCCAAATTAGGCAAAAGTCAGGTATTTGTGAACTAATTGGAGTTCTCACATTTCAGGTCCTTCTGAGTTCAGACTCAGTTTGCCGTTTATTCCTTCTACTACAAATAGATTTTGTAGAAGAAAAATGTCATGCTGTTTAAGATTTCGGATGGAAGGTATGAGTAAGAGCAAATGGACTAGTGGCTGATTTATATTTCCTGAGTATAAACAAATGGTTTGAAATCCATCAATAATATTGTAGTGTTTGCAAAAATAGAACTATTTTCAGTTATCACTAAATAACTTAAACAACATGTAAGGCAAGCAGCTGTTTCATGTTGTGTTTCGCTTACAATCCAACCAGAGTGGGATTTGTTTTGTAGAAACCCATTTGGAGAATTTTAAAATCCCCTGCATGCTTTCTACAGTGTAAAGACAATGCATGTGTACACAGCAGCAGGCAAGAAATTAAATTGTGCCCAACTCAAGAATTGAAATGGCCACATGGTTACCTTACCAGTAACCTTCTGACACTGCCATTGTAATGAAAATGAAAAAGAAAATCAGCGATTTGCTGAACACTTCACAGAATAACCTCAAATTCTGTGTAGTGCACAGTGCAGTCACTCTGCTAAGTGCACTGCCATGTGAGACATTTGAGTCCACCTCTGAACATCTGCTGAGTTTATAATTTCAGATAGTAACCCAAATTATGACATAGTGGCCACAAATATGTAACTCTGATGTATGTGTGTGTGTGTGTGTGGGGGGGGGGGGTTGATTTACTTCAACCATGAAAGTGTTAGTTTTTTTTTAAATTTAGAGTACGCAATTCATTTTTTCCAATTAAGGGGCAATTTAGCATGGCCAATCCATCTAGCCTGCACATTTTTGGGTTGTGGAGGTGAAACCCACGCAAACACGGGGAGAATGTGCAAACTCCACACGGACAGTGACCCAGAGCCAGGATTGAACCTGGGACCTCGGCGCCGTGAGGCAGCAGGGCTAATCCACTGCGTCACCGTGCTGCCCCTATGGAAGTGTTAGTTTACTCCACTTCTTTAAACTGAGCTTTATTTGCAACAATCAATCGCAAATTCCCATTCAGTGGAAATGTAAAACGCAAAAGTAGGCCTCAAGTCCATTTTGGCTCCACTCTGATTAGAAACTAGAATGTGATGCTGACTGCAAGGCCCACGTAGTGTTGGAAACATATCGACGGATGTTTTACCCTGATGAACAAACAGGAACTCCTGAAGGTTGAGCTGAACAAACATTCCTTCTTTTAACTAGCGCTTTACGGGTTAATGCTCAAATTACCCATAAAGAGAGCAAAAAAGTATTTAACTATATTATTTTCAAATGTACAGTATACCTGTGAGAACATCAAGATTATATATGACATTTGAAAAGCACCAAACAAAAAAAAACCATTAAAATTCATACACAAAATCCAAGAAACTGTAGTACATGCACTAACCTATATTAATGATCTGACTATTTCTTGAGTCACAAATCAGCAACTGAGTTTACATTACGTAAAGACTAGTGAGCACTGAACTCTGGAACTGTTTTAATTATCCAATTCCAATGATCACAATGTAAAAAATGTAAAGCTTTTTTCTTCTCAAATAGTCTATCAGCAGTTGTATCACTTATGAAGATATGTGCCTGGGGATTATTAATTAACCTTGGTATTTGCGGAGCATTCCCCTGTTTTCATACCACGTTCAATTTGTTCAGATGAGCTGATTTACAAAATTGATGAGTTTTACAGCTATAAATACGCTTAGGAGAAACACTAGCAGAACAATACAGGGGTGGTTTTGAACACAAGGTTGAAAAACTGGTCTGTTTCTCAATTCCTTTGGAGTGTAGCTGCTGGGTGTGTCCTTTTTGTTGACCTTTTCTGTTGGGCATTTAAATATTTACATCTGCAAGGAATTTAAAGCGGTCCCATTTCTCTGTGGTATATTGTGCAATGCAATGGTTAACAAGAAACCCCCAACCCCAGCAGTGTGAAAGATGAAAGCGATGCAAATAATTATCATCAAGCCATTAAGTACGTGTTATCGGTTATATGATAAGAATAATCTGTCAATTGACAGAATACAATACCATTAATGAATCAATAGTCAGAAACTAATTTGGTTCATTTCATTTTATAGGGCATTTTCAGAATTAGGCAGTGGAAAAACATACTCTTCCATTGAAGCTGCAGATACACATAAAAAGTGAATGAATGCAACAGTAGCTGAGTTTGCTCCCAGAAATAAAGAACTGATCCAGACAGTTCAAAATGCCCTATGCAAAACTGATAACCTACAGTGCCATTATGCAAAGACTATTTTTATGGATGACTGTCTCCCCAACAACAGGGCAGCAGCTCTGTCAGTTCTCTTCTGTAATATCAGGTTTCCAAACTGTAGTCCTGCTACTCACTGCATCACAGACTAACATCTCTAGTGTGCTATTAATATCAACAAAGAGCAGATTCCATTTCCACGTAAGAAAATCTTCAAGTTACAGTAGTCATTTTGCTGAAGAAGCGTAGTCAGAAAATAATACTAACTGGTGGCTCTAACTGCCTAAGCCTGCTGTGTATTGTCCTTTTCAAACAGAATGCACAAAGGAGTTTTTATCATGAACAATACTACAGAAAAGGGACTAAGCAATAGAAATATAATGAATCAGTTTGGTTTACCAATTTATGTTTTAATGGCTATAAACACAACAATTAATACTTTGGACATATGCTTTGAAGCATTCCTGGGAGCCACCTGCATGCAAGTACGTATTGTACTCTCCATTCCTGAGACCATAAACCACTGAGATCTACTCAAGTATGCTTCAGAAACTTCAATCTCTTGGTAGTTTAAAGCTTATGAATATCTTTTCACACTTTTATCCAAACAATAAAAAACATATTGAAAATATAGCTGCAACAGCACTTACCCATTAACTATGGGGCTGAAAAGCTTTTGATTGTACTGTAATCTCCAGGGACTGTAAAGCTACTGCGAGTTTTAAAAAAAACTAACTCCTTCAATATTCAACATCAAACTCCAACAGACTGCAGTATAATGAAGGACTGAAGGTATGTGATCTAAACACAACAAAAGCCACTGCCTTGCTCTAGATTAAATATTCAGGAAGAGGCCCCTTTGCATAAACACAAACAGTCAGCAAATGAGCAACTGGCTCAAGTCAGCTGCTTGCTGAACCATCTACCTGTCCTGCTTTGAGGTAAAAAGTCACCGAAATGTTTGTGATTATCCCTAATACACATTAAGCTTTGGCTGAACAGTAAATTTGTTGTTCTCTGTCTGACATTCTAGTCGCTCTTTGAGCCCACTCCCAATACCTCGGTTTCATTTTTATATATCATTTAAATTTTATCAACAACACTAAAAAAAAATTCTCAGCAGCAGCTCAGTGACCAGAGACATGTGAATGCTACATTCCAGCCAGTGTATCCAGGCAGTCTGGATCAGCCAGTCTGAAATGCCTAGATTGAAACAAACAAAACAGAAACACAGCCCTGAAGAAAATCGGCTGCATAGTTTTGGATACTGACTGACACATACTGATGTAAGGAGTCAAAGATGTCATTTTCATGCTAGTTCTACTTGCTAGAAGCAGGGAGGGAGTGGGAGCTCTCAAAAATAAACAGTGTAGTATTTCAAAGGGAAGGAATACAGGCATTCCATTGTTGAAGCCAATTATCAGTGGAAAATAATAACAACAGATGGATTCAGAGTTGCTGACTTGTTTCATGCACTCCATTGCTGTCCAACAGATGATGAAATCCTGGAGCCATCTCAAATAGTCAAACAGTCCTCAGTGCAAGGACTCAGACTACAGATGGGGTCATTTTAGAAGATTTGATTCTGCCATATGTAATCTTTTGAGTGATAAAGAGTCTGTTTTCAATGGTGGGCAGCTGGAGCAAATGTCACACAGACAACCAGTTTTATCACTACCCACCAAACAAAACAGCCCCCTCCCACTCAAAACCCAAATGCCACAGACACTTATGTATGAAGAACCATTAAAGTATTGTTGTTGGAAAAAAAAAGAATGGAAAAAATGAGAATTCATCTGACAAATTAGTTATGCTGTAGGCTACAGAATGACGTCAAACATAATCCACCTTAAATGTATGCATTCAGGGCACTTTATATTTACAGTAAATAAGTTAGGCAACAAAGTTTTGGCTAATTTAGAGGAATTCTACACATGGCTCATTAAGAAAGGCGAACTATTTACCACAGCAGGTACAGGTATATGAAAACTGCTTGGTATTTCCTTTATCTTAAAACTTATGTAACAAATGCAAGAAATGTTTTGACTGAAATTCTTGCCATGACAGCCACATCTAGCAACTGCCACTTCATAATAATTTAAACTGCACAAAGATAGAAGCCAGGTTTGGTCCCATGAGGCTTCAATCTATAGTAGCTATCCTCACACACACACACACTTATTCAGCCTACAAAGGCGCTATAAACCATAACTGGGGCTTCTATTACAGTTTTGAAAGAGTCCTGGACACACACATTTCATCAGAGAGGTCCAGAGATACAACTGCAGAATCTGATATAATATCATAAGTATTGAAATAAAAGAGGGAAGGAGGGGTTACAGAAGCAGTAAAGAAATGCACACAGTACATTTAATATTAAATTTTTTGCCCTTAGTCAGAATAAGGCTACTTATTAGAGGCTCTTAGAGATTGTAGAGGGAGAACGTACATATCTCTCTCACTTGCACACAACCATGCTCCTACAAATTGCACTTTTTCCATCAGCCAATTATTTGAGAAAGCTGTGGTTCCATAATAATAATAATATTTATTAGTGTCACAAGTAGGCTTACATTAACACTGCAATGAAGTTACTGTGAAAATCCCCTAATCAACACAGTCCGGCGCCTGTTCGTGTACACGGAGGGAGAATTCAGAATGCCCAATTCACCTAACAAGCACACCTTTCAGGAGTTGTGGGGGGAAACCCACGCAGACACGAGGAGAATGTACAGACTCCACACAAACAGTGACCCAAGCCGGGAATCGAATCGGGTCCTTGGCACTGTGAAGCAACAGTGCTAACCACTGTGTTAATGTGCACCCATCATGGGGAGCTGATGCATCACTTTTAATACAGGTTAGGCCAGGCATTGTCAAACCCGGGGGCGTGGCCCGCAGCAGGGTGTCGGGAGGGTCGCGGAGCCATCCGTCACGGCACTCCCGATCGGGCAAATCTGCGCACAACATCCGCAGCAGCCGGCTGTTAATAACGCCGGCTACAGGCAGCCTTCAAAATGGCCATGAACATGTACAAAAAAATGCGGCTGCAATGCGCATGCGCGCCGATGATTGGGCACGCAAGCGCAGTGCGGTCGCTTTTTTTAGAAACGGTCGCAGCTATTTGTTTTACAAGTTCAGGGGGCGGGGTTTATTCATTTAATTTTTATTTTTTTCATTTACTTTATTCATTTTCTTTTTTTTTACACGTTCGGGGGGGGGGTTATTTGATAAAATTTTACAGGAAAAAAAATGCAGAACTTTGGACAGATGGAGAATCCATACGTTCTCACACCGGTAGGCTTCCCCTTCACCCAACAGGTTCCATTGGAGGAGCATGTACGAGGGCCAAAGGTGCCTAAAACCATTTCCTCCATTTTTGTCAGCAGCAAACAAGGTAAGAGAAAATGGTGGGTCGCGCAGATCGGCCGGTGTGGGTCGCGAAGGTCAGTCGGATTGGGTCCCGAAGGTTGACCGGCTGGTAAAATTGGGTCCCCGGAAAAAAGTTTGAAGAACACTGGGTTAGGCTATGGTCTGAAAACACTGTTTAAATAAGTGATAGTCGACTGAGCTCATCAAGTTTTAAAAAATGCCCTTGATTCCACAAGAGAAGATTTGGGTTACAAGCTCTCAACTGTCAGATTAGTGGAACCTCTCACAGTAATGGCTTTACTTACTTGTTCAGCCTCAGTGCAAAGGCTAATAACTGTGGCCACATACTTCAGAAAACTGTATTGTTGACTTTTTTTTAAAGTGTTACCAAAATAAATATTTGCTGAAAGGTTCTGTTTGTTAACTGCATACCAAGGAATGCAATGTTACTTTTTATATCTCCATTAATAAATAGTGGTAAACCATTACTTTGCCACAATTGTTTTACGACAAATGTTTCTTTAAAATGCAAATAAAGTGAGCAAACAGAGATTTTGATCAAGAGCAGCTCCCCCCCCCCCCCCCCAATACAGTAGTGATCCCATCTATTGCACACTACCTACGAGTGTTGAAATGTTGTCATTGATGCACTTTTTACTGTGGTCTAATTCCAAAGCTCTTCAAAGATGTCTGCATAGCACCTCCAAACGTTGGCTTTAAAACTTAAATTATTGCTGGTGTCCTGTCAGTGATAATCAATGTTAGATTTGCATCAAATGCTGAAGCTGTTCAACAATTAAAGATGGTGGGACCTTGAGGAGCTTCAATTCTTTAACTGTGAACCAGTGCAAAATCTGATAAACAGCAAGGCTCAAGAGCAATGGATATTGCACAGTGCAATATAAGACAATCACCTATTCAAGCAGTTCAGGTGATATTATGAACCACAACAGTGAAAATATAATGGTCATGTTGAACCCTGAGATTCAGTTACTAACTTTAGCCAGACCTACAACCTTGCACCATGTAAGTTATAATATAAATAAAGTGCATATAGAGTTCTACAGATAAAATGTTCATGATTTTTGTGAGAGCTTCAGGCATTTCTTGCCATTTTCACAAGCATTCTAGTGTTGCACTGCAATGGTCAATGACGTGTTCTGTCACAAACAAGTATCGCGCTCATTTGTGACATCATTACTGTAGGTTGACTTACTGAGCAATAACTTGCAGCAGTTTACAGGAAAATGCTATTAAAACGTACAAAAATACAAGTATTTTTATCATTAACTGTCTGAAGAATCTGTGAAACAAAATAGACCTATTTAATTCTACCTCCAGGACAAGTGCAATTTGAAAATTTCTGCCTCTGTGAGAAAAACTAACCAAATAGGACAAGCTTGAACACTATCTATTTTGCAATGCAGTATGTACCTAAGGTACTTTAATTGCAGGATAGTCATACACCAGTAATAGGCAATTACAATGCTTAATGTACAGAGAATCTTAATTTTTTTTTATCTCTCTACCTCCCATCAATTAAACCAGAGCTAATAAAGGCCTGTGTGGAGAATCATGAATACTGTTCAGGTGTATGATGCCTTAGAGGGCTCTTATGTCAATCAATAAAATTCACATAATAGGAGCCGGAAGTAGAAAGCTGCTGTTCAGATGTTGCCCCATTACCTAATCAGTTTATATGCAAGTGGTTTTGCCAAGAATTGAAGAGGTCTGGCAACAATGAAAAGATCTGAGCACACACAGCTTTTGTTTCATTCAGTTTATGCAAATAATATGGCTATTAGTAGGCAATTAACATTCTGAAAGCCCATTACTTAAATAAAGATATTTAAACCATACAAATTATAGAATGCCTTTTCCTTCCTTTTTGTTGCAATCATGTGTAAACAAGAATCATTCTACTGAATACAAGGTTAAAAACAAATATCATAATGATGTTAAAGAGAAGAATCTCCCCGAAACTTCATTAAGGAATCACATTATCCTATCTTATTTTAATACCATCCGTCATGCATACTTATCCCTTTATTCCTCTCTTCTGTTTACATTCAAAATTGTTACCCATTGCACACCGTGTCAAATAGATCCAATTTAAATACAATGGATCTGTAAGCTTATTGTAGTTAATGGGTTAAAGGAGCAGAGCCACCTTAATTGGCCCACAATTAATCTTTTTTGACATTTGGTTGGAGCTCAAGAAGCCAACCAGTTAAGAACATTCACGATGTTCACGTATAACAGGATGACTCTGGAAGCTGCTAACGTCTTTCTTCAGGTGGAGGACTTGTCTTGGACTAGGAGGAGAATTTCCAGGTGGTGGGGTTCCCTGGTATCTGCTGCCTTGTCCATCTAGGGTTCCCGGCTTGGGTCACTGTCTGTGCGGAGTCTGCACGTTCTCCCCGTGTCTGCATAGGTTTCCTCCTGTTTCCTCCCACAAGTCCTGAAAGACATGTGCTAGATGAATTGGACATTCTGAATTCTCCCTCTGTGTACCCGAATGGGCACCGGAATGTGGCGACTTCAGTGCAATGTTAATGTAAGCCTACTTGTGACAATAAAGATTATTATTATTATTAGATGGTAGAGGTCGTGAGTTTGGAAAGTGCTGTCTAAGGAGCCTTCATGATTTCCCGCAGTGCATCTTGTCAATTAAAAGAAGAGGTGCCTGTTAAAGCTAAGGAGGCAGAGTTTTTTTTTAATTTAAAGTGTCCAATTCTTTTTTCCCCCATTAAGGGGCAATTTAGTGTGACCAATCCACCTACCCTTTACATCTTTGTTTGTGGGGGTGAGACCCACACAAACTCCCCAGGGCTGAGATTGAACCCGGATCCTCGTCACCATGAGGTAGTAGTCACCCCTAAGAAGGCAGAGATATACGATGCACGAGTTGAGTACTTGGGTCTGTTAAAAAACACACGAGAGCCCATGAGCAAGTAGTATAGCATCAGAGCAGTTTCTGGTGGGAAAACCGATCTGGAGGGAATTAATCTGCAATTCAGGCATGAGAGGGAATTTTTTAAAATAGCTTTTGAAACAAGGAAGTTTGAATTGGAGGAAAAAGCAAAAGAGGAATTCCCGCTTAAAATGCTCGAAATTAAAGGAGAGCTGCCGAGAACAACAGGAGAGCAGAACCTAGGGGAATATGCTTAGATTTATACAGGCCCTATCAAAATTTGAGGAAAAGGATGTCGAGGCATTGTGCATGGCATTAGAGAAAATAGCAACTCAAATGTAGTGGCCAATGGAAAAGTGGACATCACCCATGCAAAGGAAACTGATCCCAACGGGCGCAGGATGTTTATGCTTCCCTGTCAGAGAGGATGTCTAAGGATTATGATGAAGTAAAAAAGTCTATTCTGGGTAGATATGAATTAGTTACAAAGGCATAAAGGCAATAGTTTCCCTATTTAAGGTAACAGCTGAGACAGATCTATGTTGAATTTGAAAGGGTTAATTTTAATAGGTGTTATGAAGCTCTGAGAGAAATCATTCTCTTGGAGGAATTTAAGAATTCACTCCTTCTGTAGTAAGAACACATGCTGAAGACCAAAGGGTTATAACCGCTAGGCAAGCAGCAACAATGACTGCTGATTATCTGCTGATCCATAAATTTAAACCGTTGTCCTGTCACCTCCATAATTTTGAAAAGGATAGGAAGTGGGAGTGTGAAAAGATGGCAGGTAGCCAAGGTAAGGGGGATAGCTGGGAATACCCAAATTCTCCTCCTCCGACCAGGAAGGTAGTGAGGATGGAAGTGAGACTCAAAAGCCTATGCGTTACTATTGCAATGAATTGGAACATGTTCGTTCAGCATGTTGGAAGTTGTGAGGAAAGCCTATGGCACTTGTTGGGATGTATAAAGAGAATTTTGAAAAGAGAACAAAAGTGGAGCATACTATAGAGCAGACTGTAACTCTAACTAGAAGTAAGAGACCCAAGGTAAACACTTCTGTGGGAGCAGGTGTGGTAATTGAGCTGGATGAGAGATATACAGGGTTTTTGCCTAAGGCAAAGATCACCCTATTTTCATCCAATAATGTAGCCAAACCCATAACTATTTTAGGGGACACAGGTGCTATGCAAACTCTTATTTGAGAGAGATTTGGTTTTCCCTCCAGAGAGTTCAATGTAAACTAAGGTGTTAGTGAATGGATTAGTGGAGATTATATCCCAGATCCGTTATATAAAGTACAATTGAAGTGTGATTTATTATCAGGTCCAGTAGTTGTCGGAGTGGTTCAGATGTTACCAGTAGATGGAATAGACTTACTTTTGGGGAATGATTTGACAAGCGTGAATGTTTATAGCTTCACCCATGATTAGAGAGAGTCCAAGTGAGGATAAGGAGACAGAACAGTTACAGAAACAGTTTCCAGATATTTTTTCATCAATGTGTATGACCAAGGCAATAGCTAATCAAGGTCCACCACCAGAGACTGACGTCACACTACCATCACACAACTAGAATAGCCAAAACTATCCTTGTGAATGAGGATAATTCCAAGAAAGTGTTTGATAGGACTTTATTAATTGAGGACCAGGAGGCAGAACCAGAGTTACATAGATTAGCCCAGTCAGGTCTCACAGGAGTTGAGGCTGAGGGGGTTCCAGAGTGCTTATACTCCGTTAAGAACGGAGTACTGATGAGAAAGTGGAGATATCCTCATAGCCCTGAGGATGAGGAATGGACAGCCATTCATCAGATAGCAGTACAACCCAAATATCATACGGAAATACAGTGGGTAGCACAGGAGATACCAATAGCAGGAATTGTGGGAACTCAGAAAACTCAGGCATCAGTCAACAGGCATTTTTCCTAACAGGCCTACATAGTGCAATTCTGGAGACCTGTCATACCTGTCAGATAATGGGTAAACCACAACATATGATTAGATCAGCTCCTTAGATACCCATTCCAGAGTTTGAAGAACCATTTAATCAGGTATTGGCGGATTGTGTAGGACCATTGCCGAAAATGAAAGCAGTGCATCAGTATATTTTTACAGTCATGGATATGACCACCTGATTTCCCTAAGCCATATTTTGAAGACCAATTACAGATGAGGTAGTAGTAGAAATGTTGGCACAGTTCTTCATATGCTATGGCCTACCCTTAGAGGTACAATCTGACCAGGGTTCTAACTTCATGTCTAAAATTTTGCAGGACATAATTCATAGTTTATGTATCAAGCAACTAAAGTCGACCACCTACTGCCCACAAACTCAGGGAGCTTTGGAGAGATATCATCAGACTCTCAAACCCATGATTAGGGCCTATTCCCATGAATGCCTAAGAGATTGGGAAAGAGATTGGAGTTTTTACTATTTGCCATCAGGGTTCTCCGAACAAATCTACTGGGTTCAGCCCATTTGAATTGGTCTATGGCCACGAAGTACGGGGTCCATCAAAGTGGATGAAAGAAGTTTCCAAAACAAAAAGACAAATCTTCAGTGTTTGATTATGTGTCCATGTTTCTGGAAAGACTCACAGGAGATTGTCAGGTAGCCCGAGATCATTTAAACGTTTCAAGAGCAAGAATGAAAATGTGCGCAAACAAACTTGCCAGATCCAAGCTGGAGATGAGGTACTTGTAAGGTAGTTAGGAGGATGACTAATAGATACTCCAGACCATAGGAAGAAGGATTGATTATTGAATATGTTTTGAAAAATCATCATCGGGAAGAAGATAGGAAAGAACCAATGTGTCAGATGGTAAAAGTAGTGGTTGAGAACAGAGATAGTAAGAGTGAGATAGGAAAGAGGCGACAGTTCACAGAGCCACCCTCCAGTGGTACAACTCGCAAATATGGCAATACTAGAACAGTAAGATACTGAGTTTGCATACATAGAAGAAGAGCAACAAAAAAATCTCAAAAGGATACTACAAAAGCACAAGGAGATTTGGAGGGACACACTGGGGTGCATGACATTAACTGAACATGACGTGGATATAGGCGATTCCAACATGATCAAACCACATCCATATCAACTGAACCACAGAAACTAACTCAAATAGAAGTTGAAATCCAATACATGTTGGAGAATCATGTTACTGAGCCAAGTAAGAGTTGCTATCGTTCGCCAGTCATGTTAGTACCTAGGCCGGATGGGACAATCCAGTTCTGTATAGACTACCAAGGTCAATGCCATCAGCAAAACGGATTTGTATCCCATTCCAAGGTCGGAAGACTATGAATAGGACAAGCAGTGCCTCGTGCCTTTCAAAAATTGATTTGTTAAAGAGGTCTTGGCAGGTTCTTTTAACACCAAGGGCCCTTTGTGACTCCAAAGGGATTGTATCAGAGTAAAGCAGGGTTTTTCAAAGGGCTGGCCACGACCCGCTGATGGGTCGCAGGAGGATATCTGGAGGATATCTGAAGGGTTGTGGAGCGATCTGTCTCTGCATTCCCATGGTGGTCCGATCATATAAGAAAAAATGGCTTTTCACAGTAACTTCATTGAAGCCGACTCGTGACAATAAGCGATTTTCATTTCATTTCATTTCATAATTCACCTACCCTGCACACATTTTGAGTTGTGGGGGTGAGACTCACGCAGACACAGGGAGAATGTGCAAACTCCACATGGACAGTGGCCCAGGGCCGGGATTGAACACGGGTCCTCAGCGCCGTTAGGCTGCAGTGCTAATCACTGTGCCACCGTGCTACCCTAACTCATGCTTACTTTCAGTTGTTCTGTTCATTTTGTAATTCTTCAATCTGATTACAGTAAGAAGTCTTACAACACCAGGTTAAAGTCCAACAGGTTTGTTTCAAATCACTAGCTTTTGGAGCACTGCTCCTTCCTCAGGTGCACTACAATCTGATTGATTGAGATGGTACACAGTCGTGTACCTATTTATTCAGGTGGCTTGTTCCCCTGTCTGCACTGTTGCCAGCTCAGTTTTAGCAGCTTGCCATGCCAAAGATCTAACAGCCCAAACGTGCATGGGCAAGTCTAACTAACGGCAGCTACTAATGCAGTTCAATAGTTAAATCTAGTCCAACGTGAATTTATTTCAACCGTACGGTAGCACAAGTGGATAGCACTGTGGCTTCACCCGGCTGGGTCATTGTCTGCGGAGTCTGCACATTCTCCTCGTGTCTGCGTGGGTTTCCTCCGGGTTCTCCGGTTTCCTCCCACAGTCCAAAGATGAGCAGTAAAGGTCAGGTGGATTGGCCATGGTAAATTGCCCTTAGTAAATTGCCCTTAGTAACCAAAAAGGTTAGATGGGGTTATTGGGTTACGGGGATAGGGTGGAAGTGAGGGCTTAAGTGGGTCGGTGCAGACTCGATGGGCCGAATGGCCTCCTTCTGCACTGTATGTTCTATATGTCTTGTGCTTCGATAGAATATTTTGTTGACAAAAGAGAATTAGAAATAATTTCCTTCAAAACTCTCGTGTTGTCAGCAAGCAATTTGTTGAGTAGCAGCAATGGCAACAATGGACAGATCACACCTGTTGTGTTATGCTTCTTTGGATAACAAAGGCTGCTACTTGATGCAGTCTTAACTAAAGGATGCTCCCACTCTGAAATGAGTTCAACATGTTTATTGAACTATTAACACAGTTCTCAAATGTGTTTTACTCTCTGCGAATCTAACTGTAGTAACTCAGTCTAACTTTACCAGCTTGCTCTAAGCCACGTGCTGGGGTGTGATGCTGCTGATCAACCCTGTCTAACTCTCTAGATGTCGGTCTGTGGAAAGAGGCAGGGTGTCAGTGCCTCATCCCTTTTATAGTGTTTATGTCATGCCCGCTTGTGGTGATGCCACCTCTCAGTGTCCTGACTGCCCACTGGTTGTGTCCTATTCGGAGTGTTCATTGGTTGCATGTTTGCATATCATGACATCTCCCCCTTTTTTCTTTCTTTTTTTTAGATGTATATACATGTGAATGCATCTGTATAATGTGACTGTCTGAGGAATACAGAACAGAACAAACAAAACAAATGCTCATAAGTCCAGTCTCTGAGGCTTGCGTCTGATCCTCATCGACCACCGGAGAGGTGGTGGAGGGGATGACGGTGTCTTGACAGGCGAGTGGGAAGCACGACTGGTGGTCTCGTGGTTCGAGGTGTCTGGAGGTGGCAATTCAACATGTGGAAATGGAGGGGAAAGTGGTTGTAGGCGAGCAACTTTTTGTAGTGCCCTTCGCACAATGGAGCCATCAGCCATACGGATGACATAGGATCTGGGTGCGGCCTGTCGAACAACGACAGCCGGAGCAGACCACCCACCATCCGGTACCTTGATCCTGACCGTGTCTGCTGGGGATAGCATGTCCAGATCAGTGGCATATGCGTATTGCCCTGCTTCTAGCTGTTGCGAAGCTGCTGCATCTTCTGCAGCACTGGGAGGTGATCAAGGTTGGGCAGGTGTATGGATGGAAGCGGCGTCCGCAGGTCCCTGTTCATCAGCAGTTGAGCTGGCGACATGCCAGTGGACAAGGGAGTCGCCAGGGACGCAAGTAGTGCAAGGTGTATGTCGGAAGCGGAGTCCGAGGCCTTGTGGATGAGCTTCTTAATGATGTGCACTCCTTTTTCGACTTTGCCATTGGACTGCGGACAGTGCGGGCAGGAGGTGACATGCCTGGAATTGTAGCTCTTGGCAAACGTGGACCATTCTCAACTGTGGAAGCACTGGCTATTGTCGCTCATGACGGTGTTCGGGATGCCACACCGTGAGAATGTCTCTTAACACGCTTTGATGACGGTCCATGAGGTGAGGTCTGGCACCTTCAGCACCTCACGATAGTTTGAAACGTTTTCGATGATTAAGATATAGTCGCGACCATTCGCGTGGAATAGGTCAATACCAACCTTGGACCACAGAGCGGTCCCAAGGTCATGTGGTTGCAGCGTCTCCTTGGTCTGCGCTGGTTGGAACCTCTGACAGGTTTCGCAGTTCAGGACCGTGTCCGTGATGTCCCGATTGATGCCGGGCCAGGAGACAGCACCGGGCCCTGCGTCTGCACTTTTCTACGCCCAGGTGTCCCTCATTAATCTGTCACAGCTCCATGCTCTGGAGACGTAGCGGGATGACTATCCTGTCCAGCTTGAGCAGGATGCCGTCGATCAGCGTCAGGTCGCCCTTGATGTTGTAGAATTGAGTGTTCATTGGTTGCATATCATGACAACACCCAGGGCAGCACGGTGGCACAGTGGTTAGCATTGCTGCCTACGGCGCTGAGGACCCGGGTTCAAATCCCGGCTCTGGGTCACTGTCCGTATGGAGTTTGCACATTCTCCCCGTGTCTGCGTGGGTTTCACCCCCACAACCTAAAAGATATGCAGGATAGGTGGATTGGTCACGCTAAATTGCCCATTAATTGGAAAAAATAATTGGGTACTCTAAATTTTAAAAAATTTTTTTAAAAAATGACAACACCCACCTAACTTTTATCAGACATGAACGTGAACGATTTTAATATCTATCTCCTCTAACCACTGCAATTCTGCAAAAGGCTATTTCTCTGACCTAATTTTCCAAGTCCATTGCTCACATCCTCAATCTTTTGATATGAGCCTCAGACAGAGGAGGTTTCCCAATGTCAGAGTGTACGTTGAGAGTTACTTTCATGGCTCCTTCCATGCAATTAACATATGATCGATAACAGGTTTCTAAATTCATGAATTAAGAGATGTGGGGGAGTAACATTAATCTTCACCACTTGGTTTTCAATGGGTAAAAATTGGAACTGAATACCTCTGCCAGATCACCACAAGTTACAAGCTAACATTTTCCCCCAAGAGGAGCATTTTTGCTGTTATCAAAGAGGCAAGACATTATCCTTTGTAAGATATATATATATATTAGTGAATTTTAAATAAACTAAAAAGAAATAAAAATTGCAAAACTGGTTAACAATCCATCTCTTCTGTCTGGGTCACTGTCCGTATGGAGTTTGCCATCAATCTGGCGAAGATGATTCTGGAAAAGAGCGAAAGTAACAGGGTAGTTGTTATGGGAGACTTTAACTTTCCAAATATTGACTGGAAAAGATATAGTTCCGAGTACATTAGATGGGTCGTTCTTTGTACAATGTGTGCAGGAGGGTTTCCTGACACAATATGTTGACAGGCCAACAAGAGGCGAGGCCACATTGGATTTGGTTTTGGGTAATGAACCAGGCCAGGTGTTAGATCTGGAGGTAGGTGAGCACTTTGGAAACAGTGACCACAATTCGGTGACCTTTACGTTAGTGATGGAAAGGGATAAGTATACCCCGCAGGGCAAGAGTTATAGCTGGGGGAAGGGCAATTATGATGCCATTAGACATGACTTAGGATGTGTAGGTTGGAGAAGTAGGCTGCAAGGGTTGGGCACACTGGATATGTGGAGCTTGTTCAAGGAACAGCTATTACATGTTCTTGATAAGTACGTACCAGTCAGGCAGGGAGGAAGGGGTCGAGCGAGGGAACCGTGGTTTACCAAAGAAGTGGAATCTCTTGTTAAGAGGAAGAAGGAGGCCTATGTGAAGATGAGGCGTGAAGTTTCAGTTGGGGCGCTTGATAGTTACAAGGAAGCGAGGAAGGATCTAAAGAGAGAGCTGAGACGAGCAAGGAGGGGACATGAGAAGTCTTTGGCAGGTAGGATCAAGGAAAACCCAAAAGCTTTCTATAGGTATGTCAGGAATAAAAGAATGACTAGGGTAAGAGTAGGGCCAGTCAAGGACAGTGGTGGGAAGTTGTGTGTGGAGGCTGAGGAGATAAGCGAGATACTAAATGAATACAGTAGTCCCCCTTTATAACGCGGGTGTTGGGGTCCAAGACCCCCACCCGCGTTGTAACCGAGCCGCGGATATCCACGATGGGGGTTTTAAATTTATTTAAAAATCTATGCTAGCGCGTCCCACTGAGAGTCTACGGGGGGCGGGGGGAGAGGTCAGACCCCCGTAGACTCACAATGGGAAGCGCTAGCATAGATTTTTAAATAAATTTAAAACCCCCATCGTGGATCCAATTAAAATTTCAGCGGCCGGCTCACTTTGATCCGGAGAGAAGCTGCTCTCAGTGAAATAATCAGCCGGCCGCTGAAATTGACACTGCCCGCTGCTCTCTCCCTCCAATCCAACTTTTAAGTTTTAATGTTTCTGATTGGAGGGAGGGAGAGAGCAGCCGGCAGTGTCAATTTCTTTTTTTTTCCTCCGGCTTGCCCCCTCTCCCCCCACATCCTCCAACTAGACCCCTCTCCCCCCACACCCTCCAGCTCGCCCCCTCTACCCCCCCAACACCCTCCGGCTCGCCCCCTCTCCCCCCCAACACCCTCCGGCTCGTCCCCTCTCCCCCCACACCCTCCGGTTCGCCCCCACATCCTCCAACTAGACCCCTCTCCCCCCCACACCCTCCGGCTCGCCCCCTCTCCCCCAACACCCACTGGGCTCTGTCTCCTCCTCTCCCCCAACACCCACTGGGCTCTGTCTCCTCCTCTCCCCCAACACCCACTGGGCTCTGTCTCCTCCTCTCCCCTCCCCCCCCCACCCCACCCACCTCACACCCTCCGGCTCGCCCCCTCCCTGTCCCCCAACACCCGCAGGGCCCTCCTCTCTCCCCCAACACCCGCAGGGGGGTCTCCCCCAACACCCGCAGGGGGGTCTCCCCCAACACCCGCAGGGGGGCTCTCCCCCACACCCGCAGGGGGGGGTCTCCCCCAAACCCGCAGGGGGGGGTCTCCCCCACACCCGCAGGGGGGGGTCTCCCCCACACCCGCAGGGGGGGGGTCTCCCCCACACCCGCAGGGGGGGGGGTCTCCCCCACACCCGCAGGGGGGGGGGTCTCCCCCACACCCGCAGGGGGGGGTCTCCCCCACACCCGCAGGGGGGTCCCCCCACACCCGCCCCCCCCCACCTCTCCCCCCCAACACCCGCCCCCCAACACCCGCCCCCCTCCTCCCCCCCCTCCTCCCCCCCCAACACCCGCCCCCCCTCCTCTCCCCCCCAACACCCGCCCCCCCCCTCCTCTCCCCCCCAACACCCGCCCCCCCAACACCCGCAGGGGGGTCTCCCCCACACCCGCAGGGGGGTCTCCCCCACACCCGCAGGGGGGTCTCCCCCACACCCGCAGGGGGGGTCTCCCCCACACCCGCAGGGGGGGTCCTCCCCCACACCCGCAGGGGGGGGTCTCCCCCACACCCGCAGGGGGGGGTCTCCCCCACACCCCACACCCGCAGGGGGGGTCTCCCCCACACCCCACACCCGCAGGGGGGATCCCCCCCACACCCCACACCCGCAGGAGGGGTCCCCCCACACCCGCAGGGGGGGCCCCCCCACACCCGCAGGGGGGGTCCCCCCACACCCGCAGGGGGGGGTCCCCCCACACCCGCAGGGGGGGGTCCCCCCACACCCGCAGGGGGGGGGTCCCCCCACACCCGCAGGGGGGGTCCCCCCACACCCGCAGGGGGGGTCCCCCCACACCCGCCTCCCCTCCTCCCCCCCCCCAACACCCGCCCCCCTCCTCCTCTCCCCCCCAACACCCGCCCCCCCTCCTCTCCCCCCCAACACCCGCCCCCCTCCTCTCCCCCCCAACACCCGCCCCCCCAACACCCGACCCCCCCAACACCCGACCCCCCCCAACACCCGACCCCCCCCAACACCCGACCCCCCTCCAACACCCGACCCCCCTCCAACACCCGACCCCCCCTCCTCTCCTCCCCCCCCTCTCCTCTCCCCCCCTCTCCTCTCCCCCCCTCTCCTCTCCCCCCCCTCCTCTCTCCCCCCTCTCCTCTCTCCCCCCCCTCTCCTCTCTCCCCCCCTCTCCTCTCTCCCCCCCCTCTCCAAACTCTCCCCCCCCTCTCCTCTCTCCCCCCCCTCTCCTCTCCTCTCTCCCCCCCTCTCCTCTCCTCCTCCCCCCTCTCCTCTCCTCTCCCCCCTCTCCTCTCCTCTCCCCCCTCTCCTCTCCTCTCCCCCCCCCTCTCCTCTCCTCTCCCCCCCTCTCCTCTCCTCTCCCCCCCTCTCCTCTCCTCTCCCCCCCTCTCCTCTCCTCTCCCCCCCTCTCCTCTCCTCTCCCCCCCTCTCCTCTCCTCTCCCCCCCTCTCCTCTCCTCTCCCCCCCCTCTCCTCTCCTCTCCCCCCCCTCTCCTCTCCTCTCCCCCCTCTCCTCTCCTCCCCCCTCTCCTCTCCTCTCCCCCCCCCTCTCCTCTCCTCTCCCCCCCTCTCCTCTCTCCCCCCTCTCCTCTCCTCTCCCCCCCTCTCCTCTCCTCTCCCCCCCTCTCCTCTCCCCCCCTCTCCTCTCCTCTCCCCCCCCTCCTCTCCTCTCCCCCCCTCTCCTCTCTCCCCCCCTCTCCTCTCTCCCCCCCTCTCCTCTCCCCCCTCTCCTCTCCTCTCCCCCCCTCTCCTCTCCTCTCCCCCCCTCTCCCCCCTCTCCTCTCCTCTCCCCCCTCTCCTCTCCTCTCCCCCCCTCTCCTCTCCTCTCCCCCCCTCTCCCCCCCTCTCCTCTCCTCTCCCCCCCTCTCCTCTCCTCTCCTCTCCCCTCCCCTCCCCCCCTCTCCTCTCCTCTCCTCTCCCCCCCTCTCCTCTCTCCCCCCCCTCTCCTCTCCTCTCCCCCCCCTCCTCTCCTCACCCCCCCCTCCTCTCCTCACCCCCCTCCTCTCTCCCCCCCTCCTCCTCTCCCCCCCAACACCCGCCCCCCCTCCTCTCCCCCCCCAACACCCGCCCCCCCTCCTCTCCCCCCCCCCAACACCCGCCCCCCCTCCTCTCCCCCCCAACACCCGCCCCCCCTCCTCTCCCCCCCCCAACACCCGCCCCCCCTCTTCTCCCCCCCCCCAACACCCGCCCCCCCTCTTCTCCCCCCCCCCCCCCCAACACCCGCCCTCCCTCGGCAGTGTCAATTTCAGCGGCCGGCTGATTATTTCAGTGAGAGCAGCTTCCCTCTCTGGATCAAAGTGAGCCGGCCGCTGAAATTGACACTGCCGGCTGCTCTCTCCCTCCAATCCAACTTTTAAGTTTTAATGTTTCTGATTGGAGGGGAGAGCAGCGGGCAGTGTCAATTTCAGCGGACGGCTCACTTTGATCCGGAGAGGGAAACTGCTCTCTCACTGAAATAATCAGCTGGCCTCTGAAATTGTCACTGCCGGCTGCTCTCTCCCTCCAATCAGAAACATTAAAACTTAAAAGTTGGATTGGAGGGAGAGAGCAGCCCGCAGTGTCAATTTCAGCAGCCGGCTGATTATTTCAGTGAGAGCAGCTTCCCTCTCCGGAGCCGGCTGCTGAAATTGACACAACTGACAGTTGGGGTCCATCAGCCCCCCCGCGGTATATCGCGAACCGCGGTATTGCGGAGCGCGGTATAACGGGGGACTACTGTACTTTTCATCAGTATTCACTCAAGAAAAAGATAATATTGTGGAGGAGATGCTGAGACCCAGGCTATTAGAATAGATGGCATTGAGGTGCGTAGGGAAGAAGTGTTGGCAATTCTGGACAAGATGAAAATAGATAAGTCCCCGGGGCCTGATGGGATTTATCCTAGGATTCTCTGGGGAGCCAGGGAAGAGATTGCTGAGCCTTTGGCTTTGATTTTTAGGTCATCATTGGCTACAGGAATAGTGCCAGAGGACTGGAGGATAGCAAATGTGGTCCCTTTGTTCAAGAAGGGGAGTAGAGATAACCCCGGTAACTATAGGCCGATGAGCCTAACATCTGTGGTGGGTAAAGTCTTGGAGAGGGTTATAAAAGATACGATTTATAATCATCCAGATAGGAATAATATGATTAGGGATAGTCAGCATGGTTTTGTGAAGGGTAGGCCATGCCTCACAAACCTTATCGAGTTCTTTGAGAAGGTGACTGAACAGGTAGACGAGGGTAGAGCAGTTGATGTGGTGTATATGGATTTCAGTAAAGCGTTTGATAAGGTTCCCCACGGTCGGCTATTGCAGAAAATACGGAGGCTGGGGATTGAGGGTGATTTAGAGACGTGGATCAGAAATTGGCTAGTTGAAAGAAGACAGAGAGTGGTAGTTGATGGGAAATGTTCAGAATGGAGTTCAGTTACGAGTGGCGTACCACAAGGATCTGTTCTGGGGCCGTTGCTGTTTGTCATTTTTATAAATGACCTAGAGGAGGGCGCAGAAGGATGGGTGAGTAAATTTGCAGACGACACTAAAGTCGGTGGAGTTGTAGACAGTGCGGGAGGATGTTGCAGGTTACAGAGGGACATAGATAAGCTGCAGAGCTGGGCTGAGAGGTGGCAAATGGAGTTTAATGTGGAGAAGTGTGAGGTGATTCACTTTGGAAAGAATAACAGGAATGCGGAATATTTGGCTAATCGTAAAATTCTTGGTAGTGTGGATGAGCAGAGGGATCTCGGTGTCCATGTACATAGATCCCTGAAAGTTGCCACCCAGGTTGATAGGGTTGTGAAGAAGGCCTATGGTGTGTTGGCCTTTATTGGTAGAGGGATTGAGTTCCGGAGCCATGAGGTCATGTTGCAGTTGTACAAAACTCTAGTACGGCCGCATTTGGAGTATTGCGTACAGTTCTGGTCGCCTCATTATAGGAAGGACGTGGAAGCTTTGGAACGGGTGCAGAGGAGATTTACCAGGATGTTGCCTGGTATGGAGGGAAAATCTTATGAGGAAAGGCTGATGGACTTGAGGTTGTTTTCGTTAGAGAGAAGAAGGTTAAGAAGTGACTTAATAGAGGCATACAAAATGATCAGAGGGTTAGATAGGGTGGACAGCGAGAGCCTTCTCCCGCGGATGGAGGTGGCTAGCACGAGGGGACATAGCCTTAAATTGAGGGGTAATAGATATAGGACAGAGGTCAGAGGTGGGTTTTTTACGCAAAGAGTGGTGAGGCCGTGGAATGCCCTACCTGCAACAGTAGTGAACTCGCCAACATTGAGGGCATTTAAAAGTTTATTGGATAAGCATATGGATGATAAGGGTATAGTGTAGGTTAGATGGCCTTTAGTTTTTTTTCCATGTCGGTGCAACATCGAGGGTCGAAGGGCCTGTACTGTGCTGTATCGTTCTATGTTCTATGTTCTATGTTCTGTGTTATCTAGCTGCAACAGACTGAATTGTTGAAGATGTCATAAACTTTAGCTAACCAATTTAACTACGCTGACAAAGTTAATCACGACAAGTTTTGCAACTTTCCAAATACCAAGACTGGTATTTTAATGTAATGTCAACACTTAAAGGATTTCTTAATTTTTCTTCCTGTCAACTTGTCCTTTCATGGAAACACTAACGTGTTACAGTACGATTTTATGGGTTACAAAGATTCCTCTTCTAACTCACAAAGTGGCCATTCGTCATGTGAAATGGAAATGAAATGAAAATCGCTTATAGTCACAAGTAGGCTTCTAATGAAGTTACTGTGGAAAGCCCTAGCCGCCACATTCCGGCGCCTGTTCGGGGTGGCTGGTATGGGAGGCTGTACGAGTACTAACTTTATCAATCAGAGAAGCAGAACAGACAAGTTATACTCAATTCTCGGCATGAAATCTACATAGATCACTCGGAGAACTGCTAGAAGCAGGAATGCCACCTGTTTTTTTGGCCTCTCCCAAGCCCAGGGCTACTGTAGCTGATTGTGACGCCTTACCCGTCACCCAAGCTGGGATCATTTAACTCTGCGCAATGTAGAGATCAAAGCCAGGTCCTTGCTCTTCTGGTCTATGTGGTGCAGTACCACACCTAGCAGTGCATTTACCCACTAAAATAGATTAGCTATTAATGTATCATCAGTGAATTTACATCTAATGTAATTTTCCATTGGACATTGCTGACAATCACAGTGGAAAATCTCCATTATTTAATCTTAGTTTACAGATTGATAGGAAAGATCTTGAAAGATTAAATACAGGAATAAACCTTTTAACAGTCTTTAGACCATGTTTAATGTAAATAATAAGCTCTTAATCTAAGATTTGTCTTATTGATGCCAACAACAGAGTATTAGGCCAAGTTCAATATTGATGTTCACTAGCATTAAGGGAGTTTTGTGACAAGGGATAGTCATGGTAGAAAGAAAAATTCAAAATCTGTACTTAAAGTATTTGCAGTTTTGAGAAAACAAATTTCTCTCACTGCATTAAGAATGTTGAGAGGAAATTGGGCAAGGGCATCACTGTGGTCAATCTTGTCAAGCTCGCAAATAATATTACAAACAATACTCTTGCACCCTAGCAGAGGGATTTATTTGACCATATTGGAATCAAAAATGCAATCCAAAGTGGCAAAGGTATCGTGATCAGTGCATTTATTTTTATTTTTTCACATGATGTGGGTTGTCCATCCATAATTGCCCTTGAGAAGGCAGTGGTGAGTCAGCTTCCTGAACGACTGCATTCCATGTGATGTAGATACGACCACAGTGAAAGGAGGCTTATAAATCAGACCCAGCAACAGTGAAGAAATGGTGATACAGTTCCATATCAGGATGTTATGTGGCTTGGAGGGGAACTTGCAGGTCGTGTAGTTTCCATGCATCTGCTGCCCTTGTCCATCTAGATGGCAGACATCGCAGGTTGGCAGGTACTGTTGGTGGATTGCTGCATTGCATCTTATTTATGGTATATTCTACTAACACTACATCAGTGGTCGCGGGAGTGAATGTTTAAGGTGATAGATGGGGTGCCAATCAAGCAGGCTGCTTTATCATAGGTTTGTCAAGCTTCTCAAGTGTTCTTGAAGCAGCATTCATCCAGGCAAGCGGAGAGTCTTCCATCACATTCCTGATTTGTGCCCTGTAAAGGTGGAAGAGCCTTGGGGAGTCAGTAGTGGAGTTTGTCACCACAGGATTCCCAACCTCTGACCAGTTCTTCCTAGAGTATTTATATGGCTGTTCCAGTTCAATTTCTGATCAGTGGAAACCGTCAAGGTGTTGATAGTGGGGGATTCAGTGCTGGCAATGCCAATGTCAAGGGAAGACGGTTAGATTCTCTCTTGCTGGAGATGGTCATTGCATAGCACCTTTGTGGCATGAATACAACATGCCCCTCATCAGCCCAAACTTGAACGTCATCCAGATGTTGTTGCATGTGGATCAAGACATCTTCAGCATCTGAGGTGTTACAAATGGTAATGAATATTGTGCAACCATGAGCGAATATTCCCACTTCAGACTATAATGGAGGGAAGGTCATTGAAGAAGCAGCTGAAGATGGTTGTCCTGGGACACTGCCATCAGGAACCCGTGAAGTGATGTCCTGGGACTAAGATTGATGATTTCCAAAGACTCCAACTATCTTCCTTTGCGCCAGGTCCAACCAGTTGAGTGTTTTTCCCATGATTCCCATTGACTTCAGTTTTGCGAGGGTCTTTGATGCCACACATTGTTGATTGCTGACTTGATGTCAAGGGTAGTCATTCTCACATCACCTCTTGAAATGCCACGTGGTAGTGCCAACAACTGGACTGTGTTCCTGAACCCGTTTGGCTGTATTAACTGTGCCAGGCTGAGCCAAGGTTCACGAGAAGAACAGGGGTAAAATTGCAAGGCAGCTCTCAAGCAATAGCGGATTACCCAACTCACAGACACAGCGTAGCCTGTAGATTACATTAATGTAGTTGATGTACAGTCCAGGGGGATTGGGAAATAAAAGATTAATATAATCTGCCAATTATTTTATTGTAAAGTGTTAAACACAGAACTACACAGGCCCATCAATAGTATGTCTTTAGCTATATTTACATATTTTTTATTAGTTTACAATTCAGCCACCACGATGAAGGAACCAAAGGAACTATAATTGTAAAAGCAGAGGGCTGGCTCACTGGCAATAGGCATCCCAGATTTAGAAAGAAAACAGCACAATGGAATTATTGCAATGGTGCATAGTACAACACTAACAATTTAATTATATCTGTAACCTTCTATTATCTTTTGCAGGTAACACAAATGCTGCACAATGTTAAGCCATGCCTTTAAACTCCCCTTTGAGGCACCAACACAGGATGAAAATGCTAAATGCAACCTGATTGTTAACATTTGGTATACTTTTAGGAAAATAACACCCCAATGGTTAACTAGTAAGACTAATGTCTGGATTTTCATGGAGTCAGGCCGACTTAAAAGAAAATCGTGGGTGCAACCCGGATATTGAAATCCCCTCCTGATTTTTGACAGATCTCATTTTTGGTTACAGGAGGACGAGAGCAAAATGTGGATCACACAGACGAAAAACCTGAACTCAGTTATGCCATTTGAAATTAGTGCCGAGTTCAAACAGACCTACCCCATTTTAGTGCTCCAAGGCCCTTAGCCTGCAATGTAGGTGTCACAAATTGATGGATGGGTGTAAATACACTTGAAGGATGATACGGTCTGTTTATGTGTCATGACATGAAGATATTTAAATCACCAGCTCTTTTAACATGAAAAAAGCAGGCTCCAGCTGTCAGAGAAAAATAAAACACTAGTTGCTGGGTACACAGATTGACAGACCATTTGGTGTAGCATAGAAAAAAATACCATGGGCAGGATTCTCCAGGGACGCGGGAACCAGACTCCGGCGACCAGAGAATCGGCGCCAATCGTGTCCGTGCAGTCACCGCGGTGCCGGTTGGGGGTCACTGAAATAGGCTCCCGTGGCGATTCTCCGCGGGCGACCGGCCGAACTCCCGCCGAGCCCTGCCAGCATGGTTCCCCCCGGCGGGAGATCGGACCTGCGGCCGCTGTAAACATCATGGTGGGGCGGGGGGGGGGGGGGGCAGCCCGCTGTAAGGTCCCCGACATGTTGCTCCGTGCCGGCACAGAGACAGCAACCACACGCATGGACCGGCGCTGAGATGGCAGTCATGCACATATGCGGAACCGCGCCGGCCGTACAGGGCCGCCTTTCGGTGGAGGAGCAGCGCGCAGCACTCCGGCGTCGTGCTAGCCCCCTACAGACTGGGTAAATTGCTGGGCCAGGAGGCCCGTTGACATCGGCGTACTCCACTCTGGTGTTTACACTGGCGTAAACACATGGCCGGGATTTTGGAGAATCCTGGCCCGTATGCTTTGGCAGTTTCAACAGACTCCATTGTTGACATTTTCCAAGGGTTGTTATTACAGCTTGACTGAGTATCAGAAGCTTCAAAACCACCTATCTCAGCAGGTGGGTGGAGTTCACCCTTTTATTGACAGATTTAAGAGGCTATTAAAGGAGCAAATGTCTTCTGACACGGTTAGAGGTTTCTTTTCAGAACACATTGACCACCTGAGGGGATTTAAAATCTTCAAATGCATTTTATGAAGGAGTGTTTTTTTTTTAGAATTAATTGTATGAGTTAGAGTTTTCTTAGTTGTTCGAAGTTTAATTCATTTTCATCTCCATATGATCCTGAGGACTGCCTATTGTGGTTCTGGGTGACTGGCTATGGAGGTGGCTTGGTGGTATGGGTGGTGTAGATGGAGGTGAGGGCTAGAGGGCATGACAACCTTTTATGAAATTGGGTTGAAGTCTTGAGAGAACTCGAGGCAGGTCTTCCAACCAGCCCTCGCCCTCCTCAATGACCACCTACGAACTGCCTCTAGATGCGGCAGACCTGACTTGGATTTCCTGACTCCATGGCTAAATTTCCAGCCCTAAGTCATCCAAAGCAACAGCATTCTATAATAAAAATTGCTTTTGCCAGACTTCCAGCATCTGCAGTATTTTGCTTTTATTACAATGGTACCATGCAGTCTATTAATTTTCCCAACTGCTATCCAATGTAAACTCTTTTTTTTTCTTATTAGAATGGAATTGGATAACAAAGACTATTAGTACTGGTTTTAACAGGGTTGGATGGAAGTCAAACTCCAATTTAGCACTAAATTTACACTTTCAGAACTGGGGTTTCATGCATATAGTCACGTTTAGCTGCACTAAAACACAGGTGGTTTGAATTTATCTGCACATTTACACGTTTCCTTACAGAAATGATTGGAATAGATATTTAAATGTCCTTCAAATAATTGTATTTCAACACTTTTTTCACACGCAGAACAATGGTGCAGATTGCGAGCATATGTATTGCTACAGCAACTCGTTATGACATTTTGATTTGTAAGAATCTGCTGCAGCTGTTCTGTTCAATTCGGTGAAGTACAACTCATCCAAAAGTTACAAATTTGACAGTCGACTAGAATGTGGTCAACAATAATTGCAGTTCCAGAATTCAACACAGCAAAATTTGATACAGCAAAGCAAACATGGATGTTTTAGTTGGGTGTAACATTCATTTATTTTCTTGCAGAGTATGGGATTTAAAGTAAACATCTGGTCACCACAGCCACAATAGAGTGCATTCACTCGCATTCCAAATTTAAATTAACAAGTTTTGGAAACAATCTTTTACAGTTTGGAAAATGTAGGCTAACCTTTCCAATGTTTCCAAAACTCTTTCATTCCAACTAAATTGAGGTTGATTAAGTTACCATTCTAAAGAAAGCAAGATTTCCTGACTCTAAGAATCTCTCATTTGGCAACAATATCAGATATTCCACAATGAAATAGTGCACACAATGTCCCTGACTGACAGAACCACAAACCATTCCCAACTCTATGGATTCCAGTTCACCATTGCTGGGACCTGTCTTAATCTGTATACATGATTTGTGGACTGACGAGTAAGCCTTTATCCCTTCAGCATCAGAAGCAGCAACTTTGAAACAGAATGGGTAGGATAATGAATACAGAACAGCTGTTGCCCTGTTTATTGGTTATTTTTGGCTTTTGTGCCAAAGAAAATTGGATGCAAGAATCATTCCCTATGTAATTGAATGCAACAGTTATCCCTGTGGAATTTCATTTATTTAGCACCTTATCCCCTCGCTCAGAAATATCTGACAACACAATTAATCTTTGAAGTGCCATACCTGCGGACAAACAAATTAGCCATTTTGCACACAGCAAGATTCCATTAACAGTAAAAAAAAATTGAATGATCTTTAATCAGTTTTAGTGTGACTTAAATAGGGGAATATCAACCAGGGTACTGGGAGAATTCAGTTCTTATTTAACTGTTGCCATGAAATCTTTAACATCCACCCAAATCAATAGAACTTTGATTTGAGATCTACTTTGAACTATGGTACCTCAGGTAATGGACCCCCCCCCCCCCCCCCCCCATCCCCCACCCCTCCAACATTGAACTGAAGTGCCAGCCTTGAAGTACTCCAGTCTCAGAGTGTGACTGGACATCAATCTTCTGATTGAAACACTTTAATGCTCTCAACTAAGCTTTGGCATGCACTCTATTGTGCAAAAGGGTGACTTAAATTATCTAGGAAGTTTCATAATACAAGTTACCATCTAATTATAAAAGAACAAGGGTGAGAAATTACAACTGTGTTGTTGCTTACAGGTCTGGCCTTGTCATGACACTATCCCAGGTATAAGACTATTGAAGTAATAGGGCCAGGTACTACAGACACCTACCAGATGGCGTCAGCAGGATTTCAGAGCAGAAACCTGCCACTCTGCCAGGGGGAGAACATCGAGCCTGGGAGAGGACTCAGACCTACATCATTGCTGTTTCTTTGCTGGTAGGGCTATATTTAAATTGCAATTAATCTTTTTGGAATTGGTTGCTATTTGATTATGCATCATAGGAACAACCCACAAATGTGTGCATGCTATGCCTGCTTCATGCATGTGTGCTTAAAATTGGTATTTAGGAGGGCAGTACAGTGGTGCAGTGGTTAGCACAGCTGCCTCACAGCACCGAAGTCCCAGGTTCGATCCAGGCTCTGGGTTCACTGTCGTATGGAGTTTTCACATTCCCCCAAGTTTGCGTGGGTTTCGCCCCCTCAACCCAAAGATGTGCAGGGTAGATGGATTGGCCACGCTAAATTGCTTCTTAATTGGGTACTCTAAATTTCTTTTTTTAAATTGGGTATTTACGAGGCATAACTGTCAGATTTCCAAGAAAACTTGAATTCAGCCAGGCACATCACAAAAGGGATATCAGAGTGATGTGATGGCAGAAGTGTCCACCCCCTCTATTGGAAGCTTTTGGTACAATAGATTTGGGTTGAAACTATGCAAAAACCATTTCTGCCAGAGTTGATTTGCTCCAAGTCTGCTGTATTTTTATTATTAATAATAATAATAATAATCTTTATTTTACAAGTAGGCTTACATTAACACTGCATTGAAGTTACCGTGAAAAGCCCCTAATCGCTACATTTCGGCGCCTGTTCAGGTACACAGAGGGAGAATTCAGAATGTCCAAATTACCCAACAGCACGTCTTTCGGCCTTGTGGGAGGAAACCGAAGCACCCAGAGGAAAACCACGCAGAAACAGGGAGAACGTGCAGACTCCATACAGACAGTGACCCAAGCCGGGAATCGAACCTGGGACCCTGGAGCTGTGAAGCAACAGTGCTACCCATTATTTTAGTCCCATTAAGGGCTGGAATTTTGCAACAATATTTAACTATGAAACTGGCTTGACAAACACCTGATTTTATTGGGCCTCAACACATTTGTGATATTTTTCTTTGGGTGAGCAAAATAGAGTGTGCTGACACCAGACCTCCTTCAAATCAAAGCATTAAGTTCTCAACACCAATGTTGTGAGAGTGAAAGAACTAGTCATGTTTGAAATATTACAATTTCATTGTTGTGAAAAAATGTCAACTGTCTACAGATAAGTTAGCACAGGTATCCCAAAGGAAGCTACTTCCATTTCATTTTCAGTACTTGAGCAATGATGAAAATATGATGGTATATCAAGCACTGTAGAAAGTGACTCCCTCATCAAACTGCCACATGATTTTGGGCTGTCTGTCACTCAAACCAGCCTGCAGGAACTTGTGTCAATTCCAATGCTGGCCACTAGACGGCATATCTCGTCAGAACAAAATCTTCCCACTTAGCACGGATCTGAAAGTAGTCCTCCATTTCCAGACTGACGATCAATGAGTAGCAAAGAAAATGGGATGGAATAATTTTTATTGCAGATCATCCTTCCAGCTGAAAGTGACTGTGGCAATGAACTATTTTCCATGGTCATCGCTAGTTGATAATTGGTTTCCATTATGTGTACTTATACAAAGATGAAATAATTGGGCTTGCATTAATGCAATGCAAAAGTAAATTTTACTGGTAATTCTATACTTCGTAAAAATTCCAATAAATTTTTTTAAAAATCACAATCCTCTATTGCACAAGCAAGAGGAATCAAATAAAGGTGTGTTCTCACATGGTTGCACATGTACCTTGTTTTTCAATGTGACACTTCATGTTAAGATTAGGTGTTTATATTTTGGCATTTGCATACAAGAAACTTTTGTGAAAGCAATTTAGTACTATAATTGTTACAAAAATTATAGTGTAAAGCTATTCCAGTAAATAAGCTTTCAAGTTGTAAGGAGGTGAGAATTTATTGATTCATTCATAAATACATGTTTCTAAACATCGTTAAATACCAATTTTCAAGGTGCCAGGTTGGGGCAGTGGTTAGCACTGTTGCCTCACGGCACTGAGGACCTGAGTTCGATCCCTGCCTTTAGTCACTGTGCGTGTAGAGTTTGCATATTCTTCCAGTGTCTACGCCCCCCCCCCCCCCCCCCCCCCCCCACCACCAAAAAAAACAACCCAAAACGATGTGGAGCGTAGGTGAATTGGCCAGGCTAAATTGCCTCTAGAATTGGGAAAAAAAGAATTGGGTACTCTAAATAAAATTTTTTAGCCATTTTAAGCCAAATATAATAAAAGTAACTGTTGCAGCTGCAAGAAAAGAATTTTCAAATAAATATATTTTTCAAAACATTCAAAGTGGAATTTTTACTTTCACAAGTTAATATGCCCCATGAAAAGACTTAGGTTTTCATAACAGAGGCATAGAGCAAGAGCCTTCAGTTTCTATAAGGAGCAAACATGCAGAGCGTTATTGGGCAAAGCCGAATGGTGAACAGCAGTACTACATAAACCATGTATTCCACCCCCTCTAACCCACCTACTCCCTGACCCACCTACCTCCTAATCCACCTACCCTCTAACCCACCTACCACCAAATCCATCTACCCTCGAACCCAGCTACACACTTAACCACCTCCCCACCCCACCCACTGCTGAAGGGTGACAGTGGCATTGTGGTAAATATCACTGGCAAGTAATCTAGAAACCCAGCCCAATGGGGGATATGAGTTCAAATCTTACCATGGCACTGGTGGAATGTGAATTGAGTTAATAAATCTGAAATATAAAGCTGGTTTCAGTAATAGTGACCATGAAACTATCACCAGTTGCTGTAAAAGCCCATATAGTTCACTAATGACCTTTAAGGAAGGAAATCTGTCAGACTGCGAGAAACTTCAGAGAGCCGTGAACACAGCCCAGTCCATCACATGAACCTGCCTCCCATCCATTGACTCCATCTACACCTCCTGCTGCCTGGGGAAAGCGGCAGCATAATCAAAGGCTCCTCCCACCCGGCTTACTCACTCTTCCAACTTCTTCCATCGGGCAGGAGATACAGAAGTCTGAGAACACTCACAAACAGATTCAAAAACAGTTTTTCCCCGCTGTTATCAGACTCCTAAATGACTTTCTTATGGACTGACCTGATTAATATTATACTCCTGTATGCTTCACCCAATGCCGGTGTCTATGTATTTACATTGTGTACCTTGTGTTGCCCTATAATGTATTTTCTTTTTATTTTATTTTCATGTACTTAATGATCTGTTTGAGCTGCTCGCAGAAAAATACTTTTCACTGTACCTCGATACACGTGACAATAAACAAATCCAATCCTACCACGTCTGGCCCTCATGTGACCCACGACAACGTGGGTGACTCATGACTACCCTCTGAAATGGCCGAGCAAGTCATTCAATTCAAGGGCAATTAAGGATGGGCAGGAAATATTGGCCTTGTCAACGACATCCACATCCCATGAAAGAATAAAACCTACTCCCTACCTGCTCATCTACTTCACTTACCTACCCCTACTCACCTGACCCATTCACTAACATTCAGACTGAACATTTAAACTTACCATAAAGCAGCTAGTGCTGTAACAAGAAGGTATGTATGTGTTGCCGTTCTCTGACTCTACTATGAGTTCTCTGAGGGACTGTATTACTGGGTAGCCATGTTTGAAAGAGTCCAGTAGAAATGCAGATAGTGTGGGGTCATGCAAATTTCCAGATGCAGCAGCAGCAACCCGATGGTGATTGCCACTTCTCAGAAGATATCATAGAATTTACAGTGCAGAAAGAAGCCATTCAGCCCATCGGGTCTGCACCGGCCCTTGGAAAGAGCACCTTATGGCTCAACCCTTTTCCTGTAACCCAATCACCCCACCTAACCTTTTTTGGACACTAAGGGCAATTTAGCATGGCCAATCCACCAAACCTGCACATATTTGGACTCTGGGAGGAAACCGGAGCACCCGGAGGAAACCCACACAGACACGAGGAGAACATGCAGATTCCGCACAGTGACCCAAGCCTGGAATCGAACCTGGGATCCTGGAGCTGCGAAGCAACAGTGCTAACCACTGTACTACCGTGCCGCAGGGACTTTCGCTAACCAAACGTAAAAATATTGGATGCTTCTGAGAATTAAGGAACTTCCACTTAACGTTCCCTTGTTGCTCTGCTGGGAGAAAGTGGATGTTAAGATCAGGATGTCAGCAGCGCTAAACCTGTACCATAGATAGTGCCCGGTTCCTAGAGGCAGACACCAACACTAGAAAGTCTATAGTTAACAACTATAATTTAATTTAATCATCCCCGAATCTAATCTTTTTGTGTTCTCAACCCTCACTATCCCCAGCTCTATAATAACCCAAAAATGTAAATAATATAACACTGGCCTGTTCTCATTCACCTTCCCATTGTCCCATTATTCAGAACCATGCTTTCAGCTGTCTCAGCCCTACACTTTGGGAATTTCCTTCCTCAATCTCTTCTCCTATGACTCTCGATAAAACTCCTTCATTTTGACTGTTTACTTGGTCACCTTTCCCAAGATTTCTTTCTTTGGCTCAATGACCATTTTTGTCCACATAGATGATTGCGAAGCCTCTTGGGATTTATTTTGCTGTTATAGACCAAGATGATCTTTCCTGAGATAGAATTGGAGATGGCTGCAGTCTCAACTTGAATCAATATCTCAGAAGACAAACAGGAGAATAGGTGGTCCTGTAGCCACACTCTGATTTGACAAGATGACTTATGTATTAAAGGAATAGCAGAAAGGTGCAAAATAAAGGCATCATTGTTGCTACCAGGATATTGGGCATGCATCTGTGTGATCATACACCAAACTGCACATTCAGGAAGTGGAATCCTTTGTGGTTGCAGTACATCTCAGCATTTAAGATGTGCCACCTACAAAGCAATCGGTTTGCCATCAATGACACCCTGTATCTTATGGAAGCTGCAATGCTGACAAAGCCAAGCACACACTCTGCCTCCTTCTCTCTAGAAAGAGAGAATGCAATGTCGTCCATTCTCCTGGCACAGAGAGAATTGATAACCACCTTTATAAGATAGTGGATGGCAAAATTTGAGTTGCTGAAGATACCACATTCTAGCCTGGAAGAACCGCAATACAAAGAAATTCATAGTCATGGTCAACTTTGCAGCCACTGGACGCACCACCCTTGCCCTTTTCCTGAAGTGTGATTGTTGGAACAATGCCAATAAAATACAATTGTTGTAAATTGTGAGATTATTAGTCAGAGATCAGACCCCATATGAAATTAGAAGCTCACAACTGAGGGAGATAGTTCATAGCAAACACTTGGGTTTAGCAAATCACCCACTGAGTTGCAGAACTTTTTTAAAAAATGCATTAAGTGCATGTAGAGCGCAGACACAGTTCAGACTTTAAAGTAAAAAGTGAATCTGAAGCCAACCAACATTCAACAGTCCAAGAAGTGAACATAGCAACAGCTGCCAGTATCAATACAGAATGTAAGTACTGTGGGCAGAACCCATAGCAGCAAAAAGAAAAAAGGTCCCACACATGGTCAGCTGAGCAGGAATTGCAGAAAACGTTTGCATCAAAATAAGTGAAGCACTGCGTGAAGTCTTGGTTGTCACACGACTAAACATTCAAACATCAAAAAGCAACTAGAATGATTCAAAGCATAAGAATAAGATTGTAAAACTCAATTAGAGAAGATAAACAAAGGGACAAGGAACTCACTAAAATATATACAATATCAAATGGTTTAATTAAGTTGAAACCATCTCCGCCCCCCCCCCCCCCCCCCCCCCCCCCTCTCCAGCCCTACAACCCTCAAGAGATACCTGCACTTCACTAATCCTAATCTCCTAAACATCATCAATTTTAGTCACTTCATCATTCGGTTGCCGAGATCCTAAACTCTGGAATTCTCTCCCTACACCTCTCTCCCTTACTTTCCTCCTTTAAGACATTCCATAAAACCCACCTCATTGACTAAGCTTTTGGTCATCTGACCTAATATACTCTATGTGGCTCAGTGTCGTGTTTTGCTCTATAATGCTGCTGTGAAGTGTCGAAGGATGCTTTCTTACATTAATGACACTGTATAAACATAAGCTGCTGAGGCTAATAAGTGTTAGGTTAGTGAATAGAGGAGAGTAAAAATTATTTGCATTCATAAAGCACCCCGCAGATGATAAATTAGTTCAGAAGTGCTGCGCAGGTTAACATTCAGCAATAGAGGGACTAACTGGAGCAAAAGTAGCTAACATCCTGATGCATGCTGAAAGTAACACAGATGAAGAAGTCAGTGACCATGACAGAAATCTCAACAGCTCTCACTGAAAAAGGTCATATGTGAAATGTTAATCTTAACAAAGATAAAACTCAATATTGGATTGGATTGGATTTGTTTATAGACTCATGTACCGAGGTACAGTGAAAAGTATTTTTCTGCGTGCAGCTCAAACAGATCATTTAGTAATGAAAAGAAAATACATAATAGGGCAATGCAAGGTACACAATGCAAATACCTATACACCGGCATCGGGTGGAGCATACAGGAGTGTAGTATTAATCAGGTCAGTCCATAAAAGGGTCATTTAGGAGTCTGGTAACAGCGGCGAAGTAAGCGTTTTTTTGACAGTGCACCTCAGTGCAATCAAGGTTTAGAATAAGAGCCAGAATAGGCCACAGAGTTTTAGAAATATTAAGATCCGCAAAAGACACAAGAATTCAAAGTGTAATTGTGTTTGGCATTTATCTTGCTAGATTTTAGGAGTTCAGTGGTGGGTATGATCTAACTGAGAACATGGACAGAAAAGGATGCAGCGTACTGGTGGTTCCACTGCCAAGGTCAGATGATTATGACCAAGTGATTTTGATAAGTTAAGCAGTAGTTTATGACCAAGTGATTTTGATAAGTTAAGCAGTAGTTTAGCTGGTACAAAAATAAGAAAGTATACAGCAAGGAGGTGCCACTGAAACATTTGTGCAGCTGAAACAGCCAATTTATAAAGCAAGCAGAATACTTATGTATCGTACAGTGCGACAGATTGGAAAGTTATTAGCAGTAATATGTACATTTGAGCAACAGCATCAATTAGGGTGACTCAGTGAAAATATAGGCAGCTCATAAGCTCTCTTAAGCAATAGTCCAAAAACACCTCATAATATTTCAAAAAAGGCAACAAGTAAATTCTACATCTGGTTTACGAATTGACTTTTCAGCCAGGAAAATAGTTCGAAGTTTGCTGATGACTTAAGTAGGGTGTACCTATCCAATAGTTCCAAGGAGGAGCTGCAGGAAAAATAATAAATAGGAATATAATACAGGATTTGCCTAACGCCAAGCTACAGTTTTGCGGTATTGGGTCATATAATACGAGTAATGATTTTTGTTAATGCATTCATAGAGTGTTGGTATAATTGGAATAGCCAGTATTTATTGCCCATCCCTAATGACCCTTGAGGTGATGGCAGTGAGCCGACTCCCTAAATACACTGAGTGGCGTGCTAGAACATTTCAGAGGCAGTTAAGTGTCAACCACATAGCTGTGGATCTCTAGTCACACATAGGTCACAGCCCCTGCCCAACAACTTCACCCCACCTATCTCACACCCCCACATCACATTTCCTTTCCTAAAGAAGGATGAGGAACACTCCATCCAATAAACCCTGCCAGTATAATAGCATTTATTGCCAAGTTCCATCTTGGTTTCTCTCTTTTTGTCTTTGAGAACCTCTCTCTCTCTTCAAGCAACCTGATCCATTGTCTTTTTGCTGCCCTTTCTGAGCCCTTTGGTGACTAATCAAAATCTATTCCTTTCTCTCTGACTTCGGCCTCACACTCTGTCCACTGATCTTGCCATCTCAGCAAGTCACCCTACCTCCAAATTTTTAATCATCAAAACTATCTCTGATCACTTCCTTGTTATTCTTACCAAAACCTTCTGCCTCTCTAAGATCCTACTACTCTTCCACTCCACCCTTGCAAAAAAAAATTACACTCCTTCCTCACCTAACTTTCTCACAAATTCAGCCTCAACTCTAGACCACATCTCTTTATCCCTTCACCTTTCATGATAGCTCCGTTGTTGTTGACTGCTCAATATCTCCTAATTCCTGACTTTAACACTCTAAATTTCACTGTCACTCACTATCTCCCACCTCAGCCTTTTCCATGCAACTGGTCCCATCTTTACCATCTTAATTCCAAAGGTCGCAAACAAGAGAGCACTTGGTACCTATATAATTTAGTCATCCATCCCAACTCTGTCTTAACTGTTGTTCTCCTCACCTACCACCAAGATTCTTCTGGAGGTGGAGGAGTATCTAAACCTCTTTTTGTCTTTGCTCCTCCATCTTTATTGTCAATATCCAGGATTTCTCGGTCTCTCAGCTAGTCCATCATCAATTCTTCCTCCCATTCCCAGTTAACCCTACATCCTAGCTCATCCTACCCCTCAAATTGATGCCAATGCGCAGTTTTATTTTTATATCTCCTTCTCTCTCTCTCTCTCTCCTCATCAATCTGAAGTGCTTCTGGCTCTTCAAACTGCAGCAACTCTTTAACTGCCGCAACAAGACCTAATTTGCCCCCTCCCCCTGAGCAGCAGAGAACCACTCTGGAGCAGAGTTCTTCTCTGATCCTACCTGGAATATTAAATCAGCCAGCCCAAAATGCAGACAGGAATTGCAGAGATCATAATGGGAGTGTGGAAATCCTGCCTCACCTTTTCTCCAGCAGGCCGAATTAAAGCCAAACCATGATCTCTAATGCCTCTTTGATGATATACAAAAAATAGGTAAATCGTGGACCTCCAATAGAATGTAATCAACAACTGGGTCACTGTCCGTGTGGAGTTTGCACATTCTCCCCGTGTTTGTGTGGGTTTCACTCCCACAACCCAAAAGATGTGCAGGGTAGGTGAATTGGCTACGCTAAATTGCCCCTTCATTGGAAAAAAAATGAATTGGGTACTCTAAATTTTAAAAAAAAGAATGTAATCAACATGTGTTTTCCTCCACAGATAATGGGAATGCAACTCCCTTTCCTGCACCACTTCGCAGCAGCGTTCTCTTTCATTTATGTTACTCGAGGTTTTATTCCTTCCTCAGCATTTCTGTTCTGACTTTTATCCTGTGGATTTCTGATAAGCAATGAATCTAAACCTCTTGTTTGCACTTCAGAAACAATGGGTTTGATTCAATCAAAACGGAATAAATTCCCCCAGTGAGCGAGCTTAGCCGCGCGTTCACCGGGGCTTGCTGTGTCGTGAAACACATGGCTATTCAACGGACGCCATGTTTATATGGTGTTCCGATCTCCAAAGTGCCAGAAACGATCCCCCACCTCCCCCAGCCCGAATGCACTATGGGAGGGTCCCATGATCCCCCCACAACCCACCCCACACACACATCCCCAACACCAACGCAAGGCACCCCAACCCGATTGCGCGCGCGCATAAAATACCAGCTTGGCAGCATGCAAGTGCCAACCTAGCATCCTGGTTGTGCCATGCACATTGGCAATGCTACCTGGGCAGTGCCAGGCTGTCACCCAGGTGGCACTGCCAGAATGCCAGGATGGCACTGCCAGGGTGCCCACATGGGATCAAAGGTGCTAGGGCACCACCCTGTCCAAAGGGCATGCAGCTGGAGGCTTTCGGTCCCCTGGGAGAGCTCCACGAGTGCTGTACTGTCTGGTCCCCATTTGTGGGGACCTGACCCGCTCTCATTTGCAGGTTTGGCAAAAAGTGATCCCACCCACAATGGGTGGGATTTACATCGCACCGTCTTGTGAGATCACGTGGCTCTCGTGAGGCATTGCGAGCCTGGTAATTCCCATGAGCGGGGTCTCCCGGTTTTTACCAGCCACACGGCACCGTGGCGAACTGCTTTTCTGGCTCAGCATGGCCATAGGATCACGCCCAATCAATTTTAATTCAGAGAAACTTTTTTCTAGTTATTTGACTCCCACAGCTGCTAAAATTCTATTATTAAGAATGGAGTCATTTTCTGAGCTTACTTCACTGATACATTGGGGTGCATTTGCCATAAACAATCCCAATGACACCTCGGTTTGTTAGTCACTCAAAAACTTTGAAGCATGTGTCCACCTGGGTAATATTTATTTATCTAGGGTAGCCTGGCTACAAAACAGGCATCTACCAAGCCATGAAGAAAACTGCCCAATTTTGTCCTGTCCACAAAAAAGCAGGACAAATCCAACCCAGCCAATTGCTGTCCCATCAGTCTACTCTCAATCAACAACAAAATGATGGAAGGTGTCATTAACAGAGTTTTGAAACGGCACTTTCTCAGCAAAAACAGCTCACTGATGCTCAGTTTTGATTCTGCCAGGGCCACTCAGCTCCTAACCTCACTACAGTTGGCTGAGTATGGCATCAAGGAGCAACAGCAAAATTGGGAGTTACTGCAAATCAGGGGGAAACCCTTCTGTGCCAAGTACGACTCCAACCAGGAAAGGAAGATGGTTGTGATGGCTGGAGGTCAATCATCTCAGGAGTTCCTCAGGTTAGTGGCCTAACACACCTGACCAGAACACGCATGAGCGGGTTCTTCCCGGAGGTGGAGAACAAATGTGAACTGTGGTAGGGAGGCCCAGCTAACCACACCCACATGTTGTGGTCCTGTTACAGACTTGTCAGGAACTGACCATCTATTTTGAGTCCATGTCCAAGGTTGTGGGGGGTGAAGGTGGACCCATGCCACTAGAACATAGAACGTACAGTGCAGGAGGAGGCCATTTGGCCCATTGAGTCTGCGCCGACCCACTTAAGCCCTCACTTCCATCCTATCCCCGTAACCCAATAACCCCATCTAACCTTTTTTGGTCACTAAGGGCAATTTATCATGGCCAATCCACCTAACCTACACGTCTTTGGACTGTGGGAGGAAACCAGAGCACCCAGAGGAAACCCACGCAGGAGAACATCCAGACTCCGCACAGACAGTGACCCAGCGGTGAATCGAACCTGGGACCCTGGTGCTGTGAAGCCATAGTGCTATCCACTTGTGCTATCGACTGAGTGCCCAATTATTATTATTTTTTCAATTTAGGGGCAATTTAGTGTGGCCAATCCACCTAACCTGCAAACCTTTGGGTTGTGGGGGCGAAACCCACGCAGACACGGGAAGAATGTGCAAACTCCACACGGACAGTGAGCCAGGGCCGGGAGCCACTAGCAAAGGTCTTTGGGGTATCTGAACAACCAGAATTCTTTATGGGGGAGAGGGGCAAACGCCCTAGCCTTTACCTTCCCGATTGCCCGCCGGAGACGCCTGCTCGGCTGGAGATCAGCAGTGCCACCCATGGGAACAGACTGGGTGTCCTCCTTGGCAGAATCCCTTACATTGGAAAAAATAAAATTCACTATTAGGCGATCGGAGGAAGGCTTCCACACATGTGGAGGGAGCTGTTCACCAGCCTGTTCCAAGACCTGTTTGTGACCAGCAACCAGGGGAGAGAGACAAAGGAAAGGCGGGGGGGATTTGGCCATCAAGCAAAACAGAGGGCAGACAGGCAGAGGGGCCAGAAGGGACAAATGGCAAGGACACACATGGGTACAACCACAACATAATGGCAAGGCATGCCCAGGTACACCACCACCTGCAAGAGGCCCTCCAAGCAACACACCATCCTACGTTGGAGCTATATCGCTGTTCCTTCGCTATTGCTGGGTCAAAACCCTGGAGCACCTTCCCTAATGCTGCTGTGGATTTACCTACACCATATTGACTACAGTTCAAGATGGTTGTTCACCACCAGCGTCTCAAGGACAATTAGGGATGGATAATAAAAATACTGTCTTACTCAGCAATGCCCACAAAAGAAAAAAAATATGTGTAATTGCTATTTTACGCATCCAGAATGCACCAGTTAAATATCTTCAATGTAATATTTGTGCATTTGAAAGGTTACATTTATTTTTTTAATTGCCAAATTATTTCACAAGGAAGGGATCTCTCACACTTACGTTCTAGCAATATGTTATGGAAACAATGGGGTGTATCACCCAATTTCCATATATTTTAGAAACTGATGGGTAAGACAAATTAAACAATGCTTCCTAAGATCTGGGATTGGAGGATGTATCCCTACAGCTAAAACCCACTGTGGGGTTCAAAGCTTCTGAGAGAGTGTTCTAATAGTCTCCAAAATAAAAACATCTCAAAAGGATTTGTGAGTCCATTATTCTTTTATGACAAACTTCTTGATCAAAGGATGAGCAGCTAATTTGCAAAACCTTTTAAGTTTGGACCATTGTGACATTATAAATACTGGATTTTTAAACAGGAGTCATCAGTTCTACCGTGATGAACAAATGAGAAGCTGGGTAATTTTTCGACTCTTGTTTTTCCATGTACTATAGAAGAATTTATATATTGTTGAGAGACGCCAAGATTTTGTGCAATATTCTACTTAATTAATTACGCACTGAACAAACTAATGAAGGTAGCAGTTTGTATTATTACAAGTAATGTAATAATCTAAACAGCTGGGACCGGTTTCCTAATCAGATGGTTACAGGTTCAACTGCTAGGTCTACCAGTCATCTTACATCACCTATCACATTTAGGAACAATAATAAGTTAATTGTCAACCAACATTTCACACATTTAGCCTGTGGGGAAACAAGTTTCAAATGCCCATAGTTACTATTCCGATAACTCACGAAAATTTCTGAAGAGTGTAAACTGTTGTGGGAGAAAATTTCATTAGCAGCTGAAAACAGGCATGATGCAGGCAGCATGCGAACTTGGCACTGCCTTTAATTTAACTGATAGTAGCATACAACCCAATGCCAAAATGCACTGTTGAACACTAGCACCATACGTAGCATACAACCCAATGCCAAAATGCACTGTTGAACACTAGCACCACACGTAGCATACAACCCAATGCCAAAATGCACTGTTGAACACTAGCACCATACGTAGCATACAACCCAATGCCAAAATGCACTGTTGAACACTAGCACCACACAAAGCTACCATGTACCTCTTAATTGAGGGGTGTTCGGGCTGCAGCAGGTATTGGAATGGCTAAGGAAGATAGCCTAACATATAAGAGGGCGGGAAGGGTGTTCCGAGGTTCTTTGACACAGCACTGATGGCCTTGGTGCAGGAGATGGACAAGAGGAAAAATGTCCACTATCTACTGGGGACCAGGAGTCCCAAGAAATCTCTCTGCGAAGGCAATGGGCAGATAGGTGGCTGGCATGGTCAATGCAAACAGTGTAGGCCCGAAGACCTGGATGCAATGCTGAAACAAGTTTAATTAACTCACATGAGTGGTTACGGCCAGTGGATTTATTTCAAATGCCATATCCTTACAGCTGATCCACTAGCCCCAAAAACTGTTCAAATCCCTAACCCCCAGTTAATTCACCAAATAATAACCTCACAACTCGCATTCAAAGCTTCAACACATCCTTACACTTAGCACTTCTGCAAGCCTTAAAGCCACTGCACACAGATTGAACACCAGCGATAGGATTCTCTGGCTGTTGGGATTCTCTGTTCCCGCAGGCAGCACACCCAGTATTCAGGTTCCCTGGTGGAGTGGGATATTTTCAATGGGAAACCCCATTGACAAGAGGTGGGAGTGGAGAAATCAGTCGCCAGCGTATAGAGTGCCGTCGCGAAACACACAACTGGGGGGCCCCCCAGACATTCAGCCATGACAGACAAATCATCAAAATAGGTTGCACAGTGCTCAATGGCAGACTTCCCTCTCTCTTGTAGGACAAAGTGGCACATAACTGGAGGAAGCAGCATCAACCCACTGGAGTTAGGCACGGTTGCTTATCTATAACACATTGGTGAAGATCAGCCATGACTGAGGCAGTGAACAGCAGTGGGACACAAAACATTAAAATTGACAGTACATTCATATCTAATCCTCCACAGCTACTAGATTCCTCAGTGACTCTCCCTCGGACTGATCTGTTCCCTGTAAGAACACTATTCACGATGCCCTATGCTGCTCTTGTTCATGTATTTGCTTTGTTTGGCCCCTTGTTCCACACTGTAACCAATCACTTTGCCGATGTACCATTTGTCAATGTTCTCTGTTGATTATTCTTTTTGTCTGCTATGTATGTACTGTGTACGTTCCCTTGGCCGCAGAAAAATACTTTTCACTGTACTTCAGTACATGTGACAATAAATCAAATCAAAATCAAATCAGAATCCTCACATTCCAATTCCCCCTGTTCCCACAATGACTTCTGACGCAGAGCTGCACATGCTGTAAGCGTACACCTTTTGCTTTCACCACACCTCATCGCAGCCCTTCCCTTGTCCCACTTTCACATATCTAAGAATTGCCACCTGATCAGGCAATGGTAGAAGAGCAAGAGATAGAAGAGCAGCAAAGTATTGATGAAGGTGGAACAGCACAGATACGGATACTGTCCTGACTTTACAGAATAACTCAAGAGGCAGGATCTGCATATGGTGACACACTAGGCACAGGTAGCCTGTAGCCAGGGCAAGTGACGCGGGTAACACAGCTGCCAGCTAACTGGATTATAATGTTGCACATAATTTTGCTTTGGAGAACTCAGGCAAGGACTTCAATGCTGCAACTTACAGAAGAAGGGTGATGATTATGTCTGCTGAATTTCTTGATGCAGTAGCAGACTTGTCAGAAAGTCTTGTGCGAAACATCATAGTGCACAGAGGAGTTCAGAACCAACTTGATATAGGGTTTTGCGGTTGCAAAATGACATGTAGTCAATCCCCCTACACCTCGGGGAGTCTGCAGTCATCGCAAAGCCTCTTGCATGCTCCACTTGCTTCTGTCTGGTAAGAACATTAGTGACCTCCAACAGTGGATGGTGAACTGGGAGATGCTCCCACCTGGAAGTTGTGGGACATGTAAAAGTTCCTGGTCACGTTCACAGCCAGTAGAAATTCCATCCTCAGCTTGCATTGAGACTGCAGCAACTGGAAAATTTCAGTGACAAATCTCCTCAGCGAAGCATCTGACACATTAGTCCTTGATGAAGTTGAGGCAGGAGAATTATTTCCGGAGGAATCTGGGCAGATAACGCCTCCTGCTAAAAACCCTTTTCCATTTCCTCTTCCTCTTTCTTGTTCTTCAAGCAGTTTGTCCTCTTTTGTGTTACCCTGCTCAATTTCTCCATTATGTTACAGGCCATGGGGCTGGAAACTACTGCACGTGTCTGGGAGCAAATGGTCTGAGCAGACCCCTTGAAGCCTTCACCAAATGCCAACCACTCCCTGTAGACTTCACCAACATTAAGTAACAATATGATGTACTGAATAATTTACTAACTCAGCAACAGCCGGAAAATATCAATTAGCGACTACCCTGAAAGAAGTTAAAGATCCCTTTAAATAGCACAGCTGGGGGTATCATTCTATCTACCGAGTTCATGTTCAGTTCTAAAGGTTAAAACAATGGCAGCGCTGTCATCAAGTCAAGCTTACATTCTGACTGACAACATATTCTATCAATTCGGATGCCACCTCTCTGCATCAAGGTAAATGCCTAAGCAAAATCGCGCATGGTGTGTGAAGTATGAGCACATGTCATAGACACTGTTTTGTAACCAAAGTGACACGCAGGGTGTCGACAATATGCATACCGCGCTGAATTTTGCAGCCTCTGTCTCCAACTACAGAAATCTGTCAATTTACAGAACACTTCTGTCAGGCTTTGTCTTACGGCAAAATCTAGAAAAAAAAGGCCCACAGATAACCACAGTACCTGTAGGTGGTGCTGAGAATTTTTCAATGTAAAATATCACCTAAAGTTAGCTGCGAAAACAGTCCCTACAGAGCACAAGTGGCATGAGATTTGCCCCATTGAGTGTAACTGAGTAAACCTAACTGTTGAAATATCAGCCTGAAGTCATTTTTGTAGAGGCAAGTTGTGTGTTATGTACTCTGGGATAACAAAGGCTGCAACTCGATGCAGCTTTGACCAAAAGATACTTCAGACTTTGAAGTAAGTTCAATGTGATTTATTGAACCATTAGCACAGTTCTCTATGAGTTTGACTCTCCTGCTAATCTTGCTATAGTAACTCAGTCTAACTAACCAGTCTGCTCTAAGCCATGTGCTGGAGGTGTGATGCTGTAAATACACCCTGACTCACTCTGTAGATGTTCATCAGTGGAAAGAGACAGAGCATGTGTGCGCTATCCTTACATATGGGTTGTGTAATGCCCCCTTGTGGTAGTGTCACCTCTGGGTGTCTTGACTGCCCATTGGTTGTGTCCTATTCTATGTGTTCATTAGCTGTATGTCTGCATGGCATGACGTCTCTGGTGCTCCCTCTAGTGTTTACTTAGTCGAAGTGTATTTACATTAACCCCTTGTGTATTTACAGTGATGCATATCACCACACAAGTAAAGCAAATAAATATCAAATTGTAAAAGGCAATGATTACAAGATACTATATAGAATTTACAGTACGGAAACTGACCATTCAGCAAAGGTCCATGTCAGTATTTATGCTTCACACTAGCTTCCTCCCTCCTTCATTCAACTCCATTAATAGATCCTTTAGCAGTTCTTCCTCATGTACTTATCAAACTTCCTCTTAAGTTCATCTATAGTATTCACCTCAGCTGCTGACGTTCCACATTTTAACCATTCTCTGGGTCGCGGGTTGGTAATCATTTTACTTGAAAACCATTTTTCTTTTAATTATTAGAAGCCGCAAGCTCAAAACTGTATTTTGTTGCATTCTTCCTCAGTATCAGGCACAACCCCAGTCCCCACCTCCCCAGTTTGGTATGATCTGCAAATTCTGATCAAGTTTATTTTCCCGCCCCACCCCAGTCCAAATCATGAATGTATAAATAAAAGAAGTCCTAGCAATGATCCTTGTTGTACAACGTTTTTTACTTTCCCCAATCTTATCCTTTACTCCTATTCTCTGTTTTCCAACCAATCTTCTGGCCCCCTACACCATGCGCCTGAACATTTAACATGGGCCCACCATGTGGTTTCTTATCAAAGGCATTTTGAAAGTCCAAGTGTAGAAAAACAGATTTGCGTTTATATAGCGCCTTACATGGCCGCCAGACATCCTAAAATGCATAACAATGTAATTACCGTTGTAATGCAGGAAACATGGCAGCAATCTCACTCTACACAGCAAGCTCCCACAAACTGTAATAGTTAGTGACCAGATAATTTTGTGACACTGATCACAAAATAAATAATGGCCAGGTCATTGGGGATAACTTCCTGTTCTTTTTCTAAATAGTGCCACGGGATACTTTACTTGCATTCGGAAGGGCAGACAGGACCTCGGTTTTTCACATCTTATCTGAAATAAGGGCCACCTCCAACAATGCACTGCACTGGAGTGTCAGCCTAAACTTTCTACCCTCAAGTGGAACTTAAACCCACAACCTTGTGACTCAGAGGCACAAGTGCTACCAACTGAGCCACGGCTGACACCGATGTGACATTTACTGCAATGCATTTGCCTGCTCTTTCCATTACCCATCGTTGTTTCAGAAGGAAAATAGTTAGCAGCAATATCAATGATGTTTTGAACAAAAAAATACACTGAAAAGTTTAACCCTCTTAATTTTTGTTGAACATACGAAACACACCCAAGACCTGTAATTGCAAAGCAGTGGAGTTGAACCTAGAGGATTTCAACATTGAATGTATCTGTGACTGGACAATTCACTGTAGTCCTCAGATAGAACCAAACAAGAATCACAATCTAGCCCCAGGGGCTACAGGATAAGGTGGTGTCAAGGGCAGGAGTGGGTGAGGGGAAGGTTTCAGAGATCAATAAGGAACTGATGGAGTGGAAGGGAACCCCAATAGGGGAGGTGAAGTGAAAGTGGGAAGAAGATCTGGGTGGGAGTTGAAGGCCGGATTATGGAAGGAGGCCCTGAAGCGAGTCAATGCATCCTCGTCGTGTGCCAGGCTCAGCCTAATACAATTCAAGGTGGTCTATAGGGCACACATGATGGTGGCCCAGATGAGCAGGTTCTTTGAGGGGGCGTAGGATAGTTGTGGGCACTATGCAGGCGTCCTGCGAACCAGATCCATATGTTTTGGGCATGTCCGAGGCTGAGGGATTTCTAGCGGGGTTTGCTGATGTCACGTGAGAAGTATTGTTTTATTTTTAAAAATAGATTTAGAGTACCCAATTCATTTTTTCCCCAATTAAGGGGCAATCTAGCGTGGCCAATCCACCTGCCCTGCATATCTTTTGGATGTGGGGGAAAAACCCACGCAAACATGGGGGGAATGTGCAAACTCCACGTGGACAGTGACCCAGAGCTGGGATCGAACCAAGGACCTCAGCGGCGTGAGACAGCTGTGCCAACCACTGCACGCCGTGCTGCCCTCTGTCAGAAGTATTAACGGTGTGGGTGGTGCCGAGTCCAGAGGTGGCGATCTTTGCATAACGGAAGATCCAGGAGCCCAGGGGATGAGAGAGGCCAATAGTCTGGCCTTTGCCTCCCTGGTGGCCCGGAGACGTTCTTTCTAGGATGGAGGGACTCAGAACCCCCAAAGTCGGGGGTATGGGTTAGTGACATGGTGGGGTTTCTCAGACTAGAGAAAATCAAGTTCACCTTGAGGGGATCGCTGCAGAGGTTTGCCCAGAGGTGGCAGCCATTCATCGCCTTCTTTGAGAAAAAGTAAGCTGTCAGCAGGGAGGGTGTTGGGTGCCATGTTCGCAGGGGTTTATTATGAAATGAAAAGAAAAGAAAATCGCTTATTGTCACAGGCAGGCTTCAAATTGAGTTACTGTGAAAAGCCCCTAGTCACCATATTCCAGCGCCTGTTCCAGGAGGCCGGTACGGGAATTGAACCGTGCAGCTGGCCTGCCGTGGCCTGCATTCAAAGCCAGTGATGTAGCCCTGTGCTAAACTAGCCCCTATTGGATTGGTATGTTGTTTATCTTGTTATGTTCCTTTTGATACCTGGTGATTAAAATTGTAAATGCCTCAATAAAATATTTTCGCAAAAAAAAGAATCACAATCTGACTGTTCCCTTTGGTAGACGGGGGCAATAAAAGCACCAAGCTTTTGTCTCAAGAGTAGGGATGGGCAATCATACTGGAGCATGGAAAGTGATTTTGAAATCTTCAGTACTGATCCATTCCTCTTCCTCATCTGAAGGGAGATAGAGAGCAGATGGACAAGAGAAAAATCTGTTAAGAGAAAAAAAGTGGAGAAAATCCACATTTTGAACAGGATTTTGTTTTGGCATTCTAGCACTTCAGATTGAGAGAGTCCAGCTTGTGTAGGAGCCAATTCCTGGTGTTCATAACGTTCAATCCAGTTTCCACAAACGGGCAACAGCCTGAGTTTTATCTGTTAACAAATTATGGAAGGTGGATTTAAAAGCTAGTCATGGATAGTAGTCCCCCAGGATTCAAATCAGAAGACCAATATAAAAGCTCTTTAAAGTTAGCACAAGCCACTTTGAAATTCAGAAAAAGGTTAAGTAGCATTGTATGCAAAGTCCCTAACTAGTTACCTTTTAACTAGCCACAAAGTAGTTAACACAATATGCTCATTCAGTGCGGAAGACAGACAATCCAATCCTCCCCGTATTATAGGAAAAAAATCCATTATTTAAATAAATGAGGTCTGAACAATAAAGCAGAGTGGCAGCGGTTTCTGTTTTGTTACTAGGCTCTCACATTAACTCAAGTTAAGAACGCAGCGTTCTGATTGCTACAGCTGTTAAATGATGGCATTTGTCTAGAAAAATCAAAATCCATTTCCTCAAACCAAGGAAACATGGAAAATGTCCATACTGCCAGTGGAAACATTCGACGGCAGAAAGCCCACTGCTGTGGTTTCTTGCAGAGGCAGCAAACTTTTGAAAGGGATGTCACTGCCAACTCAAATACAGTTTTCTTTCACACCCAAGAACAAACTCTGTGCACACCAAAGGCTTCCTGAGGGCCCACTGCAGCTGTGGCAATGTGAACAAAGGTAAATGCAGCGCCAGTGCTACTGTGAATGGCTTTGTTGCTCCTAACATTGTTTGATAACATTCCTATGAAACACTTGAGATGTTTTACTCCATCAAAGGCACTATATAAATGCAAGTTAGTGTCATTGTAGAATGGCAGTGAGTCACAAATGGATACACAAAAGGTTTCTCAAAAAAACTCTCCTGTACTTCCCTTTTAATTGCCTCCCTGAAGATGAAATGAAGAATGTATAACTTGAACACTGCAAAGGAGATATTCCAGCTAAGTTGTTTACACACTGAATTTATTTTAAATTCCTTAATTTTCTATTATTTTAAAATAAAGTAAAACTCGAGAGAAATTAACTATGGGGCAAAATTTAGATCACTGTGTGTTGATTTGCATATAACTAATGGAAAAATTGAAAAAGAGTTAACATCTTAAATGATCATGATTCATAAAGTAATATTTTGTTAACCCATATATTGTATTACAGGTTCTGAGTTTCAGAAACAGCATCAATTACAAAATTATTAGTTATATAATAGATTGGTGATTGAAAGCTTCACTGTTATCTTAGGGTGGCACAAAAATAATTTAACTTGAAAACATTTCAAATTGCTCTCCACAGATGTTGCCTGACTGGTTGAGTGTTTTCATTATTTTTTGTTTTTATTTAAAATTTCTAGCATTTGCCGTATTTTATTTTGGTTTCAAATTGTTCCTTACTAAAACTGTCCATTGTGCCTAAAACGTTACTACTAAAAAGTAAAAACTTATGCACTATTCATTTTTAAAATAAATATATATCCATGTAAATGCAATACAGAAGTATTTGAATAAAATTAAGTATTCTTACAGGCCTGTATATATATTCCAAGGGGTATTTTAAACTATACTCTTAAAACTAAGTTATTTTATATCGATTGACATACACCAATTTTTGAAGTTTTGAACTGCGGCTGAATTATGCAAAGGAAATGGAAAAAAAGTCGAATCTCTCAAGTCTCAAATGCTAAATGCACTTCATCAATGTCTGTTCATGATGATTGATGCAATGTTATTTTTCTTTCAGCACCTCTTACCTTGTCTAGTTACTGAATGAGATGAGACTAGGAAGCCCCACAAACACACTCAGTCTTTGAGTTTAAAGCCTGTAATTCTCCAGTGCAAACTGACTGTAAATGTCCTTGTAGCCAATGGTACTTAAGGCCACAAAGTTCAAGCTGACTGTGGAGTAGAACAGCACTGAACATCTGGCCATGAATGATCAGAAAGGCTACAAACTAACCGTGCTGGGCTCTTGATGAAAAATTCAACATTTTCCTTGTTGGCACAGTTGTTTGGTAGTATTCTCTTGAGCTTCCTGAATTATATTAAGAAAATTTCACTGCAGCAATTTATATCTGCGGGAACAGCTGGCGCTGAAAGGGGATCTGCTGCACTCCAATTGCTGGGGGACCTTAGATTGGATCCGACTACATTCACTACATTTGTCCTTGAACATTAGTTTTACATGACACAATAAAAGTTTAACTAATCCTGTTCTGATAAACATGATGAGGACCTATGATAGCTAAAAAAAAAACCAGCTGCGCATAAGTTGAAATATTTGTAAACAGGAGATTCCAGATAAAGCAAAATGTCTTCCTTGCATTTGGTAAGTTGGATTACAGCTCATCCTGGTCGAGATTTTAGGCAAGCAGTCGGGCAACAAAGAGGCAGTGGAATTGTCAAGAGCAACTGAACTAGGTGTAATTGGCATGCCTATGAACATCTAGAACTTTTCGTCCCAAAACTCCATCAGGACTTGGTCAACTGAAAATTTCAAAACTAAGACTGACTGATTTTTGTTCAATGACAGTATTAAGGATTATGGTGGAAAACACATAGATGGAGTTAACCTGCAGATCAGCCATTATCTAGTTAAATGGCAGCTCAGGCTCAAGGAGCTGAATGACCTACTCCTGTTACTGCGTTCCTCTGAGCAGGTTAATAGCTGCAGATGTAGGGAAATATTATTCCAGAAGTGGATGCAGATATAAATGGGATGGGAATGGAGTGATACAAGGAAGTGGTCAATTGGCATTGTCTGTAACTGAAAAGATGGAAGGAGAGCAACAATGGGAGCAGGGATGTTTAAGGAGTTGACTATAAATATGGGAAGTGAATTTATATAGAGGGAGAGGTTGAGCAAGTGCAAAAAATCAGTAAAACAGGATGAATTAAGATGGAAGTTAAAATAATCAAGGAGTCACTCAGTACAGGGGCTGAATGAATAAAGGAAAATATTTCAGTGAGAAACTAGGAGTGTGGCTTGGGGTTCAGTAGAGAATGAGCATTTGGAAAGGAAGGTAAAACAAGGTGCAATGCTCAAAGGAGTGGAAAGATGGAGGGAGAGGCCCAAGTGTGATTTGCTGACTCGACTACATCACCATCATGGGAAATTTGGGTAGAGTAGATGGGAGAATGTACTACCAAGTTGGGAGGCTTCAGGGAGAGAAAATATGTCACCACTCGTGAGCAAGTCAAGCAATGACAGAAGCATCACAATTAGCCTCATTGTCCTGGTCTAAGCAGGCGGGATAAAGGTTAGACAGGGTTCATATCCCAGATTGGTATCCATTGATCTCCTGCTGGAAAATGTCCCTGTGTCGATGTGGGATGCAATGCCACCCGGCTCAACTGCGATTCCCATGATCACACAACCTGCCAACACTCGGGAAACTGCTTTAATTCTGAAATCTTTGGAGACTTATAATCTACTAAATGTTTGCAGCATGACTCATTCCTATTGCAGAAGCAAAAATGAGCCTATAAGGACAGTAGTAAACATACTTAAATAGGTGTTTAATAAAGAGAGCTTCAATGATCAAAGGATAAGAGCCAGGGACTAAGAGGAAGTACATTGTGAAAAGTAAAACTGTGAGTGCAGGAAATACATCAGAGGTTAATCAGAAACCGTGACGAGAAACTATAGGCTTTGACTTTAGAGATATGTGGCCCTTTAACGTATTTTTAACATTTGAGGATTTTAAAAAATGTTACTGCAGAATGTTAAATCTGGGGGTCTGAAATGTAAATCAGTACATTATTTTTCACTATCGTTTCTTCCTTTCACAGCCTTCTATTCCATTGACCGTGGACAGTGACCGAGAGAACTTGTGGGCAACAGCAGGAACCTCTAAAGCCTCTGTCAATGCCACATTGTGGTCTGCTAGTAAAGTGCGTTGAAGTGCAATGTGGCAGAACTCCAAATAGCTGCTCAAATCTGCAGCTTATCCTCACAGTTAGAAGGAATGAATTAAATGTATGTTGGTAAGTACATGCCTTGTACAGAAAGAGCATTTTAGTCTGGAAGTAATATTTATGGACATCTTGTTCTGTTTTAGCGTGCTACAGCACCAACCACTTGAAGCAATTCCTCAATTAATGGAGGCAGAAGTAGTCACAACTCGTGCCTAGTAAGAATGGTGTATGATAAAATTAAACTTACAAGGAATTTAAAAATAAAGGCTTTAGAATACAGAAACAATTTGAGAAAAGTGAATAAAAATGTTGCTGCAATTCTTCCTAAGCAGGCATTAATTAGTATTGGCCGTCACTGTACTGGACTGAAATCCAACACTATGAGGCCATTATTCCAAATGATGCAGAATCCTCGGTCTCCTATAGGACCCATATCAAAGCTCTGGGATGCTTCCATCAAAGACACCCAAGGTCCATCATGGCAATTTGATGGCGGACAAAATCATAAACAATGGTATCCTTCATCATTCTGGGCTGAATGACATGAAGACCACCGGCACTGTAGTGCAGTTTAAAATTGGTGAAGTCTGCAGGGTATGAAGTTGAACATGGTGTAGAAACCCTACAGTGCAGAAGGAGGCCATTCGTCACATCGAGTCTGCACCGACCCTGGACCCTGTGGTCCCTCCTACCTGGAGATAATGCATCAATAGAATCCCGGATGTAGGAGGACAGGAATGGTAACTGACAAAACACTTTCAGGTGCTAATCACCTCACTCTGCCTTTCTCAGCATTCACCTGCACAGCCCACCTCAGAATAACACAACCCACAGCTCCACGCATTCCTTTCTCTGCAGGCATCTGACATCCCCATCTGAACGCCAATGCTTCAACTCACCCTCATCCTGTTGGCCTTTGGAACCTGGAGCTCAGAGTACACCCCTTCTGCCCCGTGGAGCAGCATGCGGCAGAGAGTAAGTCAGTTAGTGCCGGTGTTGCTCCTCTTGTCCTGCATCACAGAGGTGCAGGATGGAGCTGTCTAGTCGGCATCCATGCCATGATGAAGGCTCTCAGCATGGAAGTGCAGCTGAAGGCAAATAATAAGTACAAGGCAGGTGAAATTATGCCAGGAAGTTGCCCATTACCTTCAAGCACTGACGCTGGAAGCTCTCTCTGAGAAGGAGTGAGGAGTGCTCTGAGCAACAGCCTCTCACCTGGCTGTAACTGCAGCTCTTCAGTTTCACTGATCAAAGGCTTCATAGTCTGTACCTTTCTGTGATCTGCACTCCCCACTATGTACGCGCTCCAGTGACCATGGCTGAGACCTTGGGAAATTGGTCTGCTGGTTGTTAAAAGTCAGAACACTGGGCTAAAGCAGAACTGAATTACCTGCGATCATATTCAAATGACTTAACCAACTGCTGAAAAAGAGTTTCGGCACTTGCCTTCAAAGCCACCCAGATGAAAGCTAAAAGAGGGCAGGATGATATTGGGATCCTGATCCTATCTTTTATGATCGGTTTACCTCCCCAATTCACCCAAATCCACCTCCCCCTTGCCTGTCAATAATCCCCCAGTGTGCACAACATCTCAATTTCACTAAGGGGGCATTCACTGAAATTTGCAGCAGACCAGGACAAGGATGACATGACCTGTGACTGTGAAGATAACTGTGGTTATGAATTTCTTCACTTCGGAACCCTTCCAGGCTGGAGCAGGCAACATCTCTACCATCTCCCAATTCACAGTCCACTGTTGCACTGGACAGAACACTAATATCTCTGACTGGAGAGAAACAAGTGAAGAAACAAGCTTAGCCAGGAATGCAGGCTTCCCCATCTTGCAGAATGCACATGCAATGCTTGAGATGTATCGCAACCACAAATGGTTCCCATGTTTCCCATCGGGGCTGGTTTAGCACACTGGGCTAAATCACTGGCTTTTAAAGCCCACGAAGCAGGCCAGCAGCACGGTTCGATTCCCGCATCAGCCTCCCCGGACAGGTGCCGGAATGTGGCGACTAGGGGCTTTTCACAGTAACTTCATTGAAGCCTACTCGTGACAATAAGCGATTTTCATTTTCATTTTCCCTGAAGATGTATTTGTTGTGCAGCCATGCACAGCACTTCATGTACGTGAATGTTCACCATCCTGGCAGCGATCATAATGCCTTTGTTACACATCAGTTTGCTGTTCCCTCAATATTTGAGCCACTGCAGCATATGGAGGGTGGTTCTAGGCAACAAAGGTTATTTTATTTTTCCATGGGTTGTGGGCACTGCTGGCAAGCGAAGCCACCAAGTACCTTGAACCAAGTAGCTTGTTTGGCCATTTCAGAGAGGAGTTGAGAATCAACCACATTGCTGTGGGTCTGCAGTCATGTGTGGGCCAGACTAAAAAAAGATAACAAATTTCCTCCCCTAAAGGACATTTTCGATGATAGTTGTCAAGGTCACCTTTACTGACACTAGTTTTATATTCCAGTTTTACCAGCTGACATGGTGGGATTTGAACCCCCTTCCCTGGAGCATTAGCCTGGCCCTCTATTACTAGCCCAGTGACATTACCACTGCACCATTTTGTCCCCTTGTTGAGGATCTAGCTCATGGCAACCAAATTACGCATGGCCAGTATGAGTATAATGACAGCCATACTGCCTGCAAAACATCTTCAAGTATAATGAGCCTGCATGATGGCACGTTGAGTTTATATGGCTTCAGTCTAAGCTTCCACTGCAGCTCACAGACAATCAGGTGTCACCAGGTATTCTTAGGGAGCGACCGCCACTTCCAGACTGAAAAGTTTGGGTTCCAAGCACTGTGCCAAGTCCTGAGCAACTTCGCACTGGACTCTCCATGTTACTTGACAGTGTCAATGGGTTGTGGGGAAAGGGCAGGAGAAATGGGAAGAGAAATACATCAGCCATGATTGAATGGTGGAGTAGACTTGATAGGATCAGAATTAGGCCACTCAGCCTATGTCTTATGGTCTTATCACAGGCTTTCGGGCAAGTCTGTCAGTGCACCATGCATTTCTGAGTTTATACCCAGCAGCATTTTCCTGTACCACCCCAACCCCATCAAAGGACTCATCCGAGGAGGAGGGAGCAAGAGGTGCATGCTTAAACTATCTGCAGCTTCTAAATCAGAAGTGATTATGGGATGAAAAACATGGATTATTTCGAAGCATACTTGTTTCAGCCCACCACTAACCACAGTCAGTCATGGACACTCCAATGATGACCAGCACTCTCGGTTAATGTGAGGGGCAAGTAGCCACATCTTTTGCTCATTAGATCTGTGCTTCTATCTCTGATTATGCACACCTTCTCCTGCAAGAGAGATGGAGTGTGCCAGTGACTGTGGCGCATTGCATTTGGATGATGAATCTGCCATAGTTTAATAGCAGGCAGAATGCACAAGTTGCGGGATGTGGGTGTGAGACCTGCAGCAGTGCTAACTATGAAGGTGAGGTATGGGTCGTGCTTGATAGAGAATGTTGATAGGTGAGTGAAGGGTGGTAAATTGAGCAGTGTGGAAAGTTAGGAGTTTATTGGTAATGATATGGCATTCACTGGCATTGGCCTGTTCTTCTTACGCCGTTCCTCAGGATAGAGGATGACTTGCTTCCCACTTTGGTGCAATCTGTAGACTCTTACTTGAACGTTGAGTAGATGGGGTGATTGGAGGTTGGAGGTTTGTTTGCTCATTCCGACAACTCAACTTCACCTCTGCACAGTTCCATCAAAGTCCCTTGATGCATTCAGTGCCTTCCCGAATGACCCTTTTCCATTTTGATTAGTCAAAAGCCAGGGCCGTTACTTGTCACCTATACTTGCCTTCACGAGAGGAACCTCACAAGGTGTGGTACTTTACTGTGGGAGATAGTTAGAAGAGGACCTTAATTTTCCAGGTACATAGTGAAAGGCCCACTGTCTCGTATGCTTCGGAGAAAGAGTCGACAATGACCTGGAGTTCAGTTTCTGAGTGAGCCACACAAAAGCATGATCTGCATACTGAAGACTGAGCTTGGAGTAGTTTTGGTTTATGGTTAATTTACAGGAGGTGAGGTGCAGTATTGCAATGAGGAATATTTGTGAGGTCATTAAACCTCTTCCTGAACTACATCCAGGTCCTTGGGGGAAGGCCTGGAGAACATTGCATTGAGAACAATGACTAACTGCTCCCACTGCCTTCTCAATGTCTGTCCGAAAGGTCTCCTGTCCCCCTGTGGATAGCGGAACTCGCTTGTTCAGTTCTCCCCCTGAACGAAGCCCTTTAGGTACTGCATCTGACACCTTGGAGAAAGTTCTTTCCCCTGTGGCATGATATTTACACTTCTTATATATCAAACACATTTACCTAGCCACTTTCAGTGCCTGCTGCGGCCACAAAGCACCTCCTTTTAATAATAATAATAATATTAATAATAATAATTGCTTATTGTCACAAGTAGGCTTCAATGACGTTATTGTGAAAAGCCCCTAGTCGCCACATTCCGGCGTCTGTTCGGGGAGGGCGGTAAGGGAATTGAACACGCGCTGTTGTCATTGTTCTACATTACACGTCAGCTGTTTAGCCCACTGTGCTAAACCAGCCCCTAAGAGGTGCAAAACTGGCTATAAATTGTGCAGAGTACATATGAATGTATGAGTTAGGAGCAGGAGTAGGCCACTCAGCCACTCGAACCTGTTCCGCCATTGAATAAGATTGTGACTAATCTGATTAAATTTTAAGTGGCGTTAGCCTTGCATGAGATTGGGTCCCATGTTGGGGCATGCAGCCACTGAGCAGCACATTTAGCACTGGGCTGCAGCTATTATCATTTTAATTAGCATGACACATGAAGTTTGTGTGTTGTCTGGATTGCAAAATATAGGTACGGTTTAATCATGCATCACAATCTCCGTGCCTGTTTTCAGGCCGTCGCCAAATTTCTCCCTCTGGTATGTACCAGTTGGAAGATAAGGAAAATTAAATGATGAAATAATTTAGCATGTGAGCAAGTAAGCGCTCCAGAGATAATGCTATAAAATATTATTATATGATACTAAAAGAACAGTATGAAAAGGAATAGCCCAGTTCCTAAATTCTGTCTAGTCCAACCATTGACAATGTGACCTAAAGTTAGCAATGATGAATGTTTGACGAACAGCAGAAGAAACCACAGCTGAGAGAAAGACCAGGGCTTGCAAGAGATTATAATTATGAAAAGATAAGAGTTAGGGTCTGCAAGGGAGTTTAAATCAGCTTTGAGTCTCCTTGTCAGGAGCCTAACATATAACTGTTCCAATGACTTGCCGCCACAATATTCTTTTACATAATATACAACTGAAGGAAAGGATATCAATTAGGGCAGAAACGGAGAGGAAATGCTGTGGCTTCATGTGATTGTGATTCACAAATAGGGCTACAGCATAATTGCAAGGATTTTATGCCCACACTCGTGGCTAAATTGTTCCGTGTCAATTTGCACCCTTGCATTTTTACCCCAAAAAGTATTTCTGCAAATATTTTGCAAATTAAAAAAATTATCGGACTTTTCTGTTTATCTAAAAATGTTGAATCGGTCCTCTGAATTGATAGTATTATTGTTGAAAGCAGGAATAAACGCAAAGGTAGGCCACTGAACTGAAAATTCAAAATTCTCAAGTCAAAATAGTATGCAAATATTCTGTGGGTATCAGCTGTGGTTTTACATCATGTTGATTTGATAAAACTCAATATTAATGTATTGTAACACTATAAATTAATTTAAGAAATAACATTACAAATAATTAATTGCCATAATCACGTCTATTATGACAATAAGGCCTCTAATATAACTATTACATGTTGAACAATACAACAGACAATCCAACTGGCTACTAAACAAAGGAATACAGCTTGGAGATTACATTTGCAATGGTCATTTTTCAGCTATTTTGAAGCTGAAAAATATGCGTGAAGCTCCTTACATATATGTAAACTCATAGCTTAATAACTGCTTCAGGTTCACTCTACCAGTGCAAGAGCCAGACCTTATCCATTTGGGTTTCTTCACTGGCTGCCACCAAGAAGTTAGTTTTTTATTAAATGTTAGATATTCCTGTGGGGCCAAGTGCAACTGCATTGATTCCCCATTTTCACAGCACTCATGAGACCTACTCCACTCATCTCCAGGACCTTCAATCAAGCCACTGCCAGCAATGCAAGATAATTCATCTTTTTTGAAGAAGCAACCTATCTGCGGAGGTGCAACAGATGCCAGCGGTTCACCCAAACAGCGTTAAGTGGTCTCTACCCAATTACACGGTGACACATCTATGTCCATTAGGGCAGCTGCCAATCTTGAGCCTGAAAATGGGCCGCGAATCCGAAACGGTCTGCATATGTACAAAAATGTATAATTGCAGTAGTTACGGTAAGTTTTCTCTTAAATTACTCAGTTACATTCACAGTTCTTAACTGCAGTGAAAAAGTTCTGTTAGCAGTGATCATGTTGCCGACATGCAAAGGGATTTACTTCTAAAATAATTCATTTTGTGAAATGCTTTGAGCCATTTCAAGATAGCAATCTACATTAATACAGAATTTATAGCAAGCAGTTCAAAGTCTAAGCCTTTTGTTTCATAGATTAGGATAAGCAGTTCAATAGCACAATAAATTGTTGAAACAGTGCATTGCACCATAGTCCAATAAAACCTAGGTTCATATAGAAAAGAACTGTTCATTCCACCCAGTTTGCTCGAGGTTCATGCCTGCAGTTAACAACAAACTGAGGGCAGCGTGATGCAGGTTTGCCCACAAGAAGAGAAATAAAAAAATTAGGGATCAAACCTATTGTTGTTTTCATGTTCAGATAGGTCGCAGTAATGCTGGAAACCTCTTTCGGTGACTAGTGAATTACTTTTTAAAAAAACTTAAGAGTACCCAATTCTTTTGTTTCCAATTAAGGGGCAATTTAGCGTGGCCCATCCACCTACCCTGCACATCTTTGGGTTCTGTGGTGAGACCCAAGCAGACACGGAGAGATTGTGCAAACTCTACACAGACAGTGACCCGGGGCTGGGATCGAATCCCGGTCCTCGGTGCTGTGAGCCAGCATTGCTAACCACTGCGCCGTCCATATTGGTTAGAGAATGATGAATGAGAAATTTAAAATGGCTTATTTTTTGACATCAAACGTAAGTTGTACTTCCTATCGATATGTGAAGTGGCAATGAACTGGATACCAAAGTGTCTTCTTACTATAACCATATATATTGCATCAGGTTGTATCTTGATGAAGGTCACAAGAGTATTGGTGTGTTAGTATACATAAGCACTCTCAATAGCTTCCAACCAATCCACTTGGTGGGAGATTCGACACCACACGAAAAAGTGACAATCTATCTGCTCCCTATCATATAAAGCACATTTGCCTGCCGGTGTATCAATGAAACATTTCCAGTGAAAGCAATCTGTAACCCACTCAACCATTGACCCGTGTGTGACAGATGAATCAGGAATCATACTAAGATAAGCAGCAATGAATCAGTGAAAGTATAACTGGGGGTGTGGGAAAAAATAACATGCAATGCAAAATTAAACTTTGCAATTGATATTTGTCTATTAATATGTGATAGGCAATATCTTGTCTTCTACTCACCCCCCACAACAGCTTTCCCCCTTTTCTGCCCTCCTCTCCAGAAAGCAGTGACTCACATAGGGTTTGCAATGCCATGTGTGCCTTGCCCAACCATCCATTTATCACAGACGACCTTTACAGTCAGTGTTAACAAGCTATTCAACGGTCAGGATACAACAACTGTGCTGAATCCCGTCTTCGCCTTTTATCCATGCTCTACAGCAGGGTCACTGGATAGTGATCAAGTGCAGGAATTTTTTGTTTCCCCAGATGCTCCTACTATATCACCCTGGCTGAGAGCAGATAAACCAGGAAGTGAACCCAGGACCTTCTTCATGGACTAATAGAAAATGTATCTGCACGCTGAGCCGTAAGAGACACAAAATGTCTCTGACCACTGTATATGTAATACTTGCCAAATGTGTGGTTCGCGATAAAGTTACAAGATTGTGTCCCTGATTCTCCAACCTGCACTGACTGGAAGTGTGATTCCCCACTGGGAACCTAAGTTTTCAAAATTACCTCAGTAGATGGTACCTTTTTTTAATATATAAATCATAACCGTTTTGAAAAGAATGCATGCATTGACTTAACTAACACCTTTATAGCTTCCCCAGAAATGGTGATGATCAATAATGATGATGGCTGTTTGGAACAGCGGCTTTCAAGACCAACAACACAGAAATAACTCAAGAAACGCAGTAGCACAGTAGTTAGCACTGTTGCTTCACATCGCCAGGGTCCCAGGTTCGATTCCCGGTTTGGGTCACTGTCTGTGGGGACATGTTCTCCCTGTGTCTACGTGGGCTTCCTCCAGGTGCTCCGGTTTCCTCCCACAAGTCCCAAAAGGTGTTCTGTTAGGTAATTTGGACATTCTGAATTCTCCCTCTTTGTACCCAAACAGGCGCCGGAATGTGACGACTAGGGGCTATTCACAGTAACTTCATTGAAATGTTAATGTCAGCCTACTTGTGACAATAAAGATTATTATTATATGAAACCAAGACCAGAACCAAAGGTGTTGGTTAGTGCCTTTTCAATAATATGTCAAGTCCTGTTTGGGATAAAACTTTTCCTGGTAAAAGTTAAAAACCATTTCATCAAACTTGTAACTCTTAGCACCTTACTCTCCATGTTGCTTAGGAAGCTGGAAGGAGATTTTTAAATTTGTTTTGGTGTGGTTAACTTTGTCAAGAAAACTTTTTTTAAATTTTTCCAATTAAGGGGCAATTTAGCATGACCAATTCACCTACCCTGCACATGTTTTGGGTTGTAGGGTGAGACCTACGCAGACACAGGGAGAATGTGCAAATTCCAAATGAACAGTGACCCAGGGCCAGGATCGAACCCGGGTCCTCAGCGCCGTGAGGCAGCAGTGCTAACCACAGTGCCACCGTGCTGCCCCGTGAGCAGATTTTCAACCCAAGTTTTAAGAACTGTAGCAAACGTATATCGGCTTCTCGATAATGAGGGAAAATAACTGCAGTACATAACATACTGTTAAGCAATATTCGTTACAGTTAAACTCTGCATGCTCAAATTATTTTGTTTGACTCTGATCATCGCAAAATTCTAAACATCAATCTTCTTTGGTCGTCCTGTATAATTTCATATTGTTTGTCATAATAAAGATTACATAATGCCTTACATTTTATATAATAAAACACTTCAGTGAAAGTGAAACAACTTAAATCCAATACATAAATGCACCTAGCCTAGGTGAGAACTGAACCGTGAAGAACATTACCCTCTGAATAGTTCTGATCTTTTAATTAATCCTTTAATCCCTTCCCACCTTTTACAATATTTAAACAAAGATTGAATTATATTTTACTTCTTTACAATACATATTTGTTATTTGTTGATTGGTTTCCTTTTTTATTTTGTTCTGAACATTCTTCACACATTTGTATCTAAGTTTGGTTAAAATCAACAGAATAATGACAGGGCGCAAACTGACTAAGTTTCTTATTAAAGCAATTATAATATTCTATTTATATTTCAAATCTTGAAGATGAAAGTTATGTCCAAATATTTCAATAACATATGATGATAGCGAAACTTTCAATACCTTATTTTGGGTGGTCTTCCTATCATTTCTTAGGTCGACAGCATGCAACGTGTGGGAACAAATAGCAAAATAAATGCTATCAGAAGGGGAAATGAAATGGCAACCCTTCAATGTACGGCATATATTTTTCTTTAACTGTTTCTGACAATATTCTTGAGGCCATTAACTATCATAAGGATGACTTCCGGTGGCGGCTATGAGGGAGTAAGTCGCACATTGGGTGGCTCTCGCTCCGGTCTGACTTTAAGACCTTTTTCCCCGACTTTTTTTAACTTTTGAGCGCTGGAGTGAAAAGCAATAGCACTGAATCCATACAGAGTTGTATGGACTTAAGGAGCAGAAGGGAGCGAAAACAGGCGAAGAAGGGGCTGAACAAAGGTGGTGTGGAAGCTCAAGTGGGAGGAAAGATGGCCGGTGAACGGACCACGGAAAGGACGGTCCAGGCAGCACTGGACAACATGCTGCAGGTCATGAAAGAGAACTTTGCAGCACTGGAGTGTTATAATTTGGAGCCGCTCCAGAAAGCGGTGGAGCGACTGGACCAGAGACTGGATGCTCAGGATAAGAAGGTCCAGGCACTGGAGAAGACAGTGGAAGAGCAGGCGGATTTCCAAACGGTAGCAGACGTGGAAATTAGTAAGTTGAAGGAGCAGCAAGCAAGGCTGATGGACAAGCTGGAGAACCTGGAAAATAGGTCTCGCCGGCAGAATCTGAGAATCATTGGGCTCCCGGAGGGGGCCGAGGGAGTGGATGCCACGGCATATGTGGCAGACATGCTGCAGAAGCTGGTGGGGGATGGTTTCTTCCTGCGTCCATTGGAGCTGGACAGGGCACACAGAGTGCAGGCGAGGCAGCCACCGGGGGGGGGCGGCGATGGTGGTCAGGTTCCATAGGTTCATGGACAAGGAGCGGATTCTACAGTGGGCCAAGAGCACGAGGAGCTGCTCATGGAACAACAGTGTCCTGTGCATCTACCAGGATCTGAACCAGGAGGTGGCTAGAAGGAGGGCAGCCTACAGGCAAATTAAAGAGATTCTGTTTAAAAAGAAGGTCAAGTTTGGGCTACTTTTCCCGGCGCGGCTTTGGGTCACATACCGGGGAACAGCAACATTATTTTGATGACCCAGAGGAAGCGATGGACTTCGCTAAGAGGCATGGACTGGTGCCAAACTGAGGACCCATGGACTCAAGTTAGAGTGTACTAAGGGATGTCTGCAGTTGTTTACAGATTGCCCTTCGTGTTAGTGATGTCGTTCGGCATGCTCTTTTATTTAAAATTGGGGGTGTTCTTGTGTTTGCCTGTTTGAAAGTTTTAAAGTTAAAAAGGGGGGGGGGTTGTTAATATGTTGTGTTGTTCATTGAGGAGGGGCGAATGTTTATGATTGCTATTATTATTGTTATTGTTGGTATTTTATTATGGTTCGATGTTGTTGTATAAATACAAAATCTTTCAATAAAAATTATTTTTTTTCAAAAAGTTTACGTTGTTGGGTGCTGGGGGGCTGTTTGGGTTCTCTTTGCTTTTTTTTCTTCTGGGAATGTTGCTTTGTTCGTTTTCTCTCTGTCTCGGTCCCAGAGAGATTGCTCGAACAGGGCTGTTCTGGGGAGGTGGTGTTGATGGCCGGGGGGGGGAGGGGAGCAGGGGGACAATGGTGTGAGACATGGTGGCGCCGGAGTTGACAGCCACCAGGCTAGTTGCTTTGAGCTAGTCAACGGGAGCGAGGTGGGGGGGTGGGGGGGGGGGGGGGGGGGGGGGTCCAGGGTGCCCTCCAACCACGCTGATCACCTCGAATGTTAGAGGATTAAACGTGCCGGTCAAGAGGACACGTGTGTTCGCGCACTTAAGGGCTCTGAAGGCGGATGTGATGTTACTGCAGGAGACACATTTGAAAGTGGCAGACCAGATTAGATTACGGAAGGGCTGGGTTAGCCAGGTCTTCCATTCGGGGCTTGACGCAAAGACCAGAGGGGTCGCGATCACGATTAACAAACGGTTTGAATTTGAGGCGGACAGCACAGTTGTGGATGGGGTGGTAGATTTCTTATGGTCCGGGGCAAGAATGTGGGGTTGAAGGTGGTCCTAGTGAATGTTTACGCTCCAAACTGGGATGATGTAGATTTCATCAAAAGGCTGCTGGGGAAAATCCCCGACTTGGATTCGCACAAGTTGATTATGGGTGGGGACTTTAATACAGTCCTCGACCCCGACCGGTCGTGCTCCAGAACGGGCAGGGTCCCGGCAAAGGCAAGAGAACCGAGAGGGTTCATGGAACAAATGGGGGGATAGACCCCTGGAGAGTCAGCCGGCCGACGGGGAAGGAGTTCTCGTTCTCTTCACATGTTTACAAGGTTTATTCTTGTATTGGCTTCTTTATTATGAGTAGGGCCTTTTGGAGGGGGTGAGGGATACTGAATACTCGGCGATCACTATTTCGGACCATGCTCCACATTGGGTCGACCTGCTGGTCTGCAAAGAAAGTTATCAGCACCCACAATGGAGGTTAGAGGTAGGATTGTTGGCAGAGGAGAGGGTGTGTGAGAGAGTGGGGAAATGCATGCAGGACTACCTGCAGGTCAATGATACAGGGGAAGTCTCAGCAGCGGTGCTCTGGGAGGCGCTGAAGACTGTGGTGAGAAGGGAACTAATCTCAATCCGAGCCCATAGGGACAGAATGGATAGGGCAGAGATGGACAGACTGGAAAGGGCAGAGATGGACAGACTGGTGCAGGAGATGACACGGACGGATAGGGAATATGCGGACTCCCCGAGGGCAGAGCTACTTAGGGAACAACGGAGACTGCAGGCAGAGCTGGGAGCGCTATCCACTGGGAAGGCTGTAGAGCAACTCAGAAAAGCCAGGGCCGCGGTGTATGAGTATGGGGAGAAAGCCAGTAGAGTGCTTGCACAGCAACGTAGGAAGAGGGAGGCGGCCAGGGGAGATAGGGACGGTAGTGGACAGGGCAGGGAACCGGGTGGGAGACCCGGCCGGACTGAACAGGGTATTCAGGGACTTTTACAGTAAGCTGTATACCTCGGAACCCCCACAGGGCCGGAGGGGATGAGGCACTTCTTAGATGGGCTGACCATCCCAAAGGTGGGCAGGGGGATGGTAGAGGGGCTGGGGGCCCCGATTAGAGCTGAAGAAGTAATGGGGGGCCTGAAGGCCATGCAGTCGGTTAAGCCCCGAGGCCGGACGGGTATCCAGTGGAGTTCTACAAAACGTTTGCGGGTATACTGGGGCCGGTGCTGGTTAGGTTGTTTAAAAAGGCGAGGGACAATGGGGCGTTACCCCCAACGATGTCGCAAGCCACCATCTCGCTGATATTAAAACGGGATAAGGATCCGGAGCTCTGTGGGTCCTATAGGCCAATCTCCCTGATTAATGTAGACGCTAAACTGCTGGCCAAGATCCTGGCGTCCAGAATCGAAGACTGCATACTCCGGTACTGCGTACTTGTGGAGGACCAAACGGGGTTTGTTAAGGGCAGGCAGCTAGTAGCCAATCTAAGAAGTCTACTCAATGTGATTATGATGCCCCCGGAGGGCAGAGAGGTGGAGGTAGTGGTGGCAATGGATGCCGAAAAGGCTTTTGACCAGGTGGAGTGGGACTATTTATCGGAGGTGCTGGGACGGTTTGGGTTTGGAGAGGGCTTTGTGGACTGGGTTAAACTGCTATATCAGGCCCCGGAGGCTAGTGTAAGGAGGAACAGGACGACATCTGAGTATTTTAGACTACACTGCGGGACAAGACAGTGATGCCCCCTCTCTCCACTGCTGTTTGCGTTGGCCATAGAACCGCTGGCAATTGCTCTGAGAGCGGCAAGGGGATGGAAGGGAATGGTCAGGGGGAGGATAGAACACAAGGTCTCACTCTACGCGGACGACTTGCTTTTGTATGTGTCAGATCCAGCGGCAGGGATGGACGGGATTACGGAAATCCTAGGGGAGTTTGGCCGGTTTTCGGGTACATGTTGAACATGGCAAAAAGCGAGATGTTTGTGGTGCAGGCGAGGGGTCAGGAGAATAGGCTGAGGGAGCTACCATTAAGGCTGGTTGGGGAAAGTTTTAGGTATCTAGGGATACAAGTGGCGCGCGACTGGGGTAAGATGCATAGGTTGAACTTGTCCTGGCTGGTGGAGCAAATGAGGAGCAAGTTTCGGAGGTGGGATGCACTCCCGCTGTCACTAGCGGGGAGAGTACAGACAGTGAAGATGACTATCATAGAATTTACAGTGCAGAAGGAGGCCATTCGGCCCATCGAGTCTGCACCGGCTCTTGGAAAGAGCACCCTACCCAAGGTCAACACCTCCACCCTATCCACATAACCTAGTAACCCCACCCAACACAAAAGGCAATTTTGGACACTAAGGGCAATTTATCATGGCCAATCCACCTAACCTGCACATCTTTGGACTGTGGGAGGAAACCGGAGCACCCGGAGGAAACCCACACAAACACGGGGAGGATGTGCAGACTCCGCACAGACAGTGACCCAAGCCGGAATCGAACCTGGGACCCTGGAGCTGTGAAGCAATTGTGCTATCCACAATGCTACCGTGCTGCCCAATCCTCCAGAGATTCCTGTTTATTTTTCAGTGTCTCCCTATTTTCATTCCGCGGTCCTTCTTTAAAAGAATCAATAAGATCATCGTGGGATTTGTTTGGGTGGGGAAGTCCCCGCGGGTAAAGAGGGGGATGCTGGAACGGAACCATAGCGAGAGGGGGCTGGCGTTGCCGAACCTCAGCAACTACTACTGGGCGGCTATCATAGCCATGATAAGGAAATGGATAGTGGGTACGGGGTCGGTTTGGGAGTGTGTGGAGGCTGCTTCGTGCAGGGGCACCAGCCTGGCAGCCCTGGTCACTGCTCCCCTGCCGTTTCTGGCAGCCAGGTACTCCATCAGCCCTGGCGGCTTTGCGGATTTGGGGCCAATGGAGGAAGCATGCAGGGGAAGTGGGAGCGTCGGTCTGGTCCCCAATATGTGACAACCACCGATTTGTCCCGGGGAAGATGGATGGCGGGTTTCGAGCGTGGTGGAGGGCGGGGGTGGGAAGGATGGGCGACTTGTTCCTGGAAGGGAGCTTCGCGAACATGAGGGCGCTGGAGGAGAAGTTCGGGCTGGCGAGGGGGGGGATGACTTTCGGTACTTGCAGGTGCGGGATTCCGTACGTAGACACGTCCCGTCCTTTCCACGCCTTCCACCAAGGGGGATCCAGGACAGGGTAATTTCCAGGGGTGAGGTAGGAGAGGGGAGAGTCTCGGATATTTATAAGGAACTTATGGGAGCGGAGGACACAGGGACCGAGGAACTTAAACTTAAGTGGGAGGAGGAGCTTGGTGGGTGTTGGAGGAAGGCGTATGGGCAGACGCTCCGAGGAGGGTAAATGGAACCGCAACATGTGCCAGGCTCGGTCTGATTCAGTTCAAGGTGGTTCACCAGGCCCATATGACGGTGGCCCGGATGAGCAAATTCTTTGGACTGGAGGACAAGTGTGCTAGATATGGGGGAGGACCAGCGAATCATGTCCACATGTTCTGGGCATGTCCAAAACTCAGGGGATACTGGCAGGGATTTGCGGACATCATATCCCGGGTAATGAAAACAAGGGTGGCGATGAGTCCAGAGGTGGCGATTTTTGGGGTGTCGGAAGACCCAGGAGTCCAGGAGGGGAGAGAGGCCGACGTTGTGGCCTTTGCTTCCCTGATAGCCCGGCGACGAATACTGTTGGCCTGGAGGGACTCAAAGCTCCCAAAGACCGAAGTATGGGTGTCGGACATGGCAAGCTTTCTCGGCTTGGAAAAAATCAAGTTCGCCTTACGAGGATCACTATCGGGGTTTGCCCGGAGGTGGCAACCATTCATCGTCTTCTTCGTGGGGAACTAATCGTCAGCAGGGGAGGGGGGGATAGAATAGTGTAGAGTAGGGGAGAAGAATAGGCGGGTCTATCTGAGAGAGTTGTACTGTTATTTGCACTATGTTTTTTGTAATTGGTATCTGCACACTAATGCATATTGTTACTGTTTACAATGCCAAAAATACCTCAATAAAATTGTCTGTTAAAAAAAACTATCATAAGGATACGGCTGCATTAATGGTCGAGCAGGCAAGCGAACAGTACAAAGTCAAAAAGTCCAAGATTTAATTCACATTCTATGCAACTGAGACACTATAAAATACCCCAAGTCCCTGGGCAAGTGATGGGGTGTTTGAAATCAGATAGAAGCTTTGACGCCTATCTAATAAACAGTGGCTGTTGCAAGATGGTATACATGTATGAGTGTTAAGAGGGTAGGATCATGCTCCGTTATGATGCTCTTCATGGTTGAGAAATCTACTGGCATCACTCCCCGCACACATAAGAATGGCAACTTGAGTGAGATAGGTGAGCTGTAGGTACTCATAGAACCATGGAACTTCCTCCTTAACAGCACTGAGGGAGTCCCTACACCACATAGATTGCGGCGATTCAAGGAGGTGGCTCACCCCTGTGATGATCTGCATAAAGTAAGTTTGTATATAACGTTATGCATGTCCTCCGGCCACTAGGTGGGAGTGTAAAACCACCATGTAACCCTGTGGTTAGGGGCTGGGAGTAGGTCTTGCTGGAGGGCAGAGGTATTTTGTAGTAGCTCTACAATAATTGATTAGTGTTGGTAGTTTATTGTTTTATTTATCCTAGTTATCTTATCATGCAGTTGTTTCATAATAAATTATTTAAACTAGATGCTCTGTTGTTCATCACTCACTTTCGCCAATCCACAGAACATGACATGGTACCAAGATTGATGATGTACTAAGAACTCGAAAATTCTGTAACTAGATAAAGAAAGCACCAAAATGTGCATGTTCAACACACACTCTTCCGGCCATATTGCTTTTTAATAATGCCATTTGGTATCATCTCGGCTTCAGAGATCTTTCATCGTGCCATGGAGCATAAATAGTTGAGGGAATTCCAGGGGTCTGTGTGTATATGGATGACATTATTATTTGGGGGTCAACTCGGGAAGAGGATGATAAACGGCTTCTCGGGGTCCTAAAGAGTATTTTTCAAAATGGTCCGAAGTTCAACAGGGCGAAATGTCAAGTTGGAGTACACAGCATCACCTTCCTGGGAGAAAATTCTGCCGTTGCCACACCCTATGGATCAAAAAGGCATTTTAAGAATACTCGGCATGATAAATTTTGTGGGCAAGTTCATTCCAAACTTGGCAACCAAAACAGCACATCTGAGGGAGACCATAAAGAAAGATGTAACATTCCAGTTGTCCAGCAACCATGAACGAGAGTGGGAGGCATTGCAGGTTTCGCTTACCACGATGTGGTTTGCACGTTTTTTGACTGAGCCAAAAATACAAAAATCTCAACTGATGCATCACAGGCTGGTTTGGGGCGGTCCTACTCCAGCAAGATCTGGAAGGAGACTGGCTGCCAGTGGCATATGTGTCAAGGGCAATGTCTGATACTGAACGACAATACGCACAAATCTCAAAAAGAGTGTCTCGGGCTCATTAAGGGGCTCACGAAGTTGCATGATTATGTGTATGGACTTCCAACCCTGGTCACCATCATAAAAATACAAATCTTAGCAAGATGTCGCCGAGACTGCAGTAAATGATCTTGAAGTCGCAGAGGAATGGCTTTGAATTGGTGTATACACCAGGTAAACATCTTATTATGGCTGACACGCTTTCCAGAGCTACCAGCAATGAGGAATCACTCCAGCTGGATAAGGACGTACACGTAAATGTAAACATGGTGACAGAGTCTCTGCCAGTCTCTGACAACAAGTCAAAAATCATGAACGAAGAAAGAGCCAAGGACACTGTCTTGCAGAAAGTGAGAAAGTATATCTTTGAAGAATGGCCCAAGGATCCTGTTCAAGTTTCTTTAATATCCGAACAGAAGTAAGTGACGTGAATGGCTTTTTGCTGCGGAATTAGCGGATTGTGATTCCACAGACGTTGCGGTCAATAATCCTGGTGAAGTTGCATGAAGGGCTCTTGGGGGTGGAAAATTGCAAGAGGAGAGCCAGGGAGAAAGTCTATTGGCCTGGGATCAATCGGGACATTGAGTTGATGGTGGAGAACTGTGCAACATGCCTAAGAATTCAATGCAGGCTGAGCAAAGAACCTATGCAGATGTGCGAGACAGTTACAACTCCATGGCAGAAGGTTGGCTTGGATCTTTTCCATTTCAAGGGAAAGGAGTACCTTCTGGTCATAGACTATTTCTCTAACTACCCAGAGATAGCGCAGTTGCTGAATTCTACATCAAGATGTGTTATTAAGAACGTCAAAGAACCTTTTCGCGACACGGCATTACGAATGTGGTCATGAGCGATAATGGTCCTTGTTTTGACTGCTATGAGTGGACAGATTATGCGCGGCTGTATGATTTCCAACATGTTACATCCAGTTCGCATTACCCTCAGTCGAATGGCAAGGCTGAAAATGGAATGCATATCGTTAAACAGATCCTTAAGAAAGCACTGGGCAGTCGCGATGATACATATATTGAGCTCCTTAGCAATCGTTCAGCCCTGCTAGTCAGTGACCTCTCACCTGCTCAAACGCTGATGAACAGATAACTGAGAATGACTCAACCTCATTTTCCTTGTGAGCCCATGAACCATTCGGTAACAAGACAATTGACCTCTCAGAAAAGGAAGCAGAAGGGATTCTAAGACAGGTCTGCCAAAATACTTCAATCTCTGCAGCCAGAGGGTACGGTGAGAGTCGAAGACGACAAAGGAAATGGATGGTCTAAGCAGGCAATAATACTGCGACAAGCAGGTCCAAACTTGTATCTCATTATCACGGATGAAGGTGCTGTCTTGAGAAGGAATGGAAGTGCTTTGCTCAAAGTACGGCAACCATTTGTGATGCAACCACCTGAAGAAGTATGCAACTGTCCTAAAACATCTGAAGAACATACAGAGCAAATATAACAAGAGGATGATACATCAATACACGAAGAATATGAAACTCAAGACCAAACACTAAAGAATATGAAGGGCCTGTGCACGTTCAACAGATACTGAGAAGGTCTACAAGGATAAGGCTCAAGTCAGAAAGACTGAACTTGTAGCAGACTATAAGAAAAAAATTCTGAACATGTAAATAGTTATGCATATCATGGTGAAATGTAAAAAAGCAATTTAATGTATGTAAAAAATTTAATTTTCCAAAGGAAAGGAATGTGATGATATGCATAAAGCAAATTTGTACATAATGTTATGCACGACCTCCGACCACTAGGTGGCAGTGTAAACCCACCACATGACCCTGTGGTGGGGTTGGGAGTAGTTTGTGCTGGAGGATAGACGTATTTTGCAGTTGCTCTACAATAATTGAATAGTGTTAGTAGTTTATTATTTTATTTATCCTAGTTATCTCATCACGCAGTTGTTCCATAATAAATTGTTTAGACTAGATGTTCTGTAGTTCTTCATTCACTTTGGCCAGTCTACAGGACATGACAACCACCACCTGTGGCACACATATCCCATGAATGAATGGTGAAAAAAACAAGAAAACATTAGCAGCTTTAGGAAAGGAACTCAAAAAGTGGACAAAATTGAAGTTGTAGCGCAAAAGAATAATCAATACAGGAAGATACTTTGAAAAAAATAAATTCAAGTATTTCATGCTGTGTTCCAAGCAGAATAATATTTTAGTGTTCACTAAATTTGTAGTTCAATCATACATTACTGCTTTTCATTCAACTAAATGTATCTCTTATAGGGTGGGTATGGTCAATCATAGTGCAAATCTTTTTGTCCCTATTTAAAAATCCCTCTCTGCTTTTACATGTCCCCACTTCACTACCATTCCCTAACTTGGAGCGTAAGCAGCATAATAGCTTGTTTTCTGTTTTCGGTCAATGGTGTTCTATAATTGAACACTAAAAGTTGCCCAAGACTTGCTTACGGTACTCAGGCCTGATTCTCCCTTCCCACTGAAAACCCCCCAGGCTCTGCTCGATGTGTCCCCCAAGCAGCTGGTGAACACAGTGAACATTCTGTGTGGAAACATACTACTATCCTGTTAGCACACTGATCTGCTGCACCACTTGGTAGTCATAGCAAAAATTAGCATTTCTATTTGCAGCCTGATAGTATCTTTTAATGAAAAGCTTTTGATGACCTTTATGTTTGGCAGAAAGAGAAAAGAAGAAAAAATGACTATCTTAGTAAATAAAAAAAATGGAAATTAACTGTGAATCATCAGGGTTTTTTAAAAATAATGGTTTTCCCTTCATTTTCCCTTCTTCGTCCCCCAGCAACACACTTCCTCTTTCAGTTAGAAAGTGCAGTCTGTGTTGTTGGCTTCACCAATGGTAAAAATATGTCACTCGAATGGCATATTTTGTCACTATAAAGTCTCCCATCTATTATTCAACAGAGCACCGGCAAACGTTTCATACCGAGAACAATCAATTCCAAATGAGATTTGAAGCAATGGTCAGAATCAGTTCCCCAAAAAGGTAGTGTAATAATGTTACAATAACTACACCAGCTGTCTTACTCTGAATCTTAAAATTAGTTCTTTAACTTTGTTTCTTCTATAACATTGAATTAAAAAATGGAGTCCCAGTGCCAGTAAAACTAAAATACCAGTAACTTTTTGAGCAATAGCACAGCATCATTGTTATAGTGTGTTATTATTATGCATCTTCGTATTTAAATCCATTGCTGGTGTCATCAGCAAGTGCTGTGAAGTCATTGTTAGTTGTTGTTTCCTGTGCATATTCATATTTAACTGCTGTTAGTTCTAATTCTATTCTATTATTTCAATCTTTAGCTAGCTGCTCCCAATTTTGAGTCGATACTGTACTTTAACCTTTGTTATTTTTATATATTAAAGATTAACTTACACGCGTTTCCGACTACCTTTATGTGATTAACATATAAAATGGTAAACAAAAATCTTCTATAACACTAAATATAAAACTGAACACAGGAGAAATAGTTTAAAATGCCCCAGTTAAACCAGCATACTTGTAATTTTTTAACAATAGTACAGCATCATTAAACTCAATGGTGGCTTCACAGACATCTTTCCTGTGATACACCACTCTGGGATCAAGATTATTGCACCTATAACACTAATTTATCTTTCCACAAATCAGGCATTTTGTTGTTTTTGATCAAACCTGCCCATCTGCAACCCATTACTCATAGTGCTGCGAGACCTCAGTGAATTCCTAGAGGATCTAAGCTCGATCTCTGTTCTTTTCCTCCTGACAGAGCTGTCACTGCTTCTGCTTTCGACCAGTTTCTCTCTCTACAGTCAAGCTAATAAAATCAGACTGCCAACTCCTCAGATATTCTTTCTCACTTTAAGGTGTTAACCTTTTGATCTTTATCAATTTTTTTACACATGATTGCTTGTGGTCTGAAGAATACATAAACAAAAGACAACTATTTTCTTGCTTCAGATGTGCATAATACTTTGGGCACAGCACTTCTAACCAAGCAACAACCATAGCTTAGTTAAGAAACAAAATTACATACAATGTAGGGATGATTGGTTGAATAACACTGGGTAAATATTTCACTATAACGCCGCCCTTTTACCTTCATGGTATGAAAATGCACACCTTGGCGTGACTTGAAATCAAGTCTCATGCTCTTCATCAAGCCTTTATTCTCGGTGTGTTTTAGGGTGCGATTTACCAGCTGCCTTCCACCTGAATGGGGGTGCGCTGCAACCGGTAGATGCCGGGAGAGGCCACACCCAGGCTTCCCGATGGCTGGTGAGGTGTTGGGTAAGCTGGGTCTGCGATGACTGCGTTTACTGCAGTGGTGAGAGAGACAGGGTTCCAACACTAGAAGAAATGCAACTCGATTTTATTGAACACTTAACAATAATACATGCTTTAACTGTGGGTTGACACTATGCTGACTTGACTGGAGACCTGAGGCTAACCTGACCAGACTGTCTTACTACCACATGGTGTTTGTCCTAGTTGCTGCTCACGAGCTCTGACTGTCTCAGAGGCTGGATCCCGAGACAACGGGAAAACTAGTGCCCTCTGGCTTTATAGTGGTCGTGTCCTGTCTGGTGAGTGGCTGCTGTGTTCTGTGTTCTCACTGGTCATCCTGTGTGTCAATCACTGCCTGTCTGCACACCATCATATACCTGGATGTATATTATGACATATCCCCCCCCTTTTAAAAAAAATGTATTCAGGTCAATAAATAGTGAGTATGTGTACAGGAGCCTGACTGTATACAGAATATGCTAACGTATTTACATGGGAAGGTGTCTAGTGCAGATAGAGGGCAGATAACACATGAGAAAAAAACGATATGTACAGATGTGTAAACGATGAGATAACAAGGTAATGCAACATTCAGTCTATAAATTCAGTCTCTGTGGCGGGCGACGAATTCTGGTTACCGAACGAGCATTTGGCTCTGTTGAGTCGGAGGTCATGCTCGTGGATCCTGTGGAACACCCGCTTGAGGCGATCGATGTGCTCCTGAGGAGTTGTGTACCAGATAATGATATAATCGACGTACACTCGCACCCCCTCGATGCCCTCCATCATTTGTTCCCTTATGCGGTGGCGCACCTCTGAAGCGGAGATGATGCCAAAGGGCATTCGGTTGTAACAGTAGCGACCGAATGGGGTGTTGAATGTGCACAGCTTTCGACTGGACGCATCCAGCTGTATTTGCCAAAACCCCTTGGAGGCATCCAGCTTTGTGAAGAATTTGGCATGAGCCATCTCGCTGGTTAGCTCTTCTCGTTTAGGTATTGGGTAGTGTTCCCTCATGATGTTACGGCTCAAATCTTTGGGGTCGAAACAGATTCGAAGTTCCCCTGACGGCTTTTTGACACAAACCATGGAGCTAACCCATTCCGTGGGTTCCGTGACCTTAGAAATGACGCCCTGGTCCTGGAGGTCTTGCAGCTGCTGCTTGAGGCGGTCCTTTAGGGGTGCCGGCACCCAACGCGGTGCATGAACCACAAGGGTGGCATTTGGCTTCAACAGGATTTTGTATCGGTACGGTAGTGTGCCCATACCTTCGAACACGCTATGGTATTGCTCTATGATGTCATCGAGTTGGGCCTGGACATTAACATCTGGCGAGGCCGTTGCCTCTCCGGACGACATGGTGTGAACCCGCTGCACAAGGTTCAGGGGTTTGCAGGCCCAAGCACCGAGCAGGGAAGCTCTGTTGGTTCCTACAATTTCAAAACGCAGCGTTGCTTTTGATGAACGATGGGACACCGCAAGCTGGCATGAGCCACTGGCATTGCCATTGTAGTAGAGTAGCTGGCAGGCCGGTGGAAGAATGCTTGGCTTGACGCGGATGGTGTCAAGGTTAGACTTTGAAATGAGGTTTGCTGAAGCGCCGGTGTCCAGCTTGAAGCGTATGCGAGCCTTGTTGACCGTGAGGGTGGCACACCACTCGTCGTCCGGATCAATGCTCATAATTAGGAGTTGTTTCACCATCGTTGAGAAAGGCAGCGTATGCTTGGTGATGATGCGCACCCGGAATGGAGATTTGAGGCCCTCAGTGTCGGGATCTGGTACTGTCGGGGTCGGAGTCTGTGACGGGTTGCTGTACTGCGCTGTGGCTGGGATCGCTGTGTGTTGGGCAGTGGAGCAGATCTGCAAAGGGCTGCGTAGTAGCCAAGCTTGCCACACTGGAGACAGCATTGAGATTTTGCGGGACATTGCCGCTTTAAATGGGCGGAGCCACAGTTGGAACACGTCATGGCGCCGACGTCAGGACTTTCCATGCGCCAACGTGCATGCGCAGTGCGGTCGAATGACGTGCGGACTTGCACGGTCTGGTCGTCGGTCTCGCCGTCCCCTCGGTCGTGGCGCGCATGCGCTGGAGCCCTGGAAAAGGGTGCAAGATGGCCACCCTCATCCAGACTCAGGCCCTGCATTTGTTTGATGGCCTTCACCCGTTCTGCATCGTGGGGTTTTGCCGTGCTGTTACTGCCGCCCTGATATGGGAGTACCCGTTGTTAGCATGCTCGTGGAGGATGCAGGTCTCGATGGTGAAGGTAAGGGTGAGCTGCTTAACTTTTAGGAGCTGCTGGCGAAGGGGATTGGAGTGGACCCCGAAAACGATCTGATCCCAGATCATGGAATCGGTAGTCGAGCCATAGTTGCATGACTGCGCGAGGATGCGGAGATGGCTTAAAAAGGACTGAAAAGGTTCATCCTTACCCTGAAGCCTCTGCTGGAAAACATACCGTTCAAAGCTCTCATTGACCTCGATGTCACAGTGGCTGTCAAACTTCAGCAGGATTGTTTTAAACTTCATCTTGTCTTCGCCTTCAGCAAAGGTGAGGGAGTTGAAGATGTGGATAGCGTGGTCCCCGGCTGCAGAAAGGAAGAGTGCGATCTTCCTGGTATCCGATGCGGCCTCGAGGTCGGTGGCTTCAAGATATAGCTGAAACTTCTGCTTGAAAATCTTCCAGTTAGCACCGAGGTTGCCGGCGATGCGGAGCTGTGGAGGAGGGCGGACGCTGTCCATGTTACCGGATGGCTGATCGCTGGTCAAAGGTAGATTATTTCAAGGTAGGTCCGTCAAACTCGAGCATAACTCACTGGTACCACGATGTGTTGAGTAAGCTGGGTCTGCGATGACTGCGTTTACTGCAGTGGTGAGAGAGACAGGCTTCCAACACTTGGAAGAAATGCAACTCGACTTTATTGAACACTTAACTATAATACATACTTTAACTGTGGGTTGACACTATGCTGACTTGACTGGAGACCTGAGGCTAACCTGACCAGACTATCTTACTACCACATGGTATTTGTCCTAGTTGCTGCTCACGAGCTCGGAGTGTCTCAGAGGCTGGATCCCGAGAGAGCGGGAAAACTAGTGCCCTCTGGCTTTATAGTGGTTGTGTCCTGTCTGGTGATTGGCTGCTGTGTTCTGTGTGCTCACTGGTCATCCTGTGTGTCAATCACTGCCTGTCTGCACTCCATCATATACCTGGATGTATATTATGACAGCTGGTACCCCTCACGAGATCTAACCAGATCTCATGAGGCGTTATAATCTGTCTCCCGCCCAGTCTCACACGGCTAACTGGGTTTCACATCCCACTTCACCATGCTGATGCTGGATCTAACTGGCTCCTGGCATCTACTGGCCTTACTAGGGAGACCCCAGCTGGGCGCCGTTTAGTACTGATCCACGTAAATGTGGACCAGGTGGAATGGCACCTTTGGGGTCACCCAAGCCAATGGAGGTCCCTGTGTGGTCAGGGACAGCGCAGGGTGGCACCCTGGCTCTCCCCCAGGCACCTTGACACTGTCAAGAGTCAGGGCCTGGAGGAGGCCATGCCCATCAAAAGGATGGGGGAGGGGGGGTGGGGTATGTAAGATGATGGGGAAGGTTGGGGGGGTTGTTGGAGGGTGGGGGTGATGAAAAAAATTACAAGTGCATGCTAGCCCGCAGAGAAACTCCCCAGAGCCCAAAACAGTGACCAAGTGTGGTTCAATCACGATGGGGACAGTGCTGGGGAGAAACACCCAGCCAACCCAGTCTGAAATGACACTTAGAAACTATTCCCTTAGATCACGTTCTTAATGTGGGGAGTTGAAGTCACAACTCTAACATTCATTTTCACACATTCAGAACTGAAGTCTGTAACATTGCTTTACGTAGCAGCGTAAAAGTGAGTTAAAGCAGGCAGATGAAGACCAAAGCAACACAGGCACCCTCGTCCAATGCAGGCGTATTAAAGGTGGATGCACCAATACAGAGGTGATCAAGATGTAGAAATTTATCCTTTAAAAAGTTCAATTCCTCCTGATTTTCACCTCCCCGTCCACTTCGTCATATTCTCTCCAACACACACACAATTTTCATTATTTCTCTTCTTTTCAGTTCCATTCAGACTGACAGCCGCCTGATATCCTGTTCAAATGGCATGATGTGCCAGCTAGCTATTTTTCTCATGGGGGCATCACTGCTGAGTTCAATTCTACTCTCACTTTCTAGCATGGGTCACTGGTGAGAAATCAGGAATACGAACACTGATATTTTTCCTGTCAGTAATTAAGACACTGAGCCATTCACAACACTCCCAATTCAATACCAACCAAACTAAGCAAAGGCCAGAGATAAAACCTAGACCTCTCCTAGTCTATATAGTTAAATGCCACATCACTTAATTCGCTTATGTACTCAGCCCTCATAGGTACCCTGATAAAGGTGTATTTGTATGCAATTAACCAATGGATAAAGGGATGAATAGGTTCAGTCCTTGTAAAAGAACATCTAACCAAGGCATGCAGACCAGGAAGCCCCCCCATATTTGGCTCCCAGACTGGTAAGCCGTTTTGAATTAATGTTCGGTATCCTACCTTTAGAGTGTATTTCTTTTCAGTGAGGTGCATAACAGGTGGCCAGACCACCATTTTTTATGTGAACCAAAGTTGAAAGTTTTCTTCCAGATGTATGGGCTGGTAGTATCCTGGTTATATTACCTGACCAGTAGAATAACAACTAGCCTTAACTAATAATCCAGTGAACAAAGATTTAAACTTCACCATGGCAATTTGAAAAACTTATTTCAATTACAAATAATCTAAAAGTAAAGACTGGTGTCAGTAAAGGTGATAAAATCCCAAAAATCCAACAGGTTCATTGCTGTCCTTTACGGAAGGAAACCTGCACCGTTACCCAGTCAAACCCATGTGTGACTCCAGTCATAGACCAATATGGCTGGCACTTGAGTGCATTTCGAAGCGGCTGAGCAAGCCACTCAGTTATATCGAACAGCTACCTGCAGTGGTCCAAACACATTCTTAGGTTAATTCCGGATTGGCAATAAATTCAAGTCTTGCCTACAATGGCCATGTCCCAAGGATGAATAGTAAAAGAATCGGTGAATATCTACTTGTGCAGGATTTAGGTGTAGGCCACTCGACCCTTCAAGTTAGATTTACCATTTAATAAGATCATCATCTTCTATCTCAACTCCACCATCCTGCTCTATCCCCATATCTCTCGGTTCCCTTGGGGGTCCAAAAATCTATTGATCTCTGTCTTGAATATGCTCAATGACTGACCATCCACAGCCCTCTGGGGAGAGAGTTTCAAGTTTCACAACCCTTTGAGTATAATAATTCACCTAATCAAAGTTCTAAATGGCTGACCCTATTCTAAGACCTTGACCCCTAGTTCAAATCTCTCCAGCCAAAGAAAACATTCTCCCAACATCTACCCTCTCCAGACCAATCAGAATTGTATTTATTTCAATAAGATCATCTCTCATTCTTCTAAACTCCAATTGATACAAGCCCAGCTGGTGCAATCTATCCTCGATGCCAGATATCACTTGAGTGAACCTTCTCCGAATTGCTTTTAACACATTGAATTCCTTTCTTAAATAAGGAGACCAAAACTTTAGACAGTGGTCCAGATGTGGTCTCAGCAGTGGCCTGTACAGCCATTGCAAAACATCTTTACTTTAATATTCCATTCCCCTTGCAATAAACAACAACATTCCATTTGCCTTCCTTATCCTGCTCTGTACCTACATAGATACATAGAACATAGTGCAGAAGGAGGCCATTCGGCCCATCGAGTCTGCACCGATCCACTTAAACACTCACTTCCACCCTATCCCCGTAACCCAATAACCTCTCCTAACCTTTTTGGTCACGAAGGGCAATTTATCATGGCCAATCCACCTAACCTGCACGTCTTTGGACTGTGGGAGGAAACCCACGCAGACACGGGGAGAACGTGCAGACTCCGCACAGACAGTGACCCAGCAGGGAATCGAACCTGGAACCCTAGTGCTGTGAAGCCACAGTGGTATCCACTTGTGCTACCATGCTGCCCTACATACTGCATACCAACATTTCCCGAATATTGTACCAGGACACCCAAGCCCCTCTGTACCTCAGAGTTCTGCAATCACTTTCTATTTAAATAATATGCAGCTTTTTATTCCTCCTGACAAAATGGACAAGCTCACATTTCCCACATTAAACTCCATCTGCCAATTTTTGCCCACAAATTTAACTTTTCTATATACCGTTGCAAAATTTTTATCTCTTCTTCACAACTCACTTTCTGACCTACCCTGAGCCATCAGCAAATTTATCAACCCAACATTTGGCATAATCTTCCAAGTCATTGACATAAATTGTAAATAGTTGAGGCCGCGTATGGCTCTCCACTCATCACATGTTGTCAACCCAAAAATGACCAATTTTAAAAAAAAAAAATTTAGACTACCCAATTCGTTTCTTCCAATTAAGGGGCAATTTAGCGTGGCCAAGCTACTACCTTGCACATCTTTGGGTTGTCGGGGTGAAACCCACGCAGACACGAGAAAAATGTGCAAACTCCACATGGACAGTGACCCAGAGCTGGGATCGAATCTGGGACCTCGGCGCAGTGAGGCTACAGTGCTAACCACTGTGCCACTGTGCTGCCCTCAGAAATTATCAATTTTTGCCTAATGTTTCCTGTTAGCACACCAATTCTCTATCCATGCTAATATGGTGCCATCTACACTGTGAGCTTTTATGTTGTGCAGTAACCTTTGATGTCAAATATCTTGTGGAAATCTAAGTGCAGCACGTCCACAGGTTCCGTTACCCACAATGCTTGTTATTTCCTCAACAAACTCCAATAAATTAGTCAAACATGGAATTTCCTTTCACAAAATCATGTTGACTCTGCATGATTGCATTAATATTTTCAACCTCTCCTCATGGTAGAATTCCCCTCCTTCAATGTTAATCGTGACACTCCCGCAAAGACAGATATAGCCTTCCCTTATATGGAGACCAAAATACTTCAGGTGTAGTCTCTCTAAGTCCCGTGTTGGACAACCTAGGCTAGTAAGTGAGCTGCATGAGTGGCCCTCCTTCATCTTAATAGGCTGCAAGGCTGAAATCAGGCTTGTTCTGTAACCATGACCCCATAAATGCATTTAAATACATTTAATACACGCCAAATATTTCATAACAAGCTATAGAAAATGCTTAACCATTTAAATATTAATAGAACCATCACCACTTCAAATGGTAAAAACAAAATAAATATTTACACTTTGGAAGCAATGGGAGCGCACAGCTCTCACAGTCAATGTTGTGTGTAATCAGCATGCACCTCTCTTCACTTGCCCTTGCTGTACACAAGTATTACTTCAGTTATACCAGTAGGAAAAATACTATCCGGCAGGAAACGTGCAGAAGGTGGCAACCCTGTATGTGGGCAACGGTTAACAAAATGACTCGTGGGCCCCATTCGGAACCTAGATGGGGTGACATGTGGCCCCCGGACTGCAGGTTGCCCACTACTGCCCTATATCAAGGGTCAGCAACCAATGGATCTAGAGCCACATACATTTCTTTAACATTGCATTTGCAGCTCCAATCTTTTCCAGTAGGATAACATTATTGTGAAACATCTCTAAAGTAAATTAAGTCAGGAAAATGATAAATTAAAGAACTAAATAGAAACACAATTTTCCTTAATGAGTTTTTTTTTCCATTTGCTGGGCTTCAAAGTAGCATTTTAAATGATTATTTTGAGAAATATATGGAAATTGTGTTCTTAAAAAGATAAATTAAAAGTTCAAATCAACAGTTTATCTCATGATTCAATCAATGACGTTAAAGAATTTAGCATTTACAATTATTTAATGCTAGAAATTACTAAATTATATAAATATTAAAGGAAATATCACACACTGGGGATTTGTTAGAAAAGCTCCAAACGTTGGAGAAAAATGTGCACCTAGAAGTGGAAAGCATGCTGTTATAATTCTTCAGGAAAATGTTGATGAAACGGAAAGTAAATTTAAGATTTGGGTAGAATCACGATTCAACTTTGAAAACCAAACTAACGTGTTTTAACGGGATGACAAAACTGGATTTTTGACAATGTATGTACAAGATTGAAATTCCATGCATTCAATAGCTTTTATTTTAGGTTTTTTAAAAGATGCTTCAGGTAGAAAAGATTGCCAACCCCTCCCTATGTAATTGCAATATAATAGCATTCTTATATTCCAACTGATAAAAGATAACATAACATTTGCTTTCCTAAATGCTTGCTGTAGCTGCATGTTAACTTTTTGATTCTCAAAGGCTCGCAGGTCCCTCAGAATGTCAACCTTTCAGTCCCTCACCATTTTATAAATATTCTGCTTTTCTAATCTTCCTACCAAGTTGGATAACGTCACATTTCTCCACATTATATCCCATCTGCCAATTAACTTGCCCAAATCCCTTGACATCCTCTTCAGAGCTTACTTTACCATCTAGCTTTGTATTGTCAACAAATGTGGGTACATTAGACATGTCCGCCTCATCGCAATCACTGATATAGATTGTAAATAGTGGAGTCCCAGACATCAATTCTTGTGGTGTTTCACTAAGTTGCAACTTGATAAAAACAAAAATGTCTGATTTGTTCTTGCCCTCTCTTTCCTTTCTGTTGACCATTCCTCAATCCATGCCAATATATTACCCCTAATCTCATGAGCCCTGGTTTCAAATCCAGCCAAGTTGTGGAATAAATACCTCTCCTCTCTCTTAAGAATCAAAAACAAGAGCAACATATTCTCCAATTTTGTGACCGACTTTTCCTTCATCATATATTTGATGCGTGATTAAGGTGGGCAACACTTTTTTCCTAGATTCTAGCTACGATATTTTGATCCTTGTTAAAAGATATGCAACAGCTCAGGGATGAACCTGCCTCAAAATCTCTCTCCTTGTACAGGAATATGATTTCTGATTTGTTCTTTCCCACAACATAACAGTGAACAAGAACTAAATGAAACGAAACAAAACTACAGGTCAATGAACATGTCAACCCATGTGCCCAGAGTCTCTGTCCGTATGATTCGATACTCCATTTTACTGTGCCATCACGTTCTTTTAGGATTGCAAAAGGCAGGATGCATAAAGGGGAACAAGTTGATGTTGTGTAGTTCAATTTCCAAAAGGCGCTCGATGGGCCAAAAGATGATGCTGGGGGTGATATATTAGCATGGAGAGAGGACTGGCAAACTAACAGGAAACAGAAAAATATAACTATTGTATATACTTTTGGAGCATGTATATATATATGTTTGATTGCACTGTCTTCAGGTTTCCTATATTCTCGGTATGCTGCTGGTCACGGTGAATTAGGGACATTGCACTTTTTTCCCCAATCAGATTCCAATGATGTGGTTCTAACTGTATAACATTTATTGTCTCATATCAGCAATAGTGTCATCATTGAGTATTTGGAGATGACCATGTTTCAGTCCTGTCCATCATTCGTGAATGTGTGGCCAAGGCATGCATCAGGCAGATATTGCTCATTCGGTTTTGAGCCCTCTTAGAATGTAGTCTGCGCAGCGTTTGCAGTCAAGTCATTGCCTGTCTTGCTGGTGCCATGATGTGAGAAATGAGGATGCAAAAAGAGACTCCAAGGGGAGTTAAACAGATAAGTGTGTTGTCAGGAACATGGCAGATGGAGTACAAGGGTCAATGGCATCAGGCTCTCCACTGTGGTTTGATGGTAAGGTAATGAGAATTATGGATGGCCAAATGGACCTGGCTGACCATGTTCAGAAGTAACGTGAGCTAACATGCAGGTTTAGCCGGCAAGTACAGAGGCAGCTATCAATTTGCCCTTGATTCCAACAGTTAAGAGTGTAGGATTAAAGAGTTTGAGCAGCAGGTGACTGCAACCTTGGCGAGACCTCACTTGGAGTATTGTAGGTCCTGTTCGTCTCTTTACCTTGGGAAGGATTGACCTTGTATAAGGAGCTTGCACCCACAATTCACTGGGTGATTATCCCATGAAGTGAAATTACTGCAGATCCCAGCCTTGCTGGGAGAAGAGACCCGTGAGTCAGGGAGATTAAGCCTGCTGCCGTGTGGACTTCACCCAGACAGAAGAACACAATTGAGCTTGGTTCTCATCCAGTTGCTTTATGATTATTAGGTTGTCACTTTAGTTGACCAAATTTGCTCACCTTGAACTCCACCCATCTGCAAAGACCCTCCTCCCACTTTGAAAGCTGACAGTTTCAAAATGGCTGCGCTTCAGAGCAGAAATCTAAAAATTGATGCACGTCACATTTCAAACATGCTCCACCACCTTCTACTCTCCCCAATCACCCAACAATTTCTCCCAACAACCTCGACTCACCCAATATAGCCATCTGGTCCCTCTTGTCGCTCTCCCACTGTTAGCCTTGAATCTATAATTATCACCCTCCACATGCAGTCTTTCCCTACTGAGCTTACATCCATTGTCACCACCATGCCTACCCTGACCCTAACACTTTCCATTATCCAAGCCACCTATTTTGTCCACTTTCATGGCTCCACACTACTTCCCTATGAAGCCTTCATTTAGTTGACTATTACCCTGGGCCTGTCACCTGATGGCATCTCACTCCCTCTTCTCACTGTGTTCTCGCCTTTGCCCAGTAACCTAATTTCAACGCCCAACACACCATCGTATAGAGCACCGACCCCTCCCTCTAGGACCATCTCTCTCCCACCACCCCTGCCCAGAAATCCCCTCCCCCACCCAACCACAGGATCCACAGATCCAATAAGCAAGGCCCTTCCCTCTATCCAACATTCCTGCACTTTGGCATTCCCTCGCTATCTTCCTCCCTGTCCCACACAATCTGTTTTCCCTCAGCAGACAGTATTCTATCCTTCCCCACAGGTTCTCCTTCCCATGTCTTGCCTCCCTGCTCCACCCTTCCCCACTGGTTCTGCCTCCTCTGCCCAGCATTTGTGCAGCTTGATCTATCAGGATCAAATCTCAATCAAAAGGCTGATATTTGGGAGCAATTCCCAGGAAGGCCAAGGCAATGGCCACTCACTTCAAAGTATTGGAAGATGTCAACCACACCAGTTGCACACCACTTTATATGCAAATGTAATGGTGAACGATTCAATTTCTGACTGGTGGGGAACATAATGAGCTGGCCTTTTAACGAGCATACATGACATGCTCATGCATTCAAAAGGACTTCCCGACATTGCCCGTTGGGGAGTTCAACATAAGTTTGCCCACCCGCCAAGCTTCCTGCTGCTTCCTGCTCCATACATAAGAAGCAATAGACTTGCACTGAAAGCACTTCAGAGAAGGTTCACCAAGCTGATGCCTGGGATGAGACCATTATCTTAAGGGGAATGGTTGAGAGGGTAGGGCCTATACTCATTAGATTTTGGAAGATTGAACGTGTCTGCATGGGTCTCACCCCCACAACCCAAAGATGTGTAGGTTGGTGGTTTGGCCACGCTAAATTGCCCCTTAATTGGAAAAAGAATAAGGTACTCTAAATGTAAAAAAGAAGGAAAAAAAAGATTTTAGAAGATCGAGAGGTGAACCTGTTTAAATATACAAGATTCGGGGGGTACTTGACAGACTAGATGCCGAATGTTTCCTAGGAGGTTAGAGTGGATCTGAGGGGCACCGTTTCAAACTAAAGGATCTTCCACTTAACTTAAGACCCTGATAAGGAGTAATTTCTTTTCTCAGAGGATTGTTAGTCTTTGGAATTCTGTTGCATGGAGAAAAGTGGAGGCTGGGTCACTGAACTGATTCAAAGCGAAGTTAGACAGATTTTTGCTCAACAAGACACTAAAGGGCAATGGGGAGCAGGCAAAAAGTGGAGTTAAGACCAGAATCAGATAAACCGTGAAGTTACTGAACGGAGAAGCAAGCTCAATGGGCCAAATGGTTCACTCCGAGTGCTATTTCTTATGATTTTACATCATCTATGGATGTGAAAATGTTGAAATTCATTTGTATGGTAAAACGAAAAACTATTTAGATTAAATGGGATTTAGGAGTCCACACATCTACAGATCATAAAAATGTACCAAGTAAAAATGGTTAGCACGGCAGTCTCTCAGCGCCAGGGACCCAGATTAGATTCTGATCTTGGGGGACTGTCTGTGTGGAGTTTTCACGTTCGCCACGTGTTGATTTCCTCCGGGTGGTCAGATTTCCTCCTACAGTCCACAGATGGGCAGGTAAGGTGAATTGGTTGTGTAGAAATTGCCCCTTAGTGTCGGGGATGTGCAGGTTACATGGAGTTAGGGGGATGGGCGGGGGAGTGGGTATAGGTAGGATGTTCTTTTAGAGGGTCAATGCAGACTCGATGGGCTGAATGGCCTCCTTCTGCACTGTAGTAAGTCTATGGATTCTGTTGATCAGGAACAAAAGGTCAGCAGAATTTTGGCTTTTGCAACTGGAGGGCTAGAACGTAAAGGTGAGGACTTTCTGCTACAACTATTCAAAACTCTGGTGAGACGACATCTGGAGAACTGTGTACAGATCTGGACACCCCAGGCAGAATATGACCGTTCCATCACAGCAGGGATAGGGCCAAAAAATGCAGCGAGCCATTCAAAAGTCCATTTAGTTCAACAGGACAGGACTGCGTGGGGCTGTAAAATTCTGCCCCACATCTTAGAAAGGAGATACTATCCCATGGAAGGAGTGCAGATTTAACAGTCACCAGGACTTCAAAGGGTAAATATTTATTTATTAATTTACTTTTTCAATTAAGGGGCAATTTAGCGTGGCCAATCCACCTACCCTACACATCTCTGGGTTGTGGGGGTGAGACCCATGCAGGCAGGGGAGAACATACAAACTCCATATGGACAGTAATCCAGGGCCAGAATCAAACCCGGGTCCTCGGCGCCATGAGGCAGCAGTGTTAACCACTGCACTACCATGCTGCCTCCAATGGTTAAATAATGCAGGAAAAATTATATAAACTAGGTTTGTGTTCCTTGAAATATAAAAGGTTAATTGTGAATTGACTGAAATAGTAGGAATTCGAACGGTATCAATATGATTAATGTAGAGAAGGTTTTTCCCACTGGTGAAAATCCAAGATAAAGGTATCTCACCTTAAAATCACTCAGGAGAGAGGTTGGGTCAGCAAAAGATGGTAGAAGTGTTTTTCACAAAGTGCAATGAATGCTAGCTCAATTAATAATTTTATATCTTAACTCAATAGTCAAGGGTATTAAATGGATGTATAAGCAGGGTGGATGGATGAAGTTAGGATTTAGGTCAGACATTGGGCTGGATGCTCCACTCATGCTGCTGGTAGCAGAGTTCCTGATAAGACGGAGAATCCAGTGTTGGGGGAGAAAATGGATCAGGTATGCTACTCCCCCCCTCCCCCCTCCCTCCTCCCGCTGGCATCGGGATCCAGGTTTGAGCCTCGCTCCAGCAGGAGGATGCAAATAGGTCATTAAGACCTATTTGCATCCAATTCCAAGGCTGGGCACCATATTCTCCGGACCCTCGTGATTTTCCGGTCCTTTGGGCCAGGAATCACAAGGGTGAGAATTAGTGCTGGTCTTGATACGTGTGTATTTGACGCTGCGGACCTCGCGGTGGGCCAAGGGGGAGGTAACTCGTTGGGGGTGGGTCACCAGACCTTGCTTATTGGGCCGGCCGTACAAAATGATGGCCCGATCAAGGGATTTCCTTGGAAATCCCTCGCAATCCCCGCCGTGCAAAAATTTGCATGTCTAAAGATTGGGAATCGCTTCCTGATTTGCGCTCCCCAATTCAGCTCTGGCAGGAGAACATAGTCTCCAAACAGAGGCTGCTACCCACTATCTCCCTTTATGGTAGAACAGGCTTGAGGGGTTGAATGGCCTACCCTTCCTCCAATGCATCGCTGAATACAATAGCTTATGGCCAACCAAGATGATTTAACTTGGGAAAAATTATAGCTATTATAAAATGATCAATTTTAAAAAAGTGCAGCACTAATGAAAAGTGAATTTTAATTTTAAAACAGTGAGGCTCTGGCACTAATAAAAAATTAATTCTCGCATTAGTATTTGTTTGACTCAATGAGTTGACCATCTAGAATTTCAGATAACTGCATATAATGAAGTATTTAAACAATTTAAAATTTGCATTCAAGGGGTATCTTTGTGCATTTTACTGCACCCACTAAATAAGAGATGTTGCTACACTACGACTTAGGATTTTAATGAAGTGACAAGTGTAAAGTGACAACTGTAAAATAAAAACAAAAAGTGACGGTATTTTATCCTTACTCTCTATCACACAACTACTTATATTAGGCTGCTACAAGAGACAGGCCCCTTTCGCCCTTTTAATACACTCTTTATAGTTTTCCAGCACATTATCCTAGAGCATGACAGTCCCCATAATCAGAACTCCCATGGAGTGCCTGCTGGGATCAATATACTGCGCATGGTAATCCTATGCAACTTTTTTCATTTAACAAATTTAAAAATCCAAGTACATAATTTTTGTTTTTTTTCATTGTTACATAATATATAATACTTACAAAAATAGGTGCCAAACATTTGCCACTGCAAAGTCATTATTTTATTTGTCAATTGCAACGGTCTAGCGAAGAAATGAAACCTAATTTGGAACATAAACCATCTAGCTCAATCTTTTAGAGATTCCTGATAAGAATTACTTATAAAAATTCCCATTAAGACTTGACACATTTTTTGCACTAAATTTTTAATTTCAGATGCACAAACTGGATAAGATCAACCCCATATACCTTTTATCTATTTAATGAGAATTTGATGATCTAAGATGTGATGGACATAGTGCAAACTTTTTCTTAACTTCTTCAGATAATAACTTCAGTTGATACTGACCTTTAGTTTATATTTTGGCCTTGCTGATAGGGATCTGAATAAAAATGATAGGCCAACTACAAAGCTGTTTTCTATTTTATTATATTCCCATTCAAATGAACATGGAAACGTTTTTGCTACATTTAATTATTTTTAAGATGTGGATCGCTCTTGATATGATCAAAACTGAAACATGTCTTCTTTGTGTGCTAAAATAGGAAAGAACCTGCTGGTACGGCAGGATTTAATGATAAATTTCATACCTAATGAATACTGCTCACATGCTGGTTAGCATAAAAGGAAGTGATTTTTGCTTCTCAAAATATTTGAAATTGAGTCATGGGTATTGTTTCTTCTGAAACCTTAATTGGGTTTTACATTTTGGTGTCAGGTTTTGACCAGCGGTGAAACCAGTGATTCGCAGCCTCAAAATAAAGTGTTCTTGCATAACCATTACGGTTACAGTTCCTAAACAAAAAGAACAAACATTTTCTGTTGCTAGAAATTGACTATTCAAGTGAAAACAACTGAAGAGAGAACACCCAGTAAAAGGTGAACCAATTGTAATATTGTGTAAATAAGACAAATGAGGTCTGCATGAAGCTCATAATCGACTGAATAAATCTTTCTATTTTACAGGGTGTCTGTCTTGCCTCATTATAGCACTCCTCTTCATTACAGTTTATGTCTAACCCTCTTTAACAGGCTTGGGCCCTCAGAGTATACCAAAGGATAAAATGTGATGTCTCTCCTTTTCTTTCAATTACCTGACAGAGTCACTTCTGAAATGAAAACTGCTGCATCCCTTGATAGAGACTGTGAATATAATCATGCTTCTTGTGACAACAAGTGAGGTACCTCACAGACTAGCCCCTTGAGAAAGCTTTTTTCAGTTTTCCCCAGAACGGCTTGCCTACTGCGTTATGGAATGGTACAGCAGCAGGTTCCAAAGACGTGCATATGCACTCAAGGGAAAGAATGGATTTATGTAGTATCAGAAACACAGTGTACAGGACACAATTGTACATTTATTATTTATCACTTTATAGTCCCCAACTGAGAAGACAAGAGTCCCTTGACAATGAGTGTTCTCTTCAGACAGCATTAGGTAGGCCAGATACCACTGCAACACTAACAGTAAATAAGCACCAGCTGCAGTGAATATTTCAGACAAAAGTTAGCACTTGTGCTTTACCAAGTCTTCTCCCTCTCTATAATATGGTGGTTCAGAAAAAGAAAGGCTAATGGGGTAGTTAACAGTTCAAAGTGCATGTTTTTCTACCCAGAAATGTCAAATGTTTTGATTGTATATGTGGATTTAGCAGACGTATTCAATACAGGGGCTTTCCTTGCCCTTGGGCAGTGACAATATGTCCATTCTACTGTATGCAATTACAGAATCAATAAAACATCCCTTTGAAAGTCATTGGACTAGTGCCGACATGCAGGCAGTAGTCGTACTGACATTTCAATGCTACTGTTATTACCAGTGTCAAATATTTTGTAACAAATACCAAAATATAGTTACACCCCTAGATCAAACCACAAAACCATATTTATTCACTGAAAGAACATAAGAATGTAGTAAACAACCTACTCAAGATGTATTAAGGGAAATCAGTTTTTTGATGGGCCCCACTTTATGATTTGAATTTTCTACTGATGATTTTGGCAAGTAAAATGAATGTTTTAAAACAGAGCTTAAAAGTCAATGCCAATTAAAAGGGATTTTAAGCTCCATTCTGCCATCTTAGATTTAACAATAAAAGAGCATGTTTGCACATGAATTGGTAATATTGTGATCTCAGAGTTCCATTTTATAACACTATTAAATCTAAATCCCAAATCACAACTGCCATAAATTACAAAGCCACAAATTTTAGAAGAGGTCAAAGTTGCTACACAGATGCAACTTGTAAACCAACATTTACATTCACAAAGGCTATCTGTACAAACTCAGGTGAATTAATTATATGTACCTAATGATTGATTTTACTTTGGGACTCAGATTCACACTCAACAAAGCAAAGGCACAACTCACTGTTTATAGCACAATATCTTACAACCCTACTATTAACTGGACTAATTGGCAAACTATCTAGATTTATTTGTACACCAATAATGGTATCATTTACAATCTCCGCAAATAATAAAAAGATGTACTGCAAACAGTTAAATCAAGTGTTTCCCCTTTCCTTTAAGGTTTACTGTCAAGGTATCATATTCATCAACAATGGATTGCACGTTCGCTTCAAACCAAAGTTTTAAATATTTGGAATACTTGAGACTTTTCTTCCCATGTTGCAAGAGATTTATTCAGGTTATCACATGTACAGTTTTACCCGTTTCCAATTTACCACTTCTGACGCACAATGTGAAATGGCAGGAACAAAATACTTAGGTTGGAGACCTGTACTTATCCTTCCACTTTCTCCAATTAGGTGCCCATTTCCATTTGATAGAACTTATTCTCCTAAAATGAACATCGTAAGGCTATTACTAGCTATTATTATGACCATAAAAAGCACACTTGAAATTCAATGCAATCACAATTTTTCACATTTCAGCTGTGGGATAAGTTCTTGGGTTGCACGTTTGAGTTTCCAAATGATACTGTGTCTATATTGTAAGTAAAAGCCAATGATTGAGGCATGAGCCAAGATTGTTTCAACCAGACAATGTACTCTCTTTCTACTGTAAAGATGCTGACTAATATTAGCGTATTATCTCTTTGCATGCTGGCAGCTGCTATTACTATGCTATAGATGACATACTTTACGTGGGTGTCTAGAGAGTGAATGTTAGCATGCCATTTGACCAGTAGATTCTCAATGCTGCCTTCATCTCAAATCTATATGTGCATTTTCAACCAGGAATCACTGGACAACCATAATCTTGGTCAGACTAATTTTTCTCCTCTCCTTAACCCATGGTGCCGAGTACAACATATGCACTCCCAACTATCAGCTATCTTAGCAAGGGTGAAAATCTTATCTTAGAATTTCTTAGTATATATGTAGCTCATTAGCGGGGCACGGTAGCACAGTTTCTTCACACCACGAGGATCCCAGGTTTGATTCCCGGCATGGGTTTCCTCCGGGTGCTCCGGTTTTCTCCCACAGTCCAAAGATGTCAGGTTAGGTGGATTGGCCATGATAAATTGCCCTTAGTGTCCAAAAAGATTAGGTAGGGTTACTGGGTTGTGGGTACGGTGGAGGTGTGAGCTTAGGCAGGGTGCTCTTTAATAAAAAGAGCCGGTGCAGACTCAATAGGCCGAATGGCCTCCTGCACTGTAAATTCAGTGATAAACTGTAAATTCTATGATTAGAAAATTACTATTTACTACTTACCAACAGTCCCTTTAGGTGGTGTAGATGGTCCCTTTAAATGGTTTTTGTGCGGTGGTAAACAAGTTTTTTATGACAGAACAAGGCCTGCCTGATACCATTTGGGTCGCTACATGGTCATTTGGCCACAGACTCGCCCAGCTTAGTGGGTATGTTGTTTATGGAAGCACATTTACTTCACAATCAGTATGGCTCACAAACATTAATTAACAAAATATGTTGTTCAAAATCTGAAAGAACCTATTACAGGATGTCAGGAAATTAGTACTATGGAAAAGGTTGAGGACACTGCACGTAACAAGTACTATTGAATCTGATGGCACACATTTTTATAAGTAGAATTTGATGTAAATTGAGGGAGATTCTTCTCGAGCCATGTGCTATCCATAGCAGCTAAATCAGGCATTCCTAAACTCTAGAACACATACTTGGTGGGGGCACAGGAGAAATTGTATAATGGCGGATATCTCTTTCCCATACCCTGCCTCGGCTCTCTCTCTTCCTCAAACTCCCTCCAGTTTCCTTTGTGCGCGCTCCCTTTTTTCCTTCATTTACTGTGCATGATTTCTCAGTAAAATGAAGCAACTCTTTCAATCTTAGTGGGAAGATTCTGAAATTCTACTCTGTATGAAAAGCATGAGTAAAATTGGTGTGACATTATCATTGTTGTCTTGCTCTCAGGCTGGTTATTGAAATAGTCCGAGTACAGTGGAAGGTTCCAGGAGACTCAGTAAGTGTTGTACACATGGCTTTGGGAGTCATGTGTACAACTCCAGACAGTAAGAACTTGTGAGTTATTATAACCTGTTTCTGACAGCAGGTCCCATTAGGGCTGCGGGGGATGAGAGGTGGGGCCTCTTTTATTGGTTGCTCATGTTGCATTATATCTGCAAATGTAATGGTGAATGCTGACAAATGACAGATAGTGTTAAGAACATATGGCGTATCGGTGATGAGGAGTGGTGAAATTTGCCTTGCTTTTACCAGTGCACTTGCTGAAAATCGCTTGTGAGGCAACAACATGCGAATCTCAGTCAGCGAAGTAAAACCTTGACACCATGTACAGAACAGGATCTATTTGAAAGACACATAAATATGACAAAAGTCCAGATTTACTTGGACTGCAGCCATTGAATACCCTCATTAACAGAGTCTGGTATGTGGTGAAGCCCTGTTGAATAATAGCTTAAAATGATCTCTTCAACACAGACACTTAGAACCAAAAATAGCACAAGAACAAGCTACCAGAATTTTCAAGTGGACACCAGAGCTATATAATAAAAGCAAAATACTGTGGATGCTGGTGATCTGAAATAAAAACAGAAAGTGCTGGGAAAACCCAACAGGTCTTGCAACATGCGTGAGAGAGAAACGGTTAACATTCTTGGTCCAATAGGACTACTCTTCGGAACCCAAAGAACTCAAGAGGGATTACAACTTGCAGCTGTCGGCATGGTAAACACCATGCTTGAAGAGAAAGTCCCAAAATTAATTCAATTATCATATTGCATTGATTTAATGACGTCAATACTGTAAAAATCAATTAGTATTCCATATCATTACCAACATTCCCTGTCATTTCCTCAAGTGTGCTGCCCCTTCAAATTCTTTACACATTTGGGTTGACAAGAGCATGGCCTATAGGATTGTGACCAGAGAGGTTAGAGAGAATGTTGGTACGTCAGTACTTTGTGCTGCAGCCGGACACATCCAGAGATGGCAAGGTTAGCTCATTTTTTGGTGTTCATGGGGTATATTTACAAAGGTGCAATGCAAGAGGATGTTTTGTGCTGTCTACACAAACAACAGCTGAAGAGATTTTCCTGTTGCTTGACAGCTACATGAACCAATATTCTATTGTCTGGTACAATGCACTGACATCTGCACTGATAAAGCATTGACCAGTAGGAAGAGTGGCACGCATCAGAATAGCTACCCCAAAAGCGATGTGGTTGTACTACAGTTTACATAGGGAAGAACACGCTCAGCAATCAACTTGTAGGCTCCTGGGCAATGCTATGAATGTGGTCATCTTTAGGGCAGCATAGTGGCGCAGTGGGTTAGCACTGCGGCCTCACGGCGCGGAGGTCCCAGGTTCGATCCCGGCTCTGGGTCATTGTCCGTGTGGAGTTTGCACGTTTTCCCCGTGTTTGCGTGGGCTTCGCCCCCCACAACCCATAAATGTGCAAGCTAGGTGGATTGGCCATGCTAAATTGCCCCTTGATTGGAAAAATGAATTGGGTACTCTAAATTTATTTTTTTAAATGAATGTGGTAAACTTTTAAAAGTCTCAGCCTTAAATTCGAGACTATTTTCTTCTCAATTTAATGAGATGTGAAGCAAGCACATTGATATATTACTTCACAGAGTTTTTCTATCACAAGGGAAGGTGGAATCATAGAATCCCCACAGTGCAGAAGGAGGCCATTCAGCCCATCGAGTCTGCACTGACCCTTCGAAAGACCACCCTACCAGGCCCAATCCCCCATCCTATTCCGGCAACCCCCACCTTAAGAGGCAATTTAACATGGCCAATGCACTTAACCTGCCCATCTTTGGACTGTGGGAGGAAACTGGAGCACCCAGAGAAAACCCACACAGACATGAGGAGAACATGCAAACTCCAAACAGTCACCCTAGGTCGGAAACAAACCTGGGTCCCTGGCGCTGTGAGGTCCCTGGCAACCACTGTGCCAACGGCTGCCCAAGGTGCCTCAAGTCTGCCCTGTTGAGTGCACCTCTTGGGCGATGTGCTGCAGGTGGAATCAACAACCATTGTGCCAGTATTCAAAAACCTGCCATTGGAGTTTCTGGATAACAACAATTCTCCCCGTCTGGGAATTGAACCCCCATCTTCCACGTGACAGGGTGGATACTGTAGTAACTAATATTCTAGCGAGGAACTCTTCTAGCACGTTTCTTTGCACATCACACTGAAGTCAAATATCTATTTACAGACAACCCATTCCCACTGCATGACATGGTCTGGGTTCACGGCTTGAGTACATCTTCTTACGCCTAAATGAGCTACATCCACGACTTTAAGGGCTGTGTGCAATTATCTTTAATATCCAGGACAAAACTGACTCAAAGGTTTAAAAAAGCTGCAATTCTGGGTTTGCTTTGTGGAGGAAAATCACATTTTCCCAAAAGTGCATGAAGTCATGACAAGGTATGAATTACAGTTTCAGGACCAGCGCCGGCCCTAGGGTTGCTGGCGCCCCGGGCAAGCTGAACTTCGGCGCCCTTGGGGGGGGGGGGGGGGGGGGGGGGGGGGCGCCCGAGGGGGGGGCGGACCTGAGGGGGGGGGCGGGGGGGGCGGACCCGAGGGGGGGGGCGGACCCGCGGGGGGGGGCGGACCCAAGGGCGGGGCGGGGTGGGGGGGGCGGACCTGAGGGGGGGGCGGGGGACCGAGGGGGGGACGGGGGGAGCGGACCGAGCGGGGGGGCGGACCGAGGGGGGGGGGGGGCCGCCCTGGGGGAGGGCAGCCACCGCGCATGCGCTGGTTGGCACCGGCCCAACTGTGCATGCGCGGGACCCGAGTCTCTGGCGCCCCCTAGCACATGGCGCCCCGGGCGACTGCCCGAGTTGCCGGTGCCTTGAGCCGGCCCTGTTCAGGACAGAGTTAAAGATGGGGCAAGTACCATTTCACTGAACTGGTGAGGCAATAATGTGATTACTGTCCATCAATGGGAAATGCATTGAGCCAACTACAACTTCACTGACTTTTCTGTATTACCAATGCATCGTGACGTGTCAGCAAAGGATCGAACCTCCTGGCCACCTCAACAGATGGCAGGACGGAGATTGTTAAACTCAATCTCTCAATTTGGGATTGAGTTCCAACAAAAAGCAGTCAGCTGAGTTTTGAGTCCAAATGCGAACAGATGTCCCTGAATCGTCAGATAGACTGACACGGTTTTGCTACCGTTAGTGCAACTTACCTGCGTGAAAGAGGATCTTTGTTACTCACTGGAATGAAATCAAATGTCATCAGTGTCTTTGTGTAGAAAGCAACTTAGAACTCAAACTCACCTGTCACTTCAAACATTATGTGCCTATACTTGAACAAACAAGCTTATCTGTCACTTTAGTGGCAAGCAATCTGATTAGGACATTGTTTAAAGTTGCATTTATGTGCATTATTTGTATACTTTGCACAATACTTGGGAAATAAATGGGTTCAAATATTAAGCCTGCATGCTGGTAAGGGTACACCTGCAGATGGTAGATGTGGAAGGGTTACGGGAAGCACTGAATTCGATCAGAGAGGCCAGCATCCAACAAGTAAATAATTCCTGTATCAGTTACACCAGAAGCACATATCAGATAAGAGCTCAGTGGGTTCCAGGATTTTAGATCCATTCCTACTAATGGATGGAAGAATGTGCTGGGCCCAATGACCTCTCCACACCCATGTTCTGGCGATCGCATAGATGGCACATAGGATACACGGGAATTGTAAATCTATCCTTATATGTACCCAACTGAGACAAATCATGGACAGCATCTTTTATTGTACTTCTAACTGCCTGCAGCTCCTTTAGTGGCTCAGTGAATTTTTCCAGCAAACACCTCAGTTCCACAGATCAGGAAGGTTGCAGATTAGATTCATCGTTTGTGTTGAGGAAGCTGAATTTAGCCAAGGCAGAGGGAGGGGTGGTAAATTTGGCCTCAATACTCTTGGAATTAAGTAACAATTAGGAGACAGAAGTCTTGCTTGTGTTGAACTAACTACACAGGTGTACTAAAACCGTGTCAAGACTCACTACCAACACCAGCAAAGGGTCAACATGGGCAACGGAAAAGAGAGAAAGTTGGTGATTTTCAAAATGGACTTCAGGTGATGGTAGTGTTATAATCAATATTAACAATCATAATTGAGTGCGACTCAACCAAAAATATCTAGTGTCATTTCAGGCGAGTTGGGCGGGTTTTTCCTGTCAGCTTTTAGGGTGCGATCCAGACCAGTATTCATCCGCACTTAAGTCATTTTTTGGGGCCTTGGGAGTTTCTCTCCAGTCCAGCCCACACTGAAAAATCTTTACAGCAGCAGGGAGCTGAACTCACCAGTGAGACCTGCTCCTCAAAGATTGCAGCATCAATTTGAAAGGGTGCCCTGATCTCTAAGTGAGCTGAAGGGTCCCCCACAGCACCCACCCATGGGCAACGTCTCTCCCCCCCCCCCCCCCCACCCCACCGAAGTGAGGGCACCCCGCTACGGCGTCACTGAGAACACCCCCATTCCAGGCCCCCCCCACCTTCCCTTCAACCCCCAATCCCCTCCCTTCAGCTGCCCCCACCCTTCGTAATCCATTACCCTCACTTTCATAGACATGGCCCCACTCAGGCCCCGACCCATGGTAGTGCCAACCTGGCACCCGGACATCCTGACACTACCAGCCTGGAACCTGGGCAGTGCCCCTGGCACCCTTGCTATGCCACCCTGGCACTACCAGGGTGCCCATGTGGCAATTCCAGGGGACATGGCAGGGTACTATCCTGCCCTGCCGTGTCCCTGACCATCTGAGGGGCTCCAATGGCCTCTTAGACGCCCCCCCCCCTCCCTCCCCTCCTGTACCAAGAGGCCATCACAACTTCTATCCACTTGTGGAGAATAGTATTAATCGGCACCCGGTTCAGGCCTCACTGGTGTGGGCAATGACTACCGGGTGCATATGCATCAACACGGCTATGCATATTTAAATGATTCATTAGACTCACTTAAATATCATTATCTGGATCGCGCCCAGCGAGGCCATGATCCAGATCGCGCCCAGCACCACAAATCGAGTTAGCCGCTCAAAGTTTCGCGCTCAGCGTGATGCCGAATTTGGGACGCTTCCATGATTCACCCATCACGCCAGTGCCCATTAGATCACAGCTGCGCATTTTATTGCATATACTAGTATTCAAATTACAGGTAGTAGATGTCAAAGCACAGGCTCACCTGGAGACTGCTACAGGATTGATTTATAGTTAAAGTTTCCACTCAATAGTAGATATTTAAGACAGCCAAGGTACGACCAAAATTTGACTAGGATCGGGACAGGAAAAACACAGGAAAGTCCTAAAATTACAAAAGCGAATGACTATATTTTGAAGTGGTCTGTAATAGTGTGTTTTTAATACATAAAATATATAAAGGAGACATCACAATAAAACGTTTCTCCAGGTACTTTTCAATTCCAGAATGAAAGTTAAATTACCACAAGGAAAACTATGGTTTCATGGAAACAGAGAGTGCTCAGTTTTTTCTTTAAAAAAAGTTAAAAAGGTTAAAAGGAACCATATGTGAAAATAGTTTTCAAAAAAAGTTATAATTTTTCACATTGACAAAGTTCACATTTTATCAAATAAAATGGCATAATATTACAATTAAAACAAAAGGCATTTTCCTTCTAAGCAGGATGCAGCCTACAGTTCTTTCTGGGTCTGCTGCACTGTCAGACAGTGAGTAACTGCAGTCTAAGGCCGTCACGAACAAACCTTACAACAAGCCCAAGCCAAATAAGATAATTACCTAATTATTTTTGCTTTTCAGAAAAGTATTGAATCCATGTATTTGGTTTGCAGCCAAGAATAGTTTAAGAAAAGAGAGAGCTGTTGATGGTGCTACCATGATATCTGAAGCTACCCAATTTGAATTTAAAATGTCCTATACTATTAATAACTAGCAGCAAATTTAAGATGCTCACTTCCCACTTTCTGTGCCCAAACATTATCTTTGGTACATTTCACTTCTGAGTCTGAAGCTGCCTTGAACCCTATGAAGGAACTTCCTATGATGTTGCACTACAAGTGTATTCCATGCAGAAGCATGTTGCACAATACTTTCTCCCAAAAGGCTCTGGCCTCAGTAATCAGGTTGCTTTTTTAGAAAAAAAATGATCAAACCAGGGGGTGGGGACTGCACATCCTGCGTGAAACCGCATCCTGCACAGCATCACCACGATTCACTGTAAATAAATACTCTTGTAGCAGAGCTTCCGTCAACTGTCACTGCATTGACTGTAATCACCTTCAAGTCCAAACAGGAAAGTACAGAAAAGCAAGTGAGATGGCAGATACGGGGTTTAATTTGCTTTTCACTGCAGTTTTCATTGGTGGCGCGTTTCCGATTCTCCTGACTGCCAGCTGCCTGGAATCACTCCTGGACCTGGGTCTTTCCTGTTAACCTTCATAATTTCTCTGTCATAACAGCATTATTATGGGTGAGCCCAACAAAGTGTGCGCCTGTCCAAATGTGGACTCACCCCTTTATTGTTGTCAGCTGCCAAAAAGAAAATCTGCTGAATGTTTTAGCATAAGAAACTCTCCATGAACAAAACTTTTGTAATACTGCAAACATTAGCTCTCCACTGATACTCTAGACCTGTTCAATTCTGCAATTCAATCAAAACACAATCTGAAAATCCTCTTGTCATCCAGCTCTGCATTCATATGCTCAAGCGTTGTCTAAAGATAACTGCATACAATCTTTCCCCCGAGCAATGCTTATATTGTTTTATTACAGCTCAATGAGTGTAGTTAAAATTGCATGCAGCTGCTGACTACTGCGGTCTATCTATGTTACGCATGGACACAAGTATTGCCCACCGGGCTTAAAAAATCATTCAGTTACTGGCCTGACAAAAGATTATGTACAGCTCTTTGGAAGGAAGAACATCTTGTATACTACAGCAGAAGCGGGTGATGTTAATGGCTCAGCTCCTTTATAAAAGGATTGTGAAAGTCCTATCAAATGTCACTTGAGAATGCTAAATGTTAAACATGTGGCCACCCCGCATAAATGCTAAAATAAACCCTAAGACCTATGCACAGTCTAAAGCAGCTTTAACAGCAGACGATGAAGTATATTAAGATTCAGAAAAAGTCTTTGTCAGAATCTGCTTTCAGATTCAAATAATATGAAGTTCAAAAAGGAAAAGCAGACTCAGAGTGTATTTTTATCTGGTAAATATGGGAGATAGATTTACTTTTTTGAAGTGATTATACCAAATGTATAGCGAATAAGGGCACAGACATATTTATGCTATAAATGCCAAAGCTGGATTCCATCCCCCCGCAATCTAAGTGTCCAGAAAAGCTTGCTTATGCTCAAATGCACCACAAAAATTAATGCTCTTCTGTTATTCCACTTCCTGAAAATTATGTACTTGTAACCAATAATCTTTAATACAGGCAATGCAAAATGTGCCTAAACAAGTGCAGTAACAAAATAGGTGGGATTATTTCACTAATTCTTTTTATTTGTTTCATGAATTAGCTATGATATGCTGTCTTATTCAATTTCAGACCAATTCTGCAAGCTCGACAGTATAAAATATAAAGAAACTTAGCAAAATTTACTCACGCCTTCTTGACAAAAGAAAACGAAACCTTTATCAGTGGATTTTACTAATAAAATGGCACTGGCAATACTTCCAAATGTTAATTGCTGGCTTACCTCAATATTGCGTTTAAATTGAAAAACACCTCAAATGTTTTCAAAATTATTTGAAAGGAAATATTGCAAATATTTCTTGTTTTGAATTTCATCTCAGAATGGAAAGAGGATTCCACAGTTTTAACTGCATACAATATAACAGACATAATAATATTTTCCATGTGTGAAAGCTTTCATTGTAGCAGGATTCCAATTATACAGTATATCGGTAATGTTCTGCATGCTGTGTCGCACCAGTGTACTATGCCACCTATTCTATCAGCATTCACATTCTGCTGTTTAACTCAACCCAGTTAAGAACACGAGCTGCAAGTGGTCGTCAGCAATTGATCTTTCTGCTCATTCCACAATTCCCACCACAAATTACCTATGTATAATTATTTTGACACCATAATGAAAAGGAAATGAGATTTGGTCACTGAAGGTTTATCTAATAATACTATTCCTTGCTAGACTTCATAAGACTGACAATCAAAAAGCCTTGCCCGTTACAGCACAAAAACATTTGATAATTTTTTTTTAGAATAAACATTATTTATTTCCATAGAGTTGCCATTATCAGGAGGCAATGATAGCTGAATAATGAAAATGAAATCAAGGAATTTTGGTATTTCAAAGCTTTAATTTTTCCTGCTCTCACTTATGACATTTTCTTCCCCTGGAGAGACAAGATAAAGTGCTGTCATAAATGGGTGAATCTCTTGTCAAATGACAGACTTGATTCACCATGGCAACTACAAATCAAGGTGCTAGTGTGAATTAAAGCCCTGCTTAAAAGGCGTTTTGTATTTAAAAATGAATTTCAATCAAACAGATATTGGGTTAAGGCTTACCTTCTTTGTAGTTGTTGACTAAGAAACTGCTTTGCTGTGGTCAGTATTTGTGCAGTCAGATTGTAGATAACTGTGATAACAGTACCACTGGATATACAGGTTGTCTATTTGTAATTCGGTTATATGTGAGCTGTAATGAATATAGATGATCAGCACTTTTAGCATAACAAATACTGGTAACTCAAAAAGTAAGGATTTTATTCCTGATTATAGAAATTATCTTTTTTTTTTAAAAACTCAGGCCCATTTTGATAAAACAAATATGGCTTGTGTTATTCACAATGTATCTTCTCTCAAAATAAACTAGTTTGGATACAAATTAAATTAATTTGATCGAACCAGCATTTTAATTAATTGCTTTAGTGAGATTCTATGAGATTTTGCAGTAAAATTTGTTTTGTCTTTTATATCATTATCTTCCCAGTACAACAAATATAGTGTACCATTATCAACTTAAGTTACATCCTGCCTAAATTGATAACAGTACAACATCAAATACTTAATTTAATGGTAAATACATTCATTTAAAATTATTTTTCAAATTCCTCACTTAAAAATGTCCAAAGTACATAGAAATGTAAACGTAAATTTGCATGAAGCAAAATGCGGTCACAGTAACTCCATGACAAAGCTGATATTTTAGTTTTATACAAAAGTTTTAAGACATACACATAAATTCCACTTTACAATAAATACCAGTGTGGTCTGTGATTTAACTTAAATAATAATAAGAATAAAAATAATCTTTATTAGTATCACAAGTAGGCTTAACACTGCAATGAAGTTACTGTGAAAATCCCCTAGTCGCCACACTACAGAGCCTGTTTGGGAACAGAGGGAGAATTCAGAATGTCCAATTCACCTAACAAGCACATATTTCAGGACTTGTGGGAGGAAACTGGAGCACCCGGAGGAAACACACGCAGACACGGGGAATAAGCATAAGAGAGAGGAACTAAGTCTTGTCTTGGTTTTTGTGATCATCGTAATATGATGATTCAAAGAGACCTCTAATAAGTATCTGCTAATTAAATCACAGCATCTGCAGGGATGTGTGCATCTTTTCACTTGAGTTCAGGACAGCATATTCCCAACTGCTTGCTAAAAGCACCTTAGATAGAATTACAACAGCGTTGTTCCATGTTCTGCCCATCCAGTCCACTTTGATGCTTGTCCTTCTCCAGATGAGTAGTATTAATCTCATTTCTCTATTGCCATACCACTTTATTGCCTTTTCCATCAGGCACCTAAGTAACCTATTCTTAAATGTTGTCATGGTCAATGACTAACTCTGGTAATGTGTTCCAAAGACTCACAAATACCTCTGTTAAAAGAAATTGCTACCACCCTCGGCCCTAAATCTCATCCCCAAGTCTCACGCACAGTTTGTGCTTTACGAAGCTTAACCTTATATATGCTTGGGTTGGAGCTTAAGGTTTGGGGTCATAAAAGAATTGCTTATAAATGTGCCCACACTCAGCAGCCTCCCTCCATACCTTCACTCTCAGTTCCATGATAGGAAGCTGGGGAATGTATCCATAATCGAGAGCTCATAATTAGTTAATACATGTCGAAACTATACTCTTTGTAGATACAAGTGTATCACTTTTCACACTGGTGTTCATGTATCCTTTTCGCGAGCAGAGGTGACATCGTTACCCTTCCCATAAGTTAGAATATATTGCACAGTTACAATATATAGCATTCTAAAGAGTGAATCTCTACGTATGGCAGTTCTTTTAAGATCACTTGACCCCTTTCCACCTTTCACAGCTGTAAATGTATTAAACAAAAAAGAAGATAAATTCAGCTCTCTCTTGCTCCCAGTAAAAACTCATACTCAAAAGGAGGAAGGGTGGGAAAAGCAACATGACTGTGTTGCCACTCTAGCTCTGACCCAAATTATCTTTGATTGTCTCTCCCCAGTGGGAGTATGGAATCATCAGAATGATTTAAAAAGCATAAAACTGGTGTTCTGGTGCATTTAAGGCTCAGCGGGTAAATGCACAACACAATATGGTACTGTTCTACAAAACAGGAAGATTACAGAGTTGATACAATGGCAACTCAGCTGAGCTCAGCCAATGCAGTGGCAGGAGCATTACATTTAGCCTCAGTATCCTTAGGTTAAGGGAAAAAAAGCACGCAGGGTCCTATTCCTGCTCATCATCCAAAGCTCAGATCTGGCTCAGTTTGAATGCATGACTGTTAAGTCTGGCCAGTTGGTTAACGTACAAGAGGGCTGGTGGCACCAACGGAATCACAGGCGACAGAAGATTTTCAAGGTGTGATTGTAGAGAGAAAAAGATAGTGCAAGGATAAATTCACTGCAAAAAACTTGCATCTCTTTTTTCATCCTGCCAACAGTTTGAATATTGTTTTTCCCTTGTTTCATAGATATTCTATGTGGTGGATTTCACTGAAGTTTATGAAGGTTTGATTTTCCAGTCCAGAAAAGTACCAATGAGATTAGCTAGTAACTGGTGTAATACTAACCAAGAACTCACTGAGCAAGCATGTAGCAACTCTCAAGGGTCAGGTCATTTTTATAATGCCATATGTTCCTTGGCCTTGCACACTGAGGTACCGAAGGGATGTGGGAGCAGAACATCACACTGCAGCTGACATTTACAGGGAGGAGGCTACTTAAAGCTATGTATCCTGCAGGGGAATGGGGGGATGGATTATTAGAGCTTTCGAGGTTCCAAGTGCATCTGAGTCTATTAGCAGTCTTTGACAAGGCTGAAAGAAGGAGACAAAATGCCAAGCAAAAAATGATGTCAACAGGAACCCATTGGGGCAATGAGAACTTAGCTTGTTGGCAAGTGGCAAAATATTGAGCATCCTATCCATTATTCAATACCGTTGAAATATCTGTTCAGCTGTGTGAAGTATGTAAAAGAGGAAATTATTTTAAAACACCATCACAGTGGGCAGCAATGCAGCAGTGTGGCATGAGGAGGCAGTTTGACCCTATCATCTGTGCATTACACCAGGGCTAGGAAACATTAGCAAAATGCTTCAAGGAATATGGCATGGTAGCATTAGCAAATTTACTAGGTTGACAGCCTATCTGTATTGCACAAAGTGCCATGTTTCATATGTAATATTTATATTTGCCAGGTCTTGACACAAGCTTAATTTTTTCATCGCATCTAATGCATAACCACACTTCAATAAGCGTACGTTGAGTAAGCAGTGTAAATTGGAAGTCTTGCCATATCCTCACACCTTTCAAGAGCTTTACATGTCAAACCATTAGGCAGAATTTTTGGTTATATTTTCGAAGTGCTGGCTCAAGAGAAAAAAGTGATATGCAGCCCGCTGGATAGATTTTTCGACAGATTTTCCAACATCCTGAGAATAAAATGCTGGAGGCAGATCCCATGCAGGCATGATGGTCAGTGCCATTTTTAAAGGACCCCCGACCCAACAGTACTAAAAATAAAACCAATAAAACCTGGGTCCCCCCACGAGCACACACATACAGGCGCGCGCGCACACAAGAAGAACCCCCACCATGGACTTCCCAGAAAAAGCACCCCCTCCTGCCCCCAAGTGCTAGAGGCATGTGCCAGTGCTACTCCCTCCAGGGCAGAGTCAGTACTTACGGTGCGCCCCAGGCAGGTTCTCTTTACCTGGCTCCTGTTTTTTAAAATAAATTTAGAGTACCGAATTATTTTTTTTCCAATTAAGGGTCAATTTAGTGTGGCCACTCCACCTACCCTGCACATCTTTGGATTGGCAGGGGTGAGATCAATGCAGACACACAGAAAATGTGCAAACTCCACACAGACAGTGACCCGGGGCCGGGATCAAACCAGTGTTCTCGGTGCCGTGAGGCAGCAGTGCTAACCACTGCGCCACCTAGTCCGGTTTTAAAAATCCTATTACAAACCTCACTGACAGGATGATCACGTCATGAGATCTCGCCAGCGAGAATCTAATTTTCAGCCTCTCGTAAGATTTCGCACCTCTTTGCCATTTACATCTGGGGCAGACAAGGGCACAAAATCCCAGTCATTGTCACTATTCTAGCTGCATGATCACTTACAGACAGCCAGGTCAGCCCATAGGTTTCCTTGCAGTAGACAGCCCATATCTGTAACTGTCTCCTTGTAAACCAACAACTTCTGCAGGCAGGTTGTGGTGATATGAGTGGGAGCACTGCCATTGGTGCAGAGCATTGGGTTTCCCATTGGCTCTGGTTGGTCATGTGCCTCTCGTCTGATTGGCTGGGACTAGTCATGTGACTGCTCACCAATTGGTCGAGAGGCAAGTAGACCCCGCCTCCGTGGCGGGGTACAAGTACCCAGGCTAACAACTAGCTGATTAAAGCCACAGTTTGGATCTTCATCGTGTCTCGCGTCCAATTGATGGTACATCACAGGTGTCATATAAATTCGAGGGAAATTATCCTAGGTCTGTTCAGAGGTATATGGAATTATCTGTGTACAGCAAATATTGGTCATTTCAGCAAATTGGGAACACAACATTAAAGGGGCCAATTTTCAGTCTAAATTCTGGAACCATAGGTATTTCATGACTTTGCAGGCCTGACTTTGAAAAGTTAGCCAACTCACCCCATATATTGATCTCCTGGTGTCAGGTACAGGCTGGAGACTGGCTACCAAGGCATGCCCAAGGTGGAAACTGAAATGGGCGGATGGTAAGGCTGCAGGTTAAAAGACAATTTTATTGCCGTTTTGGTCCAATTCAATTCAGGGTTATTGGGCCCTCCAGCCCTCACATCTACCAAAATCAGCTTGAACAGATGACCAGACACCTGATTTTCCAGATGGCCTCATTATGAATGCTTGTCTGGTCTCCAAAAGTGGGAATGGACTCAGCTCAGCAGGGATATGTTTACACAGCATGAGTTGGTGGGGCGTTAGCTTTGCCTCATTAACATTCTTATTGCCTTATACCACGTTGTTGTTTCCTTGATGTGGTTACCAATATCTGTTTATTTATTTGGTCAAGATTAAGAAGTGTGAAGTGAGTTCAGGCTTTGATATCAATTCGATAAATGGCCGTGCTTGATTGACATCCTTATGAGGTTGTAAGATGAGCAATTAAAAAAAAACAGATTTTCAAATGCTCTTTGCTTATTGCATTAGTTCGAGGGCAGCACGGTGATGGGGTGGTTAGCATTGCTGCCTCATGGCCCGGAAGATCCGGGTTCGATCCCGACCCTGGGTCACTGCCTGTGTGGAGTTTGCACATTCTCCCCATGTCTGCATGGGTCTCACCCCCACAACCCAAAGATGTGCAGGGTAGGTGGATTGGGCACACTAAATTGCCCCTTAATTGGAAAAACAGAATTGGGTACTCTGAATTTATTTTATTTTTTAATTGTATCAGTTTCTGGAGCATTTAACAGTCTTGCCAGACATTCCAATGGTTCATTGAGTGGATACTAGAAAGCTGATTATGAGCATGAGGGGCACGGAAGGGATATGGGATTAGGGGCTGTTTAGCACACTGGGATAAATAGCTGGCTTTGAAAGCAGACCAAGGCATGCCAGCAGCACGGTTCGATTCCCGTAACAGCCTCCCCAAACAGGCGCTGGAATGTGGCGACTAGGGGCTTTTCACAGCAACTTAATTGAAGCCTACTCGTGACAATAAGCGATTTTCATTTTTCATTCATTTCGTTTCATTTCATATGCAAGAGGTATTGGAATTGGAGGGGGGGATGGGGGATACGTGGGGTATGGGAGATGAAAGCATTGGCAAGAGCTTTTAAACCTACCTATCAAATGGGTCTCAGATCCACAGCAGGCATGCGCCAAGGTTCAAAAATGGACTTAACTGGCTGCGTTCCCACAGTCTTCAGGAACCAAAGCAGGGAAATTTGAATTTCCAGCAGGGATTTAAATTACCAACCCAATGTCACTAATTGAGCATCTGGTACCCAACCAGCAACCAGCCACTAATCCCGGCTTCACAATAATAAAGCAACGGGAATGTTGGTGAAAAATTCTAAATTCCCACCTTCATTTTGGCCTTCCTAACTCAGGTTTACACTGAATCAGGAGACAAAAGTATAGCCCATGGGGTCAATCCACTATTCACCTTTTAAATGAATGGAAGAAAAACCTGTTATGCCTGGCTCCCCAATTTAAAACTTTGATATAATTACTGATCCTTCCAACAGCCGCAATGGTTTAAATACGCTTTAGTTGTAATTCTGATCTAAAACAATCAGCTTTTTTCTTTTATGCTTCTCCCTTTGATACCAATCTTAAAAAATCTGAAATCTGACACCTATGAAGGTCATTTCTGGGGATTTTCCAGTTATGTGAAGGACAAGTCCCTTGGTTCCTTCCTGAAAATAAGCTCCAAAAAGCGAGTCAGCTAAATAAATATAAGTCTGCAGTAAGTTTCAGTCAAAAGTAAACAACTACCAGCATCGTAATAAAAGGATAAGGTTTGTACCAAAGTACAACATGCATACTGGTTCAGATAGAATTCTTCAGGACTGAAGAAATTTCCTACATAGGGCATTTTTTGATAGTACCTTCTGGCATAGAAGACCTTCAAAGGTGGTGGAGATCAGCTCTTCAGCCAAGGTCCCAGTTTAGCCAACATTCAGCGCCTGGCACTATTGGTAAAGAAGTTGACACACACACTAGAAATGACCACCCGGAAGCTTGTTAAGAGACTACAGCACTCCATAAGTGTCAAAAGTGGCACTAGAATTCAATTGGAAGACTGCACAACGTTTTGACAGCTAATGTTTGCCCGAACTCCTTCTCCTAACAGCGACCAACTGTTTGGGAGTATGCAAGGTGTAAGTGTTCGTTATGAAGTTCTTCTTCAGGAATGCTTCTCATTTCATGTTCAGTTGCTAGGGCTGTGCAGATCTCTAAAATACGTTGGTAGATATTCTGCGGCATTTCTCAAGATTTCATCAAGACATTGCTGAGGACGGCACCTAAGAAGATTAAGAGCGTGATCCTCCAGCAACGCAGCTCCGGAAAAGAAGCTCGCTGCAGTGCAGTGTGGCCGGTGAAAGCCAGGAGAACCCGCTCCTGGGATATACCCAGCTGGCAACATCTCGCGAGATTCAGCACAATCTCGCTAGACGTTGCAAGAGGAATTCCACCCACAGTGGGTAGGATTACTTTATAGCAAATGTGCATATTAGAGCGATGCAGTAAGCCTTACTCTAACGTGCAGATTCCCGAGGTATCTGAGGCTTTAGGATTCACAAACGGGGAGCAGAAGGAACAGCACTCATGGAGGTCTCCAAGGGGATCAGAGGCCCTCAGCTGCATGTCCTTTGGGGAGGGTGTTGCCCTGGAATTGCTAGTGCCACCTGGGTGCCAGCCTGGCACTGGGGCCCCTCCCATGTTGCATTCAGGGTGGGGGGGGGGGATTGTTTTCGGGGGTCCCAATCACTCGCTAAAATGTGGTGTTCTGGCGAGAGACATCTTCATTTACTGTTGGGAAAACAAAGATAGTTTAAAGACGTTTATATTTGTATTGGTAAACATTAGAGATAAGGCATAGTTTTAAGTGGAACATAGAAATTAGGAGTAGAAGTAGGCAATTCAGCCCTTTGAGCCTGCTCCGCCATTCAATCAGATCATGGTGGATCTCTTCCTGGTCTCAGATTCACCTCACCATCTGCTCGCCATATTCCTTAAACCAGTTTTCTTTAAAATCAGAAGTAATCAGAAAAGTGGGTTTAATATAATGTTTCTGTGTCTGAAAGAGTAAAACCTGTACTTAGATTCATGCTGAACAAAGTTGTTTGTATGTGTGAGGATTGGTTTAAACTTCAACTGTGATTCTACTGTGCGTAGAGAGGGTTACGCCATGGACAATAAATAGAACTAGCAGGGTTTGCTTGGCAATTGGAAGCCCTTGTAAGGATAAAAACACATTTTTAAGTTTTAGTTTTAGCTGAATTTGTGGGCAGTTATAGACAGGACCTTAGGGAATGAAGATCTCTCAACTCTGCCAGAAGAAAGACTGGACATGATGGGAGCTGCAAAGAGGCAGCTAAAAGTTACAGTCTAGATAACCAGGGAATTGAGACAGAAAGAATGTAAGACGAGTGGAGTTAAGTGAACACAGACCAAGGTATTGTTCAGAAGAATTCAAGGAGGAGTAAACAAAGTGTTCTGAGTGAAAAGAGACAATTGTAGTAACAAATTTAAAGTGGGACAGGAACCTTTAAAGTTAAATCAAATATCTGCTGCCATTTTAATCCAGTCTGGGAGTCCAGCGTTAAAGCAATTGTGAGACGTTTAAACCGCAATCAAGACAAAGAAATCCTTAAAGGCTGGTGTCAAATTCTGGACAAGAATCGCTGTCAAAAGTGGAGTGAGAAGCTTTGTTTAAAAGTGTCATTTGGAAAAGCTGGTCTGGATTTAAGAATGCAAACTGCCAAGGCAAAGCATAATTATGAGAAAAGATCTTAAAGCGCGTTTTTGGGAGTGGAGTTTGGAAACTCTCATGTGACAAGGGGATGCACAGTGGCATTGCTGCCTCAGCGTCAGAGACCCGGGTTCAATTCCGAACTTCGGTGACTGTCTGTGTGGAGTTTGCATGTTCTTCCTATGCCTGCTCCAGTTTCCTCCCACAATTCAAAGATGTGTAGGTTTGGTGAATTGGCCATGCTAAATTGTCCCTTAGTGCACAAGGATGTGTATGTTAGGTGTGCTATCGGGATTAGGGCCTAGGTGGGGTGATCTTGCAGAGGGTCGGTGCAGACCCCATGGGCCAAGTGGCCTCCTTCTGCACTGTAGGAATTCTATTCTATTCCATCTAGGGAGATTGTGGGGAGAAATCCACTAACTTAGGTTCAGGGTGGAGTGCTTGTACTTGACCACAGCCAATCTTGTGTTTTAAAAAGGGACTGTGTGTTAATGAAACCATTGTAGATTAAGATGTATTTGGCAATCCATGCTAATCCTAAAACCTATGTTCAATTGTTAAGCTAAGGGGGTAGTAAAGACATAATGCATCAAATCCCAATTTTTTTCATGATTAATAAACTTTTTCTTGTTGTTGTGATGACTGGAAGACTTTTGGAATATTGGATTCAATGTATTGGGCAATTTAAGGATTAAATGCCTGGAGTTAAGAGCGTATTTAACTGCAGTGGCCACGTTTATTTAAAATAATTCTGTTCTGCAGGTCCTGGGTACTTTTAGCAGCCATAAGGTGAAATTGACAAAGGAATGTGTTTTTCAGTCCAGACTAATAGACTGTGGTTTGAGTGGGAAAGCCCCGGGGTGTTGGGGGGGGGGAGGGGGGGGGGGGGGGGGGGGGGGGGGGGGTGTTTTGGAGCCAGGAGATATACTTTGTTTTTTTGGTTTGAGGAGATGAGGTCATTGCCGAGTGGAGTCGGGGAATGTAGAGAGACATTTTGAAAAGCTTTAGAGAGGTAGTTTTTGGCGAAGGTTTTGGAGGGAGGAGTTGAATTCTGATCTGCCTGATGCTGAGTCCACAATTTCCCCCACAGTAAGACAGACTAGCAGTTGTATGTTTTGTTTTACCCCCTTGTTGTTTCATGGGAAATTGAGTAATAGTGTTTAAGGTGCAATTGTAAGCTGTTCTTTTTGGGTGTGAAGTTAAGAAGTTTAATATTGTAGTCATAATAAAGTTTTTGTTTTAAAAATACCAAAGCCATATTTCTTCATGCATTCACACCTGGAGTGAATCATTCTTTCTGCATAGTCTTTCAAATAAACTAAAATATTAGGGTTTCGGTCCAGTAACCCAGCCACTGTCGGGTCTGGTCTGGAATCGCAATTGTTAAAACAAATTAGTGGTCCTGTGACTCTCTTCCTCCACGTTTTATAATTTTTTGAGCCAAGGTTCCATTCTGGGATCTTCACATCCCATTTAACATCAATTGGGATCATACCACTACACAACTGTGACAACTTGTGCATCAAAATATTATATACCCTCCAACCCACGCAAAACCATGCGATCTACTAAGAGACAAAAAAAAGTTTAAAATGCAGAGCAATTTGGAGGGAGAAAATTTGATAAATGCCTCTTAGACCCATCGAGGTAAGTGAACTTGTCCAAGAGATCACTCTGGTACTGAATTCCCTTAAGTACCTCACTTTCATAAGAGGTGGTGGTCATGCTAACCAGGAATAGGCCAAGCTGTTTGATGGAATTCAGTGAATCGCAGTGCAAGTGTGCAGCAGCTGGAATTGCTTTTCTTGGACGTGTATCGAAGGGGCAGGGGACGGAGGGGGAATGGAGAATAATTAAGGATAAAGACAAATATGAGAATGGATGCACAGAAATGCAGAGGAAAGTGGGAAAATTACAGGCAGTGAACAGGAAAGGAAAAAGGGGACATGGACAAGAATGAGGACGGACAAGAATGAGGACGGACAAGAATGAGGACGGACAAGAATGAGGACGGACAAGAATGAGGACGGACAAGAATGAGGACGGACAAGAATGAGGACGGACAAGAATGAGGACGGACAAGAATGAGGACGGGAGAAACAAGAAATAATTGGTAATAATGGAAAATTGGAAGGAATAATGAAGTAAAAGAGGGGACAAAATCAATAGCATCAAAGACAAGAAAATTGATTGCAATGGAATGGAGAGGTAATGCGCTGAACCTAGGACCAGAACTTGGGATGGTGGAAAAAATCTAAAGTAATACCATTAAGAGTGGGAAGGAAAGAACATAAGCATTAACCGCAAATGATCTGGGTACCAGAAATGAACCCACTTGACCCTGCAAAGTCCTCCTTTCTAATACCTGAGGGCTTATGCCAAAATGGGCAGGGCTGTCCCATAGTCCAGTCAGGCAACAGCTTGACATAGGAAGACTCACCAAACCATACTATACTGTCCAAGTCCCAGACATCTTCATCACCATCTCTGGATTTGTCCTGGTATGACAATTGAGAGTACGCTCTAGCTGTGATTAAGAGCAGCCAATACTAATTGGGGATATATTAGGACACATATATAAGGATAAGTTTCCACCCAGGTTGAGGAACTAAGGAGAAGGGAAAAGTAGTCTAAGTTTTGTGAATAAACCCATGTTGAAGATGAACTGGCTGTAGCTGCTTCCTTTGCCAGACAGTTGTTCACCACAGTAAAATGTCCACTTCCACCAACAAGATAGACCCACCTGAGACGGTGGCACAGCGGTGTATAGTTGGGAGTTCTCAACGTTGTCTCCGGATTGTATAAAGTCTTACAGCATCAGGTCAAACATGGGCAAGGACAGGCTTGCCAATTATCACCTACTTTCCGCCCTCAGCAGAAGAATCAGCGCACCTCCATGTTGAACATCATTTGAAAGAAGCACTGAGTGTAGCAAAGGCATTGAACATACCCTGGGGTGGAGGATGTCAATGCCCATGATCAACAGTTGTTTAGTCGCACCATCACTTAGCGTGCTGGTTAAGTACTGAAGGACAAAACTGCCAGACTGGGCCTGCCGCATATGGTGAAGGAATAGGAAAATACTATTTGACCTTCCCCTCACTAATCTACATGTTACAAATGCATTTGTCCTTGAACATATTGGCAGGGGTGAGTCCTGTACAGTTCTTGTGCAGGCAGAGTCCTGTCTTCACATCGAGGGCACCATTCATCATATTGTGCAGCATAACCACTGCACTAAATGGAATAGATTCAAGCAAATTCAGCTGCCAAAAACTGGGCAAACACAAGATAGTGCGGGCCATCAACACAAGGGCATATTGTCTCCATAAACTGGACCTGGATGGGCTAGTAGGATTCTATTAAGAGGTGGTGAGAATAATTATTTAGGAATGTCTCCTTAAAGTCCTAATGTCCATTTTTTTAAAAAAAAATATTCAAAATTATCAATTATGAAGTGTAGAATGCCTTGGAATTAACCAGCATGTATAGTTTAAAACAGAAAATTTTCTGGGGAACATGCTATTTGGAACATGCCCCCTTCTAGAAATGCACCAACAATTTTGCTCCTTCAATACGTGTATTTTATCATGTGGTTGTTACGCACTTTTGCCCTCTCATGCAAGTGAAGGAACTGTGGATATGCTTATAGCTTAAGTTGCAAGCCCATATAACAACTTGTTGAGAATCAGGAATGAAATCTCCGCCGGTGAGATGCTCCATTTTTCCGGCAGTCCAGGGGTTTTCCGACGGCGTGGGGCTGCCCCACAATGGGAAACCCCATTGACCAGCCAGCGAAACAGAGCATCCCACCGATGTGCCAGAAATCTGGCATAGCCGGATGGAGAATCCAGCCCCAGAATTCTTTAGGTGCTGAGTTCAGCTTTTCTGAAGCTAATTATCTTTTACTAGTTTTCTAAGTTAACATGTATAAGTTTGGGCCTGGGTGGCAGTATTTTTTTGATATTACAAAAGAACTTTGGTTGGTCTTGAAACTTGGTCAACTTTTTTTATTTGACGGAGGCACGGTGGTCAGCACTGCAGTCTCATGGTGCCGAGGACCAGGATTCGATCCCGGAACTGTCAATGTGGAATTTGCACATTCTCCACGTGTCTACGTGGGTCTCACCCCCATAACCCAAAGATGTGCAGGGTAGGTGGATTAGCCATGCTAAATTGCGTCTATTGGGGCTAAATGGGAAAAAAACGAATTGGGTACTCTAATTTTTTTTTAAAACTTTGTCTTTTCTTTTGTGTGTTTTTTAATGTATTTTATTACAAACATGTATCAAAACAGGTTACAGCGAATAAACACCCCGGGAAACATACTTCCCATCAATCAACTATACAATCTGTACAGATTTGCCCACCTCTCTAGCCCCCCCCCCCCCCCCCACCCCCCACGAGCAGCTCCTCAAACACGGTCACAAACATCCCCCACCTTCTCGCAAACCCCCTTGCAGAGCCCCTTAACACATATTTAATCTTCTCCAACCGCAGGAAGTTGTACAAGTCGCCCGATCGAGCCGTTACCCCTGATGGCGATGCCAACCACCATTCCAGTAAATTCATCTCCATGCAATGAGAGGCAAAGGCCATGACATCGGCCTTCCTCCTCTCCATCAGCTCCGGCTTCTCTGAAACCCCAAATATCGCCACCAAAGGGTCCGGGTCCACCTCCTCCTCCACTATCCTGACTAGGACCGCAAACACTCCAGCCCAGAATCATCCCAATTTTTCACAACCCCAAACATGTGCATGTGATTGGCAGGCCCCCGCCCACACCTCTGAAACTCATCTGTTACCCCCTGAAATAACCCACTCATTCTCGCCCGAGTCATATGCATCCTGTGCACCACCTTAAACTGTATCAGGCTCATCCTTGCACAAGAGGTGGTCCCATTTACCCTACGCAGTGCCTCATTTCATATTCTCCAATTGATCTCCCCTCCCAATTCCGCTTCCCATTTCTCCTTGATCTTCACCACCCGCTCGCCTCCCTGCTCCCCCAGCCACTTATATATCCCCAATTCTTCCCTTCCTTTCCAGATCCAGAAGCAGCAGTCGCTCCAGCTGGCGTATCCCGGCAACCTAGGGAACCCCCTCCAAACCTTTCGCGCAAAGTCTCTAAACTGCAGATGCCCAAAATCACTCCCCCCTCGGCAGCTCTATCCTCTCTCTTAGCTCTTTCAGACTGGCAAACCCTTCCTCCAAATACAGATCCCTCACCTTGACCAGTTCCACTTCCTCCACCGCCTCTATGCACTATCCAGCTCAAACGCATGATTCTTGCACAGCGGCATTAGCACTGACATCCCTTCCACCCTAAAATGCCCCCTCAACGGATTTCTTATCTTCACCGTGGACTGCACCACCAGGCTCCTTGAATACCTACTCAGAGCCATTGGCAATGCTGCCATTACCATAGCCCTCAAACTAGACCCCTTACAAGATTCCTCCTCCATCCTAACCAATTCTATCCCTTCTCCTTCCCACCACCACCGCACTTTGTCCACATTCGCTGCCCAATAATAATGAAGCAATATTCGGTAAACTGTGAAATAACTGTCATCCAAGAAAAAGAAAAGTCTTATAGACTCGAAACAATACAACCACAGAATTCCTCCAGTGCAAAAGGAAGCCATTTGCCCCATCCTGTCTGCACCAACCCTCTTAAAAAGTGCCCTACTGTGACCCACTCCCCAGCGATATCCCCTTAACCCCACCTAACCTCCACTTCTTTGGAAACGAAGGGGCAATTTAACATGGCGAATCCACCTAACCTGCACATCTTTGGACTGTGGGAGGACCCCAAGCAGACACAGGGAGAAAGTGCAGTCAACACACAGACAGTCACTCAAGGCTGGAATTGAACCTGGGTCCCTGGCACTGTGAGGCAGCAGTGCTAACATCTGTGCTACTGTGCAGCCCCTAACAATTCGAGTCCGTACGACCCTTCTACAGAATTCTTTACAATCCATTTGTTGATGTGAAATCAGAGGTTAACTCTGTTTGTCCCTCTTCAGATGCTGCCAGATCTGCTGAGTTTTTCCGGTACTTTCTGATTTTATTTCAGATTTCCAGCATCCACAGTATTTTGCTTTGAATGAAATAGCTGTCATAGTTTGTCAGGACCATTTTCAACTTGTGAGTTTGTTAACCTAACCATTAATCCCTTCTTGTAATTAGAAGAGCGGGAACCACCATTCTGACAGACTACCTGGGACATTCCCTGAAACAAGAGGAAAAAAAACCATGCCTTTGTTTGCAGATCTCAAGTGCATTGCACTCGCACCAAAACGCTCCATTAAAAAAGATTTGTTTGCATAATATTTTCAATAAGGAGGCAGCTGCTTCCTAGTATAGTTTTAAAAGATAATGTTTCAATTTGTTAAACTAGCAAAAATACAACTGAAGTGATGATGGAAGAAAACGAACCAAAGATGGCTACATAATTTTGGACCAGAGAGGTTGCACCATTGTGTCAAGTCTTAGATAGAAGCTTTGCCATCCTTACTTTCTGTTTTCCAAAAAGAACGAAAGTCAATTTTTAAAGATATTTTTGAACCTTTAGCAAAAAAGCGTATGCAACATTATATACAGATGATTTAATTAGTACTCATAAAAATAGCTATTTATGATGCACCTTCATCTATGGTCCTTTTATGTTTCTCAAAAACCAGTATAAGTACAAAAAATATGTTAATCAAGCTCTGAAGTGCACAACTGTATTAGCAAATACAGCAGAGAAAAGAAAAACTATTTTATTACCTGCAAGTCCAGGTGACCTCTGATCTCAAAAAAATGCAAACAAAAATTAGTAAATGAGAGAGTAAGTGACCAGAAACGATGTATTTTATGCAAATAACCTGAGGGACCTGGCAGAAAGTAAGAAAAACATTGCGTGACCCAGGAGGGCACCAAAGTAAGACATGAATATTACTGTAAAGGAGCAGCACAAGATACACATGTGCATTGTTGAAAGCTGAGGTTAGAAAACATGTACTTCTAAAAAAATCTATTAACATAGAATAAAATTGCCAATTGCTTGCTTTATTCTATCTGACATGACTGGAAAAGAGAATATAGTACAGGAAAGACGACTCGTGCATCAAATCAACACAAGGTAAATTTGAAAACCCTCAACCAATCAAGAACAAGGCAGAGCACCCTAAAAATAAAACACAGCCACTTCCCAGCCCATTTCTACAGGCTGCCATTTTCCTGGAATTTTCCACACAGGCATCCTAATATCAGACCTGTTTTAGGCTGCAGCGTAGTTCCAATTAAGGTCCTATAATATACATTACACTCCAGTGTAATTTTGAGATGTCAATGGACACAGTATGCACTCCACACGCTCCACCCACGGTACCAGGTGTTAAGCAGTCTAAACGGTGATCCCAAAAGGGACTGCTCTCGGCTGCTTCAATCCCAGATTTTCTGACATCTCATGCTGAACTACTCACCCCTGTAGATAAAATCTCTGGTACTGTTCAATAGAGCAGCAACCAAATTCTGCCCATCCCGGCTGGCAAGTTGCAAGGTTATTATTAAGTATTGATAGCTCACCAATCAAATGTAAAGAAGGCCCCGCCACCTTCCACTACATAAACACTTGAGCCTCACCACGCGCAATTGCATTGTCCACGAATTGCCTAATATCCACGCTGGGCTAAAATCACCCCTTGTGTCGCAAGTATAACTACTCTTATGTCTAAAGCCAAAACTCTCACTCAACTCTGCCATATTCAGATAGTACAACACACGATAGGAGGTGGACTTGAGCTTATTCAAAACCTTGTTGCCCACATCCTAATTTGCAGCAAATCCTGCTCACCCGCCATTGTTGTGTTACTGACCTACATTGGTTCCTCATTGCGCAATGCCTCATTTTAAAATTTGTTATCAAATCCCTCCATGACCTCATCAGTAACCTCCTCCAGCACAACTGCTCTCCAACATAGCTCCACTTAATCTAATTCTAGCGTCTCTCTTATTGTTGGATTATCTAGGAAGACACTGGGTCTCATACTCAAGCAAGCGATCGGGCTGGGGGGGGGGGGGGGGGGAAAGAGTCCTTTTCTTAAAAAGACTTTCATTTACATGACTAACTATATACTTTATTACAGAACATCAGGACCGAGCTACTGCTCCTCTCTTAGGTTTTTGTCTCTCCTCACCCATCTCTACTTGAGTGACATCATTATAATTTGGCTCCTTATACACCTGTTCAGTAGCTATTATTAAAGTACTGTTGGTCGTGTTACTCTATACATCTCCCCCAAAGTTTTTCATCCCTGCATTATTATTTATACATCATCCTACACCTCCCCCAAAGTCTCTATTTGAAAGGGATAGTCTCCTTGGTGGTTCCAACAAGCTCCCTGAATGGGTGCGGACTTCTTTTTTTTTTTTTAAAAAGGTTTTTTCGGATCTGTTCTCTCCAAAATTTTATCAATCACTGGTTCAGTTTCATTTTAAGCATCAAGATCTTTTAACCTAATCCATTAATTGCAAAATTGACAGAATTGGGTACAGTGCTCGTTTTATGTCCTACACAATTGAAGTAAATGGCGAATAACATTGGGTGGACTATAAAATTGTCTTTCTAACTGATTGCATGGGTCTCCTGCCTGGTGAGGTAAGCTGTAATTGTCCAATTGTGTCCAATTCTGTGGCATCACACTGCAGCAAGGATGGCAAATCATGGAGAGAATGCACAGGGGATTTACTACAATAGTACATAGCATGAGGGATTTTAGGAGAGGCGGTGACAGTGGTATTGTCGCTGGTCTAGTAATCCAGAAACCCAGGATAATGATTGGGGGACCATGATTTGAATCCCACCACGGCAGGTGATGGAGTTTAAACTCAATAAAAGTATCTGAAATTAAAAGTTTAATGACCACGAAACCATTGTCGATTGTTGTAAAAACCCATCTGGTTCACTAATCTGCCATCCTTATCTGGTCTGGCCTACATGTGACTCCATGCCCACAGTGATGTTGTTAATTCTTAAATGCCCTCAGAAAATGAAGCGGTCCATGACAATATCCATGCTTAGGCTGACATGTGGCAAGTTACATTCGCACCACACAAGTGTCAGGCAATGACCATCTCCTACAAGAGAGAATCTAACCAACGCCCCTTGACATTCAATGGCATTACCATCGCTGAATCCCCCACAATCAACATCGTGGGGGTTACCACTGATCAGTAACTGAACTGGACAGGCCGCATTAATACTGTGGACTGTGGTTACCAGCGCAGGTCAAAGAGCTATGGCTTGGAATCCTACGGGGAGTAACTTCACCTCCTGACCCCCCCCCCCCCCCCCCCCCCCCAAAAGCCTGTTTACCATCTAGAAGGCACAAGTCAAGAGTGTAATGGAATACTGTCCACTGCCTGGATAAGTGCAGCTCCAACAACACTCAAGCTCGACACCAGGGCAGCACGATGGCACAGTGGTTAGCATTGCTGCCTCATGGCGCCGAGGTCCCAGGTTCGATCCCGGTTCTGGGTCACTGTCCGTGTGGAGTTTGCACATTCTCCCTGTGTTTGCATGGGTTTCGCCCCCCTAACCCAAAGATGTGCAGGGTAGGTGGGTTGGTTATGCTAAATTGCCCCTTAATTGGAAAAAAAATGAATTGAGTACTCTAAATTTATAGAATTTTATTTTTAAAAACAAAAAATAATTTTTTTTTTTAAAAAAGCTTAACACCATCCAGGACAAAGCAACCTGCTTGATTGCTCCCCTTCCACAAATATTCAAACCCTCCACCACCAACAAACAGTGGCAGCCATGTGTACGATCTGCAAAATGCACTGCTGAAACTCACCAAGGTTCCTTAGACAACACCTTCAAAACCCACGACTGCTACCATCTAGAAGGACAAGAGCAGCAGATACCCCACCACCTGGACGTTTCCGCTCCAATTTACTCACCACTCTGATTTGGAAATATATCGGCGTTCCTTCACAATCGCTGGGGTAACATCCTGGAACTCCCTCCTTAACAGCAGTGAGATGTACCTACACCTCAAGAACTGCAGCGGTTCAAGAAGGCAACTCACCACCACCTTCTTAATGGTAACAAGGAATGGGTAATAAATTCTGGCCTAACCACCGACGCCCACATCCTGTAAACAAATTTTTAAAATGTTATATGGATAGCGATTGTTTTCTTTCGAACAGAGATGGTTAAAGCAAGGTTTAATACCCATGTTAAAAATTATGAAGGATTTTTGTAGAGCAGAAACTTACAAATTCAGTGCCGAAAACGATGGTGGAGGTAGATTCAATAGCAATTTTCAAAAGAGAATTGAACATATAGTTGAAAAGGAAAAAATTGCCTTCTCTACGGAGAAACAGCACGAGTGTGGAACGAATTGGAAAATTCTTTCCAAGAGTCGGTACAAGGGCAATGGGCCAAATGACCTTCTTTGTGCTTATGATTCTACATGTCTTCTGATTATCTGGAAATAGCAAATCATAAATTGTAAGAGGTTCTAAACCTCTTTGAAGGTTATTTTTATGCAACTGGCCTGAAGAAGGGTGCTATAGTTGAAGTTAAATAAATACGTTATCACTTTGCAAAGAAATATCATGTTTCAGCTAGGATTATGCTTGAATCAGAATTTCTATATAATGGGAATAAAAATAAATGGCATATCGTAATTCTACACTTAGAGCACATAAGCATTTTCTAGACCCACTATATTAACCCAGAATGCTAACAAACCTCAGAATTTACACCCCCTCCAAAGCTAATATGAGCTCATGTTATCACATAAGAACATATGTGTACATAGGATATAATGAGGCAGATGTTTACAGACAAAAAATGAATTAATGTTCTCTGAAGTTGATAAGCTGTGCTTAGAAATGAGATTGACTGATTTCCAAGCAGTGCAAAATAAATATTATCTAAAGTTGATAGGCATGGGTGGAACAGTGCTGCTCCCTTTTAAAGTAAATTAGCAAAATTAGTTGATAAATGCAAAGTAGCATCAGTTTGATACAGAGTTGGGCACAAATATAGGAAATTGTTCTCAGCGTATTAAGGTAACTTTAAAACTCAGTCAAGGACAAAAAAGTTGCCTTGGGAACCTCATTAAGTGAGGATTTGGGAGGGTCGCACAGCTGAAAATGCTGGGACCACTGAGGGCGATGAATGGAACCAGAGACAGAGTTGTGATTGTTGAAAGCCAAAAGGATTGTTTTCTTTTGGCAAAACTGCACTGGAGAATCTTTAGACTGATTTTTGGCGTCCTGTCCATTCAACAGTCAGAGAATATGGCAGCAGTCTCAGAATCAGTGGTGATGCTAGAGATTTGTTTGGGCATCAACCTACAGGTAAACAGTTGACCAGTTGTTGTCAGATGATTTTCCAGATGGAATCATGAGACACACCATGGGTGTCTGTGCAATCAAGGAGAGTGAAAAGAAAGTCGATGTGACCAAACAACTTGGCCATTTTGAGTTAGATGAAACAGAATGTAGAAAACGTGATTCAAACATGCCACATAAATCTTAACAATGCACTTAGATGCTCAAAGCCAACATGAATTTGCAAAAGGCAAATCGTGTTGACAAATTTGTTGGGAGTTTTCTGAGGGTGCAACTAATACAGCAGATAAAGGGGAACCTATAGATGTAGTCTACCTGGACTTCCAAAAGACATTCGCAAAGGTGCCACAAAAAAAGTTGCCACCTGTGAGATCCAGTCAAGTCTTCGGCTGAAGGCCTACCTAAGTGACAGCAGCAGCGTTGGGGCTGCCCAATGTTCAACAGCTGGAAAGATATAAATGAGGTCCGGTTGTTAAGTAGGGCCTATATGGACTGTTAAGACGCTCCTAGACAGCTGTTGAGTTAGCTTACGGCTGAGGAATAAAATTCCCCCTCCCACCTGCGTGTTTGTTGCAATATATGTGGATTTCAAAATGTAAAATAAATGAACAAACTATCTGGAGCTTAAGCTGCACGGTGATTTAATAGAAATCTGGTAATAGCTGTGCTGCCTGACTATTAGAGGAGTGAAGTATTATACATTTACTCTTGTGGATCGAATTATCATCCACCACCTAATTTCCAATCAGGTCTTCATTTACACAGTGTGAGCAGCCACAAAGCTACTCAGCCACATTCAATTGTCCTTAATAGTGTATGACAGCTGTGTAGAACCTTATTACTATTATTGAGAACACTTTATAACTCACAAACAGCAAATTTCTCTAAGCAGCAAGTGGCAATTTCAATACAAGCACGCTTTTCTTTTAGCATGCACTAATTTTCTCACCCTTCCCAAAGAGCGTTTGGTTATATAAGTACTCACAAGCCTCCAGTACTTTTTTCATGTGACCAACCTCATGAATAGTCCAGGCAATAAGTATTGGCAGGCTATTTGACATTGAATGGCATCACAACCAAGCTCAATCTTGTAATTATTTGTCATGAACACACTTGCTGTCTCCAGTGATGTCACTGTGCAGTGATCAAAAATTACCCTTAGAAAATAAAGTTCATATTAAGTTGATCTTTAATCTAGCCTGCCACTGTATTGAGCCTCCATATAAACCACAACCTACTCATTGGCGAAACTGTACTTTGACAACTTCATCTTAATCAATATTTGTTCAGTTCGGCAAATCTCATTTTTAGGTGGTCAAATCTTTAATCTTTCAGTGGAATTACAAATCAAATAAAATAGCCAAGAGTTCAAAAGTAAGAAAGAATTAGCTGTCCCTCTGATAAAGAAATGTTCATCTTGCATCAAAACAACTTTCTCAATATCCTCCAACTTTTGATCTATGAGCCAGTGCCACTAAGGCTGTGCAGAGAAACTAAATATTTTTGTACACACCCAATTGGACTAAATGCATTGTTTAACAATACAATAGAGATTAGTTAATTTTCTCTGCTATTTTAGGTATTATTTTCTATTCAGACAAATCCAAATAGCAAAAACAAGTAGTAAATCATTATATAAACAGCGATTTTCTTAATGAAAAGAAGATTTTCATCTAGAAAAAGAAATCCTGGGAATAAATGAAATTATGATTGGAAAATCCGTGATAACTTTCCCAGCCAAAAGACAACCTCAATGAGATGTTGCAAACCAACTATATATGCAAGTCACCACTTATAGACTGTGAAGATATTGGCAGAATGAAACAAAACGAGGGATGCCTGCCAGATCAGACTAACTTGCATATGCAGTGCATATTGAAATTCTACAGGTGTTTCACGTCACTTAACATATCGATGGTCACCTGAGAAAAGCAAAACCAAAATACAGTACAGCAACATTTCTGAATGGAAGGCAGTTTCCAGACTACTGAATAGAAATTCTCAAAACAACTTTAATTTCATACAGAACCAGAACTCCCTCCATGACAATGCCTAAAGAATATGACACTGCAACAAAGAACAATAAAACCCAATGCACAATGCATGAATTTTTTTAATATTTGAAATAGTCCAAAAAAAACCTCATAACGGAACAAACTTTTGTCTAGTAGTAATGAAGGATTAACGGAACATTGTTTATGTTGTCTCTGCATTATTAAGCACATTCATAAAAGTGTAATTTTACTGTTTTCTTCAGGGCAATATTGCATGCGCACCAACAACCATCCAATGGAACACAAGCTGCAATGATCACAGCCAGCACCTTTTAATGGCACTAAGTAAACAATTAAACACTAAAATAGCGCCGTCAGATCAGTTCAGCAGTTTACGCAGTGACTTTCCTGTAAATGAAGCATACTAGATTTTAAAAAGTACCATTTGATGACCAGGTGCTGCAGGCATTTCTACAAAAGGTAGGACAGAAAAGAGAGCATCTATGGGTTGAGTGGATGCCACCACCCTCATCACCTATCCTATTTTGACACCCACCCATCCCACCCCGAGACATAACAGGTTTAGCAGGTATGGAAGGAGACGGCCAAGCTCATCAGTCCAGGATCTGGCAAACTGTGAGGAAGAAAATGGCAGATCTCAAAAAATCCACAAAAGCAAATCAAAGCTATTAATATGCATGACAAGCGCACAAGAAAGTCTCTTCCATCATATAAAACAGTGCAAGAAAGATATCATGCAAGAACCAGGGCAGTGAATTATTGGACTGAATAGGGATAGTAAATAGAAAATACAATTCTTAAGTGTTTTTGTAACTCTGTTCACAGCTGAAATTTTCAAAACTGAATTTAGATAATGAATATTTGGAAGTAAACTTAGCAAGTTGATGCTATTATATTCAAAATGCTGCCACATCAGCCACATCTGGAAAAAAAAGCACAAAGGTGTCTTAAAATTGAATTCAGTTGCTTGGCACCTCCCTTAAGCAATCGATTATAATTTTCCAACATTCCCGAGAATGTGTTGACTGGGAGTGAGTGGTGAAGGAGAGTTTAAAAGCAGCTCCCTCTTGTTAGCAGGAGACACTGAAGCACGAGTCCGATGAATCAGACAGCGAGACAGCTAATAGTGGCAAAAAGCTTGTGAAGGCTCATTTTTGGCACTAAGTGCTGGTCAGTACAAGCCGCAAACTCACCAATACGGCTGTCGAGGAACACCCTGCCATTCGCGCCCAAAATGACACATATAGAAAATTTTCCATTAAATCTTGCTCTTTGACTCCACTATTAAAGCCTTTGACACCTATTTAGTCATTGAATGGGCACATTGAAGGATGGGTTATCTGTGATTGCATAGCCATGGGTGTCCAGATTGAAAAGGATGAAATAACAGAATTTCTGGAAGTAGACCATAGACGTTTCATAGAATCATTACAGTGCAGAAGGCCATTCCGTCCAACGAGTCTGCACCAACCCTCTGAAAGGGAACCCTACGTAAGGTCAGGCCCCCACCGTGTCCCCTTAACCCAGTAACCCCACCTAACCCAACCTCTAACCTGTTGGATACTAAAGAGCAATTGATCATGGCTAATCCACCTACCTGCAAATCTTTGGACTGTGGGAGGAAACCGAAGCACCCGGAGGAAACCCACGCAGACCCGGGGAGAAACTGCAGACTCCACAGACAGTCACCCGAGTCGGGAATTGAAGCCAGGTCCCTGGAGCTGTGAGGCAGCAGTGCTAACCACTGTGCCATTGTGCCACCCGAAAACAGAAACCATCTTAATCCAGACTATTGATCAGTCACAGTCCAAATTCAAGATTTCAATACTACTTTTTAAATTGGTACTATAACAGCTGTTAACATTTTATCAGATGGCCTCGACTGGCTTCAGCTGCTGACTCTTTATCTGTCAGACATCAGATTACAAGCTCCAGGCGGCACAGACCTTCCAATCAAAGGCAGGAATATTGCTCCTCTTAATTACAAGGGGTAACAGATATCGTTCTACGTTCTTTACAAGTAATACACATCCCTATAGAGTGATAATGTTGACATACTTATGCACGGTAGCACTGTGATTAGCACTGTTGCTTCACAGCGCCAGGGTCCCAGGTTCGATTCCTGGCCTGGGTCACTGTTTCTGCGGAGTCGGGCAGTGGAATGTGGCGATTTGGGGCTTTTCACAGTAACTTCATTGCAGTGTTAATGTGAGCCTACTTGTGACAATAAAGATTGTTATTATTAAATCCTGGAAAAATCAGTTGATGCTCCTCATTTGAAGACTCACTATCTTTCAGGCAAGAATCTTCAACCTCTTATTTGGGACCAGTGGAAATTCGACCTTCAGAAATCGAGGGCGTTCATACACTCAACAGCAAGTTCCTTTCTTTCACAGAGACATCATCCATTAGATCCAGGGTGGAGACTGAAGTTATGAATTCCTCAATTCTTCACAAAGATGTGAGATACCGAGGGCACTGCAGCAGACTGTGACCATTCCCATAAAGAGTTGCTGGACCTGAATTGGTTCTTTCTAGAGTGTGAGAAGGAAGAATCCCTTGCAGTGTTGAGTGATTCCTTGGAGGTTAAAGTCCTAGAGAATGATTTATTTTTCCCACTGATGGATGCACCTTATGATGTTTCTGGTCTTTTTAGAAGAATCGACTGTGCTTTTAATTGCTGGGCAGCATTCAGATCTTAGTTCCACTGAATCTACCAATATATTACCTACTTTGTCTCTTGTTGTTCATAAAGAGAATATTTTGCTCGAGTCCAGGTTAGTGTCCTTTGAAATGAAATGAAAATCGCTTATTGTCACGGGTAGGCTTCAATGAAGTTACTGTGAAAAGCCCCTAGCCGCCACAAGAGGATCACAACGTTAAAGAGCTGCTATCTAGGGCAGCACGATGGCGCAGTGGGTTAGCCCTGTTGCCTCACGGCGCCGAGGTCCAGGTTTGATCCCGGCTCTGGGTCACTGTCCATGTGGAGTTTGCACATTCTCCCCGTGTTTGCGTGGGTTTCGCCCCCACAATCCAAAGATGTGCAGGCTAGGTGGATTGGCCACGCTAAATTGCCCCTCAATTGGAAAAAATGAATTGGGTACATTAATTTATTTTTTAAAAATTAGAAAAAAAGAGCTGCTATCTTCTCAGGGTGAAAATCAATTGACACCCATTCTTCAGCCCCAGCTGAAGGTTTTCTTCCCCAAGAGCTGGAGGTCAGCACAGAAACTGCACCAACTTATTGAGCACTTCTGAGGCTGCAGAGTCCTGTACAGCAGTATTGTCCCAGAGTTAAATGCCTGTGGGAAAGTTGTTTTGTTACAGAAGATGAGGCTGTTGTGTCTCCATATTCTCACGTATCCTTCTCCTTCCCTATAGTGGAACAACTTTGTACAGAGAGAAGGGTGGCCCTCTTACCAACTGCCTACAGAAGGTAGACGGTCCTCCCAAAATGTAATTGGAAAATCATCTATTATTTCTTCATAGTCCTAAAGGGAGTTGGCCATTTTTTCCTTCATAGAACATAGAACATAGAACAGTACAGCACAGAACAGGCCCTTCGGCCCTCGATGTTGTGCCGAGCAATGATCACCCCACCTAAACCCACGCAACCCGTATACCCGCAACCCAACAATCCCCCCATTAACCTTACACTATGGGCAATTTAGCATGGCCAATGCACCCAACCCGCACATCTTTGGACTGTGGGAGGAAACCGGAGCACCCGGAGGAAACCCACGCACACACAGGGAGGACGTGCAGACTCCACACAGACAGTGACCCAGCCGGGAATCGAACCTGGGACCCTGGAGCTGTGAAGCATTGATGCTAACCACCATGCTACCGTGAGGCCCCCATCATCAAAGTTCATTGAAATCTCAGATATTCAATGCCTTCATCTTTCATACAGCAGTGGAGGGTACATCTGTGACAGCCTTCCCTACAGCTGAAGATCATTCCTCCTCTGAACATTCTTCCTAAAGTCCTTTGAAGAGCAACATGTTCCTCAGAGTATCCGGAGTTCTTCTCTTCTAGTCCCAGAGGGGCCAAATTTCTATTCTCATTGGTCTTCTCTTTTGGATCAGCCTTTCATTGAAAGTCTTAATTTTCCTTGCAATTTAGTCACAATGCAAACTACGTGCTGCCTGCCACTAATACTGACAACTATAATGCTTAAGTGTTGTTCTATTCTGAAAATAATGTTATCCTACCAGATGCAGACAAGAGCCCTTATGTCTCCAAGACATCTTCCCCAAGGGCTGGGAATACTGTGTATGTGTGAGGGGACTGGGGGGTTAATTGAATGCCCCAAGACTGTGACTTGCGCAGGAGAATAGTAGGAGTTGGAGTTGGCTAGAATCTGTAGTTGTAAAAGGAGTTAGAGAAATATAATGTAAATAGTTATGGAATTGGTTCATTTGCTGTTAAAATATAGGATAGCATACTAGTTGGGTGAGATGTGGGGTGGGTGTAGTATCAAGGGTGCTGCCTCACAGCGCCAGGGACGATTCCGGTCTTGGGTGACTTGTCTTGGTGAAGTTTTGCACGTTCTCCCAGTGTCCTCATGGGTTTCCTCCCAGAGTCCAAAGATGTGCAAGCTAGGTGTTTTGGCTATGTTAAATTGCTCCTTAGTGTCCAAAGGTGTGCAGGTTAGGTGGGGCTACGGGGATAGGATGGGGGAAGTGGGCCTCGATAGGGTACTCTTTCGGAGGATCAGTGCAGACTCGATGGACCAAAAGGTCTCCTTCTGTACTGTAGGAATTGAGAGTACAAAGTGGATATTGAGACAGAAGTTAACACACTATTTAAAATAGAACAGGTTAAGTATTTCAAAGAAAATATTAAAGGAGAAAAGAAATAGGATTATAATATTTTTACTTCCAGTTGCAGAGTTAGCCCAGACACTGGTACTGATCTCAAGATCTCCTGTGATTTATGTAATCTGTCCCCATGTAACCTGTCCCATCAGTTGCTTTGCTGGGTGCAACACCAATGAATTAAATGGGTGTTGTCCCAAATTACTGAAATGATTGCCACCTAATGCATGAAAAGTGTATGTATTCAGTAATACCAGTCATAATTTACAAGCATGTGTGAAAAAGATTAAGTAACGTATCTCTAAGTTTTGATCCAACAGAATTGCAACTGTGACACAACTGCCACTGTCAACAATTCATTGGTCCTGAAAAATATGGAGAAAACAATGAGGTGAAGTTCAAATTTAGCTATTTATTTGCTGGCACCAATGGTCATAGTTGAAGGTAATATAACTTTCATCAAAGTATCACTCAGTTTTCCCTAAACCTATAGCTGAAAGCCAATGTCAATACATTTTGCTCTATATTTACTGAATCAACCAAGAAACCAAACCAAATAGTTCAAATCTAATTTGTGTTTGTTGAAAGTGAGAAGATTATTCCATGTGACTAACCCACATCATTATTACTACACCTGAAGAATGGATAAGCTACAATGTACATTCATTTTTTAAGTGAAATAATTTATTCAAAATTCATTTCAACAATGCAGGAACAGTTGAATGGATAATCAAACAACTTTATCCTGTCAAAACTGTACTACATATCTCTTCAGATTCATACAACCTGTGTTCCAGTTCCACATTTTCTGATACAAAGATAGATGATATCTTAAGCCAGATGGAATTCATATACAGATTGAAAATCCCTTATCCAAAATGCTTGGGAGCGAGTGTGTATCAGATTTTGAAATGTTTCAGATTTTGCAATGTGCGATGCGCATTATAAACTGCGCATGTGTGGAACGTTGGGAACTGCGCATATTAATGGCCAATTTGGCCAGGCTCAGAGATTCCACATTCTCACCACTCACTGGGTACAGAGGTTTCTCATCAAATCCCGATTGGATTATTGAACCCTTTTCACCAGCCAGGATGGCCCGGTAACACAGTGGTTAGCACTGTTGCTTCGTAGCGCCAGGGTCTCTGGTCCAATTCCCGGCTTGGGTCACTGTCTGTGCGGAGTCTGCACATTCTCCCTATGTCTGCATGGGTTTCCTCTGGGTGCTCCGGCTTTCTGAAAGACGTGCTGTTAGGTCATTTGGACATTCTGAATTCTCCCTCCGTGTACCCGAACAAGCGCCAGAATGTGGCTACTAGGGTCTTTTCATAGTAACCTCATTGCAGTGTTAATGTAAGCCTATTTGTGACAATAAAGTTATTATATTATTATATATGTGTGCAGAACATTGGAAACTGCGCATGTTCATGCACGTTGGGAACTGCGCATCACCGGGAGTCTTGTAGGACTTCCTACTCGTACGCCACATCGACGCTCTGAACAAAATGTGGATTTTGGAATTTTTCGGTATTTGGAATTTTGGATAAGGGATGCTCAACCTGTACAACCTGATTGTGATATGGGATGAGGTCTGAGTGTTTCTCCATCCTTATACTAGATCTGGTGGGAATATTCAGTCACTAAACACACATTTCACAAACTGTACTCTTCTGGCTCTCAGTGACCTGATCAATAGTTTTCCATAATGGAACATCAGGTTCAAATGGAGGTTAAATTAGCTTTTGCAATACTGTACTCAAGTCCCGGCTTGAGATAAGAATTTATGAGGAGTGGCCTTTTTTTTCCAAGTTTTTCTGATAACCCTGGATGCAAATATATTTTTGGCACAATTTTTTTAATGCTGAAATGCTGACACAGCAGTTGGGTGAGCCTTGACAGAATTACGCTCAGATCATCATCACTGCAAGTAAAATAATATTTTAAGGATTCTACACGTGTTGGGACGTTGCTCCCTCTTCTGACTATTCTTTATTGTTAAAAGCCTTTGGGGCTATGAGCATTCCAGACACTATAATGGCACTGATCAAATACAGTGAGTGGCTTTGAACAGTAAAGGGGTTACCTGCAGGCAAAAGGCAGTTTGGGCATATTTACATCAGTTTCCAGGAAACATTTCACCCATTCTCTGCTGAATCAGCCACACACAAACCTCTACTAGCAGAGAATGAAAATATCTAATCATATAATAGCACTCATAATCATAAGAAAGTAGAAAAATGAACGGTAAATCAGACACTTAACCCTCTACAAAAGTGTATTTGGATATGTAGGTCTCCCCTGATGCTTCACTGTCTTAAGTACACGCATAATAAAGCATTAGGCTTCATTTCTGGCCTGCAAAGCCAGACACAGAACCGCTGCTCCTGCATAATTCACCGACTGAAGTAGAAGAAATGGGTAACAAAGTAAAACTGTAAAGTTTTTGAGATAGAAACCAAGAACTTGACTGGAGAATTGGACAAAGAATAAACAATGGACAAACCAAAAGATTTGATAAAGCTAACAAAAGAAAAAAAATCAAAAATACTCAACAAGTCAGACAATATTAATGCCAAAACAGAATTCAGTCAAGTTCCAAGTCTCTTTCTCAGGATTTGAAGATATTGAAATGAATATTATTTAAAGTGGAACATATCAAGGGAATTAGGAAAGGAATGAGAAACCCCACAAATGCAGAAAAATAAACAGAAATGTGTGCTGGAAGTGCAGTATTTCCCTCAAACTATCTTCCAGTTTCTGGACAGTTTCCCTACCAAGATGGCCACGGGGGGGGGGGGGGGGGGGGGGTGTCAGGTTCTGGGCACTCCCTCTGCCACCCAGGCACTTTAGCACATCCAGGGATTGGGTTCGAGGGTGCCCTGCCCTTATGAGGTGGTATGAGGGGGCACTCAACACCCCTAACCAGGTGAGTTGGGGCACTGGGGATGTCCGGAGGCCACTGTGGGTGGTTCAGAGATCAGGGAGTCCCAATCTCTTCCTGCACTGTGACAAATTAAGGTACATATCTCTTTGGTGGGGTGTTCCTCGCCGAGGTCCATTTGGTGGGGTCGTTCTCGGTGCTGCAGGCACTGAGAAACACCCCGTGAAATGCGCCCAAAACGTGACTGTTTCTTTCCCGTTAAAACACGTCCATCATCACAGGAAATGTTACATCACATGGTTCTTTAAAAAAATGTTTTTATTGATGTTTTTCATTTTATACACTGTATAATAGACATGGGTATGTGGATCAGGTACAATTTACAAGAGTTCTCCATTATCATGGGTGAGGGGACCTTTTATTGGCCTCTGGAGGTGTACTGAACGCACAGGGTTCTGAGGAGGCCGCAGGCCGGCAAGCAGTTGAGGGCAATGGTGGTGCCATTGAATCACTTTCTGGATAAGGAGAAGATCCTTCGATGGGTGAGGCAAACCTGGAAATGTACCTGGAAAGAGAGTGAACTGTGCGTGTACTAGGACCTGGGTGAGGAACTGCCGAAGAGGAGGGCCGGGTGTAATCGGATTAAGGCTGCCCTCTTTGAAAATGGGTATTGTACCCGGCCCTGCTGTAGGTGACTTTCCAGAAATGTGGGCATTGTTCCGACATGCCCGAGGAGATGACGGAATGTATGAGGGATAATGGGCTGGGAGGACTGTGAGGACATTGAACTTTGGAAGAGTTTTGTGTACTTTCCGAAGTGTTTGGTGGTAGGTTTTCTGGGAAAGATTCTTACAGGGGAGCAACGATCGTGAGTGTGCCTTTTGTTATTCTTTAGAGGTTGACAGTTGGGTTGGTTGGGGGTGGTGGAAGGGAACTGGAGGGAGGAAGGGTAGTTGGAGGCCTTGGGCTGAAGCCACCATGCCAGTTAGCGCGCTATTTAATGGGAATGAAGTGGGGGGTTGCCAAGAGGAGGGCATGATGGAGTTGGCTCTTTGTTTGAGGGGGGCTGGGGGGGGGGGCTGCTGACATGGGGGCCAGATGGGAAGGGACCAATGACAGTGGACATTCGAGAGCACGCCTTGAGGGTTGCGTGAAGTGATATGGCCCAAAAGCAGATATGGCTGATTGGCAGGGGAAGGGATAGGGGGAAGGGAGACCTGCCCCGGACCAGGCTGAAGACGTGGAATGTGAGGGGGTTGAATGGGCCAGTTAAATGGTTGGTGTGTTCATGCACCTGGGCTGTTTGAAGGCGGATGTAGCTTTTTGCAGGAGACTCACCTAAAGCTGGAGGACTAAATGAGGCTGAGAAAGTGATGGATGGGGCAGGTGCTTCCCTGAAACCTGGAGATGGATTTTGCTAGGCGGCGGGTCTCAAGAGCCGCCGAATGTGGGACTGTGGTTGGGCAACCTGGCAGAATTCCGGAGGCTGGAGAAGGTCAAGTTTGTTTTGAGGGGGTGAGCAGAGGGATTCACCTGGAATTGGAAGCCGTTTATTGATTTATTTAAGGAAGTTTGAGGGGTCAGCAAAGAAGGGGGGGGGTTACATAGAACATAGAGTGTAGAAGGAGGCAATTCGGCTCATCGACTCTGCACCGACCCACTTAAGCCCTCACTTCCACCCTCTCCCCATAACCCCTCCTAATCTTTTTGGTCACTAAGGGCAATTTAGCCTGGCCAATCCACATAACCTGTACGTTTTTGGACTGTGTGAGGAAACCTGAGCACCCGGAGGAAACCCACGCAGACACTGGGAGAACGTGCAGACTCCACACAGACAGTGACCCAGCGGAGAATCGAGCCTGGGATCCTGGCGCTGTGAAGCCACAGTGCTATCCAGTTGTGATACCGTGCTGCCTTGGCATCAGGGAAACAGATGTGGGTTGGCTGTTTATTTTTTACTGAATTATTTTGTTGTTCTTCGGATTCTTTTTGATATGTGAAAACGCCTTGAATAAAAATATTTTTAAAAAATATTTCAAAGTTGCCGATTGTCATCTATTTACATGTGTGCAGCTCTTTCCCCTCCCCCTCCCCCTCCCCTGTTTTCGGTGTTTCTTTGAGGCCTTGCTCCAGGTCCACTATTATCCGTTCTGGCCATTTCCAAACATTCCCCTCTTCTTTCCCTGGCCTTGCTCCCCTCCCCCCCCCCACCCCTCCCCATCTGTTCTCTGCTGTCTTGTTGGCACCTGTGCCCCCTTGCTCTATTGGCTGTTGGCTTCAACGAGGTCCTGGAACAAGTTGGTGAATGGTCTCCACGTTTTGTGGAAGACCTCCTCCCACCCTCGGATGGTAGATTTGATCTTCTCCAGGTTAAGAAATTCTGACAGGTCTGCCAGCCAGTCTGCAGCTTTTGGTGATCTTGCTCATCACCAGCTGAGCAGGATTCTTCAGTGGGTAATTAGGGAAGCAAAGGCAAGGGCGTCAGCCCCTTCCCCATAAATGGTTCTGGTTGGTCCGATACCCCGAAGATTGCCACTCTTGGGGTCGATTCCATCCTCATCCCACAACCTTGGACATTGCCTCAAAGAAGACTATCCAGAACCTTACAAGTCTGGGGCAGGCTCAGAACATGTGGTCATGGTCAGCTGTGCGTCCCTGGCACCGTTCACATTTGTTTTCCACTTCTGGGAAGAACCTGCCCATTTGGATTCTTGTTAGGTGTGCTCTGCGCACCACTTTCAGTTGAGTGAGGCTTAGGCTTGTGCAAGCAGAGGTGGAGTTGGCCCTTTTCAGTGCATCGCTCCCACTTTACCCACGTATAGTAGTTCCTCTAACATTGTGCATCTTGGGATCTGTGGGCATATTGTCTCCTTACGAACGAAGTGAAGGTGCCGGGTAGCTGCAGTCTTTCGGTCAGATCCTCTAAGGTCTCTAGCCTGTCCTTTGTGTAGAACCCCCCCCCCCCCCGGGAGGAAGAGCGGGAGTGTGTCCTTTTTATTTAAAAAAAACGCTTTTTATACAAACTTGTATCAAAGTTGGTTATGAACACCCTAGGAAACATTCTTCCCAACAATCAACTATACAGTTTGTACAGATTTTTCTCCTTTTCCACAGCCTCCTCTCCATCATGAAGAGCTTCTCAAACACGGTCACAAACATCCCCCACCTTTTCTCAAACTCCCCTGTTGAGCCCCTTAACTCATACTTTATCTTCTCTAACCGCAGGCCATCGTACAGGCCACCCAACCATGCTGCGACCCCCAGTGGCAATGCCGACCGCCACTCCAGCAAAATTTGTCGCTGTGCAAACAGCGGCGAAGGCCATGACATCAGCCTTCCTCCTCTCAGTGAGCTCTGGCTTCTCTGAAACCCCAAATATCGCCACCAACGAGCCCGGGTCCACTCCCTCCTCCACTATCCTGGCTAAGACCACGAACAATCCTGCCCAGCATCTTCCCAATTTTTCACAATCTCAATTTTTCACAACCCGAAAACATGTGCGCATGATTCGCAGGCCCCCGCCCACACCTCTCACACTCATCTGTTACCCCCTGAAAGAAATCACTCATTCTCGCCCGAGTCATATGCATCCTGTGCACCACATTGAACTGTATCACGCTTATCCTTGCACAAGAGGCAGTCCCGTTTACGCTTTGCAGTGCCTCACTCCATACTCCCTAATTGATCTCCATTCCCAACTCCGCTTCCCATTTCGCCTTGATCTTCACCACCCACTCGCCTCCCTGCTCCCCCAGCCACGTATAGATATACCCAATTCTCAACACATCACCATCATCGGAAGTCCTCTAACATTGTTTACTCTGTCTCACGTAGCCTTGTGCAAGCTGGAGCCAGCATAGAAAGAAGTCTCAATAAAGCTCCTGTTTTCCATACCCCTATAGGCTCAGTAAACATTCAGTACTGGTCGAACAATACCAACAATATTATTTCTCAATCATCAGCCAGTGTCAAAATCTAAACGGCCAAAACCTAACTGGGAAAATTTAAGTATTGTGCATCACTATTGCTGCCTCGAAATCAATCGGAGCCCCTTGAATTAAGCAACTAATTTAGAAAATATTCTCTTCGTGGGCTGATTGATTCAGACTGGCAAAAAGAAATCCACTTGGCAGAGAATTTACTGACACATGAAATATTTTCCCTTCCCCCTTCAATTTTTAAAAATTGCTCATCAAAGACCAAGTGTTGTGATGAAAATAGAGAGAAGGATTTGGAATCTATTGTTAAGACTGAGTAACTTAGCAAATTAGAAGGGATAAAGTAAGAAACACTACTGTGGTTGGTCAAACTCGTCTGATGCAAGCAAATGAAACATAATGTTCTGCTGTGCCTGCTAACTAACAAACCAAATTATACTACTTTAAAATACATTACCAAGCTTGTCTTCCCACATCTAACCATCACTGTTAAAAAACACGTTCAACCAAACAAACATGTTTTTTATTTGTCTGTGGTGCAGAATCATCTGGTGTATGTTAACTACTTGCCAATAAAAAGCTTTGCTTTATTTCATTGCCATAAGTAGCTAAGCTGTTTTACTGCGCTAAACTTGTGCAACTACTGTACCAGCACATTTCTTGGCACTTAGTGTATAATACATTTCAGGCTTTACTGGAATTTATGCCCAATTGGAAACATTTGGTCAGTCTTCCTGTTAGTGTGATCTAGTCTTTAAGATGAAAGCCTGAAAAAAATTCAATGGGAAAATAGTCAAAAGATTCTCCATCAAAAATTGGAACTTGTAGATTCTCTGACACATGGATTAAAATCTGAGCATATCTGCATTGTTTTCTCAAGTATCCTCTATTTTGTCACTGGTAGGAACTAAATGGGCGGCACGGTGGCACAGTGGTTAGCACTGCTGCTTCACAGCACCAGGGACCTGGGTTCAATTCCAGCCTTCGGTAACTGTTTGCGTCAAGTTTGCACATTCACCCAGTGTCTGCATGGGTTTTCTCTGGGTGCTCTGGTTTCCTCCCACAGTCCAAAGATGTGCAGGTTAGGTGAATTGGCCATTTTAAATTGTCACTTAGTGTCCAACGGTTAGGTAGGGTTATGGGACTGCAGGGATAGTGCGGGGCAGTGGGCTTAGGTAGGGTACTCTTTCAGAGGATCGATCTAGATTCAATGGGTAAAACGGCCTCCTTCTGCACTGAATTCTATGGATTCAATGACTCCAAGTAACACAAGAAAGTAAATTACACTTAATCGGATTTTCAAGTACAGACTGTTCCTAGCAATAGGGCTATTCTACATGGTATACAACCAATCAGCAATCCAAGATCAGTGAAACAAGCAGCAAAACATTACCAAAAAATGGAGCACAAGTAGCAAAAGACTGGCGGTGAAAAGTGGGGAACAGCACAAACTTGAAACCCATAATCATTTATATATTATAAGTCGCATTTAGTGCATTCCTGTAACATGGAACTTGCTTATCTTTGAAACTGGCACCACCTGTTGTGCCACTATTAGATTTTGCTAGACTTCACCTGGCATCACTTTGAAGCTTGTAAAATATGGCTGTCCAGTGAAATAACTTTTCTCTACACCCACTACTATTACAAATCATATCCACTGATTAAAGGAGCTTTATAAGTTACTTGAAATCCTAAACCAGTAGACATAAGCATAAAAACTCAAGAGGGTTGATAGACACCTAAAACACCTTGGGTGCATATGTTTCTGGTTCATTTTTAAAGATGTTGATGGATTTTGAAGTAACCATTGTGTGGTCTTGCAAGCCCCATACTTCAGTAGTCCAAAGTCTCTCTAAGAGCTATTGTTACTTCTTTAACTTTGTAATATCGCAAGAAAATTGCACAATTTACTTTGACATTCTGCAAGAATAAGTTTGATGACACCATTTATGATATGATGCTCTACATACGTTTCTGTGAGGTAAGGCGGCAATAGTCTTCTGCAGCTTTCTGCAATAGCCATTTTAATTTGTCTCGCACTCATCACCTAGGAGATATTTCTGAATATATTACAATTGGAGTGGGAAATAATTGGAAATGGGAAACAAGCAGATAGTGGAGGAAATTTAAGGGGTGACACCAAAGGTATGGCTGAAGAAACAGGTTTTTGAGACGATTTTGAAGGTGAGTAGAATGGTTGCAAAGCAACCGTGTTGGCATAACAGCGAGAAGATGGTGCAGTGGAGAAACAGTTAAGAAGCAGAATTCAAAGTAAATTAATAAAGGATTCAATTGGAGTGGAGCACAGATTCCCTGAGCACCCAAAGGCAACTCATACAGAGAGAGAGGGAGAGAGAGAGAACGTACAAACTCTACACAGTCATCCAAGGCCGGAAATGAACCTAGCGCTTTGAGGCAGCAGTGCTAACCACTGTGCCACCATTGTTTCTTCTGGGTGCTTCGGTTTCCTTTCACAGTCCAAAGATGTGCAGGTTAGGTGGATTAGTCTTGCTAAATTGCCCCTTAGTGTCCAATGGTCACGTGGGGTTACGGTGGCTTAGGCCTGGGTAGGGTGTTCTTTCGGAGTGTCAGTGCAGACCAGATGAGCTGAATGGCTTTCTTCTGCATTGCAGTGATTCTATAAACACAAATAAATTTAAAAAAAATCAGATGTCACAAGGACAGTCACAACAAAAGGCCCTGGGGCACTTTTAAAATCTTAAGACCATAATCTAAATTAAAACATACAAACAATTAAGCATGCCATATGCAAAGTTATATAATATACTGCAGATTTAAATAGTTTCACAGATTTAAAACAAATAACAAAATCTATGTTTACTTGTAAATAATCAGTTTTAATCATAAAAAACAAAATTTAAAATTAATTTTAAAGAACCAGTAATAACAGCAATTTTGTATAAAAGAAAGAGCAAATAAACTTCTACATACCTTTAAAACACTTGCTAAACATGTTGCCTGTTGTGGGCGGCACGCTGGCGCAGTGGTTAGCACTGCTGCCTACGGTGCTGAGGACCCGGATTCGATCCTGGCCCACTGTCCATGTGGAGTTTGCACATTCTCCTCGTGTCTGTGTGGGTTTCACCCCCACAACCCAAAGATGTGCAGGTTAGGTGGATTGGCCACACTAAATTCTCCTTAATTGTAAAAAAAAATTGGGTACTCGAAATTTTTTTAAAAACATGTTGCTGGTTGTCTTCAATATAAATCTGCAGTTTAAATGCCTGCCCTGAATGGGCGTTCCCAAACTGGCCCCATCATAAAGGCGTCATAAGGAGGCTGCACTCCTCCTGCATCACGTTGGAGGCCTCAGCGTGCCAAATGGAGACGAAGGTTCGCCGTGATATCTGAGTGCAGGTAAGCGCTCATTTTTCTATTTCAGAACCGACAACCTATGTTTTCCCGCCGCTAGCCGGAATTTACGGGCCATTAGTCAAGGCTAGAAACAAGTCAGTTGAAGGAGATGTACTGATAGAAGTAGAATCATGAGAGACTTGTACAACCAGTCAAGACCATGGTGCAGAGGTGGCAGTAGAGTATAATGGCATGGTCAACATTACTGAAGCAGCAAAGGGGTTAAGGAGAGCCAAAAAGACTCAGTCACAGTTGCACAGTGTCACCGGTAATTTTAATTGCAATTGATTTGGGTGGACGAACACCAAATTAGAGACCTGAACAAGGAATATTGAGAGAAATGAGTATTTGGGTAGCAGCAATGCATCTCAGAGCCTTGAAGAGAAGTTACGAGTTTTGCAGTACTGCAACTAAAAGATCACATCCGAAGCATATGGGGAATCAAAGATTACACAATTACCCAAGTTGATGCCCTTGTAAGTTTGTATATTTCTAATCAAGCAACAATGAAATGGAGTAACACCCTATAAATCAAACGCTTGAAAGCCTTTGGGTGGGATTTTCCAGTCCTGCCCACCTCCAGGATCACCCTGTCCTGTTGAGCTTTGGCTGGGCCAAATCTCCCTGGCAGGTCCTGCTACAAAGGGACTGGGAAGTCCCAGCCTTTGTCTTGTTAACGACAAATTACAAATCAAAGTAAGATGTTGGACAGATAATATTACCATATTATTTTGGCTGTTGCTTAGTGCCGTTTTTGCCACGGTAGAAGTGGAAATCTTCAGTAGTACACTTGTTCAAATTTTAATTTCCATTGGCATGAATTTTGAGTCATTGCACTCATTTCCAATAAAGCCACACAAATCAAATCAGCAGTGGAATACTTATAAAAAGCATCAAAGATTTTGTACAAGTACTCATGAATACCTGAACCTATTATTTTCCCCAACACACATTCTGCCCTGGGATGTGGGTGTGTAATGGTCCCTTTGTACCTCCGATAATACCACTTGGTAAATACTCAAGTTCCTCTGCTGAAAGTAATAAAAAGTTTTAGCACCTGCATAAATATCCAGCACCATCAACTAAGGAAGCCTATATATCTTCATCATGTCAGAGTTGGAACTTGATTTTTCTGATTGTTTGAATGGAATGCTAAATCAGATTAGCCATTAAGCTTTAAAAAAAAATTTAGAGGACCCAATTATTATATTTTCCAATTAACGGACAATTTAGTATGGCCAATCTACCTACCCTACACATCTTTGGACTGTGGGGATGAGACCCACTCAGACTCGGGGAAAATGTGCAAACTCCACACAGACAGTGACCCGGGGCCGGGATCGAACCCGGGTCCTCAGCGCCGTGAGGCAGCAGTGCTAACCTGCCAATAAGCTTAAATGCACATTCTTTGCCACACCCACAACTAATTGAGTTGAAGACTGACATGCTTCTCGTGCAATTTATAATTTGCATTCTGTTACGTTTTTAGCAATTTAAACTCTGGAGCACAAAGTACAAACTGAACAAACAATGAAAAATAATTATTTGGAAAGGTTTCCATAATCAAAATATCAAGGCAGAATGGCAGCAATGCAAGCAATCTGTGCCCAACCCCAAATTTAGTTTCAGTCCCATCATCTGGAAAGAAACTGCGCAGAGAATATACCTTTCCCATAAAATGAAGGATAATTGTCATCTGATGCAACTCTTGCTAAAGAGTAAAATTAGTCCTTAGCAAGAAGCAGATTCACTGCCCTTCCACTCAAATCATCAAGGTTGTCTGCCACAAAGTTCTAAAGGGCATAATATATCTTGAAAAATGGGTGCATAAAATAACTGAAGGAAATTAGAAAGACCTCAAGAGGCCTTAAGAGCATTGATTGTGAAAGGACTCTACTTTTGCACTCATTCAAATATAAGAAACTAAAATTTCCTAAGCCAACCACAAGAACCTCAGAACACAGAAATAAACAACCCAACCAATTCCTGTTTCATAATTGGGGTGGGATATTCCACGCAACCCACCATGTGTTTCGTGACAGTGGAGGCAGCTTACCATTAACCGGCAACGGAATCCTCTGGTCCCACCCTTGTCAATAGGGTTTACATTGAATGCACTCCTCGCTGCTGTGAAATCCACAGCGGGGGTGCGCAGTCAGCGGGAACAGTAGATCCCGCTGCGTGAATGGCCAGAAAGTTCCAGACAAACTTATTAAAGCTTTATAACAATATAAAATCACAATTTTAATACCAGTGCAGACTTGATGTGTCGAATGGCCTCCTTCTTGTAACATCCCTACAATGTAGAACAGCATTTTGTTACATGCCCTCACAGCTGCCCTATGTGTTAGGCTGGTGTAAATAAAATTGTTCAACAATGGCTGTCTGCAGTTGGGAACATATATATCTTACTCAGTACAATACACAACAAAGTGGAAGACAAGGATAAGATGGAGTCATTTTTTACATTTCATTTGAGTAATTAAGGATGAAAGAACACTGTGGCAGAACTTCTGAAATTGATTTTGAGGAAGTTTGAGTGATTTGAAAGATTGCTCCCTATGTGTACATCGTATTCCAATACATTGAGTGAGCATGCTACGGTTGAAAAAAATGGCACTGAAAACATATTTGGGGACACTGGAGTAATTCACCCCGAACAAAGAGGGCTGGTGTAATTACATACATTTGGCTGAAAACAAAATAATTATGAGATGAGGATAAAGTAAGTGAGGCAAAATGCATTTGAAGTGATGTCTGACCAATGTTGCCAGCAAGACCCCAGTACTATGGACTATTCTGAAATTAGATTCTGAATTATTATGGAACAAGATTGCACTGTTGGGTGCATCAATTATCAAGTGAAATTTGTAGGTTACATTCTCTAATTAAAGAAACGTTATTGTCACTGTGGGTAGCAGAAAGACAGTTGCAAATTGCAAAGAAGTACTTTTCCTGAGCCAGCAGGGGAGGTCCACCAGCTCAGTGCACTACAGGCCATGGCAACCAAGCTCACCATCTCAGTCCGAAATTTAGATGCTACTCTTGCCATGGTAGCCACCAACCATTTAAAATGTCCCCATTTCCAGCTGAATTGAAGGTCGGCCATAGCCAGAGGGCATGTAGGGGGAGTGGATGAAGCACTTATGCTCCAGGTTGCAGTCAGGCACTAGGTGGAGGTCATGGTACTTCTGAACCTCCTTCAGGAATCGGGAAATTTGCAAGTGCACATAACATCAACTTCATTTCCATATGTATGCTATCACGCGGGTAGAGCAAGAGTTGTACTTTGCCAGAGGGCAAGAAAAACAACACATGGACGATGAGAGTAATAAGGCCACCAAGATAATTCCAGCGCCCACAGGAAAAATGAAAGTTGGGAGATTCACAACTGACTTTATCACTGATACAGCTCCAAAAGTGTCTGTTACCTTGGAAGGAGAGTACCAAAATTCCCCAAGTCACATTTCCTTACTAAAACTGGAATGAAAACTGTTTCAATATCAGTAAGTATTAAATCCAGTTAATGTGAGGATAGAATATGCTGATGCATTCTATTACTTGTCATTGGTAGTAAGTAGGAGGGAACAAAGTCTCCTTGATGGGAAGATATTGGCTTGAGAAAATAGAGTTAAATTGGGCAAAGTTATTTATAATATAGAACATAGAACAGTACAGCACAGAACAGGCCCTTCAGCCCTCAATGTTGTGCCGAGCCATGATCACCCTACTCAAACCCACGTATCCACCCTATACCCGTAACCCAACAACCCCCCCCTTAACCTTACTTTTATTAGGACACTACGGGCAATTTAGCATGGCCAATCCACCTAACCCGCACATCTTTGGACTGTGGGAGGAAACCGGAGCACCCGGAGGAAACCCACGCACACAGGGGGAGGACGTGCAGACTCCACACAGACAGTGACCCAGCCGGGAATCGAACCTGGGACCCTGGAGCTGTGAAGCATTTATGCTAACCACCATGCTACCCTGCTGCCCAAATAGGGATACCCATGCTACCCTGCTGCCAAATAATAGGGATCAGTCGGAGTATATCTGACACTGAGGAAGTGCAAAGAGCACAAAGTGGTAAAATTAGCCACCAGTATGATATTAAATATTATAAGTCAGCAGATCATGCAAAAGCGATGTACTTTCAAGATTTTGTGTGAAGACTGATTCGTTCATTCATTCTTACCAAATTGCTTTATATTCAACAATGATGTACTAGTGTCTGCCAGCGAAATTAGTGAAGAAACTCAACGACGTGGTGTTCAGTAAAGTGCTCAATTATGTCATGAATAGTTGGCCTATAGAGTTTGGTGAGAAATTGAAGGTGTATTTCGCACTTCAGAATGAGCAGAGTGTAGATCAAGGTTGTCTCTTCGGGCATATAAAGAGTTACTATCTCTAAGAGATGGAGATTTTTAGATTATTAGATACACTTCAAGAGCACACAGGGTTAGCCTGTATGAAAGCAGCTATTTTTGGTATCCAAAAGTAGATAGAGATATTGAAGAATTGATAAAGTTGTGAAGTGAAATGTCCTTTCATTCCATGGTCAAACACAAAAAAACTGGAAACAAGTATGTATCAATTTCATTAAGGTGGAAGGAAAGAGTAATTGGTTTTGTTTTATTGCTGTAGCAAGTGGATAAATGCTAAGTTTATGCATAATACCACAAATTCCAAAACTATTCTAGTTTTGAGGAGCTGGTTTGCAATTTATGGGTGTTGATGACAGTTAATGGACACAGTTTATGTCAGAAGTGCTTGAAATATTTCTGCATAAGAATGGAATCAAACACATTCTAATACCAAAGTATCCCCCAGCATTGAAATAAATGTGCAGATTATGAAGAGGTTTTGCAGAGGTGTTTGCTTATTCGCTAGGTGACCAGCTAGGGAGTAATTTCATCTTTCTCTTCTACACAGGCTAGACAATTTTCTATTCTCCAAGACCCCCATCTACAACAGGCTACTCAGCTGATGAGTTAGTGGGTTCCTTCCGGGTGCTCCGGTTTCCTCCCGCAGTCCAAAGATGTTCAGGTTAGGTGCATTGGCCATGCTAACGTCAGCACAGTAGCATTGTGGATAGCGCAATTGCTTCACAGTTCCAGGGTCCCAGGTTCGATTCCGGCTCGGGTCAGTGCCTGTGCGGAGTCTGCACATCCTCCCCGTGTGTGCGTGGGTTTCCACCGGGTGCTCCGGTTTCCTCCCACAGTCCAAAGATGTGCAGGTTAGGTGGATTGGCCATGATAAATTGCCCTTAGTGTTCAAAATTGCCCTTAGTGTTGGGTGGGATTACTGGGTTATGGGGATAGGGTGGAGGTGTTGACCTTGGGTAGGGTGCTCTTTCCAAGAGCCGGTGCAGACTCAATGGGCCTCCTTCTGCACTGCAAATTCTATGATAATCTATGATTCTATGATAAATTGCCCCTTAGTGTCTAAAAGTTTAAGTGGGGATACTGGGTTATAGAGAAAGAGCGGAGATGTGGGCTTAACTAGGGTGCTCTTTTCAATTGCCAGTGCAGACTCAAATGTAAATAAAATCCTGATACTCCCTCACTGAACACTTAAAAAAAGTGAAACCAGAATCATGTAATGGGTTAGGACACCACTACTTCATCCCTAATATTTACATTCAAACCAATATTACACTGATGAGATGATCTCTCCATTCAGTTGGCTGCTGAGACTTACAATAAAATTATTTTGGACAATCTTAACCCAGTTCCTTCCAGAATAAAAAGTAAAATGTTTGCAATAATGTAGTAGAAGGTCCTTTTATATGGTAGATTAGGGAGTTTTATTTTGTATCTGACCATACAATATAACTATTATGCAAGTGGCTCAGGTTGGAACTGGAAGTCCAAAATAGAAAAGGTACCCCCATGGCCATATTATAAGTGGCAAGAAATTTAACTGAAAAAAAATATTAATTGTGCTTGTGAGGAAAATATTGCTGCCAAGCACCCATCTATAAAGCCAAAAAGTCTGAGGATGAGTAAATCATTCACTTCAAGTAGTAAATTTCATGATCTTGGACTAAAATCACTTAAAATATATTCATATTAAATGGATTTTACCTTTTGAAATTTATTTAAATCAGGATTATTTTACACTTGAGAAAATGGAAATGGGCCTTTTACAAAAGGTGCTGTAACTGCCATCTTAGACTCAAGCAGGATTTAAATGAGTTCTCCTTTTATATAGAGCTTTAAAAGAACATGTTAATTGCTACCAAAGAAAATGCAGAAATTAAAAAATTAAATCAGATGTCTCCATTAAACATAAATTATGTATCATGTAATTTCCTTTTGTTGATTATTAAGATTATACATTCATTGAACAATATATTAAACCTTATCTACATCCACTTCTAAACAGAGGTGTATGCCTAATTTGGCTTATATTAGGATTCCAGAACAGATCCCAACAGTGCCTCGGATAGTGGAACAAAACCCCAATATTTATTTTAAAACTGTGCAGAAAGCATGATTCACTCCAGGAATGATTGGATGAGAGAAATAGGGCTTTGGTAATTCTAAAACAAAACTTCCAAGTTCAAACAGAAACAGATATCAAACAAACTACACCAGTATACGCAATCATTCACCCAACAAACTCTCATTTTCCCCAACACAGTTTTCCAAAGTAAATTTTAACATTTCTTTCCTAAGATTTTTCTGATATTCCTCCCAGATATTGCAAGTATTTGACCATTGATTGTTATCCCACCCCAACTTTACCTAATGACTAAAAATAATTCACTGCCCTGTCCAGGGGAGTTAAAAAGTATATCGTAGTGATGTATTAACTGCTGTTAAGTCTGTATTTCCTTCTAATGGCTTCAGCTTGGCATGCATTTTGTTTTTACGCAAAACAGCTCAGTGGTGCTGCTAATATAACAATCTAAGCTTTGCTTTCAAGTAAACAACACTAATAAAGCTCAAGTTGAGTGTGCTATACATTAAGACACTGAAGATCTGCCCACTTCTCATCCTTCTTCAATATTTTGATATATGTCCAAAACCATTTTGCCACCAGTTAATATATTATCTAAAATTTAAAAAAACCAAATCTGACTAAATCTTTACATAGAAGCAGTCATTCAAAGCTACTTCCAGGTACTAAGAAGCCCTTCACTCAGGACACTATTCTGGGTTACAGATTGCAAACTTCAAAGGGCACAATGTCACAGCTGATAAATTCAAATGTTAATGACCGTAAATGGGCTCCATATGGTGGCATGAATTAAATACAGAGGTGGAAGTAAACTGACAGGTAAGCAATTTTTACTGATGAGATTGGGTGGAGCTAAATTAGACAGCCCCGGAAAACAAGCATGAGAATCACGATACATAATTAACACATGTCTGTTAATTTCCATGCAAGCAGCCCACCAATTCCTTGTTGCCTACTTACCTGAATGATCTCCACATCCAGTCAGCATGAGCCTTAGCTGGTTGCATCAGAAAGGGCCAACATCCTGAGTGGCTAATACCATTTAAACTAGACTGCAATCCAAGGAAGGTCCTGACCACCTTTCAAAATGCTTTTTTTTTGCAAAAACAACATATATAATTTCATGTCAATTTTTTTTAAAATTTTAATACGTTTTTTATTTTTTTCCACTTGAGGGGCAATTTACCGTGGCCAATCCACCTACCATGCACATCTTTAAGTTGCGGGGGTGAAACCCACGCAGGAACAAGGAGAATGTGCAAACTCCACACAGACAGTGACCCAGGGCAGGTTTCGAACCCAGACCCTCAGTACCATAGGCAGCAGTGCTAACCATTGCACCACCGTGTCGCTCACAAGATTATTTCATGTAAATAAAGCCAAGAAACTGTTAATATTATCACTTAAATGGGCAGCACGGTGGCACAAGTGGTTAGCACGGTTGCCTCAGCGCGCTGAGGTCCCAGGTTCAATCCCGGCTCTGGGTCACTGTCCGTGTGGAGTTTGTTCATTCTCCCCATGTTTACATGCGTTTTACCACCACAACCCAAAGAAGTGCAGGATAGGTGGATTGGCCACGGGAAATTGCCCCTTAATTGGAAAAAGTAAATTGGATACTCTAAATTTAAAAATAAATATTATCACTTAAAAAAAGGTGGAGATCATGTCAAATGGTTATAATGCAGCTGCCAGCCTTGTCAAGACTCGAGTAAAGGCCAAAGGAGCATCTAACCGGTCAACCTTTTGAGTAGTACCATATGGTGCAATCCTCAGAGACTGCCAGGTGTGACACATTAAATAGGTGTGCAACAGGTTGCAGAACAGAATGCACAAGTTAGGAAGAGGTTACCTTAATGACCTTGTTTAACAGGGTGCAAAACTTTACTCTTCAGTGCATTGCACTGCAGAGGGAGCAAACAAAACATTAAGAAATTTATCAGAAAAGCATAACGTTGATTATGATCCATTGTTGAGTTCAGGAAAAATACATCAAAAAGCTCAATAATAAAAATTTTATCTGGCTTCAAAATTAACATTGGCCTCACTAATCCAAGACTATTTTTATTTAACAAAGGATTGACAACAATGAAGGAATGAATTAGCCCACTGGGTCAATAGCAATATATATTCACTGTATTCTGCACCCATAGAAGCTTCCTTGTCTAAGTTTGGTTTAAAAGAAACTGCATTTAATAACTATGCAAAAAGCCATACAAAGCTTGTTATGTTGCAGGAACAGTTGTTCAACTAACATTCCTACAGTCTAGGTTCTGCTTCATTCATTTCAATACCTGCTGGCCGAGGTGTTCCTTCAACTTCTAGGAGGCGGAGTAGACTGGAACTATACTCATTGGAATTTAGAAGAATCAGGGGTGATCTTATAGAAACATAAAATTATGAAGGGAATAGTTAAGATAATAGCAGGGAAGTTGTTCCCACTGGCAGGTGAAACTAGAACTAAGGGGCATAGCCTCAAAATAAGGGCGAGCAGATTTAGGACTGAGTTGAGGAGGTTCTTCACCCAAAAGGTTGTAATTCTGTGGAATTCCCTGCCCAGTGAAGCAGTTGAGGCTACCTCGTTGAATACTTTTAAGGCAAAGGTAGATAGATTTTTGAACAGTAAAGGAATAGATTTTTGAACAGTAAAGGAATTAAGGGTTATGGTGAGCAGATGGGTAAGTGGAGCTAGGTCCTCAAAAAGATAGTCATGATCTTATTGAATGGCAGAACAGGCCCGAGAGGCCAGATGGCCTAATCCTGCGCCTGTTCTCATGCTCTAGGATGTAGCAGTGTTTTCTTATGGATTCTGAATAATGTGAAAGAGTGAAACAGCAAAACCACAGCACTGATGCCTACAGGATGCAAATCTGTAGTGCTATTTGTTGTGATGTTGCAAACTAAATCTTAGTCAGTTTGGTCTAATTTAGAATTGTTGTAAAGATGTCTATAGTAAATGTCTATTCTCCAGTCATCCTTGAGAGTATCAATAACACAAATTTCATATCAGCCCACTGATATGGTACCTCAAACTTTTTTGGCATGCACCACGTTGATCTCTTCTCCATTCTCTAAACTTCAAGATCATCCTAATGTCTCCCATTCCCATTTATCGGTGTGTTGTTATGCTTTTGCCACTGCATTAAAGCAGCGTAGTTTGACGGAGATTGATTCACAAGCTACACATGCTGACAAAAATTGAAAATTTCATAATTGAGATTGATAGATTTGTTCAGTAATAGTATAAAAGGTTACAGAGCCTAGGAATGTAGATGGAGTTAATATACAGAGCAGCCGCGATCTAATTGATTGCCGGTATAGGCTCAAGAGGCTGAATGGCCTTTTCCTGTTTGTAAATTGTCTAAAACTACAGTCCTGAATATCATAGGCATCAATACTACATCATATTATCTGTCTGGATTGAATGCAGGTTTGTTCATCACTAATCTGTAAATCAATAGCAGTGAGCTACCTCCAATTCAGATCTTTAATAATATTTAATAGGTCTCTTTCCTTCGCTTTCATTTTCCAGTTTTCTTCTCAAAGACAGTTTTAAAAAAAAATACATCACCTGCCCTTAAAAACGCATAAACTGCAGTTTATGTTTTCCAATGCAGATCGCAGGGATAATATGGTCTCAGGTGTTCCCTTCCCAAACTCTCCCCTGATCTATGTTTTTTCCCCCCACCTCCTTGATTCTACCGCAAACTTTCATTACACCAAGGGTTACTTGTTTTCCCAAGCTCAAAGCCCCAATGCTGATTCAAAAGAGGAACAGAGACTAATTCTGTACAGTGCCACTGAAACAATTTACAACAATTTAATGCTAACAAAACCAACTGGTAATCTGCCTGGAATTTCTGAACTCCTTAAATTGCAACATCATGAAGCAATACGCAATTATTGACGCAATAGCAAGTGCAATAACCCAAAAGTATCCCAGGATATTTAAACAGATACTTCATTGCAACACCGTGTAGTTACTCCTCTAAATTCACTAAAATAACCCTCACCACCGTCCTTCATTATTTTCAGTTGAAAAAAACTATTTGCTGTGCATGAACATATAACTGAGGTCAATGTTTTACTTTAGCTACACTGCACACTCGGCCGTAGTTGACTTTTAAATATCGGCAAATTCACATTTATACACATATTCATTTACATTGCCAAATCAAGCCACAAACTGCCTATTTATCCACACACACAGATGATCAAGCACCTTCACTTAACAAAACTGAACTAATTTAACTGAATTGAAATTGACATTCACCAATATTGTATAAAATTAGTCCACAGATATCACCTTCCCATAAATATCCAAATCTACAAAGATGTTACACAGGCTAATTTGAAGATTGCAAGGAAACAGTCATAGATAATGAATTATGTTAAGGGAAAATGAACTACACCAAACTATTCATAACGCAGTGAAGACTTCATTTAGCAAATTTAATCATTTAGAAACAAAGTTAGAGATTACAAAATGGCACAGAAATATCATTGAACATGTAGTGCTAGGTAATATGTTCCATTCATACAAAACTGTTCACCTTAACAGAACAGGGCAGTAATTTCCCTTTTATAATTTGTTTAATTGTCTCCACATTTTTCTGTCTTAAGTTTGAAACATCACACATTACACCCCAGCTATGTGAAGCAGCCAAATGGTCTACTTCCCAGCTTTAGCTAATACTGCTCTGTAATCTCTTTTATTACCTCACAGAATGAGGGTTGGTAACTTTTTGTGTGTTGAACGTTAACGACGAGCACATGGCTTGACACTCCATGGCATGGTGCACTGGAGTGCCGCAAGCTATGCTTTCACACCATTCAATGCACATGGAAATTTCTGAAAACATTCTAGCCTTGATTCTCTGCTGCCTGCCGCCGGTAGCGGGGTTCCCGATGCGGCGGAGAATCAGGCACTATGAAGAAAAATTACCCATATTCCCCGGGCCCTCGTGATTCTCCGGTTCTCTGGGCCAGGAATCATGTGGGCAGATTTTACCACAGGTATTTCTCAGCGTAGCCCTGACATGGTGGACTTGGTGGTTCGCCAAGGGGATAACTCCTTAAGGGTGTTGCCTCAAAGTCCATCAAGGGCCATCCCCTCCCAATGCAAGACCTGCCCACCCCACCCTACCCCGCCCATCACCTCCCCAGAGGCCCCGAAAAGAGACCCCCAGAAACCACCTAAGTAAAGAGGCCTCTTCCAGAGACACCCTAAATAAAGCGACCCACCATAACAGTCTCAGAGACCCCCGAGAGAACACTAAATAAAGACTCCTCAGATACTCCCTGAATAAAGAGATACCCCAGAGTCTCCCTAAGTAGAGACCTTCCAGAGACCCCCCAAACAAAGAGACCCCCCAGATGTATCCCAAGTAATGAGCCCCCCCAGAGGTACCCTAAAGAACCACCCCCCCCCACCGATACCCTAAACAAAGGGATCCCCACCGAGACCCATAAATAAAAAAACTCCCCCCCCCACCCCATTAAACAGATGCCTGCCAGGAATCCCCCCCAGAGACGAGAACCCATCAGGAAGCCCGCCAATACACCTGAGCCAGCAGGTGGATTGCCCAGGTGAGTGTTACAACAGTAATTTTTTTTTACTGCTTCTGTTTGGACTGCTCTCTAGCTTCCAGACAGGAGTCCCCTTTCTGTGGAGCTTTGTGACAGGTTTTTCTTTTCTATGGGGGGCTCTCCTTATTTAGAGGGTCTCTGTGGACAGTCTCGTTATTTAGGGAGCCTCTGAGGGGTGTCCCTTTATTTAGGGATTTTCGGGGCGGGGGGACATGGGTAGAATCATCCCCATACTTGGGGAAGAGCAGGGACCCAGTCATTCAGGGTGTGGAGGGCTGCTTTGCGATACAAGGGTGGTGGCCAGCCATGGGACCTCGCTATCAGGCCGTCTGCTCAAAATGGCGCCCCGATAGTGGGATTCCCTTGGGAATCCCTCCCAATCCAAATTTGCATAGTGAATCACTTCCTCACCTGTGCTACCAGTGGGAGCGCAAGTCAGTTGCAATTCCCCTCCAGTGGGAGAACATAGGGCGGGATTCTCCATTCCCCGAAGCGGATTTTGTAATCGGCAATCGGGCGGAGAATCACATTCTACGATGGAATCGGGGGCGGCGCCTGTTTTCATATGCTCCACCCCCTCCAAGACAGTGTCATCGAGGAGCGCTCTGTATGCTGTTGGGATGGCCTCAGGACGTTACCTGAAGGCCCTCCACCGGTGCTCTGCCCCTGACGGGCCGTGTTCCCGACCAACCATGTGGTCACAGCGGTCAGGAACCAGGCTTGGCGGCTGTGGACTGTGTCCAATGCCGCCACAGTCGGGCGGGAGCCGTGCTGCTGGCTGGGGGGGGGGGGGGCTATCTGGAAAATCAGGTCCGCGCATAGCCAGTGCCATGTTGTAAGGCGTGACCACTGCAGGTTATCGCCGTGCGCATGCATCGCCACGGACCTGGCAATTCTCCTGCCGTTTATTTTGTGAAGGCTGGGCATTTTACGTGGCACAGCTGCTAGCCCCTCACCGAAGCAGATCGGTGTGGGGCGTCGTCGATTATTTGGAGTAAAACGCCACGAATCCTCTGGACATAGCCTGGAAATCGGGAATCCAGCCCATAGTCTCCCAAGCGGAGAATCTTGCCTCCTGCCTTTACATGTAACTGTGTTTTCCATGATGAATGTGATCACAAAACATGGGGCGCAATTTTACGACCGTATTGCAACGGGTGGGGTGGAATTGGCAAGGTGTTCAAAAGTCCATTGACTTTGACGGGACCATAAAATTCCACCTATGAAACTATAACATAACTTAGTCCTCAATGTGCTTCAGTGTGCTGTTCCTTTTTATAGCTGCGAACAATTGGTCTGTAATTTGTATAATACATTGAAGGTCATGCAAGGGATGAATGTGAATTACTAGCTTATTGTGCATTGGTAACCTAATGCAAAAGAAAATCAGGTAGGGCATAAACAGGCTGCCAGTTCACAATTGCCTATGCTGCACTATTCCAAAGCCAATTTTCCACCACTATACGGTCAATTGTAACCGTGGTGTACTTGATTCCAAGATGGAATTTTCCCATTCTTGGGACTAAGTCGTGGGGCAGGAATATAGAGAAATACAGCACAGAACAGGCCCTTCGGCCCACGATGTTGCGCCGAACTTTTGTCCTAGGTTAATCATAGAATTTTGGACAATTTTTCATGGCCAATCCACCCAACCTGCACATCTTTGGACTGTGGGAGGAAACCGGAGTACCCGGAGGAAACCCACGCAGTCACGGGGAGGATGTGCAGACTCCACACAGACAGTGACCCAAGTCGAAATCGAACTTGGGACCCTGGAGCTGTGAAGCAATTGTGCTATCCACAATGCTACCGTGCTGCCCTTAAGAAGTTAACCTACACTCCCTTATTCTACCCTAATCCAAGTACCTATCCAATAGCCGCTTGAAGGTCCATAAATTTTCCGACTCAACTACTACCACAGGCAGTGCATTCCATGCCCCCACTACTCTCTGGGTAAAGAACCTACCTCTGACATCCCCTCTATATCTTCCACCATTTATCTTAAATTTATGTCCCCTTGTAATGGTGTGTTCCACCCGGGGAAAAAGTCTCTGACTGTCTACTCTATCTATTCCCCTGATCATCTTATAAACCTCTATCAAGTCGCCTCTCATCCTTCTCCGTTCTAATGAGAAAAGGCCTAGCACTCTCAACCTTTCCTCGTATGACCTACTCTCCATTCCAGGCAACATCCTGGTAAATCTCCTTTGCACCTTTTCCAAAGCTTCCACATCCTTCCTAAAATGAGGTGACCAGAACTGCACACAGTACTCCAAATGTGGCCTGACCAAGGTTTTGTACAGCTGCATCATCACCTCACAGCTCTTAAATTCAATCCCTCTGCTAATGAACGCTAGCACACCATAGGCCTTCTTCACAGCTCTATCCACTTGAGTGGCAACTTTCAAAGAACTATGAACATAGACCCCAAGATCTCTCTGCTCCTCCACATTGCCAAGAACCCTACCATTAACCCTGTATTCCGCATTCAGATTTGTCCTTCCAAAATGGACAACCTCACACTTGTCAGGGTTAAACTCCATCTGCCACTTCTCAGCCCAGCTCTGCATTCTATCTATGTCTCTTTGAAGCCGACAACAGCCCTCCTCACTATCCACAACTCCACCAATCTTCGTATCATCTGCAAATTTACTGACCCACCCTTCAACTCCCTCATCCAAGTCGTTAATGAAAATCACAAACAGCAGAGGACCCAGAACTGATCCCTGCGGTACGCCACTGATAACTGGGCTCCAGGCTGAATATTTGCCATCCACCACAACTCTCTGTCTTCTATCGGTTAGCCAGTTTGTTATCCAACTGGCCAAATTTCCCACTATCCCATGCCTCCTTACTTTCTGCATAAGCCTACCATGGGGAACCTTATCAAATGCCTTATCAAAATCCATGTACACTACATCCACTGCTTTACCTTCATCCACATGCTTGGTCACCTCCTCAAAGAATTCAATAAGACTTGTAAGGCAAGACCTACCCCTCACAAATCCGTGCTGACTATCCCTAATCAAGCAATGCCTTTCCAGATGCTCAGAAATCCTATCCCTCAGTACCCTTTCCATTACTTTGCCTACCACCGAAGTAAGACTAACTGGCCTGTAATTCCCAGGGTTATCCCTATTCCCTTTTTTGAACAGGGGCACAACATTCGCCACTCTCCAATCCTCTGGTACCACCCCTGTTGACAGCGAGGACGAAAAGATCATTGCCAACGGCTCTGCAATTTCATTTCTTGCTTCCCATAGAATCCTTGGATATATCCCGTCAGGCCCGGGGGACTTGTCTATCCTCAAGTTTTTCAAAACGCGCAGCACATCTTCCTTCCTGACAAGTATCTCCTCAAGCTTATCAGTCTGCTTCACGCTGTCCTCTCCAACAATGTAGAGTATTTCCCGCTGTGGAGATCACTGGCAAATCACGACAAATCTTCTGACCTTACTAATTATGCAAACGGAAATTTTGCATCATATTCCATGCTGGGTCAAGCCTGATGGTGCATAGTCTGCCATTGCATCAGGGCGTCATATTGAAAATACACCCAACATCAATGACCCTTATTGAAGAAAGAAGATGGACCTCTAGAAAATTAAGATAGATGTCATGAGAATGAAGTTCAACCTCCCAAGAAAACAGATAGATATGCAGGAACATTATTGTTGAGGAACCACAAAGGCAAAAAAACCATAATGGGAGTTATGTACAGGCCTCCTGACAGTGGTCAGGACCAGGGGCACAAAATGCACCACGAAATAGAAAGGGCATGTCAGAAAGGCACGGTCACAGTGATCATGGGGGACTTCAATATGCAGGTGGACTGGGTAAATAATGTTGCCAGTGGACCCAAAGAAAGGGAATTCATTGAATGTTTACAGGATGGCTTTTTGGAACAGCTTGTGATGGAGCCCACGAGGGAACAGGCTATTCTGGACTTAGTGTTATGTAATGAGCCAGAATTGATAAAAGACCTTAAAGTAAGGGAACACTTAGGAAGCAGTGATCATAATATGGTAGAATTCAGTCTGCAATTTGAAAGAAAGAAGGTAGAATCAGATGTAAAGGTTTTACAGTTAAATAAAGGTAATTACAGGCACATGAGGGAGGAACTGATGAAAATCGACTGGAAGCAGAGCCTAGTGGGAAAGACAGTAGAACAGCAATGGCAGGAGTTTCTGGGAGTAATTGAGGACACAGTGCAGAGGTTCATCCCAAAGAAAAGAAAGGTTATCAGAGGGAGGATTAGGCAGCCATGGCTGACAAAGGAAGTCAGGGAATGCATCAAGGCAAAAGAGAGAGCCTATAATGTGGCAACGAGTAGTGGGAAGTCAGAAGATTGGGAAGGCTACAAAAACAAACAGAGGATAACAAAGAGAGAAATAAGGAAGGAGAGGATCAAATATGAAGGTAGGCTAGCCAGTAACATTAGGAATAATAGTAAAAGTTTCTTTAAATACATTAAAAACAAACGGGAGGCAAAAATAGACATTGGGCCGCTCCAAAATGACGCTGGTAATCTAGTGATGGGAGACAAGGAAATAGCTGAGGAACTTAATAAGTACTTTGCATCAGTCTTCACAGTAGAAGACATGAGTAATATCCCAACAATTCAGGAAAGTCAGGGGGCAGAGTTGAATATGGTTGCCATCACAAAGGAGAAGGTGCTAGAGAAACTAAAAGGTCTGAAAATTGATAAATCTCCGGGCCCAGATGGGATACATCCTAGAGTTCTAAAGGAGATAGCTGAAGAAATAGTGGAGGCGTTAGTTATGATCTTTCAAAAGTCACTGGAATCAGGGAAAGTCCCAGAGGATTGGAAAATCGCTGTTGTAACCCCCCTGTTCAAGAAGGGAACAAGAAAAAAGATGGAAAATTATAGGCCAATTAGCCTAACCTCGGTTGTTGGCAAAATTCTAGAATCCATCGTTAAGGATGAGATTTCTAAATTCTTGGAAGTGCAGGGTCGGATTAGGACAAGTCAGCATGGATTTAGTAAGGGGAGGTCGTGCCTGACAAACCTGTTAGAGTTCTTTGAAGAGATAACAAATAGGTTAGACCAAGGAGAGCCAATGGATGTTATCTATCTTGACTTCCAAAAGGCCTTTGACAAGGTGCCTCACGGGAGACTGCTGAGTAAAATAAGGGCCCATGGTATTCGAGGCAAGGTACTAACATGGATTGACGATTGGCTGTCAGACAGAAGGCAGAGAGTTGGGATAAAAGGTTATTTTTCGGAATGGCAACCAGTGACAAGTGGTGTCCCGCAGGGTTCAGTGTTGGGGCCACAGCTGTTCTCTTTATATATTAACGATCTAGATGACGGGACTGGGGGCATTCTGGCCAAGTTTGCCGATGATACAAAGATAGGTGGAGGGGCAGGTAGTATTGAGGAGGTGGGGAGGCTGCAGAAAGATTTAGACAGTTTAGGAGAATGGTCCAAGAAGTGGCTGATGAAATTCAACGTGGGCAAGTGCGAGGTCTTGCACTTTGGAAAAAAGAATAGAGGCATGGACTATTTTCTAAACGGTGACAAAATTCATAATGCTAAAGTGCAAAGGGACTTGGGAGTCCTAGTCCAGGATTCTCTAAAGGTAAACTTGCAGGTTGAGTCCGTAATTAAGAAAGCAAATGTAATGTTGTCATTTATCTCAAGAGGCTTGGAATATAAAAGCAGGGATGTACTTCTGAGGCTTTATAAAGCACTAGTTAGGCCCCATTTAGAATACTGTGAGCAATTTTGGGCCCCATACCTCAGGAAGGACATACTGGCACTGGAGCGGGTCCAGCGGAGATTCACACGGATGATCCCAGGAATGGTAGGCCTAACATACGATGAACGTCTGAGGATCGTGGGATTATATTCATTGGAGTTTAGGAGGTTGAGGGGAGATCTAATAGAAACGTACAAGATAATGAATGGCTTGGATAGGATGGACGTAGGAAAGTTGTTTCCATTAGCAGGGGAGACTAGGACGCGGGGGCACAGCCTTAGAATAAAAGGGAGTCACTTTAGAACAGAGATGAGGAGAAATTTCTTCAGCCAGAGAGTGGTAGGTCTGTGGAATTCATTGCCACAGAGGGCGGTGGAGGCCGGGACATTGAGTGTCTTTAAGACAGAAATTGATAAATTCTTGATTTCTCGAGGAATTAAGGGCTATGGGGAGAGAGCGGGTAAATGGAGTTGAAATCAACCATGATTGAATGGTGGAGTGGACGCGATGGGCCGAATGGCCTTACTTCCACTCCTATGTCTTATGGTCTTATGGTCTTATTATGAAGCTGGAAGATCGACCTTCTCCAGGAAGCGGAATCTGGATGATCCACCTTTGAATGCTCCGCCCGCCCACTGATGTGGTGTTCCGGGATGCAGGGTTGCTGGCGGCCTCCATCCCAAATGTCAGAGGAAGCCCCAGGCATTCTTCAGATGAGTCCCGACATCTGCACACCACGCTATTCCAAACGTGGTTTGCACCAGTGTGTGTTCCCGCTGGATTTGGGTGAGGGTGGTTGTGGTGGTAGTGGGGCGGAAAACTGATATCTGGGCCTCTCAAACCCCCCCCCCCCCCCCCCCCCCCCCGCGCACGCGCGCATTGACTTGGGAGAATTTAACCCTAAATGTAGAGTGTTCTGGGCAACTATAGAGAAACAGAAACATTCTTGAATATTTAAAAATAGTTTGGATACTCCACTGTCTACACTGCTGTAAGTAGCTTTGTAAATTTCAGGTGAGTTTCAGCAAAATTATTTTTAAGTAAAATGCATCTTTCCGAGGTTCCTTTCAAAAGACAGTGAAGCCGAACAGTGTGCCACAGTGTTCATTAATCCAACCTTTAATGTCTCCCTTTCTAATTTTTATAATTACATTTTGAATTCACTGCTTTGTTTCAGAAAAAAATTGAGTGACGTTTGTTGTAATACATTATCAATTGTTTCAGTTTTGTTGCAAGATCTCAAAAATAAATTTGACACTGAGTTGGGCTAACTACTGCAGTACAGTGCCTGCTGGGAGTTTCATCATCTCCCCCTCCCCTCCTGCTGATCAGAGGTGGTGGATGATGGAACCTTCCTCAGAGTCATGAAATTAATTACTAACGTATTCCATTACCACTGCACAAATGTCATGTTAATTTCAATCATCGGCAACTCAGACAATGGTTTCACACTGGCAGCTAGCCAGATAAAATGAGGAGAACTCAGCCAATTACTTGACTTGAACTGGGAAGAAGACCTATGAGAATGGGAAGCAAATGTTAAATGTTAAAATAAGGTATCTTTACAGATAAGTGCTACAACTATGACCAGGCAAATTTTGAGATCTACAGAGGAGCTTAGAAATGCTAAGTGATAGTTTTATTGAACACATGCTGCTTTAGTAAATAAAGCAGCTCTTTAGGGGGACACAATTAAGTTTTAACTTTGATGGATTTAATTTTGTTTTAGTGAAACAGCAATTGAAAATTTTAATCAAAGTCGCTGCAACAAATCATAAGTAGTATTGTAGCTTAAGTGTTCACAAAGACTGCAATACGCCACAGTGCAATAAATTATGACTACATGCATCAACTTTAAAAACAAACTTCAGAGCTTGATTGCAGTGTTTTCTTACTATTATCCTTGTTAAACTGAAAATAATAAGAGACTTGTGGTCTGAGACCTTTGCCTAATATAACACTTTGAGTTATGAGTCAAATGCATTATTCAAAGCCTTCTCAACACATTACTATGCTCATATATGGCATCTAAGAAAGAAACCATCCTGCATTACTTAAATGCTGACAGGAACTCATCTGCTAATATAATCATGATCTTATGACCATCTTACTTATTTGCCAACTTAAATTATCTTGGATATAACTCCTTAAAAACAGATCATAGCCTTCCAAATCCTATTTTGAACCAAACACAGCTATCTTAACATCCTTCCTCCTAACACTTCGAAGATTTTTGCAATATTGTCAATCATCATATTTATTATGAGAAAAATGTCAATTGTTAAAGGGAGGAATTTTGTTTTACTGATCATTAAAGGCTGCTACGTGTTTAGAAATGTGTTATTATTTTTTTAAACATCTAATTTTACCTGCAGTCATTTGTGTTAAATAACATAGCACCACCAAACATCAAAAAAAGACAAAACTTTTCACCAGCAGTATCACAAATCTGCTACGTGAATAGCTTTCTTCTAATCAATACTCGTAAGCATTGCAATACAGAATGTGTGTTTATATCTCAGACTTACAGTATTTAAAGTTTATTTTTTTCCCTTTAGAATGCGGTAAAGCTATTGTTTCACACAAATTTAAAGTTTCAAGCTTGAAATGATTCCCAATTTAAAAATAGGTGATAATAATGATGTCACCATGATTCACAAGTCTATCTGCAAAAAGGTTACAGTACATAGTGAAATCCCTGCAATACTCATTTCTGTTCAGAAAATTAAACTATAAAGTGAATGTTGCGCTGGTACAGTGTGTATGCATGGCTGCTCTGGTATAACGCATAGTGGATTCTCCCCTCAGATATCTCTCAGACAGTGATTTGCCAATATCAATTAGCCCATGGGGATTGGGGAGAAAGCCAGATAATTCCCCACAGGAAGCAAGAATAAATCAGACAGCCAGTCATTGCAGGCATTTGAGTCGACAGATGCAGTTGCTTGTCAGTCCATAGCTAGAGAACAGCCTGTGTGACAGAATAAGTGTGTGCAAAAAAAATAAATAGGTGAGATGATTCCCCAAAGGCTTAAGAGATAAATCCTATACCCAGTATGGTATTGAGCCATGTAAAGCAGCAAGGACTTATATGTGATCATCAATGTGTGCTGATCCAGCTCATGTTTCCCGGCAGCTGTGGGGACATTACAGTTGGGATAACTCTCAATGCCAACTTGCAATTGCTGTTGGTATTTGAGGACACAATGATTTAATCCATAATAACCTCTGTTGTCAAAAGGTCTATTCAGTTTTGAAATTTCAAGGTAACCCAAAAATTGAATCTGCAAACATCTGGGGCCCAATCCACCAGCCGCGTTGCGCTTTTGCTCGAGCACGGTGTGGTGTGGCTGGTGGATGCCGGGAGAGGCCTCCTGCTGGTTTCCCGGCAGCCTTCACATCTCGAGGGATCTACCCAAGTCCCACGAGGCGTCAGAGTCAGAAGCACATCCAAAAGGGGTGGGACCAAACCGCGCGCATTGAAGTAAGGTTAAAACCGACTTCAGTGAACTTACCTACGATCTACTGGCCTCCCGGGATCTTCTGGCCTCCCCAGCAAGACCTCAGTCGGGCATCGTTCAGCACGAGTCCACGCAAATGTGGACCAGATGGAATAGCACCTGGGAGTCTCCAGGGCTTTCGGAGACCCCTTAGTGCAGGGTGGCCCCCTGGCCCTCTCCCTGGGGAGAGACCAGTGCACCGCTGGTACATTGGCACTGCCATCCTGGCACTGCCAAGGTGCCTGGGTGGCATTGCCAAGCCAGCAGAAGCACTGCCCAAGTACCAGGATGGCACTGCCAAGGCTCAGTGGCTGAGGGGGTCCATACCCATGAAAGGAAGGTGGAGGGGGTTTTGAAGGGTAGAGGGTGTGCATGGCAGGTAAGTATGGCCTATGGGAAGTTGGGGGATTATGGGAGGGGGACCTTGAAGTATGGGCCTGCAAGCAGGCGTGTGGGGGACTGAGGGGGGGTCAGGGGCCCTTTTCAAAATGGCTGCCTGATCTCTGAATTCAGCTCTCCAGTGCTGGGGTAAACTGGTGACATTGCATAGCATTGGGGAGAGCCAGCAGGAAATTCCCTGAAAGCCACCCGACAAATGAACTTGGAAATGTTTTTGTTGAATCGCCCCCCCTGGTCTGCATGACTCGTTATTGTATCACTCAGTCCATTTTGTTAGCAAGGAAATGGAGATTTTTAAAAAATTCTTACATGGGATGGGGGCGGACCTGGCATTCATTCACCATCCATAAATGTCCTTGGAGTGAATGGCTTGCTAGGCTGTTACAGAGGAAATTTAAGAGTGGATGTTGTAGATCTGGAGTCATATGTCGGCCAGACAATCGACAATGAGTTTCATGTCGTCATCAGACTTTTAATTCCAGATTTTTATTGAAATCGAATTTCACCATCTGCCATGGTGGGATTCGAACTTGGATGACTAATCCAGTGACAATACCACTACGCCACTGCCTCCCCATTTGCTGTCACAATTTATCGTTTTCTGCCACTTCTGTGACACTGATCATGAACCAATTAGTATGAAACAGATCATAATAAAACAATTTCTGTGTCATAGAATATGCAGAAGAATAAAACTATTAGGGTCAAGTTGAAATTTTACGACTTGGGCGGTAACCTGGCAAAGATGATCCTCTGTCCGTTGTAAAACTTGTCCAATTTTCATTCAATGAAATTAGTGGGCTGAAAATTGGTTACTGCAATTGGTGAAGATAAAATGAACCCTGTCGAATCTTCAAGTTACTTTCTGGAATTAGCTCACTTATGTGTGGGTCTGTGAAAACACTGGAGGTAATTTTCAACTGAACTCCCTTGGTGATAGCTTGGTAGAATGAATACCCTAACCTTTGAAAGATCATTGAATTTTCTCTGCATTAATATCAACAATATAAACATTTTCAAGCAACCTTGGCGAATGCAATGTCATTAGCCAGATTGCATATGTCAACCTAATCACAGTTAAATTAGACTTTTTTTTGAAAGCACTTCACAAAACAATTCCTTTAAGCACAATAAGTAATAAAAATTTTAAAGTAGAAATCTAACAAGAGTTAGAATATTAAAATGGAAAATAAAATGCTTCAAACATTGGCGGCATGGTGGCACAGTGGTTAGCACTGCTGCCTCATGGTGCCAAAGGCTCGGGTTCGATCCCGGGCTACTGTCCATGTGGAGTTCGCACATTCTCCCTGTGTCTACATGGGTCTCACCCCCACAACCCAAGTAGGTGGATTGGCCACGCTAAATTGTCTCTTAATCAGAAAAAAAGAAATGGATACTCTAAAAAAAAATTTTTTTTTTTTTAAAAACACTGATGCCTCACAGCTCTAGGGTCCCGGGTTCAATTCCAGCTTCAGGTGACTATTGGTGTAGAGTTTGCGCGGCTTTCAAGATTTGCTGGTGTGGTGGATTGGCTATGCTAAATTGCCCCTTAATGTCCAAAAGGTTTGTTGGGGTTACTCAGTTACGTGGGCTCAAGTAGGGTGCTGTTTTCATGGGCTGGTGCAGACACAATGGGCTGAATGGCCTCCTTCAGCACTGTAGGGATTCTATGATTCTATTAGTTATAGGAACAGTTTAAAAAACTAGCTTCTATTAGGACTACAAAAATAATACCTTACAATGCCATGACGATGCAAAATCTGAGACTTTATGGATAAATTCATTCACACTTCCCCAAGCACTGCATAATGATACAGCAAAGGGCCTAACTGCAGCAGAACTAACAAAACAAATATACACCCCTGAGGAACGTTTCATCAAAACACAAACCTAATAACCTGCACAGTTTTGATGTTTTTGAATATAAAAAACGTTGACAGTTTAGAATCTTTATGCTAAAACACAAAAAAGTATAAAGAAACAGGATGTGGCATAAAATTATGCAGATTTAAAAATTAGTTTTTTCATCCCTAGGCAATATCAGTTTTGGTTCAACAAAGAACAAAACTAAATAAAACCTCTATTTTTACACTCATTCTCTCCTATTCATTCTCCACAGGAATTTGTTTTCTGTCAGGACTGAAGGGCTGTTTGGGCAATGGACTATTGTCACCCAAGTCACTTCATAGGACACACGAATAATGGGTTAAGCAATGTCTGTCACTCCCTGAAGCATCCAAGCTAAGAGTACACTCAAGCCACTGCTAGGTGACAGGCCAGTCCAATCAACAGCCAACTGTGACACACCATCAACATGACCCCCTGTGTTAGGAGTTAGCTGATCTTCTATCTGTAATACTAGGCCACCATTATGGCATCTTGTTCAGTTCTTGAGCTACAGGCTAATCTTTTCCAAGAGAAAGAAGTTACACGCTGAACGATTACCAACATTACTTACTCCCTTAAAAAATAACAAAATAATGCAGTCAACGCCTCAGACTCCAGCAGCAATGCTTCAAATTGCCAACCAGCTATATTGTTGATGAGGAAAGTGAACCTTCCTGAAGAATATTTCTGTTATGACTTAATTTTCTGCAGCACAGTGAGAACCGTGAAAGTGTTCCTAAAGAGATGGGCATACGGTGAGGGGTGTGATAGGATGGATGTTGGGGTTAGGTGAATTCAAATGAAAGTTCAGGCTAGCATTCAAAACCAAGAGCTCCAACATTGAGTTTAATGCTCAATTGATAATATATTCTTTTTAGAAGATCTCTTTATATTAAGAAACGTATGTAGTGGGGTGTGGGGGGTGTGGAGAATCTATCAGAAACAAATGTACGAAATTTGTTTTGATAACACCCTCATTAGTGTCGTATGTTTCGAATTTTAAAACCTAATTTATTTAACAAATGTACCGCCTGAACACAAAATATTTCCTGCATAATTTCTCATTGCTTAAGAGTTGCAAATCAGATTTTAACTAGCATAGCTTCATTTTTTAAATATTCTGTGGAGTGTTGTCATAATATATTTTCATTTTATAATTACATTGTGCTAAGAATATATACATACAAAATATACACCCGAAAATTTCAGCGCTTCTTCCATATGACCACAAAGGTTTAATTAAAATTCTTTTTTTAATACATTTAGAGTCCCCAATTATTTTTTTCCAATTAAGGGGCAATTCAACATGGCCAATCCAACTACTCTGCACATCTTTAGGTTGTGGGGGTGAAACCCATACAGACACGGGGAGAATGTGCAAACTCCACATGGACAGTGACCCAAGGTTGGGATTCGAACCCCGGTACTCAGTGCTGTGAGGCAGCAGTGCTAACAACTGCGCCACCGGGCCGCCCAATTAATTAAAATTCTGCTTGTAGAAAGAAATTGTATTTCATCTTTTTAAAGCAATTCGCCTCAAATTCTGTAAATATCTCGAAAGCACAAACTGCTTCTTGAACTGACATTTTCACATATGAATGTCATTAGAGTGGCACCTTTAAATAAAAAGTTGCTGTAGGTATGCTTGGAACTTGCAAACATTCAAGCAATTTCGTCATACCAAATACTGAAGGCTCAAGCAACTTTCAATATGCTAGGATTCCCAGGAGGCACTGAGACAAGTTAAACAATATTTAAGAGGACTTTATTTATTCAAAATGCTCCATGCATTTTTGTCTGAAAAATGTTGGTAAAGAACTTTCAGGTACGTGACAGGAATGTCAGAAAATACGTTACCTCGGAGGACTGTTACTTTAGGTCTCCTTCCTCCTCAGTCGCTGCAAGATATTTGTTAAGCGGAGAAGTCACATGCATTACAGAGTGGCTGTAAACACTGCTATCGAGATTGGCATTTCAGGCCAACTTGGGACAAAAATAAAAGGAATCTTGGGAGCCCTCTGTAGTTTTCAGGAATGAAGCAATATCTGGGGTTGGGTGTCATTGATTTGGTTTCCAAGTCAACTCAAAGTGACAGTCCCAGCTGTAGAGCTGCAGAACTCCCCTGGGGGGAAAAACAGTTGTTTCCTGTATCATATTAAATGAACTGACTGATGAAGGAAGGAGTTCCAGAATGGCAAGCCTCTATGAAGCAACAAATGCAATAGTTTATTTTTTTCTTTGATTCACGTGTCCATTCAGTCACCAACGCCTCCCCTCCCCTCATAGTTGCTGACAAGCTCATTGAACTAAGGTATCACATATCGCTCCAGAACGTCTATCAGTTGTTTAATATAAATTCTGGACACAGGTAGGAAAATCTTTAAATTCTCCGCTTCATCCATTCAGCCAAGCTAGACATTCAAATGAGTTCAAATCCAGCTTGACTTCTGAAAGTGCTGGTTTATTCAACTCTGATTAAGAGGAGCAATTAGTCAAACTAGAACAGCAACACTGCAGCTTTTAAAGTTATTCAATGGAAACTGTGGGCTAATATAACCACTTACCTGTAATTATGAGAAACATAATCTTTTTAATAGCAATGTATAGATTACTTTCACTTCCAGGAAATCAAAGCATTTTTGCACCCCTCCGCCCTCAGCCTACCCTTTTCCTTCCCTCCGTACACACGCACACACACAGCCATATGTTATACAGCTTACCTTTTTGCTCTTCGACAGATGACAGATTTCAATTCCATGCATTCAAAATTTCGGGTCCAACCCTCTTGATGATAAAGTCACCATCTTAATGACTCAGAAGGTGGAAGTGCTCAGTGAGGACACTGAAACAAAACATCAAAAGTTATTGATAAGACTATAAGTGGGAAATATCTTGAAAAACCACAACATCCTCACGAAAAATGTAACTAACAAAAAAACAAAAGGTCTTAGGTGGGGGGAAAACACCTAAAACAGACCAGAACAAATAAAAAAAATACCATTTTCTTGGAACATATGAAGCATTTTTTCTTTCTGACATAAAACTAAAACTTAAAATGCAAATAAACAAGATGTGTGGGTGCCAAAAACTACTATTACTTCTTTCATTTCCAAAATGTCATTCTACTCATCATTTATACATGAATTTAAACTTTAGGTTTGGACATCTATTCCAGACAGATGAGTGACAATGCAAGAGAAAAGGCATTTTATTCAGATCTCTCATGTCGACCATACTATAAATAACTAGAGCAACTGTCTGTAATCTGGAATTGCACATCATTCTGCAGTATGATTGTACCTCCCTGATGATGTAGCTCACAGAAAATTAATCCTTTGTGTATTCTCTTGTCTGAATGTGGTAAACATGAACTATTTATCTGTCTCCTCTAACTGACAATAAAGCTGGTTAATATGTAAGCAGGTATGTCCTGCAAGGTTTTCTTACAAAAACTTAGAAACACTGTTCAAAATTATTGAGAAAATTTTATGACAGAAACAGCCAGGCAGCCTGGTGATTTTTGCACTGCCACTTCTATTATTCTATTATTATCTGTAACTCCCTGATGGATTTTTAAGTGTTACCACTATGTTTTTTCTTTACCAAACACTGCTAAATGTAAAGACTGTATACACTACAATCTGTCTTATCAACAGTTCTTTGTTCCTCAAACAACAGCTATTTACTTTGTTTATTCTACTTATCAAAAATCACCCCTTTGCGAGCAGGGGGGGTGATACCAGTTTCAGGAGATGGTAGAGGGAAGTGAGAATATCAAGGCCACATGTCTAAGAAAACATGGCAATTTTTTCATAGTGATTTTCTACCCATTTAAACAACTGTGAAGATGATACGGGAGTATAACAGCTGCATATAATGTACATATTTTACCATTGTTTGTTATTAACACTAGTTCAACTATTCATGGCTTTAAATTTGCTTTGTCTGTTCCCCTGCAGTGCATGGGGATCCTGCTGGTAGGGCCAGACTATGAAAACATGCCTCAAATAACCAAATGTAACAGCAACTTTCAAAGTAGGAACCAAACCAGACACAACAAACCACAGAACAGCCAACCTAAGTTGTCATAATTTATATGAGTGGAATTCAACTGTAACACCATTTACTGAAAGCAAAATTTCCACCAGTGGCATATTCCTACCAGCACATTTGGTTTTGAAAACTTCTGATAAGACATTACTGATAGTTTATCTATTTCTGCCTGAATCCAGCCAAATATCCCCAGTCTTTATGATCAGCAACTACTTCCACACAGTATGTACCGCCTAAGATCTTTAAATTAATTTAAATCCCCAAGAGGCTGATCCAAGCTTAAAAAGATTCTAAAATGGTTTTAGCTCATAAATACACTTAATTTACATGTGAGCTTTCTTCAGTTTAAAACAATCGCACTAACTTTAACTGAATGTGACTTCTCGGTGTTTATACTAGTTCTCTGTTCTTAACTAAAATAAAGTTGTGCGGTTTCACATTACTGCCTGACATACATGCTGGTCAGTGTGTAGAGTGAGTAATAACAGAATACTAGGATTTTAATTAGACTGCTTAAACCAACTCAATTTAAATCCATTTGTTTATGTGCCTAATATAAACCGATGTCTATTCACTGTAGATTTCACACTGATTATTAGTGCAGATTTTTGATCAAATTAAGTTGTTATTTCAAAGCAGTAAACCAGGCTACACTAGCCTGGATTTTGACTTATCCTGCTTGATTAGAACTGAGCTGGTTCAGGTCACATCGCCACTTTCTATCCCATCTGAGTTTACTCCCCATTGAAACAATGGCATATGAAATAAGCAAGGTATAAGATGGATGGCAGACTCAACTATTTCATTCAATTAGAACAGGTTTAGTTAAAATTGAAGCCTATGTCAATGGGAAATCATCACTTGTTTTCTACAAGTCCCAGAAAGCCGAAAAACAATGTAAATAAATCCATTGTTTCATCATTGGACAACTTCTTAAGCTGACACAAGGGACAAATGAGGTTTCTGCTGCAAGTGACAAGAAAAGGTGACCTTCCTGATCAAGCATCTGCTCCAACTTCCCATGTAGCCTACAAGGAAACCTTACTAACCTCTCCTGAAATAACAGACATCCTTAGTGACTATAAATCATAATCTTATCACAGATTGCTGTGCAGAAAAAAGTGAGATACTTTCTTTAAAACTACGGTTAATTTGAAACGTTCTAAGAAATAGAAGGGACTGACACATGTAGGTCACACCTATGGATGCCCCAACAGAGCTGGGGTAGTAGGGGAGGGGTGGGAATATCATAGAATCACTACAGTGCAGAAGAAGGCCATTTGGCCCATCGGGTCTGCACCGATTCTCCAAACGAACGTCCTACCTAGGCCCACTCCCCGTAACCCCATTTAACCTGCATATCTTTTGGACCATGGAAGGAAGCCAAAGCACCCATAGGAAATCCACGCAGACACAGTGAGAATGTGCAAACTTCACACAGTCACCCAAGGCCGGAATTGAACACAGGTCCTGGTGCAGTGAGGCAGCAATGCTTGATAGACATATTAGATGCTGTGGTATGAAGAGACAAAAGTTCTGTTCCTTTTTCACCAACACACTTTTATTTCTTCCAACAGATTATGCACAAAACCCTACACATCACCAGACCCAAGAAACTAAAACACACATGTGATTTCCCCCCCTTTTTTCCCCAAGTTTTTTTTCGTTTGTAAGAGAGAAAAAACAGAAACAGGCGTCCTTCATTAACAATATCCAAAAGTTTCCATGAACTAGCCCCTCTTTTCGTAAAACAGTCTGACAGTTGATAGCTACTGTCGACCCATTTAATTTTTGTTATTTCCCCTCTGTCCAACATCTGCTTCAAACTTGCGATGTCTATCCGTAACCTCTTTTCATTGACACTTTTTGCAGAGTGCACATTTTCCCACAGGGATCTATTGTCAATGTGACAGTCAATAGGTATATTACCCAAATCCCCTAATCCCAAAATTTCTGATTTATATAAAAGGCCATATTCACCGCTTCCATAAGGCTTAACGTCTCAGCAGCCAAAGTGCTTTTAACACTCTCCTTATTTACTTTGTTTCCCACACAAGAGGGCAACATTTACCATTGTTCCCCAAAAGGAAAATTATAAAACCTCCTGCGCTTGAACCCCCATCACATAAATTTGCATAGGACGCATCACTATAAACTATGAGTTTCAAGTGCCTACGGTCACCGAAAACCGGGAACTTCAAAACACACTCCTGCATTTTTAGTTTGGCCAGTGCTTTATTTGCTCTTATTATGTCTTCCACTTTGGGATCATTCATTTTTGTACTCAACTCTAAGACCATCAAAACTCACGTCCGGTCTAGTCTGTCTACCTAACCGGTTCAGTTGCTCAATTAAACTTCGAAGTTGCTCTTTTTCTATCTTTGAAACCATTGTGTCTTTTTGTGAAACCCGGCCATGACTAATTGCTATTGGGCTGATGCTTTCCAAATAAGATTGCTGACGTAAACTTGCCCCTAACTTAGTCTGTCCGATTTCCAGTCCAATATATTTAAATGCACCGGAGGCCTGACTTCCAACCCTGAATTCTTTTCTCAAACCAGAGATTACAATAGCTTCAAAATTACTAGTCCCACCCCACAAAAAACCATCGACATGCATCATAAAGATGCCAGAAACATTTCCTTTATAGTGCCAGTAAAACATTGCAGGATCTGCTTTCAACTGGCAACAACCTAACTTTAACAAAACTGACCTTACCGAAAAGTACCACACTCTAGATGCATCATTTAATCCAGGGGTGGGCAAACTACGGCCCGCGGGCCGCATGCGGCCCGCCAAAGGTCTTTATGCGGCCCACCAAGATCAAGTCATCAAAAAAAAAAAATTTTTTTTTTAAACTTTTTAAAAAAAAATGTTTTTTTGTAAGGTTAATGGGGGGGCTGTTGGGTTACTGGCATAGGGTGGATACGTTGACTTGAGTAGGGTGATCATTACTCGGCACAACATATAGGGCCGAAGGGCCTGTTCTGTGCTGTACTGTTCTATGTTCTATATGAGGCGCCCAGAATCATAACCGGGTGAAGCGCCATTTTTGAAAAGTAGAGAAAAAGAGGGCTAAAGGCAGGATGCCGGCGGGGGAAGCGCTGAGGTATATGCCGCACGCTAATTGGTTACAACCGGGACTATTAATTAATATACTATGCGGCCCTTTAAAATTGTGAATTTCTGAATGCGGCCCTTGCACGGAAAAGTTTGCCCACCCCTGATTTAATCCATATACACATTTGTTCAACTTCCAGAGTACCCCTTCTGTGTTAGCTGCTTCTTTAGGAGGACGAAGAAATTTGTCTCTCTGGAGCTGATGCCCCTGCAAAAAGGAAGCTTGTATATCTATAGATTTGGATTCTCATGCCTTTGTGGCTAATTGAGCCAAGAAAATCTTTAAAATAACCTTTCCTGCTGTAGGTGAATCTACCCTTATATCCTGTTCTTCTAATTTTTCTTCAAATCCCCTTGCCACAAGCCTGGCCTTTGCCTTATAGGTTCCATCCGGAAGAACCTTTTCCGTGCAAATCCATCCGTGGGATAGAGCTTTTTGTCCCATATCCGGTACTTCCGTTTATACCCCAAATTCACTCCAACTATGCAATTCTTGCTGTTTAGCATCTTTGATAACTTTTTCATCTAATTTATTTGAAGCCACCAAAATCTCACGTGCATGTGGGCTTCTACTCCTATTAGTATTCGTAGTCTTACTCATGTTCCGAGATCTTCATAAACTATGTCCCCTCTCCCGCCTGGTATCTCGTACTGTACTGCTACTGCTTGATCTTTCCCTTCTGTTGTGGGATGTCCTTTCAATAGTTCGAACTTTTCCTGCGAACCTGTTCACTATCCGATGTACTATCTGAACTGGCACTGCATTTCTGTGCCCTCCATTTTTGAACTTCGTTTTCCCAATCCATTGTCTTAACTCTCTCCCCTGAATGCTGTACATTCAACCAATATTTATACTTTCCAGTGGCCTTCCCTGCTATACTAATAACAGTTGCATCCTTCCATTGACTAGACCCTTCAGGCAAGTATGTCACTTTTCTACCAACTTTTGGCAGTTGCCCTTTCGGAAAAATGGCCTGTTCTAATTTATCAGAAGTGTCGTGTTCCTCGACAGAAACTCTGTCTATATCAGTTAACTGGTCCTCATAGTTCTGTAACACGTGCATGCCAGATGACTCTGGTTCCTCGTCATATCTGTCTGCTCTGTCTAAATTTGAAAATTTGTAATCGGTACCCATTATCCTTGATGAATATAACCTAACAGTTTGATTATCATGTTGCTAAATAATTGTTTTGCCATCTATGCCTACGATCTTCCCTGGGCCTTTCCATTCATTAGAATTGTCTTTCTTATAGTATACCATGTCTCCTTGCTGAAGAACGGTATCTGATGGCCGTACATTATGTCTTAAAGCTCTGCGAATTCTTTCAGAGACTTCTGCTTCCAAAAAAGCTTTTCTACTGCTATGTAATGCATTTAAATGTTCAGCAAAACCAGAGCTAATTGTAGTCCCCTCTCAAGCTGGTCATCCAAAATAAGACGGAATTTTAGGATTTCTACCAAACACTAATTGATAAGGACTATAGCCCCCAACCATCTGCAATGAATTCCTTGCATGTACTGCCCATGCTAAAGCTGAATTGAGCCTGCAGTTTGGTCGATCTGCCAAAATTTTCCAAAGCATGTCATCGATGACAGCATGATTTCGTTCGCAGACACCATTACTAAATGGGCTTTCTGCAGCCGTGTTCATTAACTCTGATATTCATGTTTTCACACATATCCCTAAACTAATCATTAGCAAATTCTCCCCCATTGTCCATAAGGAATTTTGCCTATGGACCCATTCCTGTCCCGATCCACTTTTCCAGTATTTGATCCAGAATTACTCTCTTTTCTTTACTTCGTACAATCGTTGATTGACTAAACCTGGTTGCTAAATCTACAAAATGCTAAATAAATATATTATTTGCTTTATCCCAGATCTTAAGATCCATGGCCACAATGTCGTTAAAATCCCTGGCCAAAGGTAGGGTTACAATCGGTCATGCTGGTGTCCTTCTGTACTTCCTACAAACTTCACAGCGATCACTAACCTGTCCTATCAGTTTAGTATAGTCGTCATCCCTTACCCCTGCATCCTTTAATACATTTTTCAGCCTCCGAGGAGACGGATGTGCAAATTGTCTATGTAGTTTTACTACAACAAGCTTTTTATCAGCTAAAGTCCCATTTTCAACTGCCATTAACACATCCTTAACTACTCTACTTGAAATATTATTTGTCAGTAATGGAATACAATAGTGTCCAGACTGTGTAAATTGTAAGTCCATCATCTTTCCAAAAACTGTTGCTTTATCCTGTTCCATATCCAGTTTCATGTGTGCTTTCTTCATCGACCGTCTGCTCAGAAGCAAAGGTATCTCACTTGATACAACATCCATGCTAATGAAATTATTCACTCCAGCAATATTGCGAGGGATCACCACTCTTTTCAGCGACTTCAGAGTATTATCATCCCCAAACCTGAAACTTGTGGAACTTTCAAATTCCTTAACGATTTTCAGCATTCAAGGAGTCCAGATAACATTTTAACCAGTCAATCCCACACACAGTAGATGTGCAGCCACTGTCCAACACAGCACAGTTGAATGATTCTACAACCAACACCCTCATTACCAGCATAAAACTGCTTGTTAATAGGCCAATGCCTTCTTTCTGGTCACTATCTTTTTCCTCTTCTGACTCTTCCTTGTCATGTGTCGCTTCACACACTCTATCATAACGAGTTGGACAGTTGAAAGCATAATGGTATTGAGAGTCACATCGAAAACATCGATTTATCATGCCCCGTGCATTTCTGGGGTTCATCTTCCTATTGTAGGTCTAACTGGGTTTCTGTCTTCATAATTTCCTTGTCTCGGTCTCCTTTTATAGTCTTGAGGCCTGTTCGTAGCCATACGATTTCGCCATCCTGTTAGTGGTGCATCTTCCATATTCTGCCTTATTGCAGGCTGACCTATTTGGGTCATCAGAGCCATCGGAATCGAATGTTTCCCCAGAAACTTTTGTAAAGCTTTTGTCATCTGTTTGAATAAGGTATCCTTATCCGTAAACTGAACTCCTGTCAAAACCAGGCGTCTATCCATGTTGTTCACTCTAGCACAGTCAAGTAATTTAAAGGCTAACACAGACTGTGGAAATTCCAGGTTGTGTTTCTGCAGCCTTTTATATTGTCTGCCAAATTCCATTATATAGTCTTCCATGGAGAAATCCTCTTTTTTCTGGAACTTATCAAAATCCAACCATGCTTCATACGCACTTAACAAGTCATCTTTCTTATAAATCTTATCCATATAATGTAATAAAGTTGCCAGACCTTCTTCTGAGTCTAACTCTTCCAATCCCAGCTCAGAAAGCATTTTGTTTCGGATTTTACTGCCATATGGTAAAGAAAGAGCCAATGCCATACCTTGTTTTCTCTTTCCCAAAGCAGTTACCTTAGTCCACATAACTACTGCACTTCTCCATTGGTCGTATGATTCCCTTTCAGAAAATAAGGGAGGATAGTCATATCCAGCCATCTTTATCCTGGGTTCAGCCATACATCCTTTTATTTCACTCACTCCTTGGTTTGATCTGGAAAAATTTAATCTTTCAACCCTTCACATTTACACAGCAACCATCCTCTGCTACCAATTGTTAGACGTATTAGATGCTGTGGTATGAAGAGACAAAAATTCTGTTCCTTTTTCACCAACACACTTTTATTTCTTCCAACAGACTCTGCACAAAACCCTACACATCACCAGACCTAGAGGCCACCTGAAGCCCCTTTACATATCAGTGTCAGTTATTGGACACTTAACATAAATGAGACAACTAATTGCAATGTCTCTTAACCCATTACTTAACAATGCTAACCACTGTGCCACCCCCATATAATGTTGAAAGTAAAACTATTTACTGTGCATACAGTGCTCTAACACAAGTCAGGTCAGGCAGAACTAACTTTAACTAAATTGTATGAGGAAGTTGTTTATAAATGGGAAATAAATAATTTGAAGTAACTAACAGTAGTCTCTTGCCTATTTAACTAGGCGCATAGCCTCAATATTTCAGTCAGTAAATCATTAATAATTATCTTATTACACAGATCACCATACTTTCCAGAAAACAACATTTTGGTTCAAATCAACATTACCTGTGAGGCCAAGCTTTACATACAAAGCAATGGCAAAATAGAGGGAGCAATTCATTGTGAGAACAGTAAGTGTTTAACTTGTGTTAATATTCACTGAAATAAATGACAGTCGACAGTGCACATATTCTAAAGTTCCACATTTATTTTAATCACCTTGATTATTGCAAGTTCAAAGGAATATTGGAATGTATAGAATCTGAAAAAGACTACTGGAGTCCAACTGGCTAATCCCAGTGACTATGATGTATCAGATCTCACAATAGCTCTTATACCATCTATCAATTATTTTCTCCAGGTACTTATCCAACTTCCTTGAATTTGATGATACCATCAGTTCCCAATGCTTCCCTCAGCAATCCGCTCCATATATTAAGTAGTTAAACCGAAACAATCTATACCTTTTAATGTAGAATTGACATTAAGCATATTAACAATTATCCTGTCTATAACCATTAGGATCTCGAATATTTCAATAAAATTACCTGGGGTTCTTTTCTCCAGCATATTCAGCATTTCTTGGGAGAGTCAGGTTCCTAATTTTAGTTATCACTGAGTTACCCTTCACTGTACCCTCCAAATACCCGCTCAGTTTGAAATGGCCAGAATTATACACAATTTCGGTGGGGTCAAACTGCATTTCCCACAAACACAGCAGCATTTTGTCCCAGTTGTGCAATTTTGCTCTGACTTATTAGAGTCTTTAGTTTTGATTTCCCCTTGTTCTTTGCTTTTATTTTTTGTTCTGTGGACTCATAATCGGAGTGCGCCTTTAAGCCCTCTCTTCCTTATTCCAAAATGATCCATCTTTTGCTCGACACAACTCTGTTGCTTGCAACTACAAAATGGAGGAATCTCTCCTCCATGAATTAGCTCCTAGTGTACGTGACGTCAGTGTACAGATCACATGATCACAACTGGTAGGAAAACTCCAGCAATTGTTTTTTTAAAATCTAATACTGGGTCAACACACTGACGTCAGGGGGAAGCGGTCTACCCCGCTGGGCTAGACCTGCACACTGCTAGATCAAGCTGAGGGGGCACACATGCCGGCTGGCATTTTTAGAAGCTGGTCACGGACATTGAGCACTTCTTCCCGTGATCAGGAATGCTGCGACCAATCACTACGTGACCGACCCCTAACCCACCTGCGGGTTGCGACCCTGAGTTTGAAAATGACTGAAATAAAGAACTGCTTTATTGATGTAAATCCAGTGAGCACATCTAAATAGGTGAAATTATCTTGAATAGACAAATAAAGTAGACAGCCTTGCTAGAGAAAACCCTCGCAAGCTTAGAAGGAAGAAGCATCAAAGTGAAAGCGCAGATTCCTGAAAGAAATTAACTGAAAACCATCATAGCGTTTCAGAGATCTTCTATCCTTTGTCATAATTTTTTGTGCGAATAAAATGAGGCGAGTTAAAGAGCGAGGTATTTGTAGTGCACCCGGGAGATCAGGAGGAGGGAATTAGGAGGCTCCCCTTCAGGAGGGCAGTGAAGAGTTTCAGGTACCTGGGGGTGCAGGTGGCCAGGAGTTGGGGGGCTCTTCATAAGCTTAACTTCACCAGACTAGTGGAACAGATGGAGGAGGAATTTAAAAGGTGGGACATGGTGCCGCTATCGCTGGCGGGCAGAGTGCAATCCGTCAAAATGACGGTTCTCCCGAGGTTCTTGTTCCTCTTCCAGTGCTTGCCCATCTTTATCCCTAGGGCCTTTTTTAAAAGGGTGACCAGCAGCATCATGGGATTTGTTTGGGCGCATGGCACCCCGAGGGTGAAGAGGGTCTTCTTGGAGCGGAGTAGGGATGGGGGGGGGGCTGGCGTTGCCCAACCTCTCGGGGTACTACTGGGCGGCCAACGTGTCGATGGTGCGTAAGTGGGTGATGGAGGGGAAGGGGGCAGCATGGAAACGGATGGAGAGAGCGTCCTGTGGGGATACAAGCCTGGGGGCCCTGGTAACGGCGCCGTGGCCGCTCCCTCCCACGAGGTATACCACGAGTCCGGTGGCGGCGGCTACCCTCAAGATTTGGGGGCAGTGGAGGCAACATAGGGGAGAAGTGGGGGGCTCGATGGAGGCTCCGTTAAGGGGGAAGCATAGGTTCGTCCCGGGCAACATGGATGGGGGATTTCGGGGATGGTATAGAGCGGGCATTAGACAGCTGAAGGACCTGTTTATCGACGGAAGGTTTGCGAGCCTGGGGGAGTTGGAGGAGAAATTTGGGCTCCCGCCGGGAAACATGTTTAGATATCTCCAGGTAAAGGCATTTGCTAGACGGCAGGTGGAGGGATTCCCTGCGCTCCCCGCGAAGGGGGTTAGTGACAGGGTGCTCTCGGGGGTCTGGGTCGGGGAGGGGAAGATATCCGATATCTACAAGCTTATGCAGGAGAAGGAAGAGGCGTCAGTAGAGGAGCTGAAAACGAAGTGGGAGGGGGAACTGGGGGAACAGATCGAAGACGGGACATAGGCTGATGCCCTGGAGAGGGTAAATTCTTCCTCCTCGTGTGCGCGGCTTAGCCTCATCCAATTCAAGGTGCTGCATAGGGCCCACATGACTGGGACGAGGATGAGTAGGTTCTTTGGGGGTGAAGATAGGTGTGCCAGGTGCTCGGGGAGTCCAGCGAACCATGCCCATATGTTCTGGGCATGCCCAGCATTGGAGGAGTTCTGGAAGGGGGTGGCGAGGACGGTGTCAAGGGTGGTGGGATCCAGGGTCAAGCCAGGATGGGGACTCGCGATCTTTGGGGTTGGGGTAGAGCCGGGAGTGCAGGAGGCGAAAGAGGCCGGTGTGCTGGCCTTTGCGTCCCTAGTAGCCCGGCGAAGGATTTTGCTACAGTGGAAGGACGCGAGGCCCCCCAAGCGTGGAGACCTGGATCAATGACATGGCGGGCTTCATTAAGCTTGAGAAGGTTAAATTCGCCCTGAGAGGATCGGTGCAAGGGTTCTTTAAATGGTGGCAACCTTTCCTCGACTTTCTGGCTCAACGATAGGGTACTGGGACAGTAGCAGCAGCAACCCGGGGGGGGGGGGACGTTGATTATGTTAGCTTATTTTATTTAAATTTGATTTATCTCATTTTAATTTATGGTTAAGTTCTCTTGTTTGGGGGGGGGGGGGGTGGGGGAATGTGATACATGTGATGTTACGGTATGGGGGAAATTGTGGGTGTTATGGGGCTGTTAGTTGCATATTACTGCTTTTTGCTATACTTTTTGTTATATTTTCTGTAAAAAATTCCAATAAAAATTATTTAAAAAAAAAAAAAATGAGGCGAGTTGAAAAGCAAGGGGGTGGGGAATGGGTATTAGGTAATCAGATACATTTTGTCAGTTTCATTATATTTCTGTTAAATAATAAAAGGTTATATGTGTTAAATTTACAAACCTGGTGACTCCAGTTTATTGGGCTCAGCCAAGGTACTCAGGCATTTTAAAATAACATCTAATTTCATTGGTGTTTCAACTCAGGGTCAAGTAGGACTGGAATTGACCGCACACTAGCCCAGTGGGTCATGACAGACTATAGATCGCTTCTCGGCCTTTTGGCTAAGGTGAGCCTTAGGTCAGGTGTAATGCCTGGATCTGGTATGCCCCTCTTGTGGGGACCATGAATTGGATTCAATTTGAATAGGTTTTTGGAGCAGGCAAGGCATTAAGGATTTGCCCCTGTCCACACTGTGAGCTCTGGCTTTGTAACTCTGATAGCTGAATTAAAAGGGAGAGACTATAGAACCCAGGACCTTACTCCCTCTCTCGTCACTGCTGCTACGTACCACGTACTGATGACTTCAGAAATCTATCCATTCGCATCCCCAAATCCCTCGCCTGTTTTTGACTGCTGTAAAATAATACCGCTCTTCTCCACTCTCATAATATTTGCATTTGTCCACATATGCATATATCCATTTGTTTCTCAATCTGCCTAGGTCCTTTTGTATTCCATTGACCTTATGTCTGTTGCTTGCTGTCCCCATCACTTTGGTGTCATGATAACTATGAATAATAGGGACAGCCAAAGTTCCACACTTGGAGGCGGTGGAAATGAAACGTTTCTATTTTGTGAAGAAATCACAATATTTCCACTTACACTTGAATCCCAGGTTCCCAGATTGAAGTTTGGAAAGCTGCAAAAGCCAAGAAAATTAGTGGAACTACTCAATTCCCTACACATGTATAAATTAAAACTTAAAATTGATTTTTTTTTTTTAAACTTAAGTTGCCCAATATTATTGCATCCATTTTGGTATGTAAATTATTTGGTGCTTCCAGCAGCATTCTCAGTCTTTGCATATCGTGAATTCATAAATCACCTCGATGTTAGCTTCCAGTAGATCCGTAAACTCACTAATACCCACAGACTGCTTTCTACTTTTGATGCAAAGTAACTTGTTCATGCCACAAAAAAGCAGAACTCATACAAATTGACAATCAATGAATGATTGTACATCAGTATGCAAAATATTATCTTAAAATAGCTGAGTTATTTCCAACCCAAAATCTGGCATATTGTGGGGTGCACTTGTCAATAGTTCCAATGTGTGTGTCTTGGTAAATCCAAGAGAAACTTTCTGGAAATCTTCAAGACCAACTGATGGTAATTGTACTGCCAATATAAAACTTACTTATACAGACAGGCATGATCCTACTACATTCAGTCTCAAGACTGCTGGACTCACCCAGAACATGGCGTATGCTTAGGTAATGTAAGTCTTTGGGCTAGGGTGAGAAAAAAAATGTACAAGAGAGTTTTAACTCCAAAGCATCATCTAATGACTTTTTCTGAAAATGCATGCATTTGTTGATGTTTGCTTGGCAACAAAATTGGGCTTAAATATGATGTCCCCCACAGCCAAATAGCCCACTATTCATTACCTGAGCTTGTTCATGAGGAATACCAAAAGCCAGCTGTTGGCTGTGAAACTGTATCCAGATGAATTAATGCCTTCAGGAGAGAAATGGATATATTTTATGTATGAAATTTTAAATTATTTAAATTTATAGAAAAGAAAGGCTTTACCTACATTATTTAGTATATCACATTTATTCATTAAACCTCCATATACAATGGGATTATACAAAAAAGTACAAATATTGAAGAGGACAAACTATATGGCACAGTGTTAATTTTGATTTGGTAGTTTGAATTATAGCACTGTCAAGGTGTCAAATTGTCAGATCAAGACAATAAAGTTCGACAAAAACACACAAGTTTGTCCATACCTTGCAGATATTGTTGAAATGGCTACTGAGCAAAAATGTTGGTATAACAAAAAGACAATGGGCATTACTCCAAGGTCAGGGACTGAGCCCTCCCTGCATACATTATATTCATGTTTATTGTCTCTTCAGACACTCTCATATCTGTTGTGGACCTGTTTTTTCAATACCAACTATTGGGCTAACAAAGCTATCTGCAGCTTGAATCTGTTCATATGCCAAGAAGCTCCTGGCTGAACCAATATAACCACAGACCAAAGTTCAAGTTTACTAAGAAAGAAGGATATTTGAACTGCATACTTTTTAAATGATCTTGTGGCAGTACGGCTAAGTCAAGAACAAGATAGGAATAGGAATTGTCCATCCAATACATCAGGTACAACCTTTCTGTTTAATAGATATAGTTTGCCATTTCATGGTTTGATTTGGTGTTAACTACTTTCCTTTGAGACTCTTCAACATAGCTGGAAAAAATATTTGACCAATTTAAAGTTATTTTTATTGAACTTGGGTTGTAAGCAACACTGACAAAGCCACCTTGACTGTCTACCTCAAGCTGCACCATGGACAGAAAGTGTTCTCAGTTGGCATGTGTCAATTTTATCCATCTAGTCAATTTATTCAAATGCATTTCAACTGATGTGATACAAGCACATAACTTAATTACTTCCTGAGATTTTGCTCTTCCAACAGAATTGAAACAGGCTGCTGTGATTAAACCCCTTGGTGCCCAAAAACAAAACATAAGCTATTCCTACAATGGTGGATCTTTAACAGAATGGCAATATATTCCTCTGGGATTGAACTCTTTTGCTCCGCAGTGAAAGTTAAAATCTACTCTATTCTGTTCAAACATATATAACTTGCATGTTATGCTGATAATGCCATCACATTGCTGAATAAATTCAGCTCAAAATCCTTCAGAATATGAAAAGAATATCCAATTCAGAAAATTACTAGTTGGCTTAGTTTAGTTAAGTTTGGTTAATTTACTTGAGTCATCAGAGCACAGGAAATAGGAGGAGAAGACCACATGGTCCAGCGAACTTGATTAGCCATTCAACATTCATATTTCTAATCTTGAGCTTGAATTCCAATTTTGTGCCTGCTCCCCACATGCCTTGGTTCCCCGAGACACCACAAATCTGCCTGTTTCAACTTCAGATATGTTCAAGGATGGCCCATTCACAGTCCTACAGGGTGGACAACTCCAACAATGCATAAGCCTTTGAGTGACAGAATTTCTCATCCCAGGCCTAAGTGATGAGCCCAGAAACTGTGTGTGGTTGTTGTATATTCCTCGGCCAGGGGATACAGCCTCTTAGATCTATGCTGTCAAGACTTTACATTATTTTGAATATTTCAATGCAATATTTCACACATTCATCTAAACGTCAGGGAATATGGATCCAATTTACTCAACATCTCAACATAAAAAAACCCACTCATCCCAGGGATCAAACTAGTGGCCTTTCACTAAACTCTATTGTGTCTCCAATGCTAATATATCCTATTTTAAATATGGAGACAAAATTGCACACAATATCTAAGGTATGGTATCACCAAAACCTCCTATGATTGCAGCAGGACCCGGTTATTTTTATTCTCCAATTCCCTTGTATAAAGACCAACATGCCATTTACTTTCGTAATTGCTTGCAATACCTGCATGCTAACTTTTGTGTTCCTTATAAGGGTATATCCAAGACTCTCTGAACATCAACATTTATATGTTTCACATTTCTAAAAAAAAAATCCTGCATTTCTATTCTTATGATCAAAGTTAAAAACTCAAAACTTCCCCACACTATACTTCACTTACCAACTTGTTCCTCCATTCACTTAACCTGTCTGCATCTCTTTGCACCCTCTGTGTCCTCCTCACAGCTTGCATTTCCAATTGGCTTTGTCTGACAGGGGGTCTCTTTTCTGGGGAGTCTGTGGGGGTGGACGCTTTATTCAGGGTGTCCTGGATGTGTGGCTCTCTTTATTTAGAGGGTCTCTGGGAGGGGATTTAGGGGGTCTCCTTATTTAGGAGGTATCTGGGAGGGGTCCTTATTTAGGGGGTCTTTGGGGCGGGTTTCTTTATTTAGAATGTCTCTGGGCGGGAGTCCCTTTATTTTGGGGGGGAGGGGGGGGGAGTAGGTCAGGTCACCCCCGTACTTGGGGGACGGGGTGAGCAGGTGGCTGAATTGCAATGGGGGTCAGCCGCGGGACCTCGGTATCAGGTTGCCCACTCAAAATGGCAGCCCAATAGCTGGATTCCTCAGGAATTCATCGCAATCCTCGCCATGCATAAACTTGCACGGGTTAGGATTGTGAATCGCATACTGGGCTCCCAGTCGGAGCACATATCAGTTGCAATTCAGCTGCGTGGGAGAACACAGAGGGCGATTCGCCGAGCCCCGCGCTGGAAAATCGCCGCAACCGCGCCATGACGCCGGTGTGAAATTCTCCGCGGTATGGAGAACCAGTGCCATTTGCACCACCGGGAACTCTGCACGAACGGTCGGGGGGCTCCTTCACCCAGGGGGGGGTAATCTCCCAAACTGAGAATCTTGCCCATTGTCTGCCATTCTCTCACTTCCCACGATCATTTCTCCTATCACTGCTTCTACGGGACTAACATTTACTTGAGCTAATCTCTTCCTCATTAGATACACTAGTTTATTCTCATTTTTTTTCAAGCAATTATTCGGTGGCCATTTGCTGATTTCTAAAACACTCCCAATACTTAGACTTACTACTATTCTTTACAACATTATAAGTCACTTCATTTAATCTAATATTGGGTGGGATTCTCCATCTCAGGACACCCAGATCGAGTTCCCCGACGAGACAAAGAATCAGGCGTCGGGACAAAATCGGGATCAATGTCAGGTGCAAACCCCCGGCCCCCCCCCCCCCCCCCCCCATAAGGAGATCATCCAAGCCCAACCAACTGCATTCCAAGCACTAAATGAATTCCAAACACTCAACCATATGATTGCACAGCACTTGCCTCTCTTTGGTGTGGTCAATGTTTGTAAACATTGGGGTTTCACCACTTAGGCCACTGTACCGTGAAAGGAGATGAATGAATCAAAGCTGCAGATGGTTTGTAGAAGCTGTCAATCACAGACCACTATTAGAAAGCTATGAATGGCTTGCAGCTTATAGATATGTGGGAAACAGAAACAGGTCACAGTTGTTCTCCTTCGAGGAATAGACATGTGGAGCTTCAAGGTAAGTAGAACAGCTGTAATTCTTCTCAGTGCCCTTGTCTGGGTTGCTCTCAAGCCTCCAGACAGAGGCCTCTTTCTTTTTTTGTGTCCCTCTAGGCAGGGGGTCCCCCTATTACAGGGGTTCCTGGAGGGATCCCCCTATTACAGGATCCCCTAATACAGGGGGATGAGGGGGGGTCGCGGTGAAATTTCCCTGAAAATCTCTTGCATTCCACACCTTGCATAAATTGACATGGCACTGATTACTGCATTGCTTGCCGGTTTGCACTCCCAGGAGGTCATAACCAGTTGTAATTCACCTCAGGAATGAAAACAGGGGGCGGGATTCACTGTTCCCCGACACCGTATCATAATCAGCGATCGGACGGAGAATCCCCTCTGATGCCCAAATCGGGAGAGGCGCCAGTATGACGGCGGTTTCCTATCCTTCTCCCCTCCGAAATGGCGTCATCGCGTTGCGTGCCGCATGCCGTTGGAATTAGTGGACGTGATTTATTTAGATTTCCAGAAGGCCTTTGACAGGGTGCCGGATAGGAGATTGTTAAATAAGTTAAGAGGCAATGGTGTTAAGGGTAAGATACTGGCATGGATAGAGGATTGGCTGACTGGCAGAAGGCAGAGAGTGAGGATAAAGGGGTCTTTTTCAGGATGGCAGCCGGTGACAAATGGTGAGCCTCAGGGGTCTGTGCTGGGACCACAACTTTTAACAATGCACATTAATGATCTGGGAGAAGGAACTGAAGGCACTGTTGCAGATGATACATGGATCTGTAGAGAGACAGGTAGTATTGAAGAAGCAAGGGGGCTGCAGAAGGATTGGACAGGCTAGGAGAGTGGGCAATGAAGTGGTAGATTAAATATAATGTGGCAAAGTGTGAGGTTATGCATTTTGGAAGGAGGAATTTAGACATAGACTATTTTTTAAATGGGAAAATGCTGGAAATCAGAAGCACAAAGGGAATGGGTGTCCTTGTTCACGATTCTCTTAAATTTAATGTGTAGGTTCAGTCGGCAGTTAGGAAGGCAAATGCAATGTTAGCATTCATGTCAAGAGGGCTAGAATACAAGACCAGGACCAGGGCAGCACGGTAGCATTGTGGATAGCACAATTGCTTCACAGCTCCAGGGTCCCAGGTTTGATTCCGGCTTGGGTCACTGTCTGTGCGGAGTCTGCACATCCTCCCCGTGTGTGCGTGGGTTTCCTCCGGGTGCTCCGGTTTCCTCCCACCGTCCAAAGATGTGCAGGTTAGGTGCATTGGCCATGATAAATTGCCCTTGGTGTCCAAAATGGCCGTTAGTGTTAGGTGGGGTTACCGGGTTATGGGGATAGGGTGGAGCTGTTAACCTTGGGTAGCGTGCTCTTTCCAAGAGCCAATGCTGACTCGATGGGCCGAATGGCCTCCTTCTGCACTGTAAATTCTATGTAAATTCTATATACTTCTGAGGCTGTATAAGGCTCTGGTCAAATCCCATTTGGAATATTGTGAGCAGTTTAGGGTACCCTATCTAAGAAAATATGTGTTGGCCTTGGAAAGGGTCCAGAGGAAGTTCACAACAATTATCCCTGGAATGAACAGCTTTCATATGAGGAACGGTTGAGGACTCTGGGTCGGTACTCGTTGGAGTTTAGAAGGATGAGGGGAGGATCTTATTGAAACTTACAAGATACTGCGAGGCCTGGATAGAGTGCACGTGGAGAGGATGTTTCCACTTGTAGGAAAAACTAGAACCAGAGGACGCAATCTCAGACTAAAGAGACGTTCCTTTAAAACAGAGATAAGGAGGAATTTCTTCAGCCAGAGGGTGGTGAATCTGTGGAACACTTTGCCGCAGAAGGCTGTGGAGGCCAAATCACTGAGTGTCTTTAAGACAGAGAGAGACAGGTTCTTGATTAATAAGGGATCAGGGGTTATGGGGAGAAGGCAAGGGAATGGGGATGAGAAAAATATCAGCCATGATTGAATGACGGAGAAGACTCGATGGTCCGAGTGGCCTAATTATGCTTTTATGTCTTATGGTAGAGCGTTGGCACATCACCTGAAGGCTCTCCACCGATGCTCCACCCCCAATGGGCCAGTCCCCTACCGTTCGGTGGACATGTGATCTCAGCTGTCGGGTACCCGGAGTGGCAGCTGCGGAATGTGTCCAGCCCATAGTCTCCCAAATGGAGAATCCTGCCCATTGTCTTTAACATTCTTAGTAAGCCAAGGATGGATCTTCCTTGCCAAGTTTTTGTTTTTCATGCTGTGTATTTTTGATTAATATTTTCAATTGTTTCTTGAAATGTTTCCCACTGTTTATTTACTGTCATACTTACACAATCAACTTCTTGCTTAATTATTCTCCTTGTGTCTATGTGGGTCTCACCCCCACAACCCAAAGATGTGCCGGCTAGGTGGATTGGCGAGGCTAAATTGCCCCTTAATTGGAAAAACATAATTGGATATTCTAAAAAAAATTTAAATTTCTTGTTTAATGCTCTGTCCAAATGTACAACTACTGTTAAAAGGCCTATAAACTACTCCCAACTGTGTTTTGAACACTTGCTATTCCTAATCTCCATCCATACTGATTCTATAATTTGGGTCCTTTCTCATTAATGTCCTTAAGTCAACCTCTATTATAAGGCTATCCCTCCTCCTTTTCCATTCCGGTCATCTTTTCGAAAGGTTGTACACCATGGAATATGTATTCCCCAACCTTGATCACCTTGTAACCATGCCCCTGTAATGGTGATTAGTTCTAAACCATTTATCGTTATTTGTGCACTAGTTGATCTAATTTATTAATGATGCATTCAGGATTCAAAATAAGCGAATTCATTTTTTCCCCTTGTATTCCTGAGCCTACTCTCTGATGCACTATTCCATTTAAACTGTCTTTTCATATCTTACTCAATTTGTCTTTACCCACATTGATGTACTTCTAAATCTCTTTTCACCAAAATCTCCTGCCCTGTTTGTTGAAAACCATTTTCCCCCACTCTGACTTTATTTTTTGGAGCACTCGTGTTTGTGCACTCTGTTCCTTCCTGTCACACTCTGTTTACCCTTATCACTACCCTGCACTATGCCTTGCCATTTCTCTTTAACTTCTCAAATCTCCCCTCACATGAAACTTCCACCCTTACCCCCATCCACTATTTAGATTAAAGCCCTCTCTTCAGCCCTCGTTATATAATCTACCAAGACATGGTTCCAGATACAGCTTTCTTTCTTCAGTACTGGAGTCAAACCCCAGTACTCTGCATTTTAATTTACCCCCTAGGCTGCTCATTCTCCCTCAGCAGAACCTTTTTCTTATTCCTACTTATGTCATTGGTACTGATGTGGACCACAACCAAGTCACATTTGCTTTCATTTTGTAATTAACTTAGTCAATGTGAATCAGTGTTAACTACAAAGCATCATGCCAAAAGTAACACACTGTGATAGGCAGCTATTGTGTGCAGATAGTGTATGAATCAAATCTAGATTGCTAAAACACTAATATGGTTGAGATCATTGCAGAGGCAATTTTTTTATTTGTTCATGGGATGTGAGCGTTACGGCAAAGCTAATGTTTACTACCCATTCCTAATTGTTCTCAAGAATGTGGCAGTGAGCTGCCTTCTTGAACTGCAGTCCAATTGGTGTAGGTACACCCACAATCATGTTAGGGAGTATTATCCAAGATTTTGATCCAACAACAGTGAAACGAAAAGCAATATAGTTCCAAATCAGAATGGTGTGTAACTTGGAAGGGATCTTGCAGGTGGTGGTGACCCAATGCATCTGATGTCCTTGTTCTTTTAGGTGGTAGAGGTCACAGGTTGAAGAAGCCTTGGCTACTGCTGCAGTGCATCTTCCAGATAGGACACTGCTGCCAATGTACGTCTGTGGCAGAGGGAGTGAATGGTTAAGGTGGTGGGTGCAGTGCCAAACAAGCAGGTTGTTTTGCCTTGGATTGTGTTGAGCTTCTTAAGTGCTTTTGAAGCTGCACTCATACAGGCAAGTGGAGAGTATTCCTTTACTCTCCTGATTTGTGCATTATGGACGCTGGCCAGACTTAAGAGTCAGAAGGCGAGTTACTCACAACCCCTGACCTAGCCTTCTTGCTACAATATTTATATGGCTGGGCCAATTAAAGCTCTAATCCACAGCAATCCCAAGATGTCGCTGTGGCGGGTTTCCATGATAACAACACCACTGAACGTCAATGGGAGAGGGTTAAATTCTCTTTTGTTAGAGGTAGTCATTGCCTTGTACTTGTGTGACATGAATGCCACTTCACAACTGTACTAATATCTCAATTTAGTTTGCCCTAGTAAATTCATCACAGTATAAAATAACATCAAGCCACAACTGTATACAATTATGTATGTATACATAAATTATATATGTGGGATTCAAGGATGGAGATGGTAATATAATGGTACGGTCGCTGGACTAGTAACCCAGAGACCCTGGATTAGCCCAGGCTGGAGGACATAGTACAAATGTCACCATTGCAACTGGTGGAATTTAAATTAAATTAATAAATCTGGTACATAAAAGCTAGTGTCAGTAATGGTGGCCATAACAACAATATTTGATTGTTGTTCTAATTCCAATTGGTTCACCAATGACCTTTAGGAAAGGAAATCAGCCATCATTACAGCTCTGGTTTACATGTGACCCCGACCCACAGCAGTGTGGTTAGCTCTCAACTCCCATCTGAAATGACCGCATTTCTCAAGGGCCATTAGGGATAGATAACAATGTCAGTCATGCCCACAGCCCATAAAAGAGAAAAGAAATACAATGAGTGTCCAGGGCTTTATCTGAATTGAGCCCATTAAACATGCTGAACCCTATCTGCCCACCGTGATAATACTTCAGTTTTTCCAAAACACAGAGCTGATTATCATGTCTACTTGCCAGTGAGTATGAAATTATCGAAGGGGTAGTGTATAAAGTCTGTCGCCCCAGCAGTGCACATTTATTCTACTGTCCCAAGGAATGAATGGTAAGTTACAGGGATACAAATTGATCATTATTGTACCCACTTTCCTGGAAGAAAATTGAGGCATTTATGTTGCATTATGTCCTGTGCCCCTAGGATGCTGAAAAATTGTTCAAGACCAATATAGCTGAAGATATGGCCAGGCCAGGCATTGGGCCCCTTATAGATGAACCTTGCATTTGTTTTAAGATCACTTGGAGAAACTGAGGTTTTCTTGTGTGGGGTTGCAGCCTCCCCATTGGCCACCACTGAGAAGGCAAGCTTTAGTATTGTTTAATTCACGTGGACAACGAGGGATAAAAGACAAAACCTTTTTGAGGACACTCAAAAACTCAGTTTCAGGCCCATTTTGGGAATCCCATTTTGGATTCACATTCCAGGGGTCTTTGATGCTGAGGCTCAACGAATATTTACCAATAATCTAGTGAGAAAATAGTCAAAGTTTCTTGGTGCATCATGCCCTGTGTTGGCTCCAACACTGCACATCTGATGACCCATTGAACACCACTGAGGTGCAATGTCTATGGATTTAGTAGCACTACACTATTATTTTCATGATATTTGGGGTAGTACTCGTGTAACTTTGGTACCAAATCTGTAATGTAAAATAGCACAGTTTCTACTGAAACTATATTGTTTGCTACTTAATGTGATACATTCCATCACCAACCCCACTTGATAAAATTCAGCATTGTATCAGGCGATTTACCATCATCTACTCAGATATACTGCCCCTAAAATCAGCAGCTTCATCCTCTAGATATTCTCACTTATCCACCTTCACTGCTACTGAGCTCCTCTGCTTTATGTGCAATTATCGCATTAGTTAAACAGCTTTAAGATCGAAACCTTGGTTACACTGGTTTCTGGTATCCACAAATTTGAAGATTACGGTTTCACCCTTACCATCTTCCAGACTCGAGACCAACCCACAGGATCTGAAAAACATGAATTAAAGCTATTGTTCCCTGTCCAATTGCCATTGCTGGAAAGTGCATGTGTAGAAATGAAATGAAATGAAAATGAAAATCGCTTATTGTCACAAGTAGGCTTCAAATGAAGTTACTGTGAAAAGCCCCTAGTCGCCACATTCCGGTGCCTGTTCGGGGAGGCTGGTACGGGAATTGAACCGTGCTGCTGGCCTGCCTTGGTCTGCTTTCAAAGCAAGCGATTTAGCCCTGTGCTAAACCAGCCCAAGGTTCAGGCATGTGCTCAAATTTCCTACAGTAACAAACTGCTAACCTTCACTTAAAGAAAGGCCATTTTATACTACTTGACCACAGCAAATGTCATTGTTTTTAGATGAGGAAGGACAGAAAGGAGAAAGATTGTGGGCAGGCAGTGCAATATGGTGTGGAAATCGGTTCTATCATTTCTTCAAATTAAAAACAATCAGTTTAAGAAATGTTTACTTTATACATCTACATAATCAACGATGTAATTTGCAGACTGTAATTGATTGATATTAAGCTACTGCAAACTATGTACCATGATTTACTTATATTAACAATAAACATGATTGCATTATATTAAACGTTGATTATGAAAATCATGCTACAATTTTCATTGTCACCAGAGTTTCAATGGACAAATGCAATAAGCCTGGATTGATTCTTGACGAATCCCGACTTCGCTAACCTAAACTGAAAGCAGTGAGGAGATGTCGGGGAAGAGGAAGAATTTACACTCTCAACTGATGTTCTGTGACCTTTGCCGAAAGTATGCAGATAGGGGTGTACAATTAAGATATAATTGAACTCAATTGTGAGATCCACTGTCCAAGTTCAGACAAGAAAAACAGACATTTAGATAATAATGTTGCCTTTGATGCTAAAAAGGAGTTTGATAGTCTTTGTTGTATCTAATGAACAAAGTTCCAGGAGCTGGTGCTACCCCAGCAGAGGGCTGCAAGGTCAGATATCAATGATTGGTCAAGAAATTTGCTGAGCTCTTTCAGTCTTTGTGGAAGCTAGGAACCATCCTGCAAGAATAAGCTGCCTCCATTGTCCACCTGTACAAGCAGAAAGGAACTTGCTAATCTTGTTGCAATATAGAGCGGTGTTCTTCAAACATTTTTTCCGGGGACCCATTTTTACCAACTGGCCAACCTTCGGGACCCACGCTGGCCGACCTTCGTGACCCACCATTTTCTCTTACCTTGTTTGCGGCTGACAGAAATGGAGGAAATGGTTTTGGGTCCCTTTGGCCCTCGTACACGCTCCTCCAATGGAACCTGTTGGATGAAGGTGAAGCCTTCCGGTGTCGGAAAGTATTGAGTCTCCAACTGTCCAAAGTTCTGCATTTTTTTCCTGTAAAGTTTTATCAAATAAACCAACCGCCCCCCCCCCCGAACTTGTAAAAAAAAATGAATAAAAACCCCCTGAACGTGTAAAACAAAAGCTACGACTGCTTTTTAAAAAGCAGCCGCACTGCGCATGCGTGCCAGATCATCGGCGCATTTTATTTACATGTTCGCGGCCATCTTGAAGGCCACTTGCAGCCAGTGTTCTTAACAGCCGGCTGCTGCAGCTGTTGCGTGCAGATTTGCGCGATTGGGAGCACAGCGACGGGCGGCTCCGTGACCCTCCCGCCACCCGTCCGCGACTCACTCGCGGGCCACGCCTCCGAGTTTGACAATGCCTAATTTAGAGGAATCTGACTCATCTCCCATAGACAGCAACATTTTTGCCAGCTGGGTTGCTCAGTGCAACATCTTCACTAGGATCTGCTGCTAGAGTCAGTGTGGTCTCAGAAAGGTCACAGAAGTACTGATAACGGAAACACTGATAATGGTGTTTGTAGTTATAGAGGCAAACTTATTCTTCCTTCTTTCCCAGACTAATGTCAAAGCCTTTTGAAGACAACACTTGCTTTACGATTTGTGCACGTGTCTTGCCATCAAAATGGTCAATTTGAAAGAACATGCTACGAGTTAGGTGAAATGGTCTACTACTCTCAAATTCTGTTTTTTTTTGTTGACCTGATCAGGACGTTTGACAAAGCAGCCGTGAGGAAATTTGGGAGGTAAAATGGGAAAATTCAGTTACCCAAGAAATTCATCACAATAGTTTAGTCGTTTCATGATGGCATTTTCGCATGTGTTGCGATTGATGTCAAGTTTTCTGATCCATTCCCAGTCACTAATGGAGTTAAGCAAGACTGGATGCTGGCACCAATCCTGCTCAGCATGTTTCTCTCCACCATGTTCTCCGACCCTGGCATCACAATGACAGGCATCACAATGACAGGAAGTTGCTCGGTCTGAGGTGACTCAGAACAAAGACCAAGGTCTCCACAGACATACGTTGAGATTTCCTGTTTTCCAATGACTGTGTACTAGCTGCCAGTTCAGAACTGGATATACAGTGTAGAATGGACCTGTTCTCCATTGCATTTGGCCTTACAATCAGCACGAAGAAAGCTGAAGTAGTGTACCAGCCTTCTCCAGGGAAGCCCCATCTCGAGCCCAAGATTTCAGTCTATGAGCAGAACCTGAGAGCAGTAGACCATTTCACTTGCCTCAGTAGCACGCTGTCGAGTTGTCCATTTTAATGGCAAAACACATGCACGAATCGCAAAAGCAAGTGTTGTCTTCGACAGGCTTCAAACATTAGTCTGAGAACGAAGAGTAAGTTTGCCTACCAACTGACCAATAAGAGCAATAGCCCTGCCCGCTATGCTCTCTGCATGCAACATCTGGACAGTGTGCCAGCATCACACCAAGAAGCTTAACTTCAGCTGCATTCAGAAGCTTCTGAACATCAGATGGCAGGACAAAACACCAGACTTTGTGGTGCTTATTCAAGCTGGCATGCCCCACATCCTCAACATTGACTCTGGACCCCATGATGTCTCTTGATATTAGGTCAAACATGGTCAAGGAAGCCTCCTGCTGATTGACATGCATCGCCACTTAACTTGTATTCCATGCTGAACAGCACTTGGAGGAGGCGCTGAGGGTGGCACAGAATGTACTCTGTGTGGGGATTTCAATGTCCATCACCTGGACTGCCTCAGTAGCAATACTATGGACCAAGCTGGCCGAGTCCTAAAGGATATAGCTGCTAGACTGGGTCTAAGGGAGGTGGTGATGGAACCAACTAAAGGGGAAAACGTACTTGACCTCATCCTCACCAACTCTTGCTCTGCTCTGGATGTATCTGACCATGACAGTACAGTAGGAGTGACCATTGCGCAGTCTTTGTAGAGACCAAGTTCTGTCTTCACATTGAGAATACTTTCTGTCATGTTGTGTAGCACCACCACTATGCTAAATGGGTTAGATTTCAAACAGATCTAACAACTCAAGACTGGGCAACCACAAGTTACTGTGCAATTCTCAGCCAAAGAATTGCACTCAACCACAATCTATAACCTCATGGCCTGGCATATCTCCCACTTTACCGTTACCACTAAGTAAGGGGATCAACCCTTGTTCAACGAATAGTGCAGGAGGGCATGCCTGAAGCAGCACCAGGCATACCTAGAAATTAGGTTCCAACCTGATAAAGCTACATACAGGATATCTTGTGGACTAAACAACATAAGCAGCAAGCGAGAGATAAGTGATTCCACAGTCAATGGTGAATGGTGGTGGGCAATTAAACAACACACTGGAGAAAGAAGCTCCATAAATATCTCAATCTAACAATGATGGTGGAGCCCAGCACATCAGCACAAAAGATACAACTGAAAAGTTTGCAGTCTCCCACCAGAATTACCGAGTCAATGATCCATCACATCCCACACCAAAGGTCCAGAGCACCACATAGGCCAGTCTTCAGTCAATTTGATTCACTCCACATGATATCAAGCAACAGCTGAAGGCACTGAATACTACAAAGGCTATGGGCACTAACTGACTTGGCTCCTCAAAATGTCCAGAAGACATTTGCTCCAGGACTTGCCACGGCCCTAGCCAAGCTGTTCCAGTCCAGCTACAGCACTGGCATGTACCCGGCAATATGGATTATCGCCCAGATATGTCCTGTATACCAGAAGCAGAACAAATCCAACCCAACCAATTACCACCCCATCAGTCTACCCTCAATCATCAAAGCGATGGAAGAGATCATCAATGCTGTCAAGTGGTTCTTGCTGGGCAACACCCTGGGTTCCACCAGCGCCACTTAATTCCTGACTTTATTACAGCCTTGATTTAAACATGGACAAAAGAGCTGAACTCCAGGGATGACGTGAGAGTGACTTGATATTAAGGCAGCATTTGACTGCGTGCAGCATCAAAGAGCGCAAGCGAAAGTGGAACCAACGGGAATCAAGGGGGAAACTCTTTTTCTGGCACAAGGGAAGATGGTTATGGTTGTTGGACACACCCGAGTTCCAAGGAACCACTGCAGAAGCTCAAGATAGTGGCCTAGGCCTAACCACCTTCAACTGCTTCATCAATTACCTTCCTTCCATCATAAAGTCAGAAGTGTGGATGTTAACTGATGACTGCACAATGTTCAGCACCATTTGTAACTCCTCAAATACAGAAGCAATCCATTTCCAAATGCAGCAAAATACCTGGATAATATCCAGGTTTAGGCTGACAAGTGGCAAGTAACATTTGCACCAAGGTCCAGGCAATAACCAACTCCAACAAGAGGGAATCTAACCATCGCCCCTAGATTCAATGGTATTACCATCACTGAATCCCTCACAAACAATATCCTCGTGGGTACCATTGACCAGAACTGAACTGGACTAGCCATATAAATACTATGGCTACAAGAGTCGGTCAAAGGCAAAAATCCTGCAACAATTAGCTCAGCTCCTGACTCCCCAAAGCATACCCACCATATCCAAGGCACAAGTCAGGAGTGTGATCGTATACCCTCCACTTGCTTAGATGAATGGAGCTCCAAAAATACTCAAGAAGCTGGATACCATTCAGGACAAAGCAGCCCACTTGATTGGCACCCCATTAACAAACATTCACTCCCTCCGACACCGATGCATAGTCGCTGCAGTGTATACCATCTACAAGATGCAATGCAGGAACTCACTAAGTCTCCTTAGACAATGCCTTCCAAACCCACAACGGTCACCGTCGAAATGGACACAGGTAGCAGATACTTGAAAACACAGTTACCTGGAACTTCCCCTCCAAGCCACTCACCATCCTGACTTGGAAATATATCATTCCTTCATTGTTGCTGGAACAAAATAGATATAGATATAGAACAGTACAGCACAGAACAGGCCCTTCGGCCCTCAATGTTGTGCCGAGCCATGGTCACCCTACTCAAACCCAAGTATCCACCCTATACCCGTAACCCAACAACCCCCCCCCTTAACCTTACTTTTTAGGACACTACGGGCAATTTAGCATGGCCAATCCACCTAACCCGCACATCTTTGGACTGTGGGAGGAAACCGGAGCACCCGGAGGAAACCCACGCACACACGGGGAGGACGTGCAGACTCCGCACAGACAGTGACCCAGCCGGGAATCGAACCTGGGACCCTGGAGCTGTGAAGCATTTATGCTAACCACCATGCCCCTTAATCCTTGAGCTCCCTCCCAAACAGCACTATGGGTGTAGCTACAGTACATAGACTGCAACGGTTCAAAAAGTCCGTTCAACACCACCTTCTCAAGGGCAATTAGAGATGGAAATAGATGCTGGCCTAGCCAACAACACCAAAATCCCATCAACGAATACAAAATATTGAAACAATCACAACTGATTTGGTCTGGTCATGTAGCCAGAATACCTGACCATAGAATCCCTACAGTGCAGAAGGAGCCCATTCAGCACATCAGGTCTGCACTGACTTCCTGAAAGGGCACCCTACCCAGGCCCACTCCCCCACCCTATCCCCGTAATCCTGCAACCCCATTTAACCTACACACCTTTGGACACTAAAGGGGAATTTAGCATGACAACCCACCTAACTTGCACAACTTTAGGCTGTGGGAGAAAACTGGAGTACCCAGAGGAAACCCATGCAGACACTGAGAGAACATGCAAACTCCACACAGTCATCCTATGCCAGAATTGAATCCAGGTCACTGACGCTGTGAGGTAACCATGCTACCACTGTGCCACCCTCACTCACTTACCAGAGTAAGTGACACCAATTTACCAGAGTGTATCTTTGATGGAGAGCTGGAGTCTGTAACGCATTCTCGTGGCAGTCAAAGGAAATGCTACCAAGACACTCTTGAAATCAACCCTGAGTTCTCAGAGCTCACCCAAAATCACTGCACCTGGCACAAACAAATAAAAGACAAGGCAAACTCCTTCAATTGCACAAGCAGAGGAAATCTCAAACCAGAAACTCATCCAATACTCAATCATCTGCACTATCCTGTCCTATTTGCAGCAGAACCTTCCAAGAGCAGATCAGTCATATCAATTGTCTATGTACCCATTGAATCCCTACCAAACACTCCAGGGATGTGTGGCGTTGCCTCGAACAACAAGCAAGTGACCCTTTGATAAATCGGAGTCTTCAGAAATGGAGTAAGGGGACAAAATAAATTCATAAGAGTAAGCAATGCGTTTTCTTTATAATAGGACTCAGGGGGAAAAAATCCCATCTATGTACACTATTGCACAAATGGGTAAAATAGTCCCATGCTTTAGATATATATGCATAAAATATTAATTTCACATGATATGTTAGGAGCTACTGTGATGAATGCAGAAATTGTTAAATATTATATTTCATATCTGTGGCAGTAAAGTTATTAAAAGTCCTGCGTTCAAAATACATACACAGTGTGCCTACTAAAGCTATAATTAAAGTGTTGTAAAAGGTGAGATAATCATTCATTCCAACCATTTACTTGTTTACAGAGAGATGGCTAATAGAGCGGATATGGATAATTTGAGGGATTGTATATAATCCTAGCTAAACAGGTGATGGAACATCTTAGTGGGGTACAGATGATGTAATTAATGTGAAGATCCAAGTCTGTCTGTAGTTTGCAGTTTTTACAAATGCTGTTAGGTTGAGCAGAAGGACATGACAAGACAGAAGTGTACTGGGTCTTGAAAGGGTCTCTTTCCAAAAGACCTACACAGAGAAAAGCAAGTAACCTATTTTGTGAACTCACAAGTGGCATTTGAACTGCATTGGGTCGCTTGTTTAGAATCCGAGGCAGATGTAGATAGTAAGTTAAATGTTTTCCTTTTATTTAAGAACTATTTAACTTAATTGTAAAGTAATGTATTTGATGTTAATATGGTTAATTCAGTTAAATAAAATTAAAATTGTTTTATCATTGTAGCCACCTGGGGTGGCCATGTCCCGATTCCAAAATGGACACTTGCAAAGAGTACAGGGAAAATTGGACAGTACTAGGAAAACAAGCAGGTGCAACGTTTGCCTGTGGATTGGAACTTGCAGATCCCAGACAGAACTGAAACTACAAGCCACTAGCATAGTAATGAGCTATCTCCGGGGACAAAAGAGAAACATTTAAACAATCGGTACCAGGGCAGACTCCCCGGCGCCAGTGGAGACTAAACCAAAGGCAGGCCAACGGTTACCTAGGGCCCACCCAGCGATCGAGAAACAACCCCTTTATTGGAGAGAATCGATACAAATGATTGGGACATGGTCCAATTAATTGGGACCAAGTCCAGGATCCACCCAGAAGGGTGCAAAACCCTTTGGGGTATAAAACCGAGTCCCCAAAGTCAGAGCGCTCTCTTCTTCTTCACCTTGGCCTTTGGCTCTCAGCGACGAGAGGCCCGCCAAGCACCAGCCAAGTAAGTCTAAAGTCAACGTACGCTACGAGATAGGCTCTCCTAGCTACTATTCTATACCAGTTCGAAGCCAGCAGTATCAGAACCGGACAACGGCCATTGTTCCTCTGACTGAGTGGGCGCCCGAAGCTAAGTATAGGCTTTTAGTAGTAGTTGTAGTTTAGGGAGTAGAGTTTGTGCATGAATAATAATTGACTGTGTGTGTAAATAAATGTGCATTGATTTCAAACTTACTAACTGGTGTATCGAGTCATTGATCAGTATTCGGTTTTGAACCTTGTGGTGGTATCAGAAAGATACCTGGCAACTCTTGAGCAAAGGTAATTAAAACAGAGCAAATTAAGGAAAGCATAACGAGCAACAACATAAACAATCCCTATTTGTCAAAGTCATCACTCCTGGGGTGAAGTATCCTTTCCTCAGTTTTACAATTGAAAATTGTTTGGGGTTTCACGTCTGGTGTCCTAACAAAAGTTGGGGTCTGGTCCAATATCCAACAGTACCAAGTGTGGCATTAATACATGTATCAATCCGTCTATGACTTGGCGATGTTGAGCAAACACAAGATTATTTTCAGTAAGGAGAGTGAGGGAACAGCACAAAGAGAAGTAAATTTAGGACACTGAACAAATGGCATTATAGTTTTGCTTTAGTCTTGGCTAAATCACTTTTGATAGCAATCTTTAAAAAGTACAGTAATGGTTGTCAAAATTCCTGTTAGTTTAACTGAACCTTTCTTCATGTGTAGCATGGTCTACATTATGTTTGCTTTTTTAATTTCCTTCTAATATGAAGCAGTTATTCTCCCTCTACTGTTCCTGAAGATGCTGAATTTTGTTGGGATACAGCTCTGCAGAAACCAGTAGCCCAAAGATTATTTGACCATGTAACCATTCTTCAAATAAGAGTTTCACAAAATTAGCAGATTATTGCATTGTGAAATGCAACAAAAAAGCACGTTAGCCAGCCTGATCTGCACCTCATTCAATTATCACATATACACACTTTCCGGCATGGTGATCTGAAGTCGGAACACTGATTTCTCCCTTTATTGGTTGAAGTGCCAAAGCTCAATCGTATCAGGCAAATTATGTTTCTGACCAAATTCAAATAATTTAGCACAGGCTAAATAATGAATTTATCCTAGATCATTCTCTACCCTTCCATACATTACACAAGAACACTATGGGATAGCAGACAACCCATTCCTGTGTGTGTATCCAAGTAGGTTTAGTTAATGTGTTCATATCAATACATTATCAATTATACAATTTAGTGCATACCATCTCCAAGTTCATGATCTTATTAACATTACTAATGGCAGACCTGTAACTACCACCCTCATGTCATTAACCTCAAACAGCACACTCCACGTTTCTGATGACAATAGCTGCATTTTTTTCACAGGTCAAATGAACTTAAATTTACATACAGCATTACATTTTAGTGTCAACACTGACCCAGGATAATGTGCCCAGTGGCTTTTCTTCACACCCTGTGGAAAGTGACTGGCCTCTATTCAATGTCATCCATTAGAGATTGCAGCCGCATTCCGATAAGCCTCTATTTAGAACAGCAATATGCTGAAGAACTGCCTCAACTCCCATAAATAAAGTATGTTTTAAGAAGCTGGCAAATTATTAAAGTCATAAAATACACACACACGTCTTTGAGCGTATGCTTTGTAGCTAAGTTAGACTGTAAAAACAAGCCATACAATACAAAGCTGACCCAGACTATGGGTTATGCATTTTTGGAGAGAGAAAAACCCCTCTTATTTTATTGTTTTGCTAAGGACGAGACCTTGTAATAAACACAACCTCTCATGTTCAGTTTGCCCACAATTCAGGATACAAAACAAATTATATGTAAAGAATCCTTTCATGCCCCTTTCCACCAAAACTATTGGTCTACACAACCACAATGTGGAACAGAAACTTGGCACTGTGTCCCTGCACAATTTAGCAAAACTCAAAATGATAGTGTGTACCACATGCACACAAAAATGTAAATATTATCCAGTGTCTAGTTTAGCACTATTCTGACTGCAAGTTGCTGATATTGTTACTCTCACTTGAAGATTCCCAATGCTTCATGATAACATATTAAGTTCTAGAGCAGCTGCCAACTAGAAATCGTTCAACCAAGATTTCTACTTAACCCCAATACAACCCAGAAAAACCTCTCAAAAATGGGTAGGAAAGGTCAGGAGGTCAAAGCAAGCATTAATAGGTCATTGTGCAAACCACTTGAGAACAATTACTCCTAGTCATGGCTAAGTGGGCACTTGATTGAACACAACCAAGTCTGCTCACATCCCACAGATAACAATCAAGCCAGTAATTAAGAATTAAAACCACCTAATTCTACATTTATTACAAAAGAAACCAAATTATTCAAGGAACCACTAAGGTATTTTTACTCCAAGACATCAATGAAAGTCTACTTCATTAAACTACGCCACATAATTTTATCCAAGTTAATTTTCATGCAAATATTTATCCAAGTTTTAGAGCATTTAATTTGTACAATTCCTGTTTTACTTCAATGAAAATGAGCAAAATTGACTTAGTAAAAGTCATCACAGTACAAAAGAATTATATTCTTACATTTTTTGCCATTATCTCAAATGTATAAAAAAAACATTTTTCATATTTCAATTTTGAACCTGGTGGAAATAAGATTTTTAAACAGACTACAAAACATAGCAATGGCCAGCAGCAAATTTTGATATAACGCATGTCTGCCAAAATCAAAATTTCTACATTATTTTTGTAAGTATCTTCTTGGCTAACTGTGAACCACTTCAGACATAAGGCAGTGCTTTACTGCATGTATTACTGGATGAACAACTCTATATATTCCGTTTAAATGATTGCATCTGCAGATTGTGTCTTTTAGCAAAGAGTGAAGATAATCCTAACACCACTATAAACTTTTTAATAAGAAACACATTTGGCTTTGATCAACAGCATCAATTATTTCCTTTTCTAATCATCATTTTGGTGGCTTGAAGAACCTTCCATTAAATGGGGAATAAACTACCTTTTGGGAGTTTTGATTAGAGCTGATGCAATATCAGTGGTCATTTTTTCTAATAAATCTTTTTTTGTTAAATCTTAAACCAGGAAATAAGAAGAATTTTTAAAAATCTCTCCAGGAGAGCAGTGCAGTTAGTTCTTTGAGTCATAACTAGGTGTGCCTCGAAATAAGTTTTGGGTCAAAGGATTGAAACAGGCAACAGGGGGCAATAGCAAATTTCGGTCAGAAAAAACATTCCCTCCACTCCTGCCTTCACTTGAGGTTTTATTTTCTTAAATCTCTTGTGTAGCTGTGGACACAGGAGTTGGTGATAAACCCTGCTCTGTCCTTTGGCGATAATTTTTATGAGGAGGTCATTCAACAGACACTAGGGCTCCTAAGTAGCATATGTAATTTACCAAGGATTAAGACTTATCCTGGAATTCAAATAAAACATCATATGTCACCCTACAACAATGGAGACAACCAAAATATTTCAATCTTTTTAGCCATGGAATTGAATGAGCCAAAGACCAGACTGCCACATTTCAGGTCAAATCAATATGGCCAAGAATTGATAAGTTATGTTAAGACAGGTGGTGTCAACTGAATATGAAATAGATTTATTGTAGAAGGCACCAACTGCTACTGATAAAAATATTCTCAAAACATTGAGTTAAGCCCAGTGGCTTGAACAGTTGAATGTGAAGACTGCCATCCAAAGTACCTGGGATTTAATTACTGTTTTTGCTGACATTTGACCTAGACTATTCTTGCCTGATATACAAGTTTTATTAATTCTTGGCTGAGCTGGCAGAGAGAAAACTTTCCAGTAGCTGAGCATCTCACCCAACAGAAGTACAACTCCTGCAGGTTGCTCAGAGTTGCTCAGAGTGTATCAGTGTGTTTGCTGGCCATGGGAAGTAGACAAAAATGCTAACTACTGACTTCGAATCAGCCATTTGAATCACTGGAACCTATACCAGTCTACTAATCTGAATTAACTGTTACCATTTCTCATAGTATTATAGTAGTCATAGAAATGAAATGAAAATCGCTTATTGTCACAAGTAGACTTCAACTTAAGTTACTGTGAAAAGCCCCTAGTCGCCACATTTGGCGCCTGTTCAGGGAGGATGGTACTGGAATTGAACCCGTGCTGCTGGCAAGTTATGTCTCACACTGAACACTGTTTTACTCAAGTTTATTCAATGATGCAAATCATTATTTCTCGTCACCCAATAAGTATTGATGGGGCAATTTAATTTGTATTCACATACCTTTCCCAATTTTATCTCACCCTCTCCACTGGATGCTATTGCAGGCTGGGTTTTATCTCATAGATGCCAATTGCTTCTAGTCTTCCAGTAACTCACCTATAAGTCCATTCTTCACATGTATGATTGCACAGTGCATTAGCAGGCTAACCCGTATCCATACACAGACACCATCTGGGACCACTAGGCTGTGGTAAGGAATGGGAACCCCAATTAATTTTTCCTTGTTTCAGCAACCCCGGGACATTGTGGTAATTTTTGCAACCATACAGCCTCTAGGTGAGATCAGCTAACAGGATTGAAAACCGTGGATATTATGATCTACGTGCCTTTAAATGAATTACCGGTATAATTAAAGCGCTTTAGTAAGTCAAGGTAAAATATAAGAAAAGTGTTTTTGATTTGAAGACATATTTTTGGTGCACAGTAGTCATGCCAAATGTACCAGCTAAAAACAAATATAATCCCATGTCAATGGCACTACTTATCTCTGCCCCTCCCTGGTGACATATCACAAAACAAATGTACCATGGTAAATGGGGGAGAGGGGACACAATGTGCAACATAGTAAACTTTGATGTTTTCAATGCAGCGAAATGGGTTTGCCAAGACATATATGGAACAAAATTAGAATACCATCCAGATCTCCAATTACAAGTAGCTAGTGAAGTGTAATAGCTCACTGGGTTTCTCTACCCTGTACCCAATGGAAATTAAATTAATTTTTCACTGTTTAGCTCCATTGAATCACTAATATTATTCATTAAAAATTAGTTACATTCTGACAAGTCTCTCAGTACATAAATGTTCAACTTAAACCTGAAAAATTAATTTTTGATTTAATTTTTAAATGATTTTTCTCATTTTTCTCTTCTCTCCTATAGGCTTAGATTCTTGTTAGTTCATGACTGTGCAGGCACTGGTGTCCCTACAATTTGCAGAAATTGTAAGCCTACGACTGGACAGTTAGGAGTTAAATGCAGTGGTAAATGCTGATGAGGATGGCACTTAAACGGAATGGGGGGATATGGTTGAGGGATACATCAAAGTGGTTTGACACAGCCTTACCCATGTCCAAGATAATGGGAGCGGGGGGTGACAAGGCCAGAGGAGTGTGTTGAATATGCGTAGAAGAGTTTATATGGTGGCACAGTAGTTAACACTTCTGCGTCACAGTGCCAGGGACCCGGGTTCATTCCAGCCTTGGTTGAATGTCGTGTGGAGCTTGCATGTTCTCCCCATGCCTGTGTGTGTTTCTCCAGGGTTCTCCGGTTTCCTTCCACAGTCCAAAGATGTGCAGGTTAGGTGGGGTTACAGGGATAGGTCAGCAGAGTGGGCCTAGGTACGGTGTTATTTCAAAGGATAGATGCAGACTGTATGGCCAAATGGCTTCCTTCGGCACTGTAAGGTTTCTACGGTGGGAGAAGATATGGGGGGTGCGGGGGGGAAACAGGAGGAAAGTGAATTTAGGAGAGAGAAAACAGCTGTGATGGGGATTGAAATCATGGAAATTGAGCTGTTCGATGTAGAGGGTGAGGGAAGAAAGACGAGGGTTGAGTTCAGTGAGAAACTGATGGTGGGGCTTTACAGCAGGTGGTAGATCATGGAAATTTTGAAGAGGTGAGAGGGACAGAATTCAGTGACGTGATTTAAGGAGCTGTGGATGCTAGGGGAGTAGAAAGAGACCAACCTGTGACTCAAGTGGTCAGGGGCACACCATCATTGTGGTGGTTTGGAAAGTAGAACGCTTAGAGATGTAACAAGACATGAATAATGAAAAACCTGTGAGCCAAGCAAGCCAAGTTTCAGTTCAAGCCAAAATGCAAATAGTATTGTACACGGTTAGGTATGCATGGCAATGTCATTACTAAAGAGTAAATTGACATTTAAGTGGAGAAGGGTGGTGACACTGGTGGTGACTCCATGTACAGAGTGTAATGGTGCAGCGGCTGGTAGGGTGAGTGGAACGGAAAGGTGTTGGAAAGTTAGTTCCCAATGACCACATTGAGTAGGAAATTTGTTAAAGCAGAAGTTTTGATTAGTTGGGGTTACTATTCAATAAAGGCCTTGAAGATCATGTTGGCACAGTGGGAAATTCTGCGCATGCTCAAAGGGGATTAAAGTCTGACAAAGAGTGGGAAAACAGAATGTAATGATGAGCTGCAGTAGAGATTGTGGGAGCAAAGCACTCAAGCGGAGAGAAATGAATGGTTGCAGAGATATAAGGATTGAGGTATGGTTTAGTGCAGTAGTGAAAGTGCACTTGGAATTGAACATGCAGTGCTCTGTCCATTTCCGGTAAACCAGATATGCTTTAGAAAAATATTTTACACACCTAACAGCTTTCCCATGGTGTTGCTCACAGTGACTCCACATTGCTTTATTACAATAGGAATGTTTATGCCATGTCAGAAATAACATCTGAACAACTGATTTATAATGACTAAATAAATCAAATTCCACTTTTAATACATGGTGTTTCATGATTTTTATTGGTGGCGTAGGGATCACATTTTATGGCGCTGTCCATTATTCTGTGAAAGCCATAAATGAGTGGCTTTTATTTCACAAATTTATTCCTTTAACAATTATATTCTAATATATATCCCGTAGACTTAGAAGACTTCCCTCGTCTAGGGATGAATGAGGCAGACAAAGCACATGCTTGTGTCTGTTTTCCATAGCTTGTTTCTTTTTCCTGGAGAGGCACCATTCTGCATCAAGCATGGCTGACCAGGACACCCTCCTGCTCTTCCTACCTGCCCTATGTATTGAAAGGATTTGTGGTTGATAACCAACTTGTTTGTTGCACTGTGAATGCACCTTCTGTAGTCATCAAGTCCTGCATGGGCCTTGAACCCAGAGCTTCTAGATCAGAGGCAGGGATGCTGCCCTCTGAGTTACAGACCTTCCCACTAATATAGCCTTTACCAGTTTTAATGTTAAGAATACTCAACAGGTTGCCACACCAGTTGGAGTTAGATGCCTGGTACTTACCAGTACAGGGTAAGAAGAGTTAACCACACTGGACAGTCTTGCACTTTGGCAGCGTTAAGGGTCCTGGGCTTTGGCATGAAAGGATAGGGGTCCTGGAATTTATTAGCGCTGTAGTAGGTCTCCTAGAATTTGACAGTAAAGGAAGATCCTTTGAACTGGCATCACTGTGGAGGGAAACTTGTGGTTCAGAAGAACTGGAATGGTTCATTGGTAGGTTCTTGGTGTCTGTGTGCAGTGTGATGGAGGGAAGGGCACATGACCCCAGGTGGGATTGGTGAATCTGAAGTCCAGTAGTAATTTTAAACATTCATTTAAAAAATATGTTTTGTTAAATGGCAAGGGTGAAGCTTCATTGCATCAGCTAAAGGATGCATGTTTTTTTTTTAAAGGGGCAATTTAGCATGGCCAATCCACCTACTCTGCACATTTTTGGGTTGTGGGGGCGAAACCCACGCAGACACGGGGAGAATGTTCAAACTCCACACGGACAGTGACCCAGAGCCGGGATCGAGCCTGGGACCTCAGCGCCGTGAGGCGGTTGTGCTAACCACTAGGCCACCGTGCTGCCCGAAAGGATGCATGTTTAACATTTTACAGTGACATACATTTGTCTGATCTTTTAAAGAAGTTCCTCATGTATTTATTTTAAATAGGTTAATGCGTGTATTAAAATAGCAGAGAATGAAATGTTGTTCAAATGCATCAAATATGTGCACAATAATATTGTCAAGACAACAGTTCAAAGCCTCCACCAGTGGACAGAGGAATGCCATGCAAATGTGTTTAGCTAAAATCATCAGCTATAATTTACAGGCTTGCAAGATTGCAATGCCACAAAAACAAAACCAGAATGCATTTCAAGTCAAACCAATCATTGCAAAGTACAATTTGATGCTGTAATTACACAAATTACCCAGGAAAGTGTGATTTTTCACTGTCAGTTTCATTCATATGAAGAAAATAACGCCAGTTAGTATTACAAAATTAAATGGATTGATGGAAATATTTTAAATAAAACTGCTTTCCCCAATGAATTTCAAAATAGAAATCCTTTAATTTCTCAGATTTGGGAAAACTTTAATACTCTAACCATAAGTGGAAAACGACACTATCAGGAAATAAACTGCTGCACATTAAAACCAAAGTGATCTCATCACAGATGATTTTTAAAGGGTTCCATAAAAACTCAACTTGTATAACTGCATCATGTGTTCTAGCTCCTGTAGGACTGTGACAGTACAAATGATTTAAGATTGCCATGTCCTTGACTTGAGTTGAAAAATGTAAAAGAAAACTGAGTCTGTCAGATTTTACTTAATCAAGCCTATGGGATTCTGACTGTTCATAAAAGATTCTATATACTGTCAATGGCTTCATATATACTATTAAACAATGAACTTATATAGGTTTGACTTAGGTGACCCCCTGAGAAATATTCCAGTCAATGGAAGCTTGTTGTTGCTTTTACCCTCTTGCTTAGGGACTAGTCCTTTGAACATTCCACAGGTACCATTACTTATCCCTTAAATAACCTGCAAGAAATTGTGTGGCATCTTACATTTGTCTATTTGTCTGGTTGTCCAGTTGTGACAGTCTTTGTCCGTGTACACTCTTGCAAGGTCATTGCTATGAACCATAATACATCAAATTCAAAACTGGTACTGGGAGATGGAAAAAAGAAAGATTATAAATACAATCCTCAATGTTATACATTCTACACCTTTAGTTTGTTTTAAGATATTGTGCACTATAGCCTCTTGAAAATATTGACATTTTTCAATTATTTCAAAGGTTTGCGACATTATATTTCAAATCCACTCCGGCTAATCCAATCTAGGATTTAAAGTCTAAACACCCTACAAATTTGGAGAATATTACATTAATGGTTTTGGAGAATTATATTCAACTTATAAAATGGCCTAACCTTAACATTCAATACAAGAATGCCATAATAAAATCTGCTTACAATGCTTGGATGGATAATATTTGCCAAGGTCTGACCTATTCTTATGGGGAGATTTAGCATGTCTGTTTGAGATCTAAAGAACATGTAATACAAGAAATTACCGATTCACATCAATAAATATTTTCTTATACATTATATATGAGATTTGCCTGTGATTTACACAAAATTATTTTCTAGTAGAGCAACATAATGAAATCACATTCTTCTGTGAATAACATTCATCATTATAGAGACTGGAACAGTACTAAATAAACTGAGCAACACTGCATCTCTCCTGATGATGGCAAGCAGGTATGTAGCAAGCAATTTGAAGTTTGTCTCAATCCTGGCTTCGCATCCCCAGATTTAAACACGCACGTACCAATCTTGCAAGTGGATTGGTATGCGTAACAGCAGATGAATTATTTTCAGCAAAGGGAAGGGAGTTTCCTATCCTAAAAGACACTAGCTAAATGTGTTAAGTGAGCAATAGTCACTGCTCCCTTCATTTTGTTGAAAAGGTACATGCCCAATTGTTTTATTACATATACCTTCCTGTACCCATTAATGTAAGAAACACGGAAACACAAAAAACGTCTCACGAACTTCAAAAAGTACAAAAGAACCATCAGAACTCCTCCACTGAGGGAAGTAGCATAATGGTGCTTTACTAAAAACTTGCAACTCTAACAGTCACGCAAAAAATCTTGTAAACGTAGAATAGCCTCCTGAGACCAGACAACAAATACTATAATCTAGTCATCACATGTGCAACACTATGTATTACTGTGTCATGCAGTTGAAGATGGTCCCAGATTCGATCAAAGTTGATCAAAGTCAGCCAGGCTTCAGCGACCTTGGACTAGAGGTGAAAAGTGATCCAGGGTTTTCACTCTTATCACAATCCAGAAAATCTTACTAGCTGGTTTGTGCATATGGACCCTTGTAAGAATGAGGATGTAGGTGCAACTGTAACAGCCCATGGTCAAACAGCTCACTGATAGATGCTGTGCAAGTTCACACAAGAATGGTCATTTAGGTGAGGCAGAGAGGCCAGCTGCTATAATCTATCATACATTGGCTTCTTCAGCAAAAGATGGGTGGGGATGAGATGAGGTCATACAGTAATAACAAATATATAAAATCTGGTGTACAAATCAAAACCTAAATAAATTCAGTCCTTGCAAACTTGGAAAAACTGAATACCACGTATGCTGGATACCAATTTAATTCTGAGTGCCGAAGCAATAGTGCAAAATTTCATATTCACAGGCATTTGGCTAGTATATGCAAGAACAAAAAAAAAGTATAAAGATACATCACAAAAAGAATGACAGATAAAATATGATGTACGCAGCAAGATAGAGAATCAGATGAAAAAAGAGAAAATATATAAAGGAGAAGACTAACATACAAAGAGACTTTAATACAAAGAAGAAAAAACAGAAGACATACAATGAAGTAAGAAGAGAACAGGCAGATATATGAAATAGAAGGGTAGAGCCTGTACTGGTAGATGGTAGTGCAGTTCAAGCTATTTAAGAATCCAGCTGTTTAAGAATAAGTATTGAAATTTGAGCTTGGTTATTTTGAAAGGAACTAAAAATGGCATTCATGAAAACCTCATTTCACAACCAAAGCCTGGATTACCGAATACACAATTGGGTTATCAGTCAAACAACATATACAATGTGATAAATAAAATTGTCATTCACAATCAATAATAATGTGGATTATAAATGTCATGGCAGTGTGTATGCATGACATCTCACTAGATCTGTGGATTTATGATAGTGGACTCGGCTATCTATAATAACAGCGTTAAAAGGTGTTAATTTCATGGCTTCTATGAACTCAGCTCATCCTGCTAACTTGTGATTGAAGCTTTGGAGAAGCAGTCACAGGCTTTCCAAAATAGCGCCCTTTTACCTACAAGAACGCATTTCCGCAGTTGCTACATTGTAGGCTCAGATCACCTCATACAAATATGTGGACAGCAAATGTGAAGCCGATTAAATCAGATTTCTCAGCTCTACTGTGACTGTTGAATGCTATAGATACAACTTGGATTTTTTTGAAAATGTAATCCAAAGAAAAATGTATTGTGCTGTCCTTAGGTCCTGTTCAGTGACTCAAGTGGTATTACTCAATCAAAACAGATGCTCATGGAGTTTCACAATCTAACTTACTTCAGAAATAACCACTGAAATATAATTTTGGAGTTCCTTTTTAAATGTTAACGGTTACAGGACCATCACAAATTATCAGCTTTCAGGCCAAAAATCCATGTGCTCAAACAACAGTAAATATCAAGTAATAAAGCTGGTGACAGGCAAATATATCTGCCAATTTTTTTTTGCAATGAAGATGTTGGTTTAACCTTTCACTCAAATGTTGCGTACTCAGGCAAGATCTTTCCCATGAAAATCACACCTTTAAAATGGTTCAAGCAATACCTTTAGCTGTACAAATTATAATAAATGGCCATATCAGCAATATACTCATCCCACAAATGAGTAAGAAATACACTTGGATGGACATTAAGGTTATAAATCATTGCTTATTCACTGAGTAAAAGAATGCATAACAAGTCTTTCCTCAACATTAGATTTGCTGAATGTAAACCTGAGGACAGAGACTCCCTTTACCTTTCCCTCCAGTTTGAAACCAGTTCTTACAGACACACAATGCCCTAACCTTTCCTCAATTAGTAACAGCTGTTCCCATTCCAACTAGAGCATGCACTTCACGGTGACAGGTTTGCAACGTCAACAACACATTCAATTGCATACAGGATAGCATTTTCTGCTCTGCAAGGAAGACATTCTTGATGTGAGACTGATTGAGATGATTGAAGCACATGGAATACAAGGAAACGTGTCCAGCTACATATCACAGGTATCAGTGCTGGGTCCCTTATTGTTTGTTTTGTATGTATACAGACAAGAGTGGGGGGGGTGGGAATGATCAGGGGTCGAGGGGGGGGGGAATGATCAGGGGGCGAGGGGGGGGGAATGATCAGGGGGCGGGGGGGAATGATCAGGGGGCGGGGGGAATGATCAGGGGGCGGGGGGGAATGATCAGGGGGCGGGGGGGGAATGATCAGGGGGCGGGGGGGAATGATCAGGGGGCGGGGGGAATGATCAGGGGGCGGGGGGAATGATCAGGCGGGGAATGATCAGGGGGGGAATGATCAGGGGGCGGGGGGAATGATCAGGGGGCGGGGGGGAATGATCAGGGGGCGGGGGGGAATGATCAGGGGGCGGGGGGAATGATCAGGGGGCGGGGGGAATGATCAGGCGGGGAATGATCAGGGGGGGAATGATCAGGGGGCGGGGGGGAATGATCGGGGGCGGGGGGGGGAATGATCAGGGGGCGGGGGGGAATGATCAGGGGCAGAGGGGGGAATGATCAGGGGGCAGGGGGGGAATGATCAGGGGGCGGGGGGGGAATGATCAGGGGGCGGGGGGGGAATTATCAGGGGGGGGGGGGGAATGATCAGGGGGAGGGGGGAATGATCAGGGGGGAATGATCAGGGGGCAGGGGGGGAATGATCAGGGGGCGGGGGGGGGAATGATCAGGGGGCAGAGGGGGGAATGATCAGGGGGCAGAGGGGGGAATGATCAGGGGGCGGGGGGAATGATCAGGGGGCGGGGGGAATGATCAGGGGGCAGGGGGGGAATGATCAGGGGGCAGGGGGGGAATGATCAGGGGGCGGGGGGGGGAATGATCAGGGGGCGGAGGGGGAATGATCAGGGGGCGGGGGGGGGAATGATCAGGGGGCGGGGGGGGAATGATCAGGGGGGCGGGGGGGGGAATGATCAGGGGGGGGGAATGATCAGGGGGGGGAATGATCAGGGGGGGGGAATGATCAGGGGGCGGGGGGGAATGATCAGGGGCAGAGGGGGGAATGATCAGGGGGCAGAGGGGGGAATGATCAGGGGGCAGAGGGGGGAATGATCAGGGGGCAGGGGGGGAATGATCAGGGGGCGGGGGGGAATGATCAGGGGGCGGGGGGGGAATGATCAGGGGGCAGGGGGGGAATGATCAGGGGGCAGGGGGGGAATGATCAGGGGGCAGGGGGGGAATGATCAGGGGGCAGGGGGGAATGATCAGGGGGCAGGGGGGAATGATCAGGGGGCAGGGGGGGAATGATCAGGGGGCAGGGGGGGAATGATCAGGGGGCAGGGGGGGAATGATCAGGGGGCAGGGGGGGGAATGATCAGGGGGCAGGGGGGGAATGATCAGGGGGCAGGGGGGGAATGATCAGGGGGCGGGGGGGAATGATCAGGGGGCGGGGGGGAATGATCAGGGGGCGGGGGGGAATGATCAGGGGGCAGAGGGGGGGAATGATCAGGGGGCAGGGATGGGAATGATCAGGGGGCAGGATGATCGGGGCGGGGGGGGGCTGATCAGGGGGGAGGGGAGGGGGGAATGATCAGGGGGCAGGGGAGGGGGGAATGATCAGGGGGCAGGGGAGGGGGGAATGATCAGGGGGCAGGGGAGGGGGGAATGATCAGGGGGCAGGGGAGGGGGGAATGATCAGGGGGCAGGGGAGGGGGGAATGATCAGGGGGCAGGGGAGGGGGGAATGATCAGGGGGCAGAGGGGGGGAATGATCAGGGGGCAGGGATGGGAATGATCAGGGGGCAGGATGATCGGGGCGGGGGGGGGGATGATCAGGGGGGAGGGGAGGGGGGAATGATCAGGGGGCAGGGGAGGGGGGAATGATCAGGGGGCAGGGGAGGGGGGAATGATCAGGGGGCAATGATCAGGGGGCAGGGGAGGGGGGAATGATCAGGGGGCGGGGAGGGGGGAATGATCAGGGGGCGGGGAGGGGAGAATGATCAGGGGGCAGGGATGGGAATAATCAGGGGGAAGGATGATCAGGGGGCGGGGGGGATGATCAGGGGGCGGGGGGGGGGGAATGATCAGGGGGCAGGGGAGGGGGGAATGATCAGGGGGCAGGGGAGGGGGGAATGGATAAGTAAGTTTACAGACAACACCAAGATTGGTAGGGTGGCTAACAGTGAAGGAAAAGGTTGTAGATTAGAGGAAGATGGGTTGGTCAGATGGGCAGAGTAGTGGCAGATGCTATTTAACCCTGGTAAGTGTGTGTGATGATGCACTTTGGAAGAAGAAACAGGACAAGGGATTATGTAATGAATGGCAGGACACGAGGAAGCTCAGAGGAACAGATGGGTACTTGTTCACACATCCTGGAAGGCAGCAGAGCAGGTGAATAGGGTAGTTAAGAAGGCATATGGGATACTTGCCTTTATCAGTCGTGGCATAGAATATAAAAGCCAGGAGGTTATGTCAGAGCTGTATAGAAGGTTTGTTAGGCCACAGCTGGAGTAGTGTGTGCAGTTTCGGTCACCTCACGAAAGGAAGGAGGTGATTGCACTGGAGGGGGTACAGAAGAGTTTCACCAGGATGTTGTCTGGGATGGAGCATCTGACTATAAGGAGAGACTGGATAGGCTTGGATTGTCTTCTTTAAGAGCAGAGAAGGCTGAAGGGGCATATTATTGAGCTGTATACGACTGAGGGGTTTGGACAGGGTAAATAGGAAGCAGCTGTTCCCCTTGGTGGAGGGATCAATCACAAGGGGACACGGGTTTTAGGGTGAGGGGCAGGAGACTTTGAGGGGATTTGAGAAAAGAATCATTCAGGAGGGTGGTGAAAATCTGGAATGCATTGCCTGGGAAGATAGTGGAGGCTGGAAAGCACTTGGATGAGCACTTGAAACACCATCTCATTCAAGAATATGGGACAAGTGCTGGTACATGAGATTAGCACAAGATTAAGGGCAGTTATTGTTGGTGCAGACTCGATGGGCCGAAGGGCGTTTTTAGCGCTGCATGACTCTATGACTCTCTAACTCTGATTATATTTTTATATTTGTTCTTTGAATGTGTTGACTAACAAATCAGTATTTACAATCCAATTGTTGGATGTCCTGAAAACATTATGAGTCATTCATCGAATATGGAACTGGAGTCACATAAAAGCCAAACTTGGCCAGTTCCCTCCCCTGAAGCACCTGTGTACCAGTCGGATTTTTACAACAAATCAGCAACTTTCAAAGTCATTTTCTGGTGCTAGGTCACAAATTCACAAATTTATTGTTATACGTGGGTTTGAGTAGGGTGATCATTGCTCGGCACAACATCGAGGGCCGAAGGGCCTGTTCTGTGCTGTTCTATGTTCTATTGTCAATTGCAACTTCACAATTTTTCATGGCGAGTTTTGGGTTTACAATCTCTTAAGACCAATACCACAACCTTTAGGCCACTTTACTCTTCAACAAATAAGATCCAGTGTCAGCTGTCCTTTCTTTAGAATTCTATGTGACAAACGCAAAGGCTCCCTTAAAAAATTTTTGAAATGGGCAGCACGGTGGCACAGTGGTTAGCATTGTTGCCTACGGCGCAGAGGACACGGGTTCAGATCCCGGCCTTGGGTCACTGTCCAAATGGAGTTTGCACATTCTCCCCATGTCTGCATGGGTTTCGCCCCTACAACCCAAAAAGATGTGCAGGATAGGTGGATTGGCCATGCTAAATTGCCCCTTAATTGGAAAAAATAATTGGGTACTCTAAATTTTTTTGAAAACTAATAAATTACTCAGAGGAATTTCAAAGAGGCCAACCTCCTACAGTGGAAAAGAGTTATTTGGGGAAAGGTTTGGGGAAACCCATGGTTTTTCTTTCTGATTACATTCTCAACTGTAGCAGAAAAAGGCAGATTTACGTATCTTTATTAATTTCACCATAAAACAGCGTTTAGTATGCAAATGTGCCTTATGACATACTCAGCCATACTCGAATCAGGAAGATCCCAAGATTGTTCATTCCCTTGGTCTGACTTGGTTCAACTCAGAGACACTTTGAAGGTATTGAAACTGGCATGACCACCCCCAAACTAAAGGATGAGGCAGTGGGTGAAAACAATCATGCATCCTTCAATCTACCGAGGGATACCTGCTGGAAAGTGGGGATAGGTTCGAGCGAGTGGCACTAATTTAAAGTGACTGAGTCAAATTCATCTTTTTATGCATTGAATTCTGGGATATTGACCAGTGTTTTGGGATCACATTCCAAAATTACATCTGTTTATAATTAGGCATGCTGGTTTATGGTGACCAAATAAGTCACATTCTATTTTTATTGCATGGGATTCCGAAAATGGGAGTCTGGGATTTTTGCCAGTGTTCTCAGGCACATGATTCCATCCAGTTTACTTCAAAACTGCGGACCTGGTTACAATTCATCTGTGATTGCTCCCATAGCTGACTAGCCTCGTGATAATCATGAGATAACCTTATTAAGAACAAGCCTTTGAGCAAAGCATCAGAGCATCCATGAATCTGAACTACAGCATGATTTGCTTTCAGGAGAGATGGACGATGCATACAATGTGGTTTTCACCACAATGAATCGGCTGTAGATATACCAACCAGCATGTTTAAACCAAAAAGATCCCCCCATTTTAATAATGGCCTGACCCCGTCAATAACTTTGGCTTCACTCTTAAGGATTTTGAAGGTTAAAGTTAGCCAGGCGCCTTGTTCTCAATTAGTGTCAGCCATGCTGTAAAGTACTCACAATGATAGAATGAATATCAAACTTGCCTCAATGAGTGTCACAATACAATGCAGGTCGTGGTTTATGCTTCTACATGAATGACCACTTTGGTCAAGAACCAGAGATCTGCTGGTGCTATGGAATTAAAATTGTGCATCAGTTATTATTTCAAGGTGAGGAAGGGAGAAATAAGGTATTCTTGAGCCTTTTCCGAAGGTGATGAAAGTATTCAGATAGTCAAAATCATTTTAAGGCATTCTAACTTACTTAATATTGCAATAACTTGATTATTTGTGCACAATATTCTTCTGGTTATTGAAATAATTAACCAAATATTTAGAATTTGTCTTCAAACCATTATACACATCCTACTTGTTAAAAAAGCTAATCAGAGCTATCCACAAGAATGTCCTAGCTTCAGGACAGATTAATAGTTATTACATTTTGCAGCTATGTATTTCTCAGTTACTCTGGCTAATTCTCTAAAACAAGAATACATTTGAGTCTTTTCTCCCCGATCGCAAAAACATATCCTGAATCTTCTGTGAAAGTGGAGCTAAAGAACTGAACTACACTCTCAAATACCACCTTTGGATTTAATTTCTCCTCCCCATGTAAATTGCATAAACAACCAGGCTCTGCAAATGTTTTGTTTCTGCAAGAGCCTCTTCCCACTAAGGTCTGTGCCAAAATAATACTTAATACAAATTATTTTGAAGATAGATTTGCAAAATTGATTTTGATTTTTTAATTAAGCAAACAGAATATAAATGTGCAGTGAGGGGGCATTCAAATAGTTAACAGAAACTAATCAGATTGCAGTAGTTTCAGGTATGTCCTATTTTTGGCTTAATGGTATGTGATCATTTGTAGTTTCAAAAGCTCCTGACAAACATCGATTTTTCTAATATAATTTGGTATTCATGGGAGTCGCCCACACTCACAGTCCAAATGTGTTTCACTACAGCAGCATAGGTACAGACTAAACAACTTAATTTATGAAAGGTGCTTATATTGTTCAAAATGCAAAATCCAAGACCTAAAATTACTAATGTTGGACCTTCAAACCTAAGATACTGCTATGCCCGATATCAGCAAGTTTTTTAAAATGTCATGGCAGCTTTACCCAGCTTGTGAGACACAGACAGAAAAGGCAGAAAGTAGTACAGACCCAGAAATGAAAAAAAACCACAGAGAGTTCATGTTATGAGGTTTATTCACAGTACAAAAGAAAACAAAGTTAAAAGAAAACACAGGAAATCAATTAACATACTTTTGACTTCAATATTTTCAGCTTATCTGAGCATTCTTTACACACCAGTGGTACCTTGCACTGACAAAAATTTAAATAACTTCAATTTTGCATTCTTCAGGTTGAACAATAAAATGCTGAGGCCTTTTATCACCTGCGTGATAATGCCGAACAAAACAAGCCCAGCACCATCAGGCACAGTTCTAATGCATGACTAAAATTAAACACCTTATCTATTGCATTGTTTCTAATCCTACAAGTACAGCAGGGACAAGTCCTTCATAATTTACCCAACACTTAAATCTTACTGAAAATCACAATACATTTCTTATGTGTTCACAATAGCTTACGCAGTAAACTATTGAATTTAGTTGATACAAAACATTTAATGGATCGGTCAATACAAATGTCACTCAAATTTCCTCTGTGTGATACTGGATTTGAAAATTTAAGAATTGCTGGCATAATTGATCGGCAAAGGTTGTGCACCTCGTTCAAACATAGTAGTAGAGAAAAACTTGCATTTATACAGCACCTTTCATGACCACAGAATATCCCAAATTGCTTTACAGACAATGAATTACTTTGGGCAAACTTGTTTTTGTATCGTATTTATCGATCCCAAGGAATCTGGTTTTGCATTATAAAATAATTAGTAATAAGTGAAAATTCTGAAAGATGAACATGCCTAAAAGCTAAGAAAAAGATCTGCTTGATGTGAATAATAATGATAATCAGATCACTGTACCCCTCAGATATGTGACATCAGGCACAGAAGGAACTATCAGAACATCTTACAAAATTCCCTACAAAATTGAATTTAAGTTTCAGATACTTTATTAAATGTTCAAAATGAAAACTTTTGTTCAGTAATAGTTGAGCATGATGCAATAGGTTCCTGCAAAAATCTGTTAAATGTGGAAAATGACAAAGCAAGCTGGACCACTTGATCTCAGACCTCATTCCCCTTTCTTAAAAAATCATTTCCACATTGTAGTTTCCATCAGACTGTTGCAGCAGATGTTGGCTGTTAAACTCCACAGACGACACAGTTCACAACTTCACTGAGACGGCTGCTAGCCACATCTGTAGCTGATGAGACTGGGAGCGGAGAAGTGTGGCAGACAGCCTGTCCAAAGCATTGTATTCCACTCTGTCCTACAAAACAAAATCACTTTCTGCAACCTTCCACTTGTTAACCTCTCTGTCCATGCCACTTAGAAGTAGCCTATCAATGTAACTTCCTCAATACAACTTGAGCTGTGTGTATGCAAGGGACAGAAAATGAGAGCATCCAGGAAGCAATGTGTTCGTACAGAGGAAGCAAGCTGTGGCAGCATTTCACAAACCACAACACCTCTACTAACTCCTCATTAACTGGGCTGCATTCCAAATTCATTTACAGCCCCTAGAGAAAGCAGCTTCTTGTGTTTATTAAAATGACAAAACAGAACAGATTTACATATGCAAAACACAGAAGCAACAGGCATTCCCCTCAATTGACCTACAGCATGTAGGAACTGTTGTGGCAGCATAGTTATTCCCTCACAGATTCTGTACCAACTCAGAGGCGTAAGAATACCATCTGGGTACCGCTTATTTAAATCTGGCCGCTTTCCTGCAGCAAGCTGGAATGGAAATGTAGGGAAATAAACTGCATCATTTACTTAACATTCACTTGCTGTTGTTGCTGTAAAACACCATAGAACAATTAGTTTCATTATTTCTACTGTGTCATCCAAATAATCTTTGCAAGTTAGATTATAAACAGCAATATAATAAGACCGTAGATTCATAGTGAAATAAAAGCAGTGATTTCATTCTAACAAGGTCCCTCACATGTGAAAGACACAGCACAGTAATCTTGCAGACCACTGTGACCCGAGTAGCACACATCCTTTTTAAAACCAATACTTCTTTTGAAGTGGGTTTCACTGGGCCTAGCGTTCTGTAAAACATCAACTCAGTGAGGCCATCTCTAGTATCTATAACCTCCTTTGTATCAGGCACTTTCACATTTTCAACAACTCAACCACAGGCTGTCACGTTTGCATCAAAATATGAATCCTCAAATCCCTAATCATAACTGACACTGGAGCTTTCTTTTTTTAGGTCCAGACAAAACTCTTTCACTCCATTTTCTAAAACAAAACAAAGCTAAGCAACATCTTACTCATTACAGCACAACATGAAATGTCTGTAATATTCATTCAAGTAATAAGATCTTTATAAATTTGCTTTGACTGCACAATATGAAAGAGGAGTGGTGCATTTCAGGTTGGCTGCAGGGTTAGTCACACACAAGTATGACTACAACATCTGGTGCATGCTGACACAGAGCTCTATGTTTTAATTGTGGGCAGTGCCTGAATGATCACAATCTTTCGCTGGCATGATTGAGAACAGGCATAGAAACCCCTTCCTAATCTGTTCTTCTGACTTATAGCCCATTTAACCTGTCCATTTGACAGAACTAACCCCATGTCCCTATAAGCATATGTTTGACACAGAGCATAAACTCTGCAAATTCTGAGTTTTAAAGTCACCCCACTTTAGGGGTAGGGTTGAAGCCAACAGCAATTCAGAGGTAGTACACTGAATTTCAAGCTGACAGCAACATCGAAGGGACATCTTTCTTCATTGAATCAGCACACTGTGGGAACATCCTAACAGAACCATTATCTGTGCACATTTGGCCACAATGGATGCATGTTAATGAAGGTCAGAGAGACCAACAGTGTTAGGTCCTAGACAAGTCTGTTGATGTTAGAAACATGTTTTCTGATATTGGGCAGTCCTATTCAGCATAAATGTAGCATGTGAGATAACCGAGCAAAGCTTACCAATGCCCCTTTCAGAAACAATCAACATTGCATTTAATATGTTTTAATGCATTTTTCAGTAATCCTATGTGCAGTAGCTGGCCCATTTAAGGTGCTTACATTGGGAGGGTCATGTGACCCAATCACCCAATTGGAATCGAGCTTGGGGATCTTGGTGCAGAGGGTGAGGTTTCGCAGTCAGAGTAGATCCTAGAGCTAGGAGTGATAACATTGTGAAAGACTCTTTGCAAAAACCATTTGTAAATAAACCGTTATAATTTAATATACATACTGACTGATGGTCGCCAATCCTTCCTCTACTACACTGGCAATGAAGCAAATTGGAGAGACTTGGTTAGTGGCAAAGAATTTGACTATAGCATTGTTAAAAAGCTGCAAAGCAAATCTGATCATTTGAGACCCGGGGAAGAGAGAACAAGCATAGCTCTCTTTGGAATCTAAAAGCGTTCGACTCGACTACTGAGAATTGGGTGCAGTATATCAAATGGTTGGAATAGAGGGGGAGGATAGAAGAAAAATAATTTTACTTATCGCGTGCAGGAACCAGACTTTTAGGTATGATCTAACCAGAAAAAAAGTCCCTTTCTGGGTGGGATTAGTAGGGGTCTTTTGCAGCGCTTGTAGCAGCGGGAACAACCCCGTAATCGAATGGCACTCTATTATTTTTCTTGGGACGCAGCATGCCACATCCCAACAAGGCCTCCCTCAAATCGCATTTTGGGGCGTCATCAACCCGCGGACCCCACCAACTCACCTGCTGTGTGGGAGGGGAGGGTCCTCAAGTCCCCTCCTCAACTCATATGAGCAGGGCAAACCTGGGCCCAATCCCTGGCATGGGCAAATTGCCACCTGGGCACCATCAGCCTGTCTGATTAGATCTGGCGGCAGCATAGTTAAAACAGCTCACTTAAATATGCGAGTCTGGATCCTGCCCAAAACCTTGATAAAACTCGTGGGTTGTTACGACTGTCGGGAATCTTGGAAGAGGTCTCTCGCGGGATCTACCGGCCACGTCCTGTCCCAATTCCAGTGGGGCGCTGCCATTAAATCGTGCCCATAATATGATTTGTAGATTAACATTTCCAGAGGCTCCTGACACTAAGTTGTTTGCAGAGCTTGTGGAACTAGTGAAGGGACGTTTTCACCCCAAGACTCGGTGACATTGCGAAAGTACAAGTTTAACTTGATTGGGAGGGCCCAGGGGAAGACCATCACAACATTCGTGGCCACGCTGAAGGAGATTGCAAAGTACTGCAACTTTGGATCAGCTTTAAATGATATGCTAAGAGATGGCTAGTATGCGGTGTGAATGGCATAGCCATACAAAATAAACCGTTGGCTGAATCAGAGTTGACTTGCAAGAAGGCGTAAGAAATGGCGACAGCAATCGAGAGTGCCAAAAAGGGCACCCAAGAGTTACAAGGTGAACAGAGCTTTGAGGTTCACCAGGTAGGGCACGATACCACAAGTAGTAATGGCGCCAGAAACGAGGGCACTGGATCAGGCTCAGGCAGTGAATTGAGTACAGAAGTGGAAAGAATCACTAAATACTGAAGATTTAAACAGTCTTGGAGTAACACACAGAGCTTTCAATGTGGAAGAAACCATTCCCCAGAAGTGTGTAAATTCAAAGGAACTGAGTGCGATGCGTACAGGAAAAGAGGCCAACTAAGGCATAAACACCAGTGCAGGCACGGCCAGTCCAGTACAAACAGAGCAAGTAAATTGGAAAATAACATGGGGATTGTCCAGTGGGAAAATGTAATGTCATCCTAAAACAATGAGGAAGAGGGCAAGATAGCCCCATAACAAGTCTTGCTGATGGTGAATGGCCAGCCACTAAAAATGGAGGTGGTTACGGGGCGTCAGCTACTGTTATAACAAACATACCTACTCGTATCTGAAAGAAGGAGTTCAACCCCTTAAATGGTGAACCCTACAGCAAAATTAGCCATGTACAATGGAGAGGCTATAAAGATAGGAGGAACAATTACACCCCTGTGAGTCACAGACAAAAGTCAATTTGGCTTCCACTGATGATAGTGTCAAGCCAGGGACTGAGCTTGATGGGACATGATTGGTTCCAGGAGATAAAATTTAACTGGCTGGAGATCTTTAAGTTTACAGAAATGGGTTGACTATCGTATGAGGTGCAAGTGCAAGACAAGCTAGTGTAGAGGCAAGTGGACCATTTGAGAAGGTAGGAACCATTCTGAGAACCAGTGCTGCTCCTTAATCCGGTTGTGCCCAAAAGTAGCATTGTGTTTTGCTCAAGAGATTATGTAGCTGATCAGGCTGCTCCCATTGAAACTGAAGAAAGTGAGACACAGATTCCAGAGGAAAGTCCTAGTGAGATCATTACAGCAGAATCTACCTTGACAGTTAAGCTACATCGCTCCCAGAGGAAGACAGAGTCCCCTGGCAGACTGAGGTGTTGATGGACTGGGTATAGGAAGTGTTTCTCAGTAATGGTGTTTTGGTAATAGTATAATGTATTGTACAAAAAGGGGCTTGAAGCAGGAGCAATGTAGTAGCTGGCCCCTTTAAGGGGCATATTTCGGGAGGGTCATATGAATCCATCGTCCAATGGGAATCGAGCATGGAACATGGGCTTTTGAAGCTAGAGTAGATCCAAGAGCTAATAGAAATAACATTGCAAAAGACTCTGGGTGGGAATTTCCGTTCCCCCAGCTGCCTGTTTCTTGGCCATGCATCGTTCGTTGGCAGCGGGATTCGATCTTCCCACCACTTGTCAATGGGATTTCCCATTGGAACCAGCCCACAACACCAGCAAACCTGAAGGCGGGGTTGCGCCTGCCTGCGGGAAAAGTGAATCGCGTGATCAGAAAATTCCATCCTCTGTAAATGCTGTTTGTAAATAAACCGTTATAATTCATTATCCATACTGACCGGTGGTCACCAACCTTTCCTTTACTACACTATGCATTGTGGTTAAAAATACATACAATAGTTTGCTAGTTTGTAGATAATCATTTGTCACATTGCTCTCTGAGCAGCTGCTCATAGAAGCTTACCCTCCATTTTGCATGGGGGATAGCTGCACAGCACTGCCCCATCAAACACATCTAAACAATGTATTAATGTCATGACTTTGTAACCTATTAAGCAAGAATGGATATGCATGTGGACTGTGACTTCCGGTTGCGGCTATGACTAGCTAAGCCGCACATTTGGAAGCTCCTGCAACAAAGGTGTTTTTGGGCCAATTGGAGGGCCCCAACGGCGCTGAAAAAAACGAATCCCGGTGGGGGAAGGTCCCCTGAGGAGAACTAGACCGATTTTATGGTCGGTACCCGGAGCGGAGCGGCAAGAAAAACGGCAGCAGCTCCCCAAAAAAAGCGGGGGAAGAAAATCAAAATGGCGGCCGGCGGTGCACCGGAGGAGTGGAAGAAATGGGCGGAGGAGCAGCAGGCCGCTCTCCTCCGTTTTTTCACGGAGATGAAAGTGGAACTCTTAGAGTCCATGAACGCGACGGCCACCAGGTTGGTGGGAGCCCAGGCGATCCAAGAGGCGTCGATTAAAGATCTGCAGCAGGAGATGGCCGCGAGGGAGGAGGAGGCCACAGTCATCGGGGCAAAGGTGGAGGCGCACGAGGCACTCCACACGAAGTGGCAGAGCCGCTTCGAGGAGCTGGACACTCGGATGAGGAGGAAAAATTTGAGGATCCTGGGCCTGGAAGAAGGCCTGGAGGGGTCGGATCTCCCGGGATATGTGGCGGAGATGTTGAGCTCCCTGATGGGGGAAGGGGCCGGTCCGGCGCCCCTGGAATTGGAAGAGGCATACCGGGTCATGGCCAGGAGGCCTAGGGCAAACGAGCCCCCGAGGGCGGTGCTGGTGCGGTTCCAGCGGCTAAGTGATCGAGAGAAAGTCCTGAGGTGGGCTAAAAGGGAGAAAAGCAGCAAGTGGCAGAACTCGACGGTAAGGGTGTACCAGGACTGGAGTGCGGAGGTGGCAAAGCGGCGGGCCCGGTACAACCGGACAAAGGCGGTGCTACACGCGAAAAAGATCAAATTTGGAATGTTGCAACCGGCGCGCTTGTGGGTCACCTACAAGGACCAACATCATTATTTCGAGTCCCCAGAGGAGGCCTGGACCTTTGTACAAGAGGAAAAGTTGGACACGAACTAAAACCTGGGAGCACCGGCGGTCGTAGCCGCCGGGGGACTCTTGATTGTGCAAGTGGCCCTTTTCTTTGTCAGGCCAGGTCGGAACTGGGTAACAGTTTCGTGGAGTGTTTGGGGTGTTTTTTCTCGAACGGTTGACTTTTCTGAATATTTTGAAGGTTTCGAGTTGTTGGGTGTTTCTGTATATTTGTACTGTTGAAATCTCTATTGTGGGTCGTTGGCTTCTTATGGGGTGTTTTTTCCCGTTTCCAATTTCCCTTAGTTATTTACCCCTCCTACCCTTTTTCTTTGGGTGCTTGGGGGGGTTTGTTGGTTCTTTTTTTTTCTTTTCGGGTTATGGTTATCTGCGGTTATTTATACTGTTTGATGGAGGGTGATGGTTGGGCACGCGGTTAGTTGATAGTTAGTTAATTATTTTGTTATTTAAGTATGTAGTTAAGTATTTATGTATTTAGTTGCCATTGGGTATTTGTATTTATAGCGTTAAGTTGGGGAGACGGGACGGGGGGGAGCGGGTTGATTATGCGGGTCTTTCTCGGGGGTTTTAAGGGGATCTTTCACGGGCGCAGATGGGGTGAACCGGGAGGAGTCGGAATGTGGCAGGAGCAGCCGGGTCAGCGGAGACCAGCTGACTCTCGGGAGTACGATGTGGGGTACATCGCGGCTAGGAGGGGTCCTAGCCAGGGGGGGGGGGGGGGGGGGGGGGGGGAAGGGGAGGGGACTGGGGGGGGACACCGGGTTGCTGCTAGAAAGACCAGGGACGAGAAGGGGAGAGCCGGGGGGGGTGGGGGGGGGGGCCATCGCTATGGGAAGCGGGTCAGAAAAGAAGGGATGACCCGGGGCGAGCAAGGGACAAGACATGGCTAATCGACAGGGAGTAGGGACGGGTCGCTCTGCGACCCGATTGATCACGTGGAACGTAAGGGGGCTGAATGGGCCGGTCAAAAGATCAAGGGTCTTCTCACACCTGAAGGGACTGAAGGCTGATGTAGCAATGCTGCAGGAGACTCATTTGAGGGTAGCAGATCAGGTCCGCCTGAGAAGGGGGTGGGTGGGACAGGTGTTCCACTCAGGCTTGGATATCAAGAACCGGGGGGGTGGCGATTTTGGTGGGAAAGAGAGTGTCGTTTGTGGCGGCAGAGGTGGTGGCAGACAAGGAGGGCAGGTACGTGATGGTGAGGGGTAGGCTGCAGGGAGAGAGTGTGGTACTGGTAAATGTGTATGCCCCGAACTGGGACGACGCGGGTTTTATGAGGCGCCTGCTGGGCCTCATCCCGGGACTGGAGGCAGGGGGCCTGATCATGGGAGGGGACTTTAATACGGTGTTAGACCCTGGGCTGGATAGATCGAGTTCCAGGACGAATAGGAGGCCGGCAGCGGCAGAGGTGTTAAGGGGGTTCATGGAGCAGATGGGAGGGGTAGACCCATGGAGATTTGGTAGGCCTAGGGCGAGGGAGTATTCTTTTTTCTCCCACGTCCACAGAGTGTACTCTAGGATCGATTTTTTCGTATTGAACAGGGGGCTGATACCGAGAGTGCAGGACACGGAGTACTCGGCCATTGCGATATCGGACCATGCACCACATTGGGTGGACGTGGACATGGGGGAGGCGTGGGACCAACGCCCGTTGTGGCGCCTGGATGTAGGGCTGTTGGCGGACGAAGAGGTGTGCAGAAGGGTGAGAACGGGCATTGAGAACTATCTGGGTACGAATGACACAGGTGAGGTGCAGGTGGGGACGGTCTGGGAGGCCTTGAAAGCAGTGATTAGAGGAGAGCTGATCTCCATAAGGGCACACAGAGAGAGGAAGGAGAGGCAGGAAAGGGAGAGGCTGGTGGGGGAGCTCCTAGAAGTAGATAGGAAATATGCGGCGGCGCCAGAGGAGGGGCTATTAAGGGAGCGGCGTAGCTTGCAGGCCAGGTTCGACCTACTGACCACTAGGAAGGCGGAAATGCAGTGGAGAAGGGTGCAGGGTGCGGCGTATGAGTACGGGGAAAAGGCGAGCAGGATGCTGGCACACCAGCTTCGTAAGCGAGATGCAGCCAGAGAGATTGGGGGAGTGAGAGAGAGGGGTGGGGATGTAGTGCAGAAGGGGCAAGAGGTGAATAGGGTCTTTAGGGACTTCTATAGGGAATTGTATAGGTCTGAACCGCCGAAGAGGAGAGGGGGAATGAAGAACTTTCTCGACAAATTGGGGTTCCCAAAGGTACAGGAGGAGCTGGTGGAAGGGTTGGGGGCGCCGATAGAGCTGCAGGAGCTAATTAAAGGGATAGGCCAGATGCAGGCGGGGAAGGCGCCGGGGCCGGATGGGTTCCCGGTGGAGTTTTACAGGAAATTTGTGGACTTGGTGGGTCCAGTGCTGGTGCGAGCCTTCAATGAGGCGCGCGAGGGGGGGGTTCTGCCTCCAACAATGTCGCAGGCCCTGATCTCCTTGATTTTGAAGCGGGACAAGGACCCGGTCCAGTGCGGGTCCTACAGGCCTATCTCCCTCTTAAATGTAGATGCCAAGCTGTTAGCAAAGGTCCTGGCAACCAGGATAGAGGACTGTGTGCCAGGGGTAGTCCATGAAGACCAGACGGGGTTCGTGAAGGGACGCCAACTTAACACAAATGTTCGGAGATTGTTAAATGTGATTATGATGCCAGCAGTGGAAGGGGAGGCGGAGATAGTGGTAGCGCTGGACGCGGAGAAGGCATTTGACAGGGTGGAGTGGGAATACTTGTGGGAGACGTTGGAAAGGTTTGGGTTTGGGGAGGGATTTATCAAGTGGGTAAAACTGCTCTATTCAGCTCCGATGGCAAGTGTGGTAACAAACGGGAGGAGGTCAGAATATTTTGGGCTCCATCGAGGTACCAGGCAGGGATGTCCCCTATCTCCCTTACTCTTTGCATTAGCGATTGAGCCGTTGGCGATGGCACTGAGGGGTTCAGGGGGGTGGAGAGGACTGACAAGGGGAGGGGAGGAACATCGGGTCTCGCTCTATGCGGATGATTTGTTGTTGTATGTGGCAGACCCGGAGGGGGGAATGCCGGAGGTAATGGGGATACTAGCGGAGTTCGGGGACTTTTCGGGATATAAATTAAATCTGGGGAAAAGTGAGGTCTTTGTAATACACCCGGGAGACCAAGGGGAGGGAATTGGGAGGCTCCCCTTCAAAAGAGCAGTTAAAAGTTTTAGGTATTTGGGGGTGCAGGTGGCAAAGAACTGGGGGACCCTACACAAGTTGAACTTTTCCAGACTGGTGGAGCAGATGGAGGAGGAGTTTAAGAGGTGGGACATGGTGCCGCTGTCGCTAGCAGGGAGGGTGCAGTCAGTTAAAATGACGGTCCTCCCGAGGTTCTTGTTTTTGTTCCAGTGTCTGCCCATCTTCCTCCCCAGGGCCTTTTTCAAGAAGGTAACGAGTAGTATCATGGGGTATGTGTGGGCACATGGCACCCCGAGAGTTAGAAGGGTCTTTTTGGAGCGGAGTAGGGATAGTGGAGGGCTGGCGTTACCCAACCTTTCAGGATATTACTGGGCGGCAAATACATCGATGGTACGAAAGTGGATGATGGAAGGGGAGGGGGCAGCCTGGAAGCGCATGGAGAGGGCGTCCTGCGGCAACATAAGCTTAGGGGCACTGGTAACGGCACCATGGCCGCTCCCTCCCACGAGGTATACCACGAGCCCGGTGGTGGCGGCCACCCTCAAGATCTGGGGGCAGTGGAGGCGACACAGGGGGGAAGTGGGAGGTCTGATAGGGGCACCACTAAGAGGGAACCACAGATTTGCGCCGGGAAACACAGGAGGGGGATTCCAGAGCTGGCAGAGGGCGGGTATTAGACAACTGAGGGACTTGTTTATAGAGGGGAGGTTTGCGAGCCTGGGAGAGCTGGAGGAGAAATTTGGGCTCCCCCCGGGGAACACGTTCAGGTACCTCCAAGTGAAGGCATTTGCCAGACGACAGGTAGCGGGGTTCCCCGCGCTCCCCGACAGGGGGGTGAGTGATAGGGTGCTATCAGGGGTCTGGGTCGGGGAGGGGAAGATCTCGGACATCTATAAGATTATGCAGGAGGTGGAGGAGGTACCAGTAGAGGAGCTGAAAGATAAGTGGGAGTTAGAGCTGGGGGAACAGATAGAGGACGGGACATGGGCAGACGCCCTGGAGAGGGTTAACTCGTCGTCGTCATGTGCGCGACTAAGTCTCATTCAATTTAAGGTACTGCATAGAGCCCACATGACGGGGACAAGGATGAGTCGGTTTTTCGGGGGTGAAGACAGGTGTATTAGATGTTCGGGAAGCCCTGCGAATCATGCACATATGTTTTGGGCATGTCCGGCACTGGAGGAGTTCTGGAAGGGGGTGGCAGGGACGGTGTCGAGAGTGGTGGGGTCCAGGGTCAAGCCAGGATGGGGACTTGCGATCTTCGGGGTTGGGGTGGAACCGGGGGTACAGGAGGCGAGGGAGGCTGGAATATTAGCCTTTGCGTCCTTGGTGGCTCGGAGGAGGATCCTGATTCAGTGGAGGGACGAAAGGCCTCCGAGTGTTAACACCTGGTTAAACGACATGGCAAACTTTATCCAATTGGAAAGGATCAAATTCGCCCTGAGAGGGTCGGTGCAGGGGTTTTCCAGGCGATGGCAACCCTTCCTAGACCTCTTGGATCAGAGATAGAAACTGAGGCCATGACAGCAGCAACCCGGGAGGGGAGGGGAGGGCGGGAGGGGGGGGAGGGGGGGGGGGGGGAGGGGGGAAAACGACGAAGGAAGTACGGTAGCGGCGGTGGCACGGGCAAGGCCTGCCCGAGGACGCTGCTAGAAATGATAAGTTGGTCTGACTGTCGGTTCGCCGGCGGGGGGGGAGGGGGGGGGGTGCGCGGGGAGGGGGGGGGGGGGGGGGGTTTCTTTTTCTCTTTCTTGTTAAGTAGGGGGGTTTGACTTTGTGTTGTTATAATTTAAATGTAAATGTAGGGGGGGTTAAAATGTTTGTATTTTGAAAAATTCAATAAAAATTATTTAAAAAAAAAATGCATGTGGACTGTCTTTTGAAACTGAGGATGGACTCAACAGGTTGAAACCGAAGACAGAGACTGTTACTCCTTTTAACGAAGGTATTTGTTTGCATTCTAAAGCAGCTTGAAGATTTAAGAGTTTGAAAAAATGTCTATTTAGCTGCATTACTAAAATACTGGGTTGTTTGTACAGTCTTCACTACACACTCCCCCCCCCCCCCCCCCCCCCCCCCGCCGCCCCAATGCATTGGGTTGAATGAAATGCAGTATTGCAAAAATATCTTGGATCAAGATAAAGCAATCACAATTTGTAGGAAAAAAAACTTAATTGATTGCTTCATGTATTTCTAGTGTGGCTCTGAATAATACAAAGAAGACTGCCAGTTTATAACAAGTTAACTGCAAGAACTGTGAGAGGGTTACAAATAGCTTCTATGATCCAAGGTTAGGGAGGGGTGAAGTAGAACAGGAAAGCGCTGGATGAAAACTCAAAGTTAGGCCACATCCGTGGTGAGAGACAAAATGGCGGGATTTTCCAGCCTTTCATGCCACGGGATCTTCTGGTCCCACTGATGGCATACCCCACTGCCGGGAAAATCGCGGAGTGGGGTGGATTCAATGGGAAATCACATCGACAGCAGCCGGACCAAAGGATCCCGCCACCGTCCAAGAGAAACACGTCACCAGAGGTGTTTGGGGGGGGGGGGGGGGGGGGAGGGGGGGGAGAATGGGAAATCTCTCCCCCCCCCCACCACCAATGTGTGGAATCGAATATGACTCTTTGGAAATAGGACACCAAAGAAGACATATTTGACTAGAAGGGCAGCAGGGTAGCATGGTGGTTAGCATAAATGCTTCACAGCTCCAGGGTCCCAGGTTCGATTCCCGGCTGGGTCACTGTCTGTGTGGAGTCTGCACGTCCTCCCCCTGTGTGCGTGGGTTTCCTCCGGGTGCTCCGGTTTCCTCCCACAGTCCAAAGATGTGCGGGTTAGGTGGATTGGCCATGCTAAATTGCCCGTAGTGTCCTAATAAAAGTAAGGTTAAGGGGGGGTTGTTGGGTTACAGGTATAGGGTGGATACGTGGGTTTGAGTAGGGTGATCATGGCTCGGCACAACATCGAGGGCCGAAGGGCCTGTTCTGTGCTGTACTGTTCTATGTTCTATGTTCTAAACGTCAACTCAGTTTCACTCTCCACAGATGCTGCCACACCTGTTGAGTTTTTCCAGTACTTTCCTGTATTATTTCAGATTTCCAGCGTCCACAGTTTCAGGAGTGGGGGTGACATGGTGGTGGTGGCAGAAGAGGCCATAATTCACATCCGCTTGTATGGATACCAGGTGAGAACATAATCAAGGATGGAAGCGATACCATCCCAACTCAATATTATGCTGGCACTCATTGACTGGACTCATGAATTAGGAATGCTTGCTTGGTTGAGGCACACAGGGTCAGCATCTGTGGAAGCACACCCCAGGAAGACTCTGAGACTCCGTGCCTTCGGGAGAAGAGAATGGATTTTAAAAAAAAATATATAGTAATTAGAGACAATTCTTTCAGCTGATGTGTTTTCAATATTCATTCTGAATATAAAAGTTTGCATATTCCCTGGGATCAGCTATTTATTCAGACTGGCACATCACCACATTTACTGTGATACAAGAGTACTTGTTCTTCTCCAGAAATGTTTCCTTCAGTGGGTCCCCTAGAGTTTGAACATTGAAGTTCTGCTGTTCAGTTGCAGATGTCACCTAAACCAGCAAAGCTATTGAATAAGCCAATTCAAACTGGCTTAACTTCTTAAGGGCAGCACGGTAGCATTGTGGATAGCACAATTGCTTCACAGCTCCAGGGTCCCAAGTTCGATTTCGACTTGGGTCACTGTCTGTGTGGAGTCTGCACATCCTCCCCGTGACTGCGTGGGTTTCCTCCGGGTACTCCGGTTTCCTCCCACAGTCCAAAGATGTGCAGGTTGGGTGGATTGGCCATGACAAATTGTCCATAATTCTATGATTAACCTAGGACAAAAGTTCGGCGCAACATCGTGGGCCGAAGGGCCTGTTCTGTGCTGTATTTCTCTATAAACTGGCACTTTTACTATATTTGTTTTGGTAGCACAGAATGCAGGTAAAACTGTGCCATCCTGAAGGGCTGCAAGAGTCAATTTAGTACTTTGCCCTGTGATGTTGCAAGGAAGCCGTATTATGATTGTGAAGAGGGAGAATGATGCTGAAAATAGACAGTTTTTAAGTTTAAATGATGTGGAGATGCCGGCGTTGGACTGGGGTGAGCACAGTAAGAAGTCTTACAACACCAGGTTAAAGTTCAACAGGTTTGATTCAAACACGAGCTTTCGGAGCGCAGCTCCTTCCTCAGGTGAATCAGGTTTTAAGTTTAAGACCTAGTGATGCAAGACGTCAGTTCACTGACTAACAGATCACTTGCTTGCTACTTTTCTTTCCCTCACTACAAGGGTGATGTGGAATTTTCCCTCCCCTATTGTCATCATCACCCCTCACACCTGGAGGTAGAAGACTGTAAAATCAGCTGCCATTGGTGGTACCATGTCTGTCACCTACCCCCCTCTACTGGTATTTTACCAGTGGTGGAGGTGTCAAGCTGCCTAATGTGTTGGGTATGCTGGGTCTGCGAGGACTGCGTTTACTGCAGCAGCGAGAGACAGGCGTCCAACACTTGAGGAAAAGGGGCAGCACGGTAGCATAGTGGTTAGCACAAATGCTTCACAGCTCCAGGGTCCCAGGTTTGAATCCCGGTTTGAGTCAGTGTGTGTGGAGTCTGCACGTTCTCCCCGTGTGTACGTGGGTTTCCTCCGGGTGCTCCGGTTTCCTCCCACAGTCCAAAGATGTGCAGGTTAGGTGAATTGGCCGGCTAAATTGCCCTCAGGGTCCAAATTGCCCTTAGTGCTAGGTGGGGTTACTGGGTTATGGGGATAGGGTGGAGGTATGGGCTTGGGTAGGGTGCTCTTTCCAAGAGCCGGTGCAGACTCGATGGGCCAAATGGCCTCCTTCTGCACTGTAAATTCTATGAAATTTTTACTGAACTCTTAACTATCATACATACTTTAACTGTGGGTTGACACTATGCTGAGTTGACTGGAGACCTGAGGCTAACCTGACCAGACTATTTTACTACCACATGGTGTATGTTCTAGTTGTTGCTCACGGGCTCTGACTGTCTCAGAGGCTGCATCCCAAGAGAGCAGGAGAACTAGTGCCCTCTGGCTTTATAGTGGTCATGTCCTGTCTGGTGATTGGCTGCTGTGTTCTGTGTGTTCATTGGTCATCCTGTGTGTCAATCAATGCCTGTCTGTGCACCATCATATACTTGTGTGTATATTATGACAAAGCCCAAACCCCCTCCCCCATGTTTGTGTCCATTGGGACCCATAGGTAGCCAATGGATGATCACACAAGAGCTCCCCTGAGAAGGGGGTCCCTCCTCTTTGTACTCTGTGCTCAACAGAGGGAACCCCCAACCCTCACTGTGCTGTCATCCCACGTGTACTCTACAAATGCCCTCCTGAATCCAACCCCCCTCTCCCCTGTCAGGTCCTGCCACCCTGATTTACCTGGGTCTCGACTCCCTACCTCCTCATCTGTCTACATTGCAGCAGTGGCCACGCCTCCCAGTGACTCTGCTGGAACTAAGCCTGGCCCTGAACAAATTGACAGCCCCGACAGCCATGAAATCACTGTAGGGTGAACTAGCCAAGTGAAGGAAAGACACATCACCAACTTTTCAGTTGGGAGCAGGGCCAACATCTCTGCATAAAATTCCAGCCCAAGTTTCTAATGGCTCTAAAATAAGACAAGTACTAGCTTTGAGGGAGAAAACATTTTATTTTTTGCAGGTTTTATTATTATAAACAAAGCAGTTACAAGTACAACCTTTTGTTTTAAAAGCAGTCAGTTCAAAAGCACATTTGCAGAGATACAAGAAGAGGTTGCTTTTCCTAGTAATTCATGTTTCTTGCACAGGAATTGGTGTGTGACATGGGGAAAAACAAAAGAGTAGGAATAAAGTAACAAAAAAATAAAGAGCAAAAAAAAATGCAGCTGTTCCTGTGCCTGTGTGGGTCTCACCCCCACAACCCAAAGATGTGCAGGGTAGGTGGATTGGCCATGTTAAATTGTCCCTTAATTGGAAAAAAATGAATCGGGTACTTTAAATTTATAAAAGAAAATTGCAGCTGTTACTGAATATTCATATTTCCTATTGAGTAGTTACCATTGTTCAATCTAATAGTGTATAAGCTGCAGTTTCAAGACAGTCTTGCACGCCATCACTTCATATGTAACAATCCAGGAAATAAACAAATAGCACTAAAATATCAGTTATTACATTAAATTACAAATCCAGGTAAATTTCAACATCCATTTTAACAAGTTCACCATGGGAATGAAAAACACAGAACACACAACAGCATATTTTGTATATGTTTCTGATATTATATTTGAAAATTCTCTTAAGTACATCAACAAGTCTCCATTAATGTAGATTATATTTAACAACCTTCTTCAAACATGATCATATTGACCTGGGATCTGCACTTGAATTAAAATCTAAATCTTAGCAACTCATTGACTACAACCCTGACCTGGAACATCATACCTTCAAGGGCGTCTGTTTCAATGTTGATCTAAGCATGCAATGATCAGGCATGAGAACAACTTTAAAGCACAGTAATACAAAGAATGACCGACAATAACTCAAAAATCTTTAATCACTAACATCTCCTAACAATAAATCAGTAAAATAAGCAGTGGATCATGCAGTTACAATGATTGGCAACTGTCCATCATCCCAGCGGAGAAGTTAAATCTGCTATTGTTTCTGTTCTGCTGAGTATGCAAAAATCAAGAAGCATGTCTTGACAGCACTGGCCATGAATGTTGAAGACTTAGAACACCCTTGGAATGTTACTGGTTTGTGTTAGCGACTTAAGAATGTCACATGTCCTAGGAATAAACAAGGAATGCAACAGCAAAAGGTGCAAGGATCTACTTATCTGCAGGCCAAGTTTGGAACAGCTAATTTTTAAAAAATATTTCTTTATTCTCCTCCTTTTTCGCATTTTCTCCCAAATTTACATCCACCAACAATAAACAATAATCAATAACAAATAGGTCAATCCCCATATCAATAACAACGATCCCATCCTCCCACCAAACCCAAAACATTCGCTCACATGTTCACATAAACAACTGACAAAAAGGAATCAGTAATCCCCCATAGCCCCATTAACACCCATCGCCCCCCTTCCCCCAACCCCCCTCAACTAATTTTCAATGTTATCCAGTTCTTGAAAGTGCATAATGAATAATGCCCATGAATTGTAGAACCTCTCTGTCCTTCCCCTCAGTTCAAACTTAACCTTCTCAAGAGTCAAGAATTCCAACAGATTCCCCCTGCCACGCCAGGGCACAGGGTGGAGGGGCTGCTCTCCAGCCGATCAGCATCCACCTTCGGGCGAGCAACAAGGCGAAGGCTACAACATCTGCCGCGGGAAACAAATCCAACCCTGGCTGGTCCGACACCCCGAATATGGCCTCCCGGGGGCACGGGTCCAGTTTCACGTGCACCACTTTAGAAATTACCCTACAAACCTCCTTCCAGTAATCCTCTAGCTTTGGACAGGACCAAAACATATGAACGTGATTAGCGGGGGCCCCCCACAACGTTCACACACATCTTCAACTCCTCCAAAGAATCGGCTCATCCTCGCCCTCGTGAGGTGTGCTCTGTATACCACCTTCAGCTGTATCAGCCCCAACCTCGCGCACGAGGTGGAGGCAGTCACTCTCCGGAGCACCTCACACCAGAATCCCTTCTCCATATCCTCTCCAAACTCTTCCTCCCACTTTGCTTTGATCCCTTCCAGTGGTGCCTTCTCCTCTGTCCTCTGCCAAAATAGCTCCGTAAACTGCTGACACTACCCCCTTCTCCATTCCCCCTGTCGTCAGCACCTCCTCCAGAAACATGGAGGCCGGCTCCTCCGGGAAGTTCTGTATCTCCTTTCTGGCAAAATCTCGAACCTTCATATATATATATATAAACATTTCCCCCTGCTCCAGCCCATACTTTGCTTCTAGCTCCTTCAATCCTGCAAACCGACCCCCAAGAAACAACCATTTTAGTGTCTTAATGCCCTTCTCCTCCCATTTCCAAAAATTTCCATCCCACCTCCCTGGCTCAAATCTATGGTGCCCCCGAATCGGCATTTCCCTTGACTCTGCCCCCAACCCGAAGTATTGGCGAAACTGCCTCCAAATTCTGAATGAAGTTATTATTACCGGACTCCCTGAGTACTTTCCCGGGGTTATCGGGAGCGGCGCTGTTGCTAGTGGTTTCAATCCTGACCCCCTGCACAAATGCTCCTCCATTCTGTCCCACTGGGAATCAACCCCTCTTACCCAGCTCCGCACCTTCTCCACATTCGTTGCCCAGTAGTAATACATCAGGTTCGGAAGACCCAAACCCCCTGCCTGCCTTCCCCTCTGTAGTAGCACCTTTCTAACTTTGGCCACCTTCCCTCCCCAATCTCTCTGAAAAAAGCCTTTGGCAGGAAAATCGGCAGGCATTGAAAAATAAACAGAAATCGTGGCAACACATTCATTTTAACCGCCTGTACCTGACGCGCCAGTGACAGAGGGAGACCATCCCACCTTGCCAGATCCGCTTTCACTCTCCCCATCAAACTAAAAATGTTGAACCTGCGAAACCCCCCCCCCCCCCCCACTCCCGGGCAACCTGCATCCCCCAAGTACCTAAAGTGAGTCCCTGCCCTATGGAATGGCAGCGCGCCCCCCCTCCCAACCCCTGCCCCCGCACCTGGCCGAGATACCACAAAATACTCATTCTTGTCTAGATTCAGCTTGTACCCAGAGAAAGACCCAAACACTCAAAGCAGCTCCAATATTCTCCCCATTGACACACTCGGTTCCGACACATAAAACAGCAAATCATCGGCATACAAGGACACCCTATGCTCTATATCCCCCCTCCACACTATTCCTTTCCATACCCCCAAACTTCTTAATGCGATGGCGAACGGCTCAATCGCGAGTGCACACAGCAGGGGGGCATAGGAAATCCCTGCCTCGTCCCATGGTGGAGAGAAAGTATCTCGAGCTGATGTTGTTTGTGTGGACACTTGCCCTCAGCTCCTTATATAGTAGCTTAATTCAATTCACAAATCTTGGTCCAATCCCAAACCGCTCCAGAACTGCCATCAAGTACCCCCATTCTACCCGGTCGAACGCCTTCTCAGCGTCCAATGCCACAACCACCTCTGTTTCCTTCCCCTCTGCCAGTGCCATAACGGCGTTCAATATCCTTCTAATGTTTGAAAAGAGCTGCCTCCCTCTCACGACCCCGTCTGATCTTCTCCCATCACCTTCGGGAGGCACTCCTCCAGCCTACCCGCCAGTACCTTTGCCAATACTTTTGCGTCCACATTCAGAAGTGATATGGGCCTCTACGACCCACGCACCGTCGGATCCTTATCTTTTTTTAGCAACAGGGAGATTGATGCCTGCCCCAAGGTTTGTGGCAACACCCCCTTCTCTATTGCCTCTTCAAACATCTCCACTTGAATTTCTTTACAATATTCCACCGGAAACCCATCCGGCCCTGCCACCTTCCCTGACTACATTCTCCCAATCGCATCCTTTATTTCATGCTCCCCTATCGCTCTTTCTAATGTAGTCCTGTTCCCCTTCCCTAACCTCGGGTACTCCAACCCATCTAGAAATTTCTGCATCTCACGATCTCCCCCGAGGAACAGCTATTTTTTAAAAACTATTCCTTCATTCAAACCATCTGTTTCATATCTCCTCGGGCTGGGCATCTACAAAATTAAGTAGGCTGCCCCCCTGTTGGAAATAGGGAGCTATGATGTTAGGTGAGCAATACGCAACGTCATTGCAGCAGTTTCCAAAACTGCAGAAATTGGCAGCCTGCCCACCGCCTTGACAAGGTTCTGAGTTTGTAAGCGACCCAATCATCTGAACGTTATTGTTGTCTGTCGGAGTTTCAGGCCTCAGCCTTGAAAATGTTTAGAAGTGCTTTACACCCACAATATCAAGGTGACACAAAGATGAAAGCAAAGGCTTGCCATCAGGACCAAGGCTGGATGCATCAGCAGATCCTGCTGGTGAAGGTGGAAGCATTTGCATTTTAAAAAACACTAATTTTTGAGTCTTCAATAAAAAATAAAGAGACATTCAGAGAGCAAGGAGCCCTTCAACTTGTAACAATGACCGACTTCCTATTTGCGACATTACCCCTCTGCCTCATGATGCTCAGCATACAGTCCTGACAGGGCTCAGAGAGCCTCCTCCCCTTTACACCTCGAATTGGCCTTCCTCCCACCAGTCACTAATTGTCCATCTTACGCTTGATTGGATGAGCTGAGATGATGCGGCGGGGGTGAGTGGACCAAACAGTTTCAGTTCCACCTCCCTCAACCCACCAAAAAACATGAAACCCAGCTCCTAGTTTTGACTTTCTTCATTTTTTTCCTCCTTTATGTTTTACTTTTCATGTCACTTCCATTAAATGCAGCTTCCTTCCCCCCTCTATAATGCAAACAGAGGAGCACACAACTTTCCTCAGTGCCGTTTCTGAAATACAAGTTAGAAACAATGCGCAACTGCATGGTCAATCGGAATTCATCTCCAGTAACATGACTGATGTGTGTGCTAAGATCTTAACCAAATGCTTCATTAACTAAAATGCACAAAAGTTTGACAATGCTCCAATGGTGTTTGCTTTTTCTTCAAAGTGGTTCTGTAAATTTGTGGGAAACCATTATAGCCAGAAGAACCTCCATTGGTTCCTGTTAACAATGGTAACATTCTGATTTTCACCTTCCAAGAAATGGAGCAAATGGTAAAATAAATGTTTTGGTCAGCAGTCCTTGTATATCTTTTCAAAAAGTTTATCACTGGCTACAAAATAGATAGCCACCACAGGGCAGACATTGTTCAGAACCCTAAAAATAAAAAACTCTCGTGAATGTGAAATTTTACTCTGTCAGACACAGAGTCGCAACTGATTAGTGTCTGTCATGTTGGGGATGTCTTATAAACTCAGATACACAATCATGGCATTGTGAACCTGTCTATTTTATATTGTCAGTAGTAAGTCTTTCAATCTGAGGTATATTTTGTGAGGGTGAAAACTCAGCCACGTGTTGAAGTTTTCAGGATATCCAAATCACATGAGGTTGATGGGCTACCCTGTAAGTACAGAAGTGGTTTCAAATCCTTTGGTTATTTTTTTTAAACAAATTTAAGAATGCCCAAATAATTTTTTCCAATTAAGGGTCAATTTAGAGTGGCCAGTCCACCTACCCTGCACATCTTCTGTTGTGGAGGCGAAACCCACGCAGACACGGGGAGAATGTGTCAACTCCACACAGACAGTGATCCAGAGTCGGGATCAAACCTGGGACCTCGGCACGGTGAGACAGCAGGGCTAACCACTGTGCCACCGTGCTGCCTTGGTTATTCTTTTTGATATAAATAATTAGTTAGCTCAGTTGGCTAGATAGCTAGAATGTAACGCAGAGTGATACCAACATTTAATGGCTTCAATCCCTATTCTGCTGTGATAACTTTTGCCCGGCCCCATACTTGTGGATGGTTGTCTGTACATTTAATGGAAGTAAAATAAAAAGTGGCATCCCTCAAGTTATATATAACCAATTAACTCTCTAATATGGAGATAAATGTCCATTATTATGAATTATGTATAATTGCCATAAAATGTATCAGCAAACCAGAGGGGAATGCCTGTGCAAAATGATAGTAAATTCTAAGATCGGAGTACATACTGAGAAACTGATGAAGCATGGAATATTCTCAACTTGGAAATAACCAATTCTAGTACTGAGTTTGGAAGAAATGAGGGACATCACAATCCAACAACTGAGCTCAGATCATTCTTAGTTCCACAATTTAGATGTTAGTACTATGTGAAAAAGTAAACAAACGAATTGCTGATAGTTGGTTGAATGTCAACAGATATAGTTAATTTTAACAGTCCTGTTGATCCAATGTAATTCAAATTACAATCTTAACATATTTTATGAAATTGTGTTATATCATTTTGCAGTGAAGGATTACAGCTGTACAGAATTATGAGTAATGACCTTGGTCTCAACGGTAATATATGATTTGGGCATCCATGAGGTGTTTGTGGAACGTTACGCATACTCTGCAATATTCTTGCCACTCTGTACATCAGTCCAATTCCTCAGGGTCCTGCACCCTAGTCCTTTCCTTGTCAAATCACTTTGTACACCTTTCTAGAGGTGTACATTTCACTAGAAAGGATGCAAAGGAGATTCACCAGGACATTGCCTGGGCTGGAGCGATTCAGCTATGCAGAAATGCTGGTTAGGATGGGATTGTTTTCCTAGAGCAGAGAAGGTTAGGGAGTTTGGCGGGGGGGGGGGGGGGGGAAGAGAGAGAGAGAGAGAGAGAGAGAGAGAGAGAGAGAGAGAGAGAGAGAGAGAGAGAGAGAGAGAGAGAGAGAAGAGAAGGGATTGAGGTGTCCAAAGTTATGGAGGACATAGATAGGGTAGATAGGAAGAAACATTTCCCCTTTGTAGAGGGGTCAATAAACAGGGGGCAGAGATTTAAGGTGAGTGACAGGTGATTCAAAGGGGAGCCGAGGGGAAACCTTTTTCCCCCAGAAGGGAGGGTGATGAGAATCTGGAACACATTATCTGAAAGGGTGGTAGAGGTGGGAATCCTCACAGCAATTCAGAAGCATTTGGATGAGCACTTGAAATGCCACAGCATACAAGGCAATGTACCAACTGTTGGAAAATGGGATTAGAATAGATAGATGCTTATTCACTAGTGCAGACAGGAAGGGCCTCTTTCTGTGCTGTTAAACTCTATTCCTTTCATAGCTTACCATTCTGCTCGAATTCAAGCTGGTGCAATTTTGGGAGAAAGGTCCAAACTAGTGCTTAATAAGCTTTTTTAAAAAGTTGCTGCCAGTTTTATACTGTATTTTGCCTGCTTAATCTTCAAAACAATTTAAAATGATTACATTTTAATGCACAATTAACTTGCACTGACTCTGTCACAAGAGTACAGTAATCCACCCATTGCCAGTTGATATATTCAATATTGTTCTCACTCATTTGATTCTTTCAATTTTATTTCCATCATCAATCTATTAATTATATTTCTGTTTTTATTTTGGAAGCACAGATTATTCTACTGCAACCTCCTATTCAAAGGCCTAGTCAAGAAATAGGACAATGATAAGCCACCAAGGAAAGAAATTTAATACCAAATTCCAAAAAGCCAAGTTAATCTTGAATAGTGACCAGTAAAAACAAATTAAGTTGCTCATTTCTATGTTCAGATGACTCAGGAAGATGTGGTTCCCAGAAAACATTTGTAATACATATATATTTATATATGGATATAAATGACATACACAGTGCGACATTTCTGTGAAGTCTAATTTCATGTTGCTTACAGACTCCAGTTTCCATTTCCTCTCAATAGACACAGCAGTCACATTTTAAAGTTTTTTTTCTGCCTTTTCAAGTACAATTCCCATTAATTGCACTCAGCATTTTGTTATTTATATTATCACATCTTGTACACCTGTCTACTTCCAGCAAAATCAAACTACTGGATTAACAAGACATATTTTGATTTAGTAAATACATTGCTGTGAGAAAAAGCTCATCTTCAAGCACAACTAGAGGTAGGAAATGTGATATATATGTGCTATGTACTGTAATACAATGGTTGTAACGTTTGTCACTGAATGAGTCTCTCTCTTCTGGTACACTACACTGTAATGATACATTTTACTACGTATGTGTAATTAAATTTACTGTTCAAGAACTGCAATACACTGTGACTGATTATCAAGAATGATTTAATCTAAAATTGCACCTTTGTTTCATTATTTATATACCATAATCCAAAACTCAAGATGTCCATTCACTGAGGTTTAAACCAAATGTGCACATTTGTTCTGGACAGATACTTATCGGATACTGAGCTTATTGAATTAACGCACTATGACTAGCAAGGAACCACAAGAGACAATGTGGCAAAAGCTAATACATTACACACACGCAAACAGCATTTTTATTAAGCTGTGCTGTCCCACAAATTGACTTCTCCAAAGGAAATATCATAATGAAAGCAACCTGCCAGCAATCCTATTTCATATGCAATCCATGTTTAAGTCATTTATGTGGGCTTTCTTGATCATTCAGTACATTTATCCAATAAGTAGACAAGTCCTACAGACCAGTAAGGATCCACCCAGGAAGAAACAGGACCTGCCAATTGGCCTCACTGCCCCTGAGTTAGCAAGGAGAAGTTCTGCTGGGGAAAACAGAACTAAACAATGACACCCTGTTGGATGCTGGTGGAAAATAGTTTGGGGTCTGCTGTGATATCCCTCTGACGTCCCAGTATTTCCTGCCAAAGCTCACACACTGTCAATTGCCACCAGGGATAAAGAAGGTCAATCAGTGTCAGTAGTAGTAAGTAGACAAAAGAGGGGGACAAACTTGTAAGGGAAATGCGTTCTCTTTTTCTTAAATTTTGTTGGTATTTTAGAATAGAAATTGTGTTCATAAATTTAACTACATTCAGGGGCAGCACAGTAGCACAGTGGTTAGCATAGTTGCTTCACAGTCCAGCCCCAAGTTCGATTCCCGGCTTGGGTCACTGTCTGTGCGGAGTCTGCAGGTTCTCCCCATGCCTATGTGTGTTTCCTCTGGGTGCTCCGGTTTTCTCCCACAGTCAAGATGTGCAGGTTAGGTGTCCAAAAAAAACATTGGGTGGTGCTGCTGGGTTATGGGGATTGGGTGGGGGTGTGGGCTTGCCGAGGGTGCTTTTTCCAGGCACCAGTGCAGACTCGATGGGCCGAATGGCCTCCTTCTGCACTGTAAATTCTAAGATTTCATGATTCAGTCTTGCTGTCTGATTGATACGAGCTAATTAAAGCAAATATTTAGACATATGGGAATCATAAGTTCTGGTGCTATACGAGGAACTTCCAAATACCCAGTAAGCCTTCCACAGACCCTTGTGGAGACATACACTGGATATACTAGGGTCTGCAAGGATGCATCAGTGAAGCCTGGACCAGAACACAAGACCTGGGAAAATCCTCTCAAGGCACAGCATGGCCTAACTCAGCAACTACCAAAAGAGCTGTCAGGCTGTATCGGGAAGAAAGTTAATCTCTTATGGGACACCACTCATTCTGTCCTACATTTTGGAGCCTTTGTGACAAAATCTACACCTGTGCAGGTGAGAACGTCATCCCCATGATTTTAAATTTAACCTGAACTGCAAATAAATAAAAATCTTAAAAATTGGTTTCAAATGTCATTTTTGACAAACAGGTTTAATGTAACTAGTTGCAGCACAATGGAAAGTAAATGTCAATTGAAGATAAAGTGTTATTTTCTTCTTTTCGGGGGGGGGGGGGGGGGGGGGGGGGGGGAGATTTGTCAAGACAAATGTGCAGAAAATGCACTCCAAAGCTAAACTAAACCAAAATGAACTCACGGTGTTAAATGAGCTTTAAAATAGTTAAACGCATTGTTTGATTAACCGTGTCTATTTGTTCCTGTGTTTCTAACCTTTAGATTTTGCTTGCAGCTAAACAGCCTTTTCAAGCATAAAGGTGCTTTTCAAATTACAAGCATTTAGCATTTTTTCATAAGCATAGTGGCTAGCTTCTAAAAAAAAATCAGGTGCCAATTCTATCAATCAAGTTGGTTGTGGGCTGGGACACTGTGTGTTAAATATTAAACACTCAGTGTAGATTCCGTCACCAGGTTAAGGCATGATTCTCTCCACTGCAATGTGAAGTGCAAACATAGGGCATGTGTAATCAAGGTTGTGCAGATTATTAATAAAATTACTGTAATGTATGTTACTTACTTTGAAGCAGTCAGGCAAAGATCTCTCAGCATTGTCCAAAACTAATACATTACTATGCACAGACAAACTTTAAAATTAACAAGCATTTATGTTCCATTCCTCAACATAAATTTTTGTTCATTTAAAAAATATATACATCAATATCATGCAGTTAATAGAAAATATTTTCAAATTCAAATTGAACAGTAATATACACTATTGGAAATGAGCAATTGCCCACACATCCAATGTTCAGATAATACAAAAGCTGGTGATTTACATGAAAAGTTTATTATTTCCTTCCTTCCAAGTATTTAAAAAAAAAACAAACCAAAACAAATGTATTTCTTCAACTGATAAGACTAGAAATTGTCACTGACTCACTGGACCAAATCCATCAGCGGTGGACATGTGACTGGCTCAGTGGTGGAGTAATGGCACATGACAACAAACATGGTTGCACTTTACATTGTGTAACAACAGTACTGCAAATATTTTGGTCAGGTTTGTTTGCGTCCAAAAAAAAATGCCTGCAAAAGTTAAGTATATTTTCAGTTTAATACTAACAACCATTATTATTGTCACAAGTGAAGTCGCTGTGAAAATCCCCTATTCACCACTCTCTGGCGCCTATTCGGGTACACAGAGGAGGGAGAATTCAGAATGTTCAATTCACCTAACAAGCACGTCTTTCGGGACTTGTGGGAGGAAACCGGAGCACCCGGAGAAAACCCAAGCAGACTCAGGGAAACGTGTAGACTCCGCATAGACAATGTCCCAAGCCAAGAATCAAACATGGGTCCCTGGCACTGTGAAGCAACAGTACTAACCACTGTGCTACCGTGCCACCCATCAAATATCACCTGTTACATATTGCTCTGAATACAGTGGTATTGTCTACTGGCCCAAAGGTCAAGATCTCAGTTGCCAAAGAGATTTTAGGTGACCTTGGCAGATATACCAATTAAGTCCCACAGATGTGTTTCAACTTTACTATGAAGACATTCCAGCATCTCAAGAGTATAATACAAACCATTTAAACAGTATACTTTCTGCCTTTACTTTTGTAATATAAAATCATTGGTACTGTTAATAAATAACTAATTAAATCCATTGCCTTGTAATATAGAGTATCCCAATCTCAATTTCAGTCTCTTCAGTGGAGTGTAATTTACTGAACATAATATTTGCATATTTGATGAAGAACTAATCAGCTCAATAAGTCTGTAATTTAAAGTTCAATAAATCAGTAATTTAAAGTTTTATTTTTCACAAATTAAGCAATATAGTTTGTAGGAATTCAGGCTCTTTCCTCCTCCCCTGCTCCCACCCACCTATAATCATTCACTGAGCTCGTTTTCGATGCACAGAAACAAAGTGTTAAACTTCTGGACCTGCTTATGTGAACCACCCTTAATATGGTAAGATTTTGTTAACATTGCAGAGCTCCTCAAAACAGCATCGCCCACACAACTGTTACTACAGTTTATCAACAGTCCGCAAAAAAATTATGTAGTCTCTTAGGGTGGAAAAAGAATACAATTCCAATTCTTTCCATTTTGAAGCTGTTAAAACTTCAATCATTGCAGCAAATGACATTCACTGTTTACGTTGGATCTGTAAGGCTGGTTGTCAATCACAGATAATGACAAAGTGCAATAATATATAATATTTCTGTGTTCAAACTATATATGGAAAAAAGTTATTATGGAATATTATCATAAATGGACAGCCAGCCAGCAGGCCTTCTGGACACAGTGTAAACAGATAGTGTTATGTTTACAAACACTCAAATTTGAACTCATTAGATTTTTAAAGAGGATTTGAATCACAATTTTAAGTGCTTTCTTTGTTACACTAATGGAGTTGTTTTTTTTTAAGCTAGAAAATTTGACAGAAATAAGCTTTTAGTCTACAGTTGGAACAATGTGAAACAACACTACAATCGAAAGGTGGAATGAAAATTTTCTTCGTCTATTTTCAACACACTCTTCAGTTTCCGGATCAAAAAGCTGTGTGTAATAAACCAAATATGAATTTAAGACATTTGGAGGTACTCATATACAAAATAGTGTTTTCTTTAAATCATACAAAATAATAGAATATATCAATGAAATTAAACTGATCATAAGTGACTACATAGTCTATCAAATTGGGAAAACCGAATAAATGATTCAGAATCACTTCTAGAGTTAAAGTGTATTGCTCTAATAATGTCAAAAATAAAACCACACCTTAACATAGGAAGTCTACCATCAGATCTCAGTAAACAACCATTTTACAGAATGAAAGTAATCAAATGGTACTTTAGCTGCAACTGCTCTCATGTAAGCCTATTAGTTTTCACAGAATGTGCTGCTGGCATTCTGAAGTCATGCATCATTAACCCTTTCTCTATCAGTTCAGCTTGCATGCAAAAACTGAGACGTGATTTTTTTTTTTATATTTGCATTCAACCAACATCCATGTGGTGTATCAAAATAAATTTATGGATGCAAAAGTAAGTGATAAAAAAAAGTCACTGTTATTGATCTGGAGGAAATATAACTTCAAAAAATGTTTACTTTATATATTTAAGAAGCAAAAAGAAAACAATGTATACAGGCTTTGTCAACGTTTGAAAGTGGTTTAAAACCTATTCATAACGGTATTATTGGTTGATAAAGGCAAACAGTCAAACTGAACTATTATATAAAAACATCCTCTAGAGAATCTGGTATTCTTTTGGGAAGTATAGTATATTGATCTGCAGAGATAAAACCATATATCTACATCTTACTTTACATGTAATTAGGACTGTCAGCACTCTGCTAATGTACTGTTCTCAAAAAGCATTAATTCTCCAATACCTAATGCCAACTTTATTCATTAACAGCCAATTACTTTTTTACTAGGGATTGCTTGTCCAGCAATTTTGTGAATTTATGTACAGGTATGAATACTGATTATTTGCCATAAAATGGCAAATAGCTGTTAATGCACATCCAGAATGGCAAAATGGATATTTGTCAAATATTAATATATTGATATTAATTTATTGATATGAATCCATATCAACTGAAATAAAGGATTGATTCATAATTCAAAATGAAATACCCTAAACTGCAAACTGTTCTGATGATCATTTAAAAGGATAACCAATCATATTTGAAATAAGGCAACAATTATAGCAAACAGCTCATACTTGTCAATGCATTATACTATTTCAAGTGTATAATTTGCGTCATTGTATACATAGTTCAGCACTGATGTAAATATCAGGAGGTGCTACTGGTATGGCCAAATTGAATACATTTCTCTGACAGTTTAGAGCTTGTAAGGTTTAAAGTTTCTAATTGCTCCCTCAAACACAGATCTTCAATTTGCACTACTTTATTTAGTTCAGTCAAACTGTCCATAAGGTCCACTATGGCTGCAGTCCTTAGTTGGACTACACAATTGACATTTTCTAATGTCAGTGTATGCTGTGACTCAAATCTACAGCCACAACAGTACAAAGCAAGTGACTCAACCACCGCAAAAGTAAAGACTCTGTTACTGATTGACAGGCTCAATATGCTCACCCCAATCCTAACAAAGCACAGCATTCTTGTTATTGTCATTCAGTTTTACTTAAAAAAAATCAAATTACTTTTAAATAAACACAGATAAATATCTTTAAATCATTGCTGCATTCCTCTTAAAGTTGGTGTGTGCTTAATTACTGTTTTGTTTAGCTGGCCCTTCTCAATTAGCTGTCAACTTTTTCCTTTACTCTCCAATTAATTCAGTTTTATAATTTGAAGTACACTAACAGCTACAAGAAAAGAGAAGTTCCTATACAACCTGTTACAAATATAGCAAATAGAGATAACTGGATATAATGGCTATAGACGGGAAATTGTGTTGGCTTTTGAAATTGTTTACACTTTGCGTGATTATAAATGGTGTCAATGTAAGAACATAATTCAGTAAATTTTATATACGTAATCAAATTAGTCATGATATACTTTCATGGGTTTCACTTAAATATATAGCCATAAGGCTCATTAAAATATGCTTTCTCATCACAAGAAATACCTAGACTTTTATTTTTAAAAATCAAGATCATCAATATCTACCAAGATCATATTCACACTTACAGTTTTACATTTTTTTTAAAATCACATTTTACATGAACTTTAAACTTAACTGGTGTCAGCCTCTTTATAACAAGTAGATGAACTCTGGCTGAATATTGTCCTGTCATTTTAAACAAAGACTCTGGCAAATTTCTACTGCAACTCAAACTTCACCAAGTCTCCAATGCTACTATCAATGCATGCTAAGTCTGGTTATAACTTTAGGTGTGGTATCACCTTTTTTCTGCAACGGTGTATTTTGTCAGTGAAGTACTGTCTTTTGCAACCATGCTTTGGCAATAGGTAATAAAATTGCACTTCAACAGCATTATCCAAACGATAATCTACCGTCAGTACTTGGACCATAACCCCTTTCCTTAAAGACACAAACTGAAACCCCTGCAATGCCCGTAATAACTTTCCGACGTTGTTACTAAAATATTTTTATAAAACTGCTCGTCATTGTGTGCATATATATATTATTTGCGCCTACACAGACAGGCTTAGACAAAAAACTCCTAATCAATGCTTATGCCCCAACTTGTTAAGAATGGACGAGGCAGATGTGATACTGATGACTCAAATGTGGTGAAGTGGCTTAAGGTTGAATCTGGTCTTAATGCATAATTTTTTTAAAGCTAATCTGAACCAGTGGACGTTCTAGGGTTGATGCGAAGTAAGTGACTGTTCCCCCAAGCCCCACATTCCCCATCTGATTTCCAGATGGGGGGGGGGGGGAAGAGCGCCCGAGCACACGGTTGATAGCCTCCCGAGAAGCGGACCCTTGACAACCGCTCAGCGCACACTTTGTTTGACCTGAAACTGCTGGCTTCATCTGGGTTGTCAAGGATCACTTCATGCCGGGGCTCAGGCTGCTTACCTCAGTGCGATTTTCTCAAAGACACTGGGTAACCCAAGATGAAGGAGGCTGAATTCCAGTATTTTTGTTTTTAATAAACGCCCCCCCCCCCCCCCCAAAACCCGGAGCCCCCACGCCCTGGAGGAGATAAGATGACCCAAAATAACGAGAGGGGTCATATTAAGAGTCTCTAGGTCTGAGGGGGTAATCTTGGCTGACTTTTGTCATTTCTACACTTTGTGATGAAATTGTATATAATAAAATGCAGTACCTTGCTCCTACTGACGCTGTCCTCTCTAAACTCCGCTGTCAAGACACAAAAATCTCATTGTCCGCCCAGCAGCCGCCAAAACTCGGCGAAGTCAAGCGAACAAACTTCCAGTGAGCAGCTGAGTGAGAGGGACCCCCGCGCGCGGAGCTGTGGAATACATGTGACCAAAAAATATATTTTTTTTAAAAAGTAATATATCCAGATATATGTTTGTTTATTGAAGATTGGTGTTCAAACTGTGAGGTTTTTGTTTGATTCGGTGGTATTTACTGGTGCAGTGAGAAAGTGTCTGAAGTGGCCGAGCAGCCACAGTCTGTCTGACAGGAAAGTTTTGAGGAAGATCTGAGTAAACACCGGCATCACCATAACAAAAGAGCCTCTGGACTCCGCGGCTATGTGTGGCGCCCCCGCCCCCTACCCAGCTCTATCTCTCCTTTCATCAATAACAAAAAAGTTAAAACAAACACGAAGTTAACAACAAAGTCGTGGAGGCGCCAGATTCAGCTCCCGGGGGCTGACAAAACAATCCGTCTGGCACTCGATGGGGTTCGGGTTCGTCCACCTCTCCCACTCCCCTTATTGGGTCTGGGGCTTTCAAATTCACCCCCTCCCCTCCCAAGCATCCCCGTATCGGACACCTCACCCTCCCCAAGTCTGAGGGATATTAAGGAGCGAACTGCAATTCCCACTGGGAAAAGACATCTCCCAGTAAGAGTTGAGTGAAGGAGGGTGGGGAGGGCGCTGGGGTAGGTGTGTGTGTAAAAGCTGCTACTTGTTTCGGAGGGTGATTGATATAGGTGGAGACTTCCCATCCTCGCTGCTCGGCCGTGTGGTATACCGAAAATACAACTGCCCAGCAAGCAGCAATGCGTTCTTCCTCAATCAAACAGGACGTGTTTTTAATCCGCCTGCACCTTCGGGTTTCTTACTTTCAATACTGGAGCTTCCCGCGGCCAAAGCTGAAGAAAGTGCCGATGAAGAAGTGTATTCGGGTCTCACTGGAAAGCAGGAGATGATACATTGCACTAACTTAATAGTTGCCCCCATCCCACACCACACACAAAAATCAGTACGTTTCTGACACACACAAACTCAATACAGGACGGATCGGTCAAACTATGACTAAAAATAACATTGGGCTAATGTTGAGACCCTCGATTACCCCCGTAAATTCGATGACCTTCCTGGTCAGAACGCTATCACGCCCATGCACACTCGCATGGGTGTTTCGGAAAGTACAGGGATGCTTTTTTTAAAAAAGTGACAAAAGTTTCAAGAGTTCCCCTTTCCCGTGCGGTTCACACGGTGTGTCTCTTTCCCCCACCCATAGTGCCCACCCACCTACCTCGGGTGGGGTGGGGGAGAAGAGAGGAGAGATCCCTTGTCAAGTCTCCGTTGACCTGCCCATTTAATCCTCAATAAAGGAAGAGAAACCTCGCGCAACTCAACTCCTTCAAACTGACCATTCTGATTAATAACCTCTCGCTAAACAAGCCGGGGACTCCCACACCTCAAACTCTCTCACACACAAACTGCCGCCCCCCTCCTCCTCCACGCACACACACCACTACCATCACCCACCCCGGTCAGCAGCAATTGTGTGTATGTGTATTGGCAGTGCAAATTGTTCAGTTCCGAGTCGAAACCCACTTTGACAAACAATGCCCCCCGCCCCCGCCGCCGTTTAAAACACCCCAAACTGCACGTGGGGCTTTGCAGGAAATCAGAGTCAAGCCAAGCAGAGTAGTTAACCTGAAAGCGAGCAGGGCAGTGGGAGAGAAAATAATCAAATTCAAACTCACCAGTTGGTGCTGCTTTTAGGTTGTTGGGCAATCAGGAGATAATTTGACCCTGCAACACACATGCGATTGTGTACGAGAAAAGCATGCAACAAGCACACAATAAATAACAATATATTACTCCGCTCTGGCACTATGTTGTGGAGCAGCCGCTTTCCAAAGACAGAAAAATCCTTCCAGTGCAACGAGGAAGCCGGATCAAACTCGCACTTGATCCGATCCCTTTGCTATCCTCCCGCCGCGCGTCCCCCTTCACTTTTCATTATTCACAATTCTAGCAAACTTAATGAGCTTTTTTGGAGTGGTTGGTTTTGGGGGAAGGGGGGGGGGAGATACAAATCGCGGAGTTGGATGTTGTTATTTTTTGCTGCAAGCTGCCCCCTGACGTCATATCCACCTGCTGTGTAAACAACATGTATCAGAGAGGGGGGAAGAGAAAAAGCTGCTGTGTGCGAGGCTCCGAGCTGCATGGGAGCAAGTTTGGCGTTAACACCAAATAAAAGGAAACATAAGTCTCCCCACCCCGGTCTCATACGGGCTCTGGAGGAGCTCGACCCAGTGAAAGTGATTGTGAAAATGTTGAAAGTGTGAGTGGGTTATATATAATATATGTGTGTGTGTGTATATACAGAGAACTGGGCCAAGCAGCTCAGCGACTCCGAGAGGCGCTCCCGCTCCGCTCGGCTCCCCTCGGCTCGCCTCGCTCGGTGCTCTCTGGCCAATGAAGGCAGCTGGGTTCGGGAGGTGAAAGTTCAGCAAGAGGACAACCCTGTCAGGAAGTAGAAAGTGTCAATCTAAAGAGTGCCAACCCTACTCTTATCTACTTCACTGACCATTTCTCTCCCTCTCTCTCACACACTAAACAGGGACAATCTGCGAAAGTGCCGATCCATTTCGTGCCATATCGTATTCAGCAACTGCGGGGGCCACAAAGTCTCCCAGCTTCATTTATTATTATTTACAAAGGAAGGGCAGAAATAGCAAAAAGAAAGTTATGTTGGAAAGGGGTGAGATGCGGAGGGTAAAGTTTGTAACTTGCAATGTATGTCACCCTGTCTTGTTAATGGTTTGCTGTGCGCGTCTAGTTGTAATATCTCAGCTCATCGGCGTATGGAGAGGATCCTCTTTGAAATGATTGCCTGGGTTTGCTCAGCTCTGAAGTCCACCATAGCCGAGTATGACACCAGTCCTCAAACCTTTAGTCTCTTTAAGAGCCATCTTCTGATACATTGTGACTGCGGATTACTGGAATTGATATATAACTCCTTCTGAAACAATCGAGCACACGAAGCTGCGACAGATTTTTTTTCCTTGATAGCCTTATAATAAAAACATTAATTACGAACCCGATGGGGCGATTTTTCTTTTCTTGAAAAATGCTTGCGAATCGGTTCAGTAGTCCAATTAACACTTCTAGAACGTAACATTAATCTGCAATTTAACTGAAATCTTTCTGAAACCTTGCGTGTCCTTGATCAAGGACTGAAATGCGGAGATATAAATTTATTTATAAATGACGCTTAATTTATTACAGGGGCTATCAGTGGCCGTGCTGAAGAGTGGCGGATTTCTCTCAAGTCTCCGTTCTGCTGAGAGATGGATTTGAGCAAATGGAGAGCCTGGAACGCCATCCCCTGGTAGTAAAAGTGTCGGAAAACGCCAAGGAGAAAATAATGCATGTACAATGGCAGCATTATTTGAACCCGATCCGATGCAGAATTAAATGGTACAAAGTTAGGAATATTGTAAATATACAACGCCTGAATGCGTCATGGTTAAAATAATTGAACAAAGCAAAAATCAGATATCCGAGTCTGAATCAAATTATACCATTGTCACATTTAGGTTTAATCCCAATTATACAAGAAGCGCTTTTATTAATATCATTAGTTTAGATACATTGACAGAACGGGCTACAACCAGTCTAAGGCAATCCAGATGTGTGCATAAGAAAAGCCTTAACATCAAATACCTGCACAACGGTTAGAACTTTGAGTCATTGCAGCGAAAGCCCGCGGTTCTTCCCAGCTGTGTAAATACCAGTCCATTGTATACAAAATAAACTGAAATCGCTCATTGGCAACAAGGTGGAAACCGAAAATCGTTGGGATATTTTCCTGCCCTAACGAATAGCTTCAGTAGACAGTTACCCGTTTCGTCCTAAATTCCCTGCAGTTTCCCTGAATCCTCGCGGAGCACATTTCTAACGCCGTCTCCGGCTGTGCGATCTTGTCCCCAAAGCCGCGAGGAATGCGCCGGCAGTTCTTTCCGAATAACCCCCACCGTCAAAGTTGGGTGAAGGTCCGCGTAAATCCCGCTGAACCGTGTGGACAGGCGTCTAGCGGTTCCCAATTCAGGCGGTTGGACTTGACCGTGAAATGCAAAGTTGGAATCGCGGAGTAGCGACAAAACAACGAGATAACAATCAACAAATCTGGGGTGCAGTCTAAACGTTCAACTTTATTGCAAAGTGAACCCAACTGTAATTTCTGAATACCCTCTGTGCGTTTCGCCCCGAAATCTTCTAAAAAAGCAAATTCCTGATTTACTAGCCACATTTTCAACTCACTTAATCGTTACGTAATTATGTTTTCTCTCTCCCAATACTGTCCAGCATTATCCCAATTATGTCCTTAAATAATAACGTTCAATCAGATTTTTTAAATGATAAAGATGCCGGTTTGGTGTATTTTTTACAGCATTCAGTTAAACTTTAAACATTTGATGGATACGTTTGCAGATTTTATCATATTAACCGGAGGATTTTCCCTCCTGAAATCACCTCATTTTTATTTCAAATCTTAAATATCAGTGAAAAACTATTTGAAACTCGGACAAATGGAGTTTCGCGCGATATTTCACCCCAATCACCCTGGTCTCCGTGGTCCTTACGGTTGCAATGTAATTGAATTGCATTTCAGCCACGAATGTTGTTAAGATTTTATGAAAAGATTAATTTATTTACTAAGCATGGTGTCCATTCACTGTCTGCCACATTTGTAGTATTCTAGAGTGGTTAACCTCACTGTGTGCACCTCGGGGAGTTAAGACGGTTCAGAATAACCTTGTGCAGTCCGAGTTTCCCTGACCCCTGGCTTTAACGCTTGTGTTATTCCTTACAATTTTTGTTGACAATACCACACTCAGAGTGTGCATCGGAGGGAAGCATTTTAACTTTTGTGAAGGAGCACCGACAGTGACGGGCATTACTGGGGAGTCCACTATGAAGGTCCAACTGTAGAGCTCTTCAGCTGTACACTCACTCACCTGGATCGATACTCACTCTCGGACTTGAGAATTTTGGCTTCTGTGCGCTACCCCCGTGATTGGCGTCGATATATCTATATAGTCCTTTATATGTATAGACTATTGAGTGGTGCCGTCCCCGTTAATGGTACAGCTAGTTACTTATTGGTAATTCATCAGTATGGGTTTTTATCTGTGCAGTCAGTTAGCGGGATGGGCGCTCAGCTGCACTGTCACCCATATATCGGTCCTCAGCCTGCATTTCACCACACATTAAATTCATGCTTCAGCAAGGACGGGTTCATTTTTAAAAACGTATTCGCTGTTCAACCGATAGACGTGATTTAGACCTTTGGTCGATAGAAACACGTTTGGACAGCATGGCGAATCTGTGATCACACATGCCATGCAAGGGAGAGAGGTCAGGTGGACAGAGACTGGAGTTCAGTGTTGGACTTCCACCTAACTCACTCCTCATTCTTTTCCATTCCTGTTGGCAATTTGTTTAGCATTTTTCGAGGTCGTTTTTTGTAAAACTCATTTTGAATTTAGATACTTTCTGTGTTTTACGCCTTGACCACTTTGTAGGCTTCTGTGGTGTTACCCATTCCATTGGCTGTTGGTTCTAGATCAATCAGATTGCTTGCTTCTTGTATTTCTCATCAGTGGATAACAGTTCACAGGTCAGCCATCCCTGCTCTTCTGGCCAACTGGAGATGCTCAAGATTTTTCTTATTTCTGCATTAGAGATTGTGCCATTGGGGCTAAAGCACCCATCCAAGCACGTATGTTTCATATAGTCCTGCGTCCAATTGGGAGCACAAGAGGGGATAATGACTGCTAGGCTACTTACAGGGTAGGGGTGGAAGTTGGAATCTGTGGAGACTGGTGAATTTGCAGTGTACAGTGTTTTTCTTTATATTTCCTTGTATGCAGAGGATTACGACCGCACAATATAAATAATGTGGCTCCAAACTTGATGTCGACATTTGTCCATGTAGTGGAAAATATTCCTCAGGATTTTGAAGCATCTTGCTGCCTTTGTTCCAAGCGTTCTTCTCATATTCTTTCAGTTTTCCCTCAATCCTAATTCAGGTCTCTTCCTTTGCTACTTGCTTGTCTGTCAGAGGTAAATTGATCGTAAATAAACAAAATATAAACCCTCTCCCCGTAGCAAACACCTGTCATTGACTGAAAAAGTACTCATAAATTTGAAGAAAGATGCTCAACTTTAGGCATATCAGTGACATCTTGGAATAATTTCACATAATCTAGTGGGATATGAGAAGCAAACACCACTGAAATGCAAAAGAAATGTCACTCACAATCAAGTTTATTTAATGTTTAAAAAGAACAATTATCATATGCATGTATAATCAGCAATAGAATTTGGAGGCTAAAATTAATTCTAAGTGCTGATATAACCTCATGAATTAGTGGAAATATACAATTTGCTAATGATCCAATGTTAACGTTTCTTATCTCTTCCCAGAAACTGATAGAGTTGATGTGTATTTCTATTTTTATTCTTTTCAAAAGCTGAAAATTTTTCTTTTGCTAACCTTTTTCTTTTGTTTTACTTTACCTCGGGATTCAATTATACGTTGCTTGTTTATATTTTATTTTTCTAATTTATTTTATTTTATTAATATTATCTTAATTTGCTTTGCCCTTACATCTTTAATTTGTTCCTTTAACCTATTGCTTTATCATCACTTATCCAACCTCACAACCTGAAGCCTTCTCTACAATTTTGCAGTAATGAATACGTTCCCATTGATCATACAGCCAACCCAAAACAAAAGAGTACATGGGAATCTACCTCATCTTTCTACCTACAAAGAGAACAAAGTGCTTGAGGATACAACTATTGTGCTTTTTTTCCATACTGCCAACAGGATGCATAGAGACTTCATTTAGGGCCTGTTGATAGTTGTAATAGATGCAAGAAGCTATCCCTATGGCCCTGGCGACTAATTAGAGAGGTAATTTTATATATTTTTAGCTGAACCAAACTGTATCATGCCTAAGCATACATATGGTGGATAAGTGAAAGAAGATTGATTTCTCAGATAAAGGAGTCCAAAGATTTCGCTTTACAGATCAGTCGCATTCCCTAACCGGATGTTGCATGATATATTTTCTTATGTCTAGGGTATTTGTCACAAGTTAAACAAATGGATCATTGAAATGCTCATTAAAGAGTGTTTGCATCCAATGTTAGAAGCTAGCCAGAGTAGAAAACTAAAGCAAGATTAAGAAAAATTCTGAAAGGTGGTTGAGCAATTAATTTGGATAGAAAGAACATAGAACATACAGTGCAGAAGGAGGCCATTTGGCCCATCGAGTCTGCACCAACCCACTTAAGCCCTCACTTCCAGTCTATCCACGTAACCCAATAACCCCTCCTAACGTTTTTGGTCACTAAGGGCAATTTATCATGGCCAATCCACCTAACCTGCATGTCTTTGGATTGTGGAAGGAAACCGAAGCACCCGGAGGAAACCCACGCAGACACAGGGAAAAGGTCCAGACTCTGCACAGACAGTGACCCAGCGGGGAATCAAACCTGGGACCCAGGCGCTGTGAAGCCACAGTGCAATACCCACTTGTGCTACCGTGCTGCCCATGGTAATGATGAAATATGAATACATTGATCCCATTCCAATTCTAGAATCAGAATTGAAATTAAATTCTTCCTTTTCTGACATGAAATAAACATGCAATTGGTCCAACAATAGCTAGTTCACCATTACTTTGGATTAGGGTATACAAATAGGATTTTGCCTTGTTTTTGTAAATCTTCCATTTGTACAATTCACTTTCTACTATTCAGTACAATGTGTAATATGAGAATAGAATCATTGATAAGGAAGATTTTGGTCTAAAGCACAGATTTCTCATCACCATAAGAGAAAAATACTTTGACACTATGTCCTATAAAGAAATACAAGCATTCAAGTGCATGTCTGAAATCTGAGTCCTCTTCTCTCACAACAAAGAATGTAATTCTAGTATTTAATAATATAGGAAAAGTGCTTAGTTGTGGCAGGCCCAATAACGTAAACATAAGAAAGAGAAATAATTTGGAGTATTTTTGACTGAATCTTTCTAAGTGTTTCAAACTCACTTTGTTCAAGGAGAGTTTTCTATAGTATTGTCACCAATGATTGCAGATGATTATGCCATTAATTTCCCTCCTAAAACCAGTGACTTATCTTTAGGCAGTACAACAATGTGATAATTGTCCTTATGATTGGGAAGTTGGCACTGATTCTACTATCTCATTAACTTCTCTTATTGTCACCCTTAAGGCATTAAGGTTTAATTCTATAATACAGGAGGTAGAATGAAACTGTTTTTGGCTTCAAAGCTCAGAATCTGTACAATATAACTAAGATTTGGCAGCAATGATAATGTTAGGGAATCAGGCAATGCTGTTGACTTCAATCACACTGGATGGAACAATGTACTGAAGTTAACATTTTACCTTCAAACTAAATGGCTCAATTAAGCCTTTGGTTGTTGATTATGGCTTGAATTCTAATGTTAAATTACTAATTCTTCAAGTTCATGATGAAATTAATAAGACAATTTAGAACATTTCCTGACAACCAGGTTGCTAAATTTCATAAAGTATAAAAGTACCTTGAAAATTAGTACTGAAATATGGTAAATGAAACAAAATTAAGGATCCCTTACAGTTTGAATCACAGTCTTATTAAAATATCCACCAAATGAATCTTAAAGATGCTTGGACCTAAATCAAATAGAAAGTATTAGAATACTAATGCACTACTCTGCATCCTCAGAGTCCAACAGAGGTTAGTTAGTATATTCGGATGTGTACCAGCTAAGCATTTTATTAAGATTTTTTTGATATTAACCTTTACTTTCAAATGCATTGTTTTAAAACAGCTGAGTAAATTAGTACACCTGATGGGAAGATCATTTTGCATAGTAACAGATCCAGAAAACAAAGCTTGTTTCTGGATTGAACACAGCATCTAAATATGCTATTCCTCTGCTAAATATGCACTTGTAGATATGCACTGCTAGTTTCACATTGAATCAGGGATGAAAAACAACCTTGAGGAAAAATTACAAATACCTCAGATGAATGCCCTACTCTAATCAAAAACCTTCTGTTGTTTGTGAGTTTTGTGCTGCTCAATCTGGGAACTCTATTGAAGTATTGCATAACTATCTAATTTATTTATTTAGCTTTTTAATCCATTCAGAAACGTAAGGTAGTGTATTATTTAGCGATAGCTTATAGCTATCAAAACATATTGATCTCTGCATCATTATGTTTATGTTGATCTTCAACAATCAAACGGTCTTGTGTCGTTTATTAGAGTTCCAGCATTTTCAAACTGTATGAGTTGATGAGATACAAAGCATTTTTAAAAATTTGCATGAATTCTGCAAGAGATTATTGGCAGCCTATCTAAATACACATGGTGGAAAGAAATTGGCTGCGAACAATTTAACAGTAAATATCCTTCCCTTCCATGAAAAACTAAGGAAAACAATAAAACACCACATTGTTTCAGTTGCTGCACCCCTCCCATAATCAGAACACTTAGAGTACAGTCCTCATGAGTGACAAGATGCCTGGAAGTGAGATATGTTGATTATTCTATTACAGCACAGCTCCCAGTGGAGCATTTCACTGTCTCACAACCCCCAGTGGTACCACATACATTATAGGATTGATTCCAGTATGAAACTGGAATTGTACTATTCCCTGTGGAATGCAATACTTCTTAATCATAAAGAAAATGCGTAACATAGCTACAGTGTTTTTAAAGTATGTATAGCTCTTGTATTGTTGTTTTAAGTTGGACAAAGGGTACAATTGTTATTTTGTTATCAAACATTTATAAATAAATTGGTAGCTAGGTCCCCAAAATAATTTTGTCACAGAAAACCTGGTAGTTTTACATCATACATGAAACAAGTCTTGAGTACAACTGAGAGCAATAACTTATTGTTCTGAAACTGCGATCAAAATGATTTTGAATTGAACATTAGATTAATTTTCTAGCAGTTATTTTGATATATGATTAGAATAACCTGATTTGTGAAAGTTATATTCACATATGATTAATTGAAAATCTATCAGTTTTTTGTATAAACTATTCTGGACACAGAAATAAGTATGTTTCTTTTTTTTGGAAAATATTTTATTGAAACATTTGTAATTTTCACAGTTTAACACGTTAACATTTCTTAAACAACCGCGTGGGCCGACACATGCAAAGCGCCTAAAAGAACAAATAACAGAAAACAATGTCCCCTACTAACCCCGCCCTATTCCTTAATTACTTAACTAACATTGCTATGCCTCCTGTTTTCCTCCCCCACCCCACTTTTCCCCTCCCCCTTACTGCTGAAGAAATCCATGAATGGTTGCCATCTCCGGGCGAACGCCTGAGTTGATCCTCTCAAGGCGAACTTGATTTTTTTTCCAGACTGAGAAACCCTGCCATATTCCTGATCCACACACCTGACTTCAGGGGCTCCGAGTCCCTCCATCCCAGCAAAATCTGTCTGCGGGCCACCAGGGAGGAGAAGGCCAGGAAATTGGCCTCCCTCCCCTGGCCCCCGGCCCCCGGATATTCCGAGACCCCAAATATTGCCAGTTCTGGACTTGGAGTTACCCTCCCTTCCAGGACTTCTGTCATAACGTCCGCAAATCCCTGCCAGAATCCCCTCAATTTTGTGCATGCCCGAAACATATGTACATGGTTCGCTGGGCTACCTCCACACCACCCACATCTGTCCTCCATCTCCTCAAAGAACCTGCTCATCTGAGCTGCCATCATGTGGGCCCTGTGGACCACCTTGAACTGGATCACGGTGAAGTCTGGCACACAACGAGGATGAATTGACTCTCTTCAAGTCTTTTTCTCACAGTTCAATTTCCAGTCCTCCTCCCAGCTCCTCCTCCCACATCCTCTTCACCGCTCTAATAGAGGCCCATTCCCATTCCTTCAACTCCTTTATGAAATGAAATGAAAATCGCTTATTGTCACGAGTAGGCTTCAAATGAAGTTACTGTGAAAAGCCCCTAGTCGCCACATTCCGGCGCCTGTTCGGGGAGACTGTTACGGGAATCGAACCGTGCTGCTGGCTTACCTTGGTCTGCTTTAAAAGCCAGCGATTAGCCCTGTGAGCTAAACAGCCCCTCTGAAACCCTCTCCTCTCCAACCCCTGTTTTTGGCATCACCTTGTCCTGTAGTCCCCTCAGGGGGAGGCGAGGAAAGCTTGGAACGTGCCTCCGTACAAAGTCCCTCACCTGAAGGTACCCAAACCCGTTCCACCCGGCAACTCAAACTCCTCCTCTAGTGCCTCCAAGGTCGGAAAGCCCTCCTGGATGAATAGGTCCCCAAATCTCTCAATCCCTGCCCGCTGCCATCTCTTAAAGCCCCCATCCAGCCCCCCCTGGGCAAACCGGTGGTTGCACTCACGCCCCCTCCAACCTCATGTGCTGCCTCCATTGTCCCCACACCCTTCGGGCTGCCACCACCACAGGGCCTGTAGAGTACCGAGCCGGCAAAACGGCAGAGGGGCTGCTAGTAAAGCCTCCAAACTCATACCTTGTTGGATGCCTCCTCCACTCACTCCTAAACCGACCCCTCCCCCACTAGCCACTTCCTGACCATCGATATGTTGGCCGCCCAGTAATAGTTAATGAACCTCGGGAGGGCCAAGCCTCCCTCCAGAAGTGCCTTCTTTACTCTCGGAGTTTTACCCGCCCACACAACACCCAATATCGCCGGTTTCATTTTCCTAAAAAAAGCCTTTGGGACAAAAATTGGAAGACATTGAAAAAAGAAGAGCAGTCTCGGAAGGACTGTCATCTTCACCGTCTGAACCCTCCCCGCCAGCATCAGTGGGAGCATGTCCCATCTGCGGAAGTCCCTTTTCATTTGATCCACCGCTTTGCCCAGATTAAACTTATGAAGCTGCCCCCAATCCTTAGCCACTTGAATCCCCAGATCTCTAAAACTCCTCTCAGCCACTTTAAAAGGTAAGTCCTTCAGTCTCCTTTCCTGCCCCCATGCCTGGATCATGAACATCTCGCTCTTTCCCATATTTGACTTGTAGCCTGAAAATCACCCAAATTCTCCGAGTATCCCCATGAATTTGGCCATCCCCGCCACCGGATCTGTGACATAGAGCAGCAAGTCGTCCGCATAGAGAGAGACCCTCTGCTCCACTCTCCCCCTCACTATTCCCCGCCAGGCATTCAATGATCTAAGGGCCATTGCTAAGGGCTCTATGGCCAGGGCAAACAGTAATGGGGAGAGCGGGCATCCCTGCCTTGTCCCCCTGCAGAGACTGAAGTATTCTGACTGGACTCGGTTGGTTCTTATATTTGTCACCTGAGCCTGATATAACAGCCGGACCCAATCCACAAATCCCTGCCCGAGCCCAAACCTGCCTAAAATATCCCATAGGTACTTCCACTCCACCCAGTCGAAATCCTTCTCTCCGTCCATGGCTACAGCCACCTGAACATCACGCGCCCCTCCGCTGGTATCATTATGACATTAAGAAGCCATCTAATATTGGACGTGAGGTGCCTGCCCTTCACAAATCCCGTCTGATCCTCCCTGATTACTTCCGGGACACAATCCTCTATTCGGGTGACCAAGATCTTTGCCAGCAATTTAGCATCTACATTCAAAAGGGAAATTGGCCTGTATGATCCATAGCTCTCCGGGTCTTTGTCTCGCTTCAGGATGAGAGAGATTGATGCCTGTGATAGCGTTGGGGGAAATACTCCCAGCTCTTTGGACTCATTAAAAGCCTTGGCCAGAAGCGGCCCAGTAACCCAAAAACCTTTTATAAAATTCCACTGGGAATCCATCAGGTCCTGGGGCCTTACCCAATTGCATCTCCCTCAATCCATCTATCACCTCCCTGAGCCCAATTGGGCCCCCCAAGACTTCCACCAGCTCCTCATCTACCTTCGGGAACTCTAGCCTCCCCAGGAATTGATTCATACCCTCATCCCCGATCAGGGTTCCGACTAATATAGACTATAGAATTCACGGAACACGTCGTTAACTGCTCTCGGATCCATCTCTACCTTCCCACTCATATCCTTTATTTTTCCTATTTCTCTCACCGCCTCCTGCTTCCTCAGCTGATGTGCCAGCATCCTGCTAGCTTTCTCCCCATATTCATATATTGCCCCTTTTGCCTTCCCCAGCTGTCCCTCTGCCTTTCCTGTGGAAAGGAGCCCAAATTCCATTTGGAGTCTCTGACGCTCCTTTAGGAGCTCCTCATTCGGAGACTCCGATGTCTCCTGTCCACCTGTAAGATTTCTCCTACCAATCTGTCCAGCTCCGCCCATTCAGTCTTCTCCCTCTGAGCCCGAATCAAAATACATTCCCTTCGAATAACCGCCTTCAATGCCTCCCACACCACCCCAGCCACGGTCTCTCCCATGTCGTTGTTCTTTATATACCCCCGAATGGCCTCTCTCACTCGCTCACAGCCGTCGTCCGCTAACATTCCTGCATCTAATCTCCACTGCGGGCACTGGGACTTCCCTGTGCTTATCCGCAGATCTATCCAACACGGCCCGTGGTCTGACACTACAATTGCTGAGTACTCAGTGTCCTCCACCCCCGCTAACAAATGTTATATCCAGTACAAAGAAATCTATCCTGGAGTATACCAGGTGAACATGGGAGTGAAATTAATATTCCTTGCTCCGTGGCCTCTCGAATCTCCATGGATCAACCCGTCCCATGCGCTCCATGAACCCGCTTTCACCATTGCTGATACCTTCCCTGGCCTGGAACTCGACCGCTCCATTCTCGGATCTAGGACCGTGTTGAAGTCACCCCACATAACCAACTGGTGCGAGTCAACACCCAGGATCTTTCCCAGCACCTTCCTGACAAACGCGACATCATCATTTGGGGCATATATATTTACCAACACCACTGCCATTCCCTCCAGTTTCCCGCAAACTATAATAAATCTGTCTCCCGGGCTGCCTCTATCTTCCCTACCTCAAATGCCACCCTTTCGTTAATCAGGATGGCCACTCCCCTTGTTTTAAAGTCCAGGCCCAAATGGAATACCTGTCCGGCCCATCCCTTCTTAAGTCTAACTTGGTCTGCCAGCTTCAAGTGTGTCTCCTGTGGCATGGCCGCGTCGCTTTTAGCTGTCCCAAGTGTGCGGGCACACGGGCCCTTTTGACCGGCCCATTCAGTCCACGAACATTAACGTAATCAGCCTGGTCCGGGGTGTGGGGGGGGGGGGGGGGTTGCTCATGCCCCCCTCCCTTGTTGATCAGCCATGACTTTTCCTAGACCAGCCCTTAGCCCATGGCCAGCTCCTCCCCTGGCCCACCCCTCGGCAGCCTCCACCATCTGGTCTCCATCTCCAACCTCTTAAAAGTCCCCTAGTTGTCAGCAATCACCTCCTACCCTCCCCTCCCCCTTACTCCGTCTCTCTTCAACTCTTCCCCCACTTTGCTCCCGTGAACAGGCTCTCCCAGCTAGCCTAGCAGCTCGCGCCTCTGACGCCTAGCATCCTACCACCTGCTGAATCCTCACCCCCCCCCCCCCCCCCCCCCCCCCCCCCCCCACTCTTCACGTAACTTCTCAAAACAACAGCAACAAATACAGAAAGCAAACAAACAATCTCCCAAGGTGCGGGAGCAGAGGCCCACCCCTCCTCCCTTTACATCTTATCAGTCCCATCACCTTCAATCAGAGCCGGAAACAATAGAAGAAAAATCAAACAGGATAAGAAAACATTTATGCTTGCAAAAACTCAAACATCTTTTCTTTTTTCTTTCCCCCCTAGAACAGGGCTAGCAGGAATTAAAAGCACAGCTGTCCAAGAAGAGGGCCCAAAGAAAACAAATGCCAGTGAATTACACAACCGCTCAGCCCACTGCGTTTCTTTGCAGAAAATGTGGCAGAAGCTGCCATGGCAGAATGAGACATCTGAGCAACACCAGGTGATGCTTAAAATGGAGTTGACCACCATAGAAATTACAGTGCTGTAGGAGGCCATTCGGCCCATCAAGTCTGCACCAGCCCTTGGAAAGAGCACCCCACTTAAGCCCATGTTGCCACCCTATCCCCGTGACCACACCCAACCTTTTTTGGACACTAAGGACAATTTATCATGGCCAATCCACCTAACCTGCACATCTTTGGACTGTTGGAGGAAACTGGAGCACCCGGAGGAAACCCACACAGACACAGGGAGAAAGTGCAAACTCCACACAGACAGCGACCCACACTGGGAATCGAACCTGGGACCCTGGAGCTGCGAAGCAACTGTGCTAACCACTGTGCTAGCATGCTGCCCACACAAACTATTATCTTACGAGATGTGCCAAACATGGCACAAACTATTGGCTTACGAGATGGAAGGTTGCCATTGTCTTCTCTTGGGCCAGGAATATGTTTGTAATATTTAGCTGATACCTTCTCCTGTCCATTTGTAAGAACACAAGAAATAGGACCAGGGGAAGATCATGTGGCCCATTGAGCCCACTCTTCCATCCAATATGATCATGACTGATCTTGGGCTTCAACTCCATTTTCCCACCTGCTCCCCATTTCCCTTAATTTTCCAAGACACTATCTCAGCCTCAAATATATTCAACAATGGAAGATCTGCAACCCTGTAGGGTAGGGAATTCCAAAGATCCAAAACTTCTCCTCATGCCAGTCCCAAATCACCTAATGAAGGAGCTGTGCTCCAAAAGCTAGTGATTCCAAATATACCTGTTGGATTTTAACCTGGTGTTGTAGTCCTAAATGATCAGCCTATTATCCTGAGGTTATGCCCCTTTGTTCTATATTCACCAGCCAGGGGAAACAAGACCTCGGTATTTACTCTGTCTAGCCATTTCATGATTATTGAATTTTCTATGTGATCACCGTTCATTCTTCTAAGCTCTTGAAAATACAAACCCAATTTACTCAGCTTCTCATCACAGGATAACCCTCTCATCCCAGGGAAAAATCTAGAGAACCTTCACCACACTCCATCCAACATATGTCCTTCCTTAAATTGGAAACCAAAATTGCACACAGTATTTCAAGTGTGGTTTGATCAAAGCTCCGCACAATTTTAGAAATGCTTCTTAATCTTGTACTCCAATCATCATGCAACAAAGGCCAACATGTCATTTGTTTTCCTAAACCTTGCGGCATTTACATACAAAACTTTTTTGTCCCTTGTACAAGCACAGCCAAGGCTCTCTGAATATCAAGATTTGCAAATTACTCACCTTTTAAAAAAAAAAATACTGTTTTGTTTTCCTTATGCCCAAAGTTCACCTCACAATCTTCATATTATATTCCACTTATCATCTTTTTGGCCACTCATCTAACCTGTCTATATCTCTTTGCAGCCTTTTTGTGACCTCCTCACAGCTTGAATCTCCATCTAGCTTTGTATGATATATTACGCTATGTCTCTTCATCTAAATCATTCATACCGATTGTAAATAGCTGAGGCCCCAATACTGGCCCTGCGCCCTCCACTAATTACTGCCTGCCAATTTGAAAATACCCCATTTACGCCTACTCTTCGTCTCCTGTCTGTTAAGCAGTCATCTATCCATGGTAATACATTAACCCCAATTCCATGAGCCCTTATATTCTTTTTCACCTTTTGTGGCATCTTATTGAAAGCCTTTTGGAAGTCCAAGTATTCCAGGTTGTATTCTCCTTTATCCACCCTATCAGTTACATCCTCAAAAAACTCTAATAAATTTGTCAAACAGGATTTCCCTTTAATAAAACCATGTTGACTTGTTCTAATCATGCTATGCTTTTCAAAGTGCATTGTTAAGACTTCCTTAATAATAGATTCCAGCACTTTCCTGATGACTAATGTGTGGTTAATTGGACAGTAGTTCCCCGATTTCTTTCTCCCTCCTTTCTTGAACAGTGGTGTTATATTTGTGAACTTCCAATTTGCTGGGACTGTTCCAGATGTAGGGAATTTTAGAAAAATCATTGTCATTGCATCCACTATCTCGGCAGCTATCTCTTTTAGAACCCGAGGTCATCAGATCACAAAGATTTGTCAGATTTTTGTCCCTTGACTTTCCAAAGAATCTCTACAGTGCAAAAGGAGGCCATTCAGCCCATCGAGTCTTTACCAACCCTCCGAAAGAGCATCCTACTTGGACCCATTCCCCCGCCAATGCCGCAACCCCATGTAACCTACATCTCTTTGGGGACAAAGGGGCAATTCAGCATAGCAAATCCACCTAATCCACATCTTTGGACTGCGGGAAGAAACCGGAGGACCCTAAGGAAACCCACGCCAACACGGGTAAACGTGCAAACTCCACATAGGCAGTCACCCAAGGCCGGAATTGAACCAGGGTCCCTAACGCTGCAATGCAGCAGTGCTAACCAATGTGCCACAATGCCACCCATTCAGCCCCTCCAGTTTCTCCAATACCTTTTCTCTACTGAGATTAATTCCTTTAATTAACTCACTTTTATTATCCCCTCGGGTATCCTCAAATTCTAGCAGGTAACTTGTATTGATTATTGCAAAGACAGGTGCAAATAATTTTTCAATGTCTCTGCCATTTCCTCATTCGGCATGAGAATTTCTTCTGTCTCTCCTTCTAACAGACCAACATATTCCTGGATAGTTTACTCTAATATTCATTTTTTCCCTTTATATCAATGCTTTGGTGGCCTGTTGTTAGATTACACCTCCCCCCCCCCCCCCCCCCCCCCCCCCCCCCACAATGCTCAGCCTTATATTCTTTGCAACGTAAGCCTCTTTGTTTAAACTAATCTTATCCTTAGCCTCTTCATTCAGCCATAGGTGGAATTTGCCCGTTGTGTTTTTCTTTTTCAATGGAATGCAGTTTTCTTGAACATTTGAATTGTTTCTTTCAATGTTTCCCGATGTTTATTTAACACCATACCTTTCAGTCCTTTTAACCAATCAACTTTAGCCAGCTCTTCCTCATACCTACGTAATTTACTTTAATTTTAAGATTCTTGTTTATGATTGGAGTAGGTCATTTTCAAATGAATGTGGAATTCAGTTATAGTATCTTCATTATTTCCCAGTGGATTTTTTTACTATGACATTACTAATTAACCCTACCTCACAACACAATGCTCGATCTAAAATACCAATGTCCCACATTGGCTCCACAACATATCGCTCCAAGGAACTATCACAAAAGCACTCTCCAAACCCATCTTCCAGACCACCTTTGACAATTTGAATGGTCCAAACCATATGATGATTCTTTTTAAATTTAGAGTACCCAATTCATTTTTTCCAATTAAGGGGCAATTTAGCATGGCCAATCCATCTACCCTGCACATCTTTGGGTTCTGGGGGCGAAACCCACGCAAGCACGGGGAGAATGTGCAAACTCCACACAGACAGTGATCCAGAGCCGGGATTGAACCTGGGCCTCAGTGCCGTAAGGCAGCAATACTAACCACTGCGCCACCATGTTGCCCGGTATGAAGATTAATGTGCTGCCCAACTTTACATTGCCTTTGTTACAACATCCAATATTTTGTTAAATGATTTGTCCAATGGTGTAGCTACTGTTCAGGGATCATAAATTACTCCCAACAGTGTTTTCTGACTTGCTATTCCGAGGCCAGAATTCCCGTTCCTTCAATTTCATGCTCCAGACTCCTGCGTATTTGGGTGGGGAGGTAGCGTGAAATTGATGAATGGGATTCCCGCCAAGCTCCTTCCTGCCTTGACCACACAGTGATTTTACACTGGGGCGGACCAGGCCTTGGTCAAGAAGCTCATATTTGCCCTAATTGAGGCCCTTAAGAAGCCAATTTTGACCACTTCAGAGATCTTTCCTGTCCAGCCTCAATTTTTAGACTGGCGGAAGGATTGAACTCATGTGGTGGAATGCTGAAAATCAATAGAGTTAGATCCCGGGCGAGAAGGTGAGAGCTGTGGGGACGCCTCCATCAGGGGCCTGTTTCTGAAGTCAGGTGCTCCACCCCCACACCTTAAGGGACTCAAGACCTCCCTCTCCCTTTGGCCTCTCTCCTTGCATCCCAATCCAGTTTTAGAAGAAGTTTCCGAAGACGAGGAACTTTACAAAGAAGTGATTGTCTGGACTGAATGTGGTCAAGGTGCTTCCGCATAATACAACCAACGGCTTGCACCTGGTAAGAAACTGACCCTGTCTCGCGGAGGATAATGCTGGAGATCCACTGGGTGCCATCGGCTAAATTTCGAACAAACTCTGAGTCAGATTGTACAAAATGCTTGGAAGGTCGACGTTAAATTTGGCAACACCCTTGCTGTTCCTGGTTGTGGCGCATTTGCGCACCTATGTTTGGAAAAATCAAACTAAGGTGAGTACAAAGTCTCCAGTCCACCAGTACCTCCGTGGGGGCTACCCCAGTCACTGTGTGTGGAGTGTAGCAAAACAAGAAATGAGACAGTCTGAAGTCCATCGATCCTGAAGACTGTTTCTTGATGCCCCATTTAAATTATTGCACCGCTCGCTCCACTAAACCATTAGAAACTGGGAGATATGGGACGGTACGACTGTCGTTATCAGTAACAAGTACTTCAGAGTGGCCATGAGGGATGTGGTTCTCGGAATCTTGTGCACTTAAAACCACTTTGAACGGACTTCCGGTGGCGGCGATGACGTAGGAAGCCGCACATTTGGGAGTTCCTGACTCAAACTGACTTTTCGGCTCTTTTTAGAGCCCAAAACGGACTTTTATCGACGTCTCCAGGTGGGAGAAGGTGTGCTGATCGACTTGCTCCGCATTTCATGACTCGAACTCGGAGTGGAAAAGGGGAAAAACACGGCAGCAGCTCCCCAGAAAAAACGGGGGAAGGAATCCAAGATGGCGGCTGGTGGAGCACCAGAGGAGTGGAGGCTGTGGGCGCAGGAGCAGCAAGCTGCACTCCTGCGCTGTTTTGCAGATTTTAAGGCTGAGGTGCTGAGCTCTCTGCAGGAAACGAATAAAAAGCTCTCGGAGATTCAGACGACCCAGGGTGCTGCTATCCAGGCGTTGCAGGCGCAGGCCACTGAATGAGAGGAGGAGGCCGTGGTCCTTGTGAGTAAGGTGGAGGGGCACGAGGCACTCCACAAGAAATGGCAAGACCGCTTCGAGGAACTTGATCACCGCATGAGGCGGAAGAATCTGAGGATCTTGGGCCTTGCAGAGGGGCTGGAGGGGTCGGATCTGACAACCTACGTGGCCACGATGCTGAACTTGCTAGTGGGGGCAGGATCTTTCCATCTGCCCCTGGAGCTGGAGGGAGCCCACAGAGTACTGGCCAGGAGGCCTAAGGAGAATGAACCCCCGCGTGCGGTGCTGGTGAGGTTCCACTGGTTCAGTGATCGGGAGTGTGTGCTGCGCTGGGCCAAGAGGGTGAAGAGCAGCAATTGGGAGAATGGGGTAGTACGGATCTACCAGGATTGGAGTGCGGAGGTGGCTAAGCAGCGGTCCAGGTTTAATCGGATGAAGGAGGTGCTCTATAAGAAGAAGATAAAGTTTGGACTGTTGCAGCCTGCGCGCTTGTGGGTAACTTATTCGGATCGGCATTATTATTTTGATTCCCCAGAGGAGGCGTGGGCCTTCGTGCAGACGGAGAAGCTGGACTCGAACTAGGGGTTGGGGGTTGCGGGGTCGGTTGTAATGCTTTATTGCTGGTTTCTGCTGTTGCTGTGTTTTTTCTGTACTTTTGTAATTTTGATATGGTTACTTATTGGGGTGTTGTTCTGTTTTTTTTGTTTGGGGGCATTGTTTGAGTTTTGTATTTTGCGGGGGGTTGGGGGGTTTGTTGTATTCAGTATAGGGTTGGGGGTATGGAGTGGGGCTGGTATTTGGGAGCTGCGTCAGAAGGGTGTGGTGGGGCAGTACGAAAGCGTGGGCTTTCCTCTGGTTTCCCGCGTTGCGGAGCTGGAGGGTGGAGATGATGACGGGGGGGGCGGGGCCTTAACTGGTTCCTCCCCGCGCTGGAGCGGTGCCTTGAGGAGGGACAGGATGGGGGATGATCCGACTTTGGGAGGGGTCGGGTTTTTGGCGGGAGTTTCCGGGGTCAGCAGAAGTTAGCTGACCCACGGAAGTACAATGGAGGACGGTTCGCAGCTAGGAGGGTTCCTAGCCTGGGGGTGGGGGGGGGGGGGGGGGGGGGGGGGGGGGGGAGGGGAGGGAGGGGGGGCAAGGGGAATACCGGGTTGCTGCTGGCAGGGTCAGGAAGGAGCTGATGTGGGCCGGGAGGGACAGAGGTGAGGTGTTGTCGCTGTGGGGACTGGGTCGGGCAGGGGGTGCTGGCCTGGGGCGGGCAGTCGACGGGCTATGGCTAGTCGACGGGGGAGGGGGGGGGGGGGCGGGACGCCCTCTGATCCGGTTGGTCACCTGGAATGCGAGAGGATTAAATGGGCCGGTGAAGCGGTCTAGGGTACTTGCTCATCTGAGGGGGCTAAAGGCAGATGTGGCAACGCTTCAGGAGACCCACCTGAAGGTGGCGGACCAGGTCCGTCTGAGGATGGGGTGGGTGGGGCAGGTTTTCCACTCTGGGTTGGATGTGAAGAACCGGGGAGTGGCGATTCTGGTGGGGAAAAATGTGTCGTTTGAGGCAGCTGAGGTGGTGGTGGATAAGGGGGGTAGGTTTGTTATGATTAGGGGCAGGCTACAGGGAGCGAAGGTGATACTTGCTAGTGTGTATGCCCCAAATTGGGATGATGCGGGCTTTATGAGGCGTATACTGGGACCCATGGAGATTTGTGAGTCCGAGGGCATGGGAGTACTCTTTCTTCTCCCATGTACATAGGGTTTATTCTCGGATAGAATTCTTCGTGGTGAGTAGGGGGCTGATTCCGAGAGTGGAGGAGGCCGAATATTCGGCCATTGCAATCTCCGACCACGCTCCGCATTGGATGGAGTTGGAGATGGGGGAGGCGCGGGACCAGCGCCCGTTGTGGTGGTTGGATGTGGGGTTGTTGGCGGAGGAGGAGGTGTGCAGGAGGGTCCGGGAAAGTATTGAGGGGTACCTCGAGGTGAATGATACGGGGGAGGTCCAGGTGAGGATGGTCTGGGAAGCCCTGAAGGCAGTGATTCGTGGGGAGTTGATATCCATCCGGGCACACAGGGAGAGGAGCGAGAGGAGTGAGAGGGATATACTGGTGGGGAAGATGCTGGAGATAGATAGGAGGTACGCGGAGGCACCAGAGGAGGGATTGTTGGGGGAGAGGCGTAGCCTACAGGCTAAATTCGATTTGTTGACCACTAGAAAGGCGGAGGCGCAGTGGAGGAAGGCACAAGGGGCAGTGTATGAACATGGTGAAAAGGCGAGTAGGATGCTGGCTCATCAGCTCCGCAAGCGGGATGCGGCTAGGGAAATTGCTGGAGTGAGAGATAAGAGTGGGAATGTGGTGCGGAAAGGGGTAGAGGTGAACGAGGTCTTCAAGGACTTTTACGGGGAACTGTACCGTTCGGAGCCAACGGTGGAGAGGAGGGGAATGGAGAGTTTTCTCGACGGGCTATCTTTCCCGAAGGTGCAGGAGGAGCAGGTGGAGGGGTTGGGGGCGCCGACTGAGCTGGAGGAGCTGGTTAAGGGGATCGGGCGGATGCAGTCAGGGAAGGCACCGGGGCCGGATGGGTTCCCGATGGAGTTTTATAAAAGGTTTTTGGACCTAGTGGGCCCCTTGCTGATGCGGACACTTAATGAGGCATGGGAAGGGGGGACTTTGCCCCTGACGATGTCGTGGGCGCTGATTTCTTTAATCTTAAAGAGGGACAAGGACCCCCAGCAGTGTGGTTCAGACAGGTCCATATCTCTTCTTAATGTGGATGCCAAGGTGCTGGCAAAGATCCTGGCCACCAGGATAGAGGACTGTGTGCCAGGGGTTGTACACGAGGACCAGACAGGTTTTGTGAAGGGAAGGCTGCTGAACACGAATGTGCGGAGGTTGTTGAATATCATCGTGATGCCGGCGATTGAGGGGGAGGCTGAGATAGTGGTGGCGCTGGATGCGGAGAAGGCATTCGATAGAGTGGAGTGGGGGTACTTATGGGAGGTGTTGGGGAGGTTTGGATTTGGTGAAGGGTTTATCAGATGGGTGAGGCTGCTATATGAGGCCCCGATGGCGCGCGTGGCCACGAATGGGAGGAGGTCGGAGTACTTCCGGCTTTACTGTGGGACCAGGCAGGGTTGCCCCCTGTCCCCTTGTTGTTTGCATTGACAATTGAACCGTTGGCGATGGCGTTGAGGGATTCAGGGAGGTGGAGGGGTTTGGTGCGGGGTGGGGAGGAACATAGGGTGTCGTTGTATGCCGATGACCTGCTACTGTATGTGGCGGACCCGGTGGGAGGGATGCCGGGGGTGATGGAGCTGCTAGCTGAGTTTGGGACCTTTTCAGGCTATAAACTAAATCTAGGCAAGAGTGAGGTGTTTGTGGTGCACCCTGGGGACCAGGAGGAGGGAATTGGTAGGCTCCCGCTTAGGAGGGCAGGGGAGAGCTTTAGGTACCTGGGGGTGCAGGTGGCCAGGGACTGGGGGACTCTTCACAAGCATAATTTCACCAGGCTTGTGGATCAGATGGAGGAGGAGTTCAGGAGGTGGGACATGCTGCCATTGTCGTTGGCGGGGAGGGTGCAATCCGTCAAAATGACGGTACTTCCGAGGTTCTTGTTCCTCTTTCAGTGCCTGCCCATCTTCTTCCCCAGGGCCTTCTTTAGGAGGGTGACTAGCAGTATTTTGAGCTTTGTGTGGGCACATGGGACTCCAAGAGTGAAGAGGGTTTTCCTGGAGCGAGGGAAGGATAGAGGCAGGCTGGCGCTGCTCAACCTTTTGGGGTACTATTGGGCGCCCAACATGTCAATGGTGCGTAAATGGGCGATGGAGGGGGGGAGGGGTGGGGTGCGTGGAAAAGAATGGAGATGGCGTCTTGCAGAGGTACGTGCCTGGGTGCCTTGGTAACGGCGCCATTGCCGCTCTCTCCTAAGAGGTATACCACGAGCCCGGTGGTGGCGGCGACCCTAAGAATCTGGGGACAGTGGAGACGGCACAGGGGGTAAACAGGGGGCTCGATGGAGGCTCCATTAGGTGGAAATCATCGGTTCATCCCGGGGAACACTGATGGGGGATTTAGGGGGTGGCATAGGGTGGGCATCTGTAAACTGAGGGACCTGTTTATTGGCAGGAGGTTTGCGGGCCTGGGGGAACTGGGAGATAAATTTGGGCTCCCCCAAGGGAAACATGTTCAGATACTTGCAGGTAAAGGCGTTTGCTAGGCGACAGGTAGTGGAATTCCCTTTGCTGCCCTCGCGGAGGGCGATGGACAGAGTGCTTTCGGGGGTGTGGGTCGGAGAGGGGAAGGTGTCTGACATTTATAAGGTAATGCAGGAGGTGGAGGAGTCGTCAGTGTAGGAGCTGAAGGCTAAATGGGAGGGGGAGCTAGGGGAGCAGATAGAGGACGGGACCTGGGCGGATGCCTTGGAGAGAGTCAACTCATCCTCTTCATGTGCGAGGCTTAGTCTCATCCAATTCAAGGTGCTGCACCGGGCCCACATGTCCGGGACTAGGATGAGTAGGTTCTTTGGGGGTGAGGACAGGTGCACCAGGTGTTCGGGGTGTCCAGCGAATCATGCCCATATGTTCTGGGCATGCCCGGCACTGGAAGAATTCTGGAAGGGGGTGGCGGGGACGGTGTCAAAGGTGGTTGGATCCAGGGTCAAACCAGGGTGGGGACTCGCGATTTTTGGAGTTGCCGTGGAGCCGAGAGTGCAGGAGGCGAAAGAGGCCGGTGTCCTGGCCTTTGCGTCCCTAGTAGCCCGGCAGAGGATCTTGATGCAGTTGAAGGATGCGAGGCCCCCAAGTGTGGAGACCTGGATCAGTGACATGGCGGGATTTATAAAATTGGAGAGGGTCAAATTTGCCCTGAGAGGATCAATACGGGGGTTCTATAAACTGTGGCAGCCTTTTCTGGACTTTCTGGCTCAAAGATAAGTATCTTGGTCAATAGCAGCAGCAACCCGGGGGGGGGGGGGGGGGGTGTTCTTTATTATTGTTTCTATTTTCCCTATGGTTATTTAACTTAACATTGTGTTAATTTAAGTTGTTGTTAATATGTTTTGTTGTTCATTGAGGATGGGCGAATGTTTATGACTGCTATCATTATTGTTAGTGTTGGTATTTTATTGCGGTTCGTTGTTGTTCTATAAAAAACACTTTGAACGTGCGGCAAAAAACAATTGGAACATGAACCCTTGGAAATAACCGGCAAAGGCGGCATGCGACCGTGCCCACGGCCACCCTGGCCATTCCCAATGATGTCGGGGGGGGGGGGGCATTGGGAGCTTCTGATGCTCTTGGCAAGTGAGGCACTGTTGGGCCACCTTCTCAATGTCCGCGCGAAGCCTGGCCACCGTACAAAACTGTGTGCCAGCATTTTCATCTTGGACATGCCTGGATGACCATTGTGGAAGTCTTTCAAGATTAACTCCTGCCCTTTCGCTGGGATGGTTACACGCGTATCCCACAGGATACCATTATATGCACTCAACTAGCTCAATTTGGAGGAGAATGCCCTGAACTTGCCTGGGAGCTGTTGATGCTATTCAGAGTACAAGATCATGTTCCGAACCTTATATCGGAGCGGAACCATCTGGGTCCACTCACGAATCCACGTCATGAATTGCTGTCACAGGCAAGGAGTCCATGAAATGCAGAGAGGCGACTGCCTCAACTGTCCTGGGTGCTCGATAAGGGGCCAGACGACAAGGGTAACTGGAACAACGTGTCGGCATTTGTGATTTGAGTCCCTGGCCTATGTTCAAAAGAATACTCATAGGTGGCTTGTGACAGGGTGCAGCCCTAGATTTGCGCAGAGACAATGGGTAGAATTGCCTTATCCTCCTTGAAAGGTCCAAGCAAAGGCCTATGATCCATAATGATAGTGAAGTGGCGGCCGTAGATATATTGATGAAAACATTTCACTGCAAAGATCACCGCCAGACCTTCCTTCTGTATCTGTGCATACTTTCTTTCTGCTGCAGCCAACGTACGGGAGGCAAAGGCGATTGGCTGATCCCTCCATTTGCCACCTGGTGGGACAGAGTGGCCCCAATACCATAGGGGAAGTGTCACATGCTGAGTAAGGGCTTTGTGGGATTGTACTGGGTTAGTAACGCGGAAGACTACAATTGCTTCTTGATCTGCTGAAAAGCTGTTTCCTGTGGCTGGCCCCAGACCCATATGTGTTTCTTCTTCTGAAGGTGTCAGGGGGCTAACGTGGTCACAAGGTTCAAGGGAAACTTCCCGTAATAATTCACAAGACCAAAAAAAGTGCGAAGCTCTGATGCATCTGTCAGGATAGGGGTGTGCTGTATGGTATACACCTTCTCTGTGTTAGGGTGCAAACCTTTACGGTCCACCTGATAGCCAAGATAGACCACCACCCTCGCATGAAATTTGCGCTTCGCTTGCTGTAAGCAGACAACTGCCTCAGAGAACCACTTTAATACAGTCTCCAGGTTGTCCAAGTGCTATTGCACATCTTCTAAATAAACTGCCAGATGCGGTAGTTCTCCATTGCACATCGAAAAATAGCACAGGCGGAGAACACTCTGAAAGGCAGTCAGGTATACTCATATCGGCCCCTGTGCATATTGATGGAAACATATTTGCAGCTAATAGGCATGGCTCACATTGAGCTTCATGAACAAAAGCCCGCCCCCAAGCTTCACTCAGTGCAGTGCATGGGTCGTGGTCCAACTGTGAAGCCATGTTTACCGTCAATTTGTAATCCCTGCATAAATTAACAATTTTGTCTGGCTTCATTACTGGTACCACTGGTGTTGCCCAATCAGTGAACCGGATGGGCCTGATGACACCCAAGGACTTGAAAATCTGTGACCGCCTTTTCCAGCAAAGCATAGTGAACCGGGCATGCCCAGAAATAATGTGGTGTGGTTTCTGGGTAGACCTGTATTCGGGCAATGGACACTTTTATCTTCCCCGGTCTGCGTTGGAGCACTTTGGAGTATTTCCCCAACACCTCCCCAAACCACCAGGGTCCATCTGGAGGATGTGCTGCCAATGCAACTGCAGATGTCACAACCAATCACGATCCAACAGGCTGGACCGGTGGCCCTTTACCACAATGAGCAGGAGGCGCACTGGCTGGCACCCATAAACCACCGGGGTTGTACTGATACCTGCGATTTCCAACGGTACTCTCATGTAGGTAGCCAAACTGGCCTGGGTGTCCGTCAAATCCAGGGTCTGAATTCCCACCTTAATGTGGTCAACGTTCTCTGAACAACCATGGAGAGTGTTGCACCAGTGTCCAATTCCATTTCGAGCAGATGTCCACTCACCCTCAATGCAATCATCCTCCTTGTCAGGCTCATCCAGATGGAAATAATGGGCCCTGGGCTGATGTCGTCCTCTACTGAGGGAACTGGACCTGTAGTTCACACGTGGCCTGCATTCACGCTGGGGTCAGCGACCACAAGCCCCACATTGACCTGGCTTCTTGCCCACGGACTCCGTGGAATGTGGCGACTAGGGGCTTTTCACAGTAACTTCATTTGAAGCCTACTTGTGACAATAAGCGATTTTCATTCATTTTTTTCAAATGGGGTTGGGTTAAAGTGCAGCCCCACAAAAACCACAAACTCATTCAAATCTTAGTGTCTTGGGCCACTGGGTATGTACGACTCTGTATCACTCTGATTGTATACGCGCCACAGGCACTTAGCAAGATGACTTGCTAAGTCATCCACCTGACGATCGTTATAGAACATAGAACAGTACAGCACAGAACAGGCCCTTGATGTTGTGCCGAGCAATGATCACCCTACTCAAACCCACGTATCCACCCTATACCCGTAACCCAACAACCCCCCCTTAACCTTACTTTTTAGGACACTACGGGCAATTTAGCATGGCCAATCCACCTAACCCGCACATCTTTGGACTGTGGGAGGAAACCGGAGCACCCGGAGGAAACCCACGCACACACGGGGAGGACGTGCAGACTCCGCACAGACAGTGACCCAGCCGGGAATCGAACCTGGGACCCTGGAGCTGTGAAGCATTTATGCTAACCACCATGCTACTGTGCTGCCCAAATCTACGATATTGTTGGCCCGGAGAAGTAACACATCCTTTGTGTGTACTGATTCCAATCTTCCAGTCTGGCATTGAACACTTCAAAACGAGGCATGTAAATGAAAATTTACAAGCTGTATCCAATAGAGATGGGAAGACGGCTCAGCAGCGTTGATAACTATACAGTTTTTATCCTCGTCGCCAGTTTTGTAAGGGCCAGGAAGATTCCCCACCGAGTTTGTTGAAGCAAAAACTTACTTTATTTTACAATTACTATTACATGCAGCTCCAGCAGTTCCCTATTGGGTCTTCTCTAGTCAGTGCTTTACTGACCAACTCTATTTATCCTCGACTCCTCTTCTTGGCAGCAGCCAGGTCACCCGAAGGTCAGTATATGATTGTAAATAACTACCTTTCCTCTTTTTGTATGCTTTCTTTTTAAAAATATCATCCGTTATGATTTGTTGATGCTACAAATGTATTGATACAAATTTTGTTGCATCATCTCTGAAAGACTACTGGTGTAACTCAAATATAATGGCCGGGATTTTCCATCCTGCCAGCCCCATTTTCCGGTGTGGCTCGCCTGTGCCTGCAGCAGGATTCTTCACTCCCATTGTGGCTACCCCATAACATCAGGAAACCCGCCGCTGTGGGTGTGCTGCCAGCGAAGCGAGTATCCGGCTGACAGAGATTCCCACTGAATATATATAGATATCAGGGGAATTCTTAAAAGTTGTGGAATACACTATTTTAGGGAGCCAGCATGGCGAAGATAGTTTTGTCGCTAAAATGAAGTCTTGTTCATAGCCAGGATTGTGAGTCTTGTGGTGCAATGGATAGCATCAACGTTTCTGAGTCAGAAGCTCCAGGTTCAAGTCCCACCCCAGGACCTTTTTGACCAAGGAAGAAGTATTCATAGTATTCATAACATGACCAAACATGTTGCTGATCAGCCTTTAAATCCTTTCAACAAAGACAATGGTAGACGATTATTGTTGAGAAATTCTTGGTCAGCCCTATGCTGGAGAGAGAGTTGGGGTCTTGACCATGAGCATCCATGCAAAAGTGTATGTTGTCACAACAACTCACATTGTTTTGTAACATACCATCACCACACATCAAAGTAAATGGGGGAAATCGGAGAGCAAGAGAAAAACAATGAGCATGTCAACCTACACCTCTGTCTGGAAGCTAGTGATTCCAAATAAACCTGTTGGATATTAACCTGGTGTTGTAAGACTTTTTACTGTGCCCACCCCAGCCCAATACTGGCATCTCCACATCATGGTTACAAAGATTAATGGGCAGAGGCCTTCGTGGAAGTTGCCTTTCATCCTTTTGTGAAGATTATCAATGACGCATTGAGTGAGGTGACATTATATATGTGGATGTCTAAAGGGGGAATATACTCCCTGGCACATTGATGCCAAGCTTTTGTTTTTGGTTTGCAACTTATTACTAAAATAATGTTTATTAGTGCTGGATTATCTGTATATTGCACCTCTCAAAAGTGGTTGAAGTAGAATACTTTCCGCGCACCACCTGACACCACCACCCCACCAACATTTATAATTTTTTTTTTTTTATAAATTTAGATTAGCCAATTATTTTTTCCAATTAAGGGGCAATTTAGCGTGGCCAATCCACCTACTCTGCACATTTTTGGGTTGTGGGGGCGAAACCCACGCAGACACGGGGAGAACGTGCAAACTCCACACGGACAGTGACCCAGAGCCGGGATCGAACCTGGGACCTCAGCGCCGTGAGGCGGTTGTGCTAACCACTAGGCCACCGTGCTGCCCCTCCAACATTTATAATTGACCAATGTGTCGATTGTTGATTCCAACCAGAATGTAAAAATCATCTTCAACCTTTCTTCTGACCCAATGCAATCTTCAATCATTTATAAATACTTGTTCAAAATCATATAACGAGAAGAAAAGATTCGGTAAAATTGCTCAGTAGAAAGCTTTGGGTGCAATGGTGGTTCTGACCCAATATTGCACCCATTTTGTAAAGCGTTCTTTAAAAATATATATTTTTTAAATGTCCAAAGATTGAGGTAGAGTGGTCAGTTCCTGAGCAAATAAAAAAGTGAAACTTGTCAAAATATACTTCTGAGTGTCCTTAAGGCCAAATAATCCAGTTTAGTTTTTGGAGCCTCCTTCAAGGCCTGTAAATGAGTGCAAGTAGCAGAAGCTCCCAATGACTATCAATTCAGCCCTGGGGGGGGATGTAACCAGTTTTTATGACCAGGCCCTGCTTCTGAATGCTTCTCAATATTTCTCTATCGAGCGCAAAAGGTTGTGGTAATTTGGGTTGTGCTGAATGCACTTTGTGTTTCAAATTCTGTTATTTTCTGCCTTGGTGTGGGTAAATGATGCTGAAAGAAGCAATGTAACCAAGTAGACACCTCAGGCCAATGTGAATGTCAATACTAATATCCAATTTTTCAAAAATATATACTGCCTTCAGCGATTACTTCGAACCCGTCGTCTTATTGCTTCACTGCCTAGCTGGTGCAAAACCATGTTCCCCTCTCCCATTTCCTTGCTTGCTTGGTCCTACTGATTCCCGCCCTCAAGCTTCACTGCTTGGTGTACATAGTTCCATTCCTGATTACACGGGGCATATGTGTTTGATCTCTCTTCTGTATTCACAGGGCAACCACTCTCTGTTTCCCACCCAGTGCTACTTGCAGATTATTTAAAAACATCAAAACTCTCAGTGCAGCAGAAAAGTAAAAAACTCCTTACTAATTTAAATTTTATATAAAATATACTATATATGAATGATAAGAAATATTCGATGTCAATTACACCAAAAAATATTATGTATGAAATTTATATAAAATACTCTTTACCGATAGTATACAATGACTTTTAGTTACATAACTCGATCTATTTTTACATTTACTTCAACAGACATTACCTTTATTTCTAAAACTCTATTTTTTTTGGATATTTTATACATTTTTAATAATTTTCCAATTGGTTGACTTAATTTTAATCACCATGTAATTTCTACATACCATTTAATTAATTATTTTTTTTGTTTTTAAGCAATATTTACATCAATCCAATAGGAAAATAGTATATTTTATATAATGTAACGTCTGGATAAACGGGATACCTGGAATTACAATTAATAATGTTATTTGAGATCTACTAGATTCACATATATGTGCAAGCCATTGAATCTTACAAGTACTTTCTTCATACTCTTTTTCTTCTTCTTAGATATGGCCTGTATGGTTTGTTATCAGCAATGGCAAAGGAGCGCAGTAATTGCACCATAACCAAAGAATGTAGAGGAAAAGATTGACAGCATTTAGAGTGGTCTCAAGAAAAGTCATTTTCAGGGCAGCACAGTGGCGCAGTGGTTAGCATTGCTGCCTCACTGCGCCGAGGTCCCAGGTTCAATCCTTTAGATTGAATTACATAGAACATTACAGCGCAGTCCAGGCCCTTCGGCCCTTGATGTTGCGCCGACCTGTGAAACCCCTCTAAAGCCCATCTACACTATTTCCTTATCGTTCATATGCCTATTCAATGACCATTTGAATGCGTTTAGTGTTGGCCAGTCCACTACTGTTGCAGGCAGGGCATTCCACGCCCTTACCACTCCTTGAGTAAAGAACCTACCTCTGACATCTGTCCTATATCTATCTTCCCTCAATTTAAAGCTATGTCCCCTCGTGCTGGACTTCACCATCCGTGGAAAACGGCTCTCAATGTCCACCGTATCTAATCCTCTGATCATCTTGTATACCTCAATTAAGTCACCTCTTAACCTTCTTCTCTCTAACGAAAACTGCCTCTAGTCTCTGAGCCTTTCCTTGTAAGATCTTCCCTCCATACCAGGCAACATCCTGGTAAATCTCCTCTGTACCCTTTCCAATGCTTCCACATCCTTCCTATAATGCGGCGACTAGAACTGTACGTAATACTCCAAATGCGGCCGCACCAGAGTTTTGTACAACTGCAACATGACCTCATGGCTCCGAAACTCAATTCCTCTACCAATAAAAGCTAACACACCGTACGCCTTCTTAACAACCCTCTCAACCTGGCAGGCAACTTTCAGGGATCTATGTACATGGACACCGAGATCTCTCTGCTCATCCACACTACCATGAATCTACCATTAGCCCAGTAGTCTGTCTTCCTGTTATTCCTTACCCAGGGGCTGGTTTAGCTCACTGAGCTAAATCGCTGGCTTTTAAAGCAGACCAAGCAGGCCAGCAGCACGGTTCAATTCCCGTACCAGTAAAAAGGAGGCAGGGGGGGTGGGGTGCTGGTTATTTATGTCTTATGTGATTTCCTGTTCCTGTTTGTTCTCTTTTTGTTTTGGTTGTGTTTGATGTATATATATATATATACAAATGCCTTAATAAAAACATTCAAAAACATTTTTACATATCTGCTAAGGACTTCAGCTGATGATTTAAGTTCTCGCTGCATTCATTGTAAAAATCAAGAGGTTTGTTCTCGAACCCGTAATGTCTTGGAAGTTTTGAACATTTTAATCTTTAATTTGCCTGTATTTCCCTGCAAATAACACACATAGAACAGTACAGCACAGAACAGGCCCTTCGGCCCTCGATGTTGTGCCGAGCAATGATCACCCTACTCAAACCCACGTATCCACCCTATACCCGTAACCCAACAACCCCCCCCTTAACCTTACTTTTTAGGACACTACGGGCAATTTAGCATGGCCAATCCACCTAACCCGCACATCTTTGGACTGTGGGAGGAAACCGGAGCACCCGGAGGAAACCCACGCACACACGGGGAGGACGAGCAGACTCCGCACAGACAGTGACCCAGCCGGGAATCGAACCTGGGACCCTGGAGCTGTGAAGCATTTACGCTAACCACCATGCTACCGTGCTGCCCTAACTGAAACATGAAGCGCGATTCTCTGGAAAGAGTTCTGAGTGTAGTAGTGAGTGGGAACTGCCGCGAGTTTCCCAGCACCAAGCCTGGCAAGGCCGGCAGTGCAATACAACATTAATTGGTCCACTTAATGAAGCCCCACGGGCTTAACGCCACAAATGAAGGCTTGTCAGATGATTCGCCGGGACCGCACTTGCCAGCCTCACGCTAACAAGGTCAAGAAGCACTTAGACAGCACTTGTAAGTCAACCCCACTCAGTTCTAAGCCATGGTGCTGAGGCCCGTGGCCCTAAGGTTTGGAGAAGCAGACCAAGGAGGCTCCTAGGAGCAGTCAAGGCCAGGAGGGTGAGCCACAGGGCAGCCAGTGGCACTTGGAATGAAATGGCAACAGCCGTCAGCTCGGGAAGCAAGACCAGGAGGTCTGGCCCCCAGTGCTGCAAGAAGCTCAATGACCTACTCCAGGCAGCATGGGTGAGTTGACACTGTGCCCCTCCCACCACTGTGAACCACATGTGTGGCTGACGATGCCACCTCTGTGCCTCTGCAGGAGAAGCTCTCCGACAATCACCGGGAGAGAGTCCAGACTGGCGGAGGGGTTCCGGACATAAGGATCCTCACCACCTTCAAGGAACCGGCCCTGGAATTGCGGAGGTGGCCGAGGGCAGAACGGTAAACAACGCGGAGGTCGGCGCATGAGGTGAGGAACAACCATACCCCACACGGAGGACCTGTCACACTTGAGTTGTCAATGCCATAGAGACTGACCCATCCTCCCCCTGACCATGTGTTCATTCTCCCACAGGTCCTCCAGCCAACGGCATGGCCCATGCAGGGTGGCTCCTCCTCTGCCTCCCATGGGGTCGTTGGAGGAAAGCTCCGAGGATGCCACAGTTGGTGCATCATAGCTGTCATCCCCACCCACAACCAGCACAGAGACAACACCTCGGTGGGCAACGTTAGTGGACAGGCCTCCGGGTCACACTCTGGTGAGCACCAAACAGTCGCTGATGGACATCAGGGGGAGGCAGTAACACCCAGGAGAGAGTGCAGTCGGAGGGCTTCTGGATCCCAGGTCTCAGCTGGGTCCCAGGCAGATGCTAAGCCTATGGATCAGGCTGTCATGGAGCTGATGGAGATGTTAGGGAGTGGTTGGGACATTCAGAGGGAGATGTCAGCGACACTCCAGCAGACCCATAGACGATTGGTGGAGTTCCAGAGGCTACGTGTGCAGGAGATGATACCGGCAATGTGTGGCATCGAGACCAACACTGCTGGGGTGGCAACTGCAGTGGAGAACCTGGTGCACAACATCAGCAGCATTGGTGGAGTTGTCCAAGTCGTGGCGCAGTCGGTGAAAGCCATAGCTGAGGGCTTCGGCAGAATGTCCGACTCGCTGGGGGATGTGACCCAGTACCGGGCTGACCTTGATCAGACTCTGCGAGATATGTCCCGGTCTCAGATGGGAAAGGCTGAGACGCTGTGAAGCTAGTCCCAGTCGCAGGTGGCATTGTCGAGTCACTGCAGAGCGTGGGCCAATCACTGAGGAGCATCACCGAGGGTGTCAACATACTGGTGCGGACAATGGGGAATCACCAGGGCTGGCAGAGCCAGATGACGCAAGGACAGCCGCGGATTGAAACAGCTACCCCTCCTTCCAATGAACTCCGGGTCCCTATGAGCATCGACCGCGAAGACGGGGTACTGGGTGCCAACCCGGACCCATCCCATGGAGAGGGAATGGTGGCCACCAGCTGCTCCGTGTTCCACCCCTCCAACGATACGGAGTCTCGCAGTCAACACACGGGGCAGGATGGCACGGCTGTGCATGTCCAGCCGACAAGTGCGTCAGGGCCCTCTGGCCCCAGAGCTCCCAGAGGACGCCCGCCAGGAGCATCGAAGGCCATGGGGCGTCGTAAGCAGCTGGCTGCCTCTACCTCTGATGTGCATCCTGGAGACGCGTCTAGACATAGCGGTAGAGCAAGGGAGGCTAAGCACGCCGAGGGTCACTGGAAACATGGAGGGGTCGGGTGGGTAGGAATTATAGGAGGGTTGAGAAGGTGGTGGGGTGGGTGGAGCGGTACCTTTGGGAGATTGGGTATTGTTGGACACTTGTGAAACATTAAAAGCCCTTGACCAAACCAGTATGACCCGTCTGTCACTTACTTCCACAATGCAGGCCGATCCCCGAACGCTTGGCCCATCTCTCCAGGTATCCAGGCATGCCCGCACCCCACCCCCTCCTCCCGGGCACACCGTATTCAGGTGATGGGTGTGAGCGCGCACTCAGCAGACAGGCAGGGGTCAGAAATGGCATAGATTGAGGATTACCAGTGCTCAGCTCTCTAAGGTTATCATCACCCCCCTTGCCTTTGACAGTGACCCGCTGACAGTAATGACACAGTCCCAGCACCCTGGTGTGATGTAACACATAAGTGGGTGGAGGGGAGGGGAGGGGGTCGGGGGGGGGAAGGATAGCGATGACGGAATAGGCCATGTGCAATGTCAACAAAGCGTGTATGAGGGCCTCCCTGGCCCACTGGCTTGCCAGAGCCCCGCCGTTGCCACCAGTCTTGCAGCCTCTGGCTGGCCCTCCGATTCCCCCCCGAGATCATCCTCCAGCACCTGCTGGTCCGGTGTCTCATCATCCTGGTCCTCGTCCTCCTCCTCGGAGGTGGCTACATGCTCCTCATCCCCAACTTCCGGCATGTCGACCCGCTGTTGTGTCAGGTTGTGGAGGACACAGCAGACCACCACAAAGCAGGCGACCCTCCGGGGGGTGTACTGCAGGGCATCACCGGAGTGGTCAATGCATCAGAACTGCATTTTGAGCAGTCCGATGCACCAAATGGTCACATGGGCCTAGTTGTATTGGGTCCCCACATCTGTCTCCGGCCTCCGTACTGGCGTCATTAGCCAGGTCCTCAACGGGCACCCCTTACCCCAAAGAGCCAACTAGCCATCCTGAGGTGGTCCTTGATGATGTCTGACTGCCCCAGGATGTAGCTGTTGCGCACACTTCCTGGGAAGCGTGCACACCTCTGCATGATCTCCATGTGGTGGTCGCACACAAGCTGGATATTCAAGGAGTGGACCCCTTCCTATACATGTCGGGCACTCCCACCTGGTCTGGTGTGCGCAAGGCGACATGTGTGCAGTCTAACAGCCCCTGGACCTGGGCATCCCAATGATGGGGGAGAATCCTGCTGCCTGAACATCTATCTTGTTGAGCTTGGTTCATTTCAATGCCGATGTAGTTTTCTGCCCGGGCAAACAGGGCATCCATTACCTGTTGGATGCACCCTGTTGGGCTGTGACCTGAGAGATGCCACACAGGTCTGTGCTCAAGCCCTAGAAGGATTCCGAGGTGTTACAGCTCAGGGCTGTGGTGACCTTGACGGCCACCGAGAGCAGGTATCCTCTTCCTCCATGTGGTGCCACGTCCGCGAGGACATGTCATAGGTGGCACACCATCTCCATGTTGAGGCAGACCCTCCGCAGCACACGCTGTCTGTCATCTGCTCGAACGACTGGTGATGCTTGTGCACTGTGGGCCATCGCAGGCCTCCCCCTCTGGGTCTCACCCTGGCCTGATGGGCGACTGAGTCCTCAGGGTGTGGGGCGGGGTCCATCACATGGGCCGCCGCCTTGAGCCTCTGTAGACACTGCTGCTGCCACCATGTCTGGCCGTCCGGCCTACCAGCACCACCAAGGCATGTTGTGCGGTGTCCAAAATACCGTCCATACCATTCAGTATCTGAAAGGAATTGGTCGAGGGTTTTAGACCTACAACCAGTGGTGGCTCCCACCCTAGGACCCACCATACTCCCAATCATCTCCCCCCACCTACTCCTCCTTCCCTCCCCCCCATGCCTGAAATGCCCATGCAGTCCCAGCAGCAGCGAACCCCTTCCCCCACCCCCACTCACTGGCCACAAACCCAGTACCACTGACACCCACACATGACGTTACCTGGACCGGCTGCTGGTCACCTCCCCATTGCAATCACCCACCCCCCGGCCGTGGATATGTCCCTGGTGTTGGGCCCTAAGTGTTTGGATCTTGGCTGCTGCGTGTATGGTGTTGCCTCCTGCAGTGTTCAGGCAGAGTGTCCAGGCATCACGGTCCGATTGGGATGCTAGGCAATGGCTCCCACATGCTACATGGCCCACCCGCCCACCCACGGGAATCCACTTGGGATGTGTGAAGTGCTCATCTAACCATGATAGTCAGTTCAGCAATAGCTTTCAGCTGCAGGGCCAAAGGCCTCCGCAGTCAGTGGGGGTTATGGGTGGTTGGTGGGGCAGATGGGCAGGGACAAGGGGTGCCCCTGGAATGGGTATGCACGATCCAGGGGTTGGCATGGATGAGCCACAAGCTGTTGCCCTCCAAGGGACCACACTCTCCCTCCAAACACAACTCAGACCCCCCTCCGTGGCGACCCATCGCTGCCCCCCCGGTTGCATTCCCCCACCCCCGCACGTACACAGAGACAGCAAGCCTGTGAGCGAAGATGGCTAATCATCTCCTTGGCTTCCTGCTGAAGTCCTTCCCCCAGGTTCGCATTTTTTAAAAGGAGGAGCACTAATCAGTGCCAGCGTGACACTTGCTGGGGAGGTGGCTAGATCACGGGAGATGTTGGATATGGGTAGCAAGGCGGCACAGTGGTTAGCACAGCCGCCTCACAGTGTCATGGACCTAGGTTCAATGCCAGCCTTGAATCACTGTCTGTGTGGAGGTTGTACATTCTCCACATGTCTGCATGGATTCCCTCAGAATGCTCCGGTTTCCTCCCACAGTCCAAAGATGTGCAGGTTAGGTGGATTGGCTATGTTAAATTGCCCCTTAATTTAGGTTAGGTAGGGTTGTTGGGTTGCAGAGATCGGGTGGGGGAATGGACCTTGGTAGGATGCTCTTTCAGAGGGTCAGTGCACACTCAATAGCTGAATGGCCTCCTTCTCCACTGCTGTGATTCTATTCTAGTCTATGATTCCTGTTAATTGTATGGAAATAGTGCTTAAGTGGTACTTATTGGTTTCTTGCCGCACAATGGCGGGATCCCGATTTTGCTGAAGGGAGAGGCTGGCTGCATCGCAAATGGTTTGGCGCCGGGTGCAGTTCACATTTATCGCATCTCCCGCTATTCACCCACCTCGTCGCACTCTCACTTGAGTGAAAAGCCCCCTCCCTCCCATGGGTTTTGTGCCCTGATTTATATTGGCACAATTAATAAAGTCATACCTAAAGAAATCGTCCTTGTACTGCTTTGGTCCCGATTTCAGCTTCTTCTCAATGGGTTGTTCATCAGAGCCTCCGGAGCTCACACCAATTCTGCTATGCCCTGCCTTGGAGTTTCCTGAGAAGCTCTCTCTCGCAGATTTATTTGTGAGACCCTGGCTTGCTTATGTCTCTGGCCCTCTCTTCCTTATTCCAGAATGATCCATCCTCAGTTCTTCACACCAACCTGTTGCTTGCTTGCTGGCAGCTACAAAAGGGAGGAATCTCCTCCATGAATTTGCACTGAGACCACGTGACGTCAGTGTCTGGGGCGCATGACCTGCTCTTTGCCGCCGATTCTTATAATAATCTTTATTAGTGTTACAAGTAGGCTTACATGAACACTGCAATGAAGTTACTGTGAAAATCCTCTAGTCGCCACGCTTGGTGCCTGCTCGTACACTGAGGGAAAATTCAGGATGTCCAATTCACCTAACAAGCATGTCTTTCAGGGCTGGTGGGAGGAAATCGGAGCACCCGGATGAAACTCACGGAGACATGGGGAGACTGTGCAGGCTCCGCACAGACAGTGACCCAAGCTGGGTATCGAATTCGGGATCCTGCCGCTGAGAAGAAACAGTGCTAACCAGTGTGCTACCATGCTGTCCAGTTCTGGCGGGATGACTCTAACGATTGTTAAAGCAAATCTGGGCCTGGGACTTTACGCTGACTTCAGGAGGAGGCGGCCTGCCCCGCTGGGCTCCGGGTCTGCACACTGCTAGATTTGGCTGAGGGAGCACGCATTCGCTGCTGGCTGGCGTGAAAGCCAGCCCCGGTCAGCATTTTTGAAAGCTGGCCACGGCCGTTGGGCGCTTCAACCCGCGATCAGGAATACTGCGACCAATCGCTCCACGACCCTCCCAACACTCGTCCGTGATCCACCCATTGGTCGCGACCCTGAGTTTGAAAATGACTGAGGTAGATGTCTCGGGTATGAACTGTTTTTCAGAAATCTATGTTGACTCCCTGATCAGCTCATGCTTGCTCAAGCACTCATTCTGCTTCTGATGATGATTTCCAGTAACCTCTCTATAATTGATGTTAAACCCAATAACTCGGTAGTTGTAGGTTTCTCCAATCTTAAATAATGGAATGACCTTTGCAATTTTCTAATCCAAAGGCACAATACCCAGATCTAGAGAGCTCCGGAAAATGCATCTGCAATAATACTGATCAAATACTGATGTAACACTTCACTTGTTCTCATAGTTTATCTGCCCTCTCTGCAAAACGTTATCTCGTCCATCAGCAAACGGTTAATTTTTGTTTTACTTAAGATATTCAAAGGACTGGAAGAAATGTCCTAACTTTTGTGACAGCCACCTTTTTTCCATTTTTGGACTGGATATTACCTTGTGGTGTAGCAGGACTGATGTGAACGTTTCTCTTACTTTTGACAGTTCAATCATCTTATCAAACAAGAATAAAATTCGGAGAAACTCTAATGCTTTCATCTTTAGGCAGTCAATCGTTTTCCTGTGGTACTAGAAATGCTCCAAACTGGGTAATTTTGCATTTGGAACAAGTAAAGACAAGAACAGTTTTAAGAAGCATTGGGCTGGATTCTCCGCTCCCCGATGCTGAAATCGCGGCCGGCGCAGTGGCGGAGAATCCATTTTCCCACACGAAATCGGGACTTGATGTACCATCAATTCGACTCGAGACACATTTAGAATCCGAACTGTGGCTTTAATCAGCTAGTTGTTAGCCCGGTGGTCGACTACAGAGAATGGCCGACCGCCGGGAATCTGGGTACTTATACCCCGCCTCGGAGGTGGGGCCTACTTGTCTCTCGACCAATTGGAGAGCAGTCACATGACTAGTCCCAACCAATCGGACGAGAGGCACATGACAGCCAGAGCCAATGGGAAGCCAGTGCTCTGCACCAATGGCAGTGCTCATATCCATACCACCACAGGATTGGTGCCAGTTCCCCGATTCTGCGGGCCCCGAAAAGTGACGTACTCAAAGAGTACTCCACGCTGCCTAGGACCTACCTAGGACCATTGCTGGAGGCCCGCTCCGCCTTTCTCCGCTCCCAACCAGCCAAAGTCCCAACGGCATGGTTCTAATGTGGCCCAGCCGACCAGGAGGTGGGCTGTGGAGTCGAGGTGGACGGGCACGGAACACCATTGCCACGGCCTGCAAGGCAGCCATGCAGTTGCACATGCCGCTGACTGCCCACTGTGAACTTAGTGCCATGGGCCTTATCTCCCCCCCAGGTCACCTCCCCTAGGTGCCCGCTGGCCCCATCAAACCCATCAGCAGGATGGGCATGCTCCAGCGGAACCAGTGCCATCTTGTTGGCTGGGATGGCGTGTGTGGGGGAGTGAAGTGTGTATATGAGGCTGCAGCTTGTAGCCTCCTGAGTGTCAATTGCAAATCCGGTGAATTCTGCACCGTCTTTCATTGGAATCAATTGTGTTCCAAGTGGTGTTGGTGCTAGCCCCTCAATGGTGGCTGAATCAGTCCAGGTGCGGTGCCAGTTTAGCTGTTCTGGAGGTCCACAAATCGTACCCTGGCGTCAATACTTAGTCTCAGGACTGGAGAATCCTGCCCAATATTTGCCTTTCCCCCCACCCTCCCCCAATAAAAACAAATATTGGATGACATTTTCTGGACCCTTTCACCACAGGTGCAAATCCCATTAAGGCCGCTAACTCACGCGAGAGGTGGGCAGCACGGTGGTGCAGTGGGTTAGCCCTGCTGCCTCACGGCGCTGAGGTCCCAGGTTCGAGCCCTGCTCTGGGTCACTGTGTGGAGTTTGCACATTCTCCCTGTGCTTGCGTGGGTTTCGCCCCCACAACCCAAAGATGTGCAGGCTCGGTGGATTGGCCACGCTAAATTGCCCCTTAATTGGAAAAAATAAATTGGGCACTCTAAATTTCTAAACTCTCGCGAGAGGGCAATAACAGGATTTGCATCGGTGAGACCTCAGTTTGAGATCTTTCCCGCTGGCGATGTAATCAGGTTCACGCCCAATGAGTGTGTGAACCTGATTCCCATTCATTTGCATGTATTTTAATATTCAGAAACGGCTTAACGCTGTTGCTTCCAGGGTTGTCAGATATTTCAACCCACAGGTGTGACGTGATGCCAGCAGGACACTCTACTGGTTTTCAAAGATGGAAACCAGTCGTGATGACCACACCAGCAGTTTGGAGATGGATATAGGCCACGCGTTGTGAGCGACATGGCCGCTGTGCCCTGGCACAGCCCCCTGGCACCATGGAACAGCTCCCTGATACCCTAGCAGTGCCAACCTGGCAGTGCCAAGGGTTGGGGACATGGGCCAATGAACCCCATTACAGGTGGTGGGGGGTTCCCATTACGTTGAGTGGGGAGCGGGGCTGTGCCTACATGGAAGTGGGTGGGGGGGAAACAGGGACTTAGAATGAGATTCCTCAATGCCTCAACGATGATGTGGGGGGAATGGGCTAATGCGGTTGGGGGGGGAGGAGGATGAAAGGGGGTCACCCTGATGCCTGCATGGTGTGTGGGAGGTAACCTAACCTTTAAGTGGTCGGGGGGAGGTTGAGCCCCCTCTGTCACAGGGTTGGGGGCGTTGCCCTTGTTTGTTGTGGGAATGGGGAGGGGGACTTTGAGCTGCACTTTGACATCGGAGCATCCTTTAAAAATGACACCCTGATCTCTGTGTGGCCCAGCTTGCTGGCTCTATGAGGCCCCGCCCTGTCTAAGTGACAATGCAGTACATGCCCCCCTGGATTTTATTTTGACAGTGTCAGAAGATCCAGATTGAAAATCTGTCTGTGTTTCTGGGGAGAAACATGTCGGTTTTCAGTAAAAGCCTGACATTTTGCCATTGCTTAGGAAAATTCGGCCCATTAAACTTGGGTTTGCCTCCCTGCTAGTGATCAATGACATACTACTCTATGATGGGAACCATGACAGAACATAACTACATAGTTAAGTCATAGTGAATTTATCTTCTCTAATTTAAAGGTGGAGATTCATTGAAGCACTACAATCTATTGATAACCACTAATGTAGCTTCCTGGTTTGTATGATGCAGTTATGCAGTAGATGGAAAAAAAATATAAACATTTTTATTGGAAATTTTTCATTTTGAACAAACATAACATTAACTTTTTAAAAAAATGTTTTAATTAAGAAATTTGTATATACACATCAAACACAACCAAAACAAAAAAGAGAACAAACAGGAAATCACATAACAAATAAATAATCAGCACCCCAGCGGCCCACCCTCCCTGCTGTTACCCTCCACCCACCCTGCCTCCTTTTTAAACCTAAAGTCCCCCTCCTTCACCCCCCACCCTGCTGACTTCTTTTTAAAAATAAATTTAGTGTACCCAATTCATTTTTTTCCAATTAATGAGCAATTTAGCATGGCCAATCCACCTAGCCTGCACATCTTTGGGTTGTGGGGGCGAAACCCACGCAAACACGGGGAGAATGTGCAAACTACACACAGACAGTGACCCAGAGCCAGGATCGAACCTGGGATCTGGGTGCCGTGAGGCAGCAGAGCTAACCCACTGCGCCACCTTGCTGCCCTCCCCTGCTGACTTCTTAACTATCCTTGAAGAAGTCAATAAATGGTTTCCACCTCCACAGTCCCTCTCAAGGCAAACTTGATTTTTTCCGACTGAAGGAATTCCGCGAGGTCGCTCACCCACACCCCCTGATTTCTCTCCCTTACAACAAGATTCGTCTCCGGGCTACCATAGTGGGAAAGGCCAAGATGTCGGCCTCTCTTGTTCCCTGGACTACCGGCTCCTCTGACACTCCAAAAATCACCACTTCTGAACTCGGGACAACCTTTACCCTCAGCACCTCAGATATCACGTTGGTGAACCACGACCAAAATCCCTCCAGTTTTGGACAGGCCCAAAGCATGTGTACATGGTTCACAACCCCCCCCCCCCCCCCCCCCCCCAAACACCCTCACCAATCCCTGTTTTTCAACACCACCTTGCCCTGCAACCTCAATGGCACCTGTTTCTTCACATACTCCTGCACCTGTAATTACTGGAACCCTTTCACGCTGGGCAGCTCATACTCTTCCACCAGTCCCTCCCAGCTTGGGAAGTTGCCCCCCCCCCCACAGATAGGTCTCCAAACTGCTCAATCCCCAGCTGCTGCTACCCCCGGTACCCCGCATCCATCTCTCCCGAAGCAAACCTATAATTCCCACAAATCGGTGCCCAAACCGAGGCACCCTCCAGGCTCAGGTGCTATCGCAACTGTCCTCACACCCTTAGGGCCGCCGCCACCACCGGACTTGTGGAGCACCTAGCCAGCAAGATGAGTGATTTGGAGGGGAACCTCCAGGTGGTAGGGTTTCCAGGTATCTGCTGCTCTTGTCCTTCTAGATCAGGGGTGGGCAAACTTTTCCGTGCAAGGGCCACATTCAGAAATTCACAATTTTAAAGGGCCGCATAGAATATTAAGTAAAATAATTAATATTTTAAATAGCCAAAATAAAAGGTCTTTAAAGAAAAAAAAGCACATTTATTTGAAAAACAAAGTAACTCAGTAAGTAACAGAACAATGTCAATGAGAATGATGCATCTGACTGCAGTCATTTACCAGTTTGTGGAAATCAGGTGTCAAGTTGCTTGTGCTGATCCTTAACACTGACAGAAGCACAGCCTAGCCGAGTCAACGATAAAAACGCGCGTAGTGGGGTGGGTGAGTGGGGCTGCCTTATTGGTCAGTTTAGTTGGGTGTGCGACCAATAGGAGTCCAGGTTACAAACAATAATAAGGCTTATTGTTTGTAACCTGGACTCCTATTGGTCGCACACCCAACTAAACCGACCAATGAGACAGCCCCACTCAGCCACCCAACTACGCGCGTTTTTATGCGGCCAGCCAATGAGGTGCCTGGAATCATAACCGGCATTTTTGAAAAGCCGCATTTACTTCAGCGGCTTTTCCCCGGCGGCTTTTCAAAAATGCCGGTTATGATTCCGGGCACCTCATTGGCGGGCCGCATAAAAACCTTTGTCGGGCTGCATGCGGCCCGCGGGCCGTAGTTTGCCCACCCCTGTTCTAGATGGTAGTGGTCGTGAGTTTGGAATGTGCTGTCTAAGGAACATTGGTGAGTTACTTGATGAAGTACCTATTAGGGGTCCTCTGACCCTCTCCCCCGCACCGCCTCCACCCACGCAGGGCACCCCTGGGTCCGATCCTTGTCACAGGAAAAATGCCAGGTTGTCACTGCCAGCCAGGCAACCTTGCGGTGCCACCGCCAGCTGACAGGGCCACTCAGGCACCTTGGCAGTACCAGGCTGGCAGTGCCAAGGTGCAGGGGTAGCACCCTGCCCAGAGGGCAAGCACCTTGGTACCTCCAATTCTCTGGGAGACCCCCTCGAGTGCTGTTCCACCTTGTCCCTGGTTGTGGAGACCAGTACTAAATCGCTGAAGACCAGTGGCTGGTTTAGCACAGGGCTAAATAACTGGCTTTTAAAGCAGACCAAGGCAGGCCAGCAGCACAGTTCAATTCCTGTATCAGCCTCCCCGAACAGGCGCTGGAATGTGGAAATGAGGGGCTTTTCACAGTAGCTTAATTTGAAGCCTACTTGTGACAATAAGCGATTTTCATTTCATTTCATAAATGGCACCGGCCCGAGCTCTCCAAGGTGAAGGGGTTAGATCCCAACATCTTGGGTAGATTGAGGGAGTGCATATTAGATTGCATATTAATATGCAGATTTGCTGACTTCAGTGGCGGCCATGGAGTGAGTGGTCGCTTATTTGGTAGCTCCAGCTCGTGGTGGACCTTTGAGACCTTGTTTCCTGACTTATGGGGGATTGGATCGGCAAAATAGGAGATCGGTGAGGTAGAGGAGAGGAATTCCTCAGTGTATGGATTTGTGGACCAGAAGTGGTCTGAAAAGGAGAGATTGTTGGTCAAAGAAGGGAGTGGAGTCTGCAGCACAGAAAAATATGGCAGAGGCTCAGGGACTGGGATTTCCGGCCCAGTGGTCAATGGAGCAGCAGGTGAACTTCCTCCAAGAGAGCTTTGCTAAGCCGAGACAACAGTATCTCGACCTGATTAAGACAGGAATTGACTGGGTGGAACAAAGATTGGAAGCCCAGGGTCAGGTGATCCAGAAGGTGGAAGAGGCGGTGGCTGAGCATGAGGACCAGTTAACCGAGATGGGGCTGATGAGGGACCATCAGAAAAGGCTGCAAGAGAAAATGGAGGATCTGGAGAACTGGTTGCACAGGCAGACTCTGAGGATCGTTGGCCTCCCGGAGGGCAGCGAGGGAACAGACGCAGGGGCATATGTGGTGCGTATGTTCGAGAAGCTGCTGGTGGAAGGTGCGTTTACTCGGCCCTTGGAGGTGGACAGGACGCACAGAGTGCTTATAAGGAAGCCGCAGATGAATGAGCTGCCAAGGGCGATGGTGGTTCGAATGCACCAGTTCCTGGACAAGGAACAGATCTTGAGGTGGGCCAGGCAGACGAGGAGTTGCAAATGGGAAGATATCGAGCTGCGCATTTACCAGGACTTGGGTGCGGAACTGGCCAAAAGAAGGGCGAGCTTCAATGAAGTTAAATTGTCCCTCTTTAAGAAGGGGGTGAAGTTCGATATGCTGGATCCAGCTCGTTTGTGGGTCACTTATGAGGGCCAAGAACTTTATTTTGGATCGCCAGAGGAGGCAATGAACTTTGTTAAGGACAGGGCACTGGCAGGTGATACACAACATTGAACTTGGAAGTGAGTAATTCTGTACCTATGCTGTTAAATTTCTTATCTCTTTGGGTTCTGTGTTTACAGTTTTTGTACCAATTTTTGGGCCGTTGCTCAGTTTTGTATGCGAGTCAACTTTGTCCTTAATGGGGGATGGTGGGTTGAATTTTCTTCTTTGTGTTTGTTGGGGATTGTTATGTTTTGCATATGTTTGTTCGAGAGGGGGGGGGGGAGGGAGTTCAGTGGGGGGGGGGTAGGTTGCTTGGCACCATGAGCGGGGGCTACCATGCTAGCTGGGCGGGCTAGCTCATGGAAGCGCAGTGGGGGGGGGGGAAGAAGAAGGTGATAAGTTTGTTGTAGGGGGTTGGCATTGCTATTTTGTTATGGGGGAGGGGGAGGGAGGGAGGAAACGTTCTGCTGACAGGGTAGTAATTGGCGCTTGGAGACAGATTGGAGGTCGATCACGGTGGGCACCCGACGGCCTGAGGAGGCGCAGGACACGGGCTGGAGGCTGGCCTAAGAAGGGTGATGGCTGACCTGCAAGTGTGGGGCAGGGGCGAATGCCCCCCGACCAGGCTGATCACATGGAACATGAGAGGGCCGGTCAAGAGGGCTTGCGTGTTTGCGCATTTGAAAAGTTTGAAGGCGGACGTGGCAATGCCACAGGAGACACACCTGAGGGTAGTGGATCAAATGAGGCTGAGGAAGGGGTGGGTTGGGCAGGTGTTTCATTCGGGGCTAGACTCTAAAACTAGAGGGGTTGCTATCTTGATTAATAAGCGGGTGTCATTTGAGATAGAGGGTATAGTGGTGGACTCAGCTGGTAGGTATGTTATGGTGAACGGTAAGATGGAGGGGATGCCGATGGTATTAGTGAATATCTATGCACCAAACTGGGACGATGCGAAGTTTAGGAGGCGGGTGTTACGGGAGATTCCGGACCTGGACTTATAATAAGGTTAATCATGGGGGAGGTCTTTAATACGGTCATTGATCCGAGGTTGGATCAGTCGAGTTCAAGGACAGGGAGGGTGCCAGCCGCGGCGAATGAACTAAAAGGGTTTATGGAACAGATGGGAGGGGTAAATCTGTGGAGGTTCGGACGGCCATGAGCGAAGGAGTTTTCGTTTTTCTCCCAACTTCACAAAGTGCACTCTGGATTGATTTTTTTCCTTTTGAACAGGGCTTTGCTGGCGGGTTGGTAGATGCCAAATATTCGCCGATTGTTGTGTCAGACCATTCCCCATACTGAATGGATTTATGGGTGAGCAAGGAGGGGGGTCAGCGCCCGCAATGGAGATTGGATGCAGGACTGTTAGCAGATGAGGAAGTGTGCGGGTGGGTGAGGGCGGCCATCCAAAATTAATTGGAGATAAATGACATGGGGGAGGTTTTGGCAGCAATGGTGTGGGAGGCGCTGAAGGTAGTAGTTAGGGGGAGCTGATTTCAATGCGGGCTCATAGGGAGAAGGTGGAGCGGGCAGAGATGGACAGGCTGGTTAGGGACATACTCCAGGCACTCTGAAGCCCCGGAGGCGGAGCTGTTGAAGGAGCGGCAGAAGCTGCAGATGGAATTTGGTTTGATATCTACAGGGAAGGCGGTGGGGCAGTAGAGGAAGGCGAGAGGGGTGATATATGAGTATGGTGAGAAGGCCAGTAGGATGCTAGCACAGCAGCTCAGGAAAAGGCAGGTGGCCAGGGAAATAGGAAGGGTGAAGGACAGAGGGGGGAGCATGGTCTTGGACCCAGCTGGGGTGAACGGGGTGTTTAACGAGTTTTATAATCGGTTGTTTGAGTCGGAGCCCCCAGGTGGGGTGGAGGGGATGAGGCAGTTTTTGGAGGGGTTGGAGTTTCCAAAGGTGGAGGAAGGGTTGGTGGAGTGGTTGGGAACCCCGATTGGGATTGTAGAAGTAGTAGAGGGATTGGAGGCCATGCAATCGGGTAAGGCCCCGGGACCGGACGGCTAACCAGTGGAATTTCTGGGATGCTGGGCCCGCTGCTGGTGAGGGCATTTAATGAGGCAAGGGGCCGGGGTGTTCTTCGCCCAGCAATGTCACAGGCCTCAATCTCATTGATCCTGAAGTGAACAAAGAAGAAAAAGAACAAAGAAAATTACAGCACAGGAACAGGCCCTCCGGCTCTCCCAGCCTGCGCGATCCAGATCCTTTATCTAAGCCTCTTTTCCAAGGATCTACTTCCCTCTGTTCCCCGCCCATTCATATATGGGAGAAGGACCCAGAACAATGCGGGTCATACAGACCAATCTCCCTACTAAATGGAGACGCCAAATTGCTGGCCAAAATTCTGGCTTCGAGGATAGAGGATTGTGTTTCGGGGGTGATAGGGGAAGAGCAGACTGGGTTTGCCAAAAGGAGGCAGTTAACGGCCAACATTAGAAAGCTCTTGAATCTAATCATGATGTCCTCCAAGGGGAGGGAGGTGGAGGTAGTGGTTGCTTTGGACGTGGAGAAGGCCTTTGACTGGGTGGAGTGGAATTATCTGTGGGAGGTCCTGGGGCAGTTTGGGTTTGGGCAGGGTTTTGTTGACTGGTGTCGGTTGCTGTATCAGGTACCGGTGGCAAGTGTGCGGATGAACCGGGTGAGCTTGGACTACCTTAGACTGCACCGAGGGTCAAGGCAGGAATGTCCACTCTCTCCATTGTTGTTTGCCTTGGCTATAGAACAATTGGTGATGGTGCTGAGACCGTCAAAGGACTGGAACGGGCTAGTTTGGGGGAGGTGGAACATAGGGTCTCGTTGTATGCGGACGACCTTCTGCTGTATATTTCTGACCCGTTAGGGTGGATGGGAGAGATTATGCGGATCTTAGGGAATTTAGTCGGTTTTTGGGGTACAAATTGAACATGGGTAAAAGTGAGGTCTTTGTGATCCAGGCGTGGGGGCAGGAGAGGAGGTTGGGGGAGATGCCGTTTAAGGTGGTGGAAGGGAGTTTCTGTTATTTGGGAATTCAGGTGGCACGGGGATGGGAGCAGTTACATAAATTAAATCTGGCCCGGTTAGTTGAGCAAATGAAGGAGGAATTTCGGAGGTGGGACATGCTCCTGTTGTCGAAAGAGAAAATACTGGGAAATCTCAGCAAGCCTGGCAGCATCTGTAGGGAGAGAAAAGAGCTAAAGTTTCGAGTCCGATGACTCTTTGTCAAAGCTATGCTCCTGTTGTCTCTGGCGGGGAGGGTACAGACCGTAAAGATGACGGTTCTCCCGACATTGTTGTTTGTTTTCCAGTGCCTACCTGTTTTTATACCAAAGGCCTTTTTAAAGCGGGTGACTCCGGTGATCTCTGGGTTTGTATGGGCGGGTAAATCCCCGCGAGTAAGGAAAGTGCTGCTGGAGCGAAGCCAGGGGGGGGGGGGTTTGGCACTGCCGAATTTCAGGAACTATTACTGGGTGGCAAATATAGCCATGATCAGGAAGTGAGTAGTGGGGGTGGGGTCGGTGTGGGAGCGGGTAGATGCGTCCTCATGTAAGGGCACAAATTTGGGGGCATTGGTAAGGGCTCCTCCGCCGTTCTTGCCGGCCCTGTATTCCACAAACCCAGTGGTAATGGCGGCTCTGAGAGTTTGGGGGCAGTGGCGAGGTCATATGGGAGTGGAGGGACCCGGGGGTCCAGTGGAGAGAGGCTGACGTTTTGGCCTTTGCATCCTTGGTCGCCTGGAGACGTATCTTATCAGCATGGAGGGACTCGGAGCCCCCGAAATCGGGGGTATGGGTTAGCGACATGGCTGGATTTCTCAGGCTTGAGAAAATTAAGTTCGTCCTGAGAGGATCAACGTTAGGGTTCGTCTGGAGGTGGCAGCAATTTATCGACTTCTGTTAGCAGATTCAATATGGGGGGGGGGGGTTAGGGATTAACGGGGGCAAGGGGAGTTGGGTTAGTTTAGTTCAGTTTAGGCGGGAATAGTGACAAGAGATGGAGGGGGGTATTACGCACTGAATTATGTTTACATTTGTATTTGTATCTGATGTTGTTATAAAACCATAAATGCCTTAATAAAATGTATGTTAAGAACAAATATGCTAATTTGCTAAAATGTGATCCGCTCACAATGTCTGGGGATTGATGTCACAATGTCTCGCGAGATGTGACGATCTAGGTAGATCCTGGAAAAGGGATCTCCTGGCACCTACCAGCCGGGCTGGGCTGCCTTTCGGCTGTAACACTGCCAGCAGATCGTGCCCTTAACTAAAAACATTGTAAACACTGGTGCAAGTTAGCACTGCTGCCTACGGCGCTGAGGAACCTGATTCGATCCCAGCTCCGGGTCACTGTCCGTGTGGAGTTTTCACATTCTTCCCGTGTCTGCGTGGGTTTAACCCCCACAACCCAAAGATGAGCAGGTAGGTGGATTGGCCATGCTAAATTGTACATTAATTGGAAGAAAAATAATAATTGGGTACTCTAAATTTATTTTTAAAAAAGAAAAAAAAACTGGGTGCAAGAAAAGCAAAATATGTTTTTTTTTATTAATGAAAATCCAATAATGGAACAAATCAATTGGCTTTGATTTTCCAAATGTTTGCACGTTCACATACACAAACGCACATTGCAGGAGGTAACACTCTGGGTCATTTTTATTTGATTCTTTCATTTCTAGGGAACTGCAACTTGAGACCATTAAGTATGTATATCCTGGGGGGCGGCACGGTTTCACAGTGGTTAGCACTGCTGCCTACGGCGCTGAGGACCCGGGTTCGATCCTGGCCCTGGTCACTGTCCGTGTGGAGTTTGTACATTCTCCCTGTGTCTGCTTGGGTTTCACCCCCACAACCCAAAGATGTGCAGATTAAGTCAATTGGCCAGGCTAAATTGCCCCTCAATTGGAAAAAATAATTGGGTACTCTAAATTTAAAAAAAAAGTGTGTTTATTCTATGCACACATTTGGTGACTTTACTAACAATTAACTACCCTCACTCATCCAAAAAATCAAACTGAAAATTCACAGTGTGACTATTCTGAACGGTTAGGCACCAGTGTAGAAATTCCACTTCAGTAGCTCCTTAGTATTTTTTTAGTGATTATGAGAATTCTCATTCTCATTTTCTGTATTGACCTTCACTCTATTTATTAAATCTATTATTGAAACAATATAGGGAAACATCCAAAGACTGGTTTGGCCGAATTATCATGTCCCTACTGACATTTCAAGAGATCATGGGACCAAATGGCATTAAGGAAATTTACAGTGATCTCGGTCCTTCTTTGTGCAACGCTATCAGTAAATCATCTCCTTTATACTTTTCTGTACTCCTGCAAAGGCCCCTTAAAAGTTTTATTTCCAAATAAGTCCTCAGTCACATCTCCTGACCTTTCTCCTATGGATCTGGGTCTGTTCCCCATGTTTTCGATTTAAATTATTCTAGGATTTTAAAAGCAACCTGTTGTCATTATCAAATACTGAACACCATGGAACATTTTTCAGGATATTGCCACAAGAGAAATGACAAATTGACTTCAAACGCAGGAAATCTATGGCTTCCCCAATAGCATAATTGGTAAAAAGCAGAGAAGAAACTTCTGGTAACATCTATCATGTCCTATTGCTGACGGGGTCTGGGGGAGGGGCGCATTTCATGGGTATATTATGTCAATGGAAGCTGTCTCGCTGGACCAGGTGAGGGAGAAGTGGGAGGGGGAATCTGGGACCTATTTTGGATAAGGATGTGTGGGGGGAGGCCGTCCATAAGATGAACTCCACTTCCTCCTGCATGCAGCTCAGCCTGATTGAGCTTAAGGTGATACATAGGGATCACCCAACTAAGGCGAGGATGAGTGGGTTCTTTGCATGAGTGGAAGACAAGTGTGAGCGGTATTCCCATTGCCCACGAACCATATCCATATGTTCTGGTCATGTCCAAGGATGGTAAGCTTTTGGATCTCCTTCTTTGGCATCATGTCAACGATTCTTAACACTGATCTGGAGCCTTATCCGTTGGTGGCCATTTTCGAGGTGTCAGACTCGCCAGAGCTGCAGACCAAGGTAAAGGCTCGATATTATTGCCAGTGCCTTGATGATAGCTTGGAGACGAGTTCTGCTGGGATGGAGATCTTAGTGTCTCGGACTGGTTGGGTGACCTCATGGAATTTCTATACCTGGAAAAGGTCAAGTACACTTTTGGTGGGTCGGTGGAAGAGTTCTACCTGAGGTGGCAGCCATTTATTTCCTACTTTAAAGAGTTAATCACCATCAGCTGTTACTGAAGGCTGGGGTGTAGAAGTTATTATTATTGTGGTGGGTTATTTTGGTCTTTCTTTGGGTGGAAAGTTCAGTTGGGTGCTTTTTTTCTTTTATGTTTCCTTTCGTACGATATTGTACTATTTGATATTTGTTTTCTGGGCTGTTTGATGTTAATGTCATGTTTGGAGGACTTCCGGTGGCGGCCATGGAGTGAATGGCCGCACATTTGGCAGCTCCAAATCGAGGTTTTTTTTTTAGGACCTTTTCCCATTTGTAGGGTGGATGTTTTGTGGGGAAAAAAGGTGCAGGGGTGACTGGAGAAAAGGGTTTGGGAGGTCAAGGGCAAAGGAGTTTTCGTACTTCTCCCATGTGCACAGAGTGTACTCTCCGATTGATTTTTTTGAGGTGATCTCGATGTTATTGGCTGGGGTGTTCGACTCGGGGTACTCGGCGATCGTGGTTTTAGACCACGCACCGCATTGGGTGGACTTTCAAATGGACGGGGGGGGGGGGGGGGGGGGGGCAGAGCCAGCAGTGGAGGCGCTCAAGGCAGTGGTTAGGGGAGGGGGGGCATTCATATCGATCTGGGCACATGGGAGAGGGAGGAGCGAGCAGAAATGGCAAGGTTGGTGGACGGGATTCTGCGGGTGGACAGGAGGCCCTGGAATCAGGATTTTTGAAGGAGAGGCAGAAGATTCAGATGGAGTTCGGGTTGGTGTCCACGGGGAAAGCAGTAGGACAGTTGTGGAGGGCCAGAGGGGCAGTGTATGAGTACGGGGAGAAAGTTAGTAGGATGCTGGCCCACCAACTCAGGAAGCAGGAGGCGGCGCAGGAGATTGGAAGGATGGGAGGGGTGGAGTGGTACTGAAGTGGGGGTGAACTGGGTGTTTGAGTAGCTTTACAGGAGGCATTATTAATCGGAGCCCCTGACCAGGGGGGAAGGAATGCGCTGATTCTTGGATGGGTTGGAGTTCCCCAAGATGCAGGAGGACCTGGTAGAGGGGGTGGGAGCAAGTTGTTGACAAAGATCTTGGTCTCATGGATTGAGGAATTTGGCGCGGTTGGTGGAGCAGATGAAGGGGATTTTACGAGGTGGGACGTGCGCCCGCTGTCATTGGCAGGGCGGGTGCAGTCCGTGAAGATGACAGTACTCTGGAGGTTTTTATTCGTGTTCCAAAACCTTCTGATTTTTATTCCAAAGACCTTCTTTAGGAAGATTAATGCATTGATCTTGGGGTTTGTGTGGGCGGGAAAAGCCCCACGGGTGAACAAGGTGCTGCTGGAGTGGGGACGTGGGGATTGGGGGTGGGGGGCCCTACCAAATTTGATGAACTACTACTGGGCAGCAAATATAGCCATGGTCAGGAAGTGGGTAGTGGGGAGGGGTCACTGCGGGAGCAGATGGAGGCAGCCTCTTGCAAGGACACTAGCTTAGTGGCATTGTTGACGGCACTCCGAGTGTTGGCAAATACCTGGCTCGATGCTCTCATTATGGGACTCTGTTCCCATTATTCTGGAACGTGCCCTAATTTGTTTACTCGATAAAATCAAGACTGAACAACATAATTTCAACATTCTGATAGTTAATAGGTTTCGTATACTAACCAAATGTTCTGTGGTCAAAATTATACCATCCTATTGCCAAATGTCTGCTACCTCTTGTTTTCATGGAAACAGTTTCACTGAATGTGGTCATGATATTATGAAGAGCATGACTGAGTTGCAACACATCAATTTTAAGCGATTATCTGGAATAACCGGAATAAGAGCACTGTAAGCTAGTTGTGAATTAGAATGGAGAATTCAGCATCTTTTATCATTGCTGTGCTGAAATTGCACTTTACGATATTCATAAGGAGCACATTAGCACATTAAATGATTTAACAAAGCTGCTACCTCATTTATTCTAGACTGATTAATGCCTTTATTGCAATGGCAGAAAGAAAAGAATCATATGCTTGTTAATGTGTTTGTCACTATTATGAAATTCCACCTCTGTGTAGTTTTAAGAATAAAAAAAAACCTCTTACAGTATAAAATGTTTGCCTTTAGTAGTTTAGACTGGTGAAATGTACTTCCAGGCCCCTGTTCTCTAACAACTTTCTCTGTATCTGGCGAAGGATGTGGTCCAACCAACTGACTTCCCTATAACTGCTGGCAGCAGGAAAGCAGCGGTGCAGACTTGCTTAGAGCTTAGGTAATATCAGGTTCATCTTTCTCCCCCCTTGAATGTTCAATTGCTGATGATGGATGAGGAGTGCTTGCTTCTTAAATATATCTGGTTAGTCAGCTAGCGAGGTAGCTATTGGACTGCCACATGACCCTTGTTGGTTGAGGTCTATTTTGATACTGATTACTTGTTGCAAAATCACAGAACATAATAATAATCTTTCTATTGTTACAAGTAGGCATACATTAACACTGCAATGAAGTTGCCGTGAAAAGCTCCTCGTCGCCTGTTTGGTTATACAGAGGGAGAATTCAGAATTCTCAGCTGGTACGGCAATTGAACCCGCGCTGCTGGCCTTGTTCTGCATCACAAACCAGCTGTCTAGCACACTGAGCTAAACCAGCTTCATTTTGAAAGCTTTTCAAAGAATGTTGGTTGGACTGAGTCCCTAAGACTCGACTAAAAGCTCGTACCCCCGCCCAAAGAAAAATCCCCATACTATATAGTATCTCAGAAAAGACTATCATTGTCCGTAAAAATAAAGATCAACCCAAAATATTTTCAATAACCGTCCTTGAAAGATTATTAGCAGAGAACCATTGAAAATTCCCCTGCACACTCAGTGCTCTTAAAATAGCACTGATTACAGTAATATTATGAAATAGCTGTAGAATCCATTAAACCAAAGAAGTTTACAGGACAAGGCAGGGCAGGATGGGGGCATTCAACCCATTGTGTTCGAGCTAAAGCAATCAAAAACTAATCGTGCTGCCCCACTCTCACATCATAGCTTTGTATCTTTCCCTGCTTCAGATATTTATCTAATTTTCCTTCAGAAGATCCAATGGCCTCTGCCTGTGGCAAAGCATTCCATGCTTCAACAACCTGCTTTATAAAGACAGTTTTATCTATACTCTCTCAATCACCGAGTGATATTTCTATCTTTCCTCAGGTTGCGTAATCACTGACCTCCTCATCACTGATTACCCAATGAAAGGAAATGGCCTAACCCTATCTGCTGTACCAAAATGCCTCATAATTTCAAAAACTTCCACTAAATCTTATCTCAGGCATCTTTTCTTCACTGGAAATAGCCCCTCAAGTCTCTCATCGCAGCTACAGTTTCCCACCGCTGGTATCATCCTGGTGAATGCAGCCTTGCAATGGCGTTAATGTAGTTTCCACAATGAAGCAAACAGTACTGCACTCAGTGCTTGAACTTTGAATGCAACAAAAAGTTTTCACTTCTTTGTTTTTGTAATTCACTACCATTCTTAATAAAGACCCAATTTCTACTGTCCAATTTATTAAATCAGTCTCAGGATGTGGGTGACAATGACAGTTGTCCATCACTTGTTGCCCTTGAGAAGGTGATGGAGTTTGACTTTTTAACCTGGGTGGCTGTAGTCCTGCTGGTATAAGCTGAGAGTAAGCCAAGTTTCAAGTAGAAATAGATAATTCAAGTCTCCACAGCAATAATACCACTCCAGAGTTTGGTTTGCAAATATCTTGATGGGGCACATCATTTGCTAAGGGTCTTGAGTAAAAGTAAAGGTAAAAGGTATTTGCAATGTACAAATTTCAAGAATTTGAACTGAAAATTAAAATCTGAGGCCGAGAGCAATAGTCATAGAAGCTCTGTCTCATACAAATGAGCACTTACACCATAAAAAGTTGTTAATTAAGGAGACAATAGAGCTGCCATTTCAGTTGTGTAACTCTCAATAGATCCGAGCAAAATGTCCTGTCAATGGTTCACTCTTGTATTTACTTTATCCTATTATCCCATACATCCTACTTAGTCGCTAAGAGTTCACACGTATCCAGTAAAATAGAATTAAAATCCATTTATTTTTATTAAAGGTTTATTTGCAGTCAGATTTCTGTTCTGAAGCCAGTGCAATTTCTGTGCATAGAAAATTGCATCTGAGAATGTAATTATTACAAAGCCAGGGCATGTGCAAACAATATATTCAGCATGAAATTATTCTGAGTATGTGCTCAGGCTGGTCTGTGAAGAAATCCGATTGAAGGCACATGCCTGACATCTAGTGTTTTGATATGGAACTGCAGCGTCAGCAAGAAGCTGGTTGGACCGAAAGACTCAAATCAGTGGGTGGGGGATTTTTACTGCAAGTGGGTTTCCGGGGGTAGAACCGTTGGTTTCCATTAGTTTCCCGCTTCTGCAGAATGTGGCATGGTGAATTTAACTACGGGGCCTCATTAACATGAAATGGTGGAAATTGTCTGTCGATTTGAAGAAAATTGGTCTGTACTTGGCTGCTTGCCAGCATTCAGCTAAGTGTGGGGAGCAGGGCTTCAGAGACAGCCTCTTGGCATGGAAAATGGGGCAAGGAACCTGTAGAGGCCAAAACCTTCCTTGTAAGGCCCAAAGAGGCATTTCTGCTCCTCCAAACCCCCGCAAAGGAAGTGGAACAGAATTGTCCTGAATGGACTCTGCTCCTTCTGATCCTCTCTTCACTTGACTTTACCCAGCCGGAACGGCTTTCCTGTTCAGGCTGTAGCTAAAATTGGAATTGGAGATCTAATTCCCGATCTGCATATTTAAGGAAAGCCCCTGACAGCACCGGGAGAAGGCCTCAAAAGAACAGGTTAACATTGAAAACAACAGCAACCGGTCAGCACATTGGCAGATAAGTCACTTGGTCCTTGCCCAGGCGCTGCTTTTATGAAAAATGAAATGAAATGAAATGAAAATCGCTTATTGTCATGAGTAGGCTTCAATGAAGTTACTGTGAAAAGCCCCTAGTCGCCACATTCCGGCGCCTGTCGGGGGAGGCTGGTACGGGAATCGAACCGTGCTGCTGGCCTGCTTGGTCTGCTTTAAAAGCCAGCGATTTAGCCGAGTGAGCTAAACCAGCCCCTGATAGGGCGACACAGTGGCACAGAGGTTATCACTGCTGCTTTACAGCACCAGGGTCCCGGGTTCAATTCCAGCCTTGGGTGACTGTTTGTGTGGAGTTTACACGTTCTCCCCGTGTCTGCGTGGGTTTCCTCCAGGTGCTCCGGTTTCATCTTGTGGTGATCTGTGGGTTAGGTGGGGTTACAGGGATAGGACAGGGAATTGGGCCTAAGTAGGGTGCCCTTTTGGAGGGTCGATGCAGACCAAATGGGCCGAATGCCCTTCTTTTGCACAGTAGGGATTTTTTGTGAGGGCCACGAACAATTCAGCACGAGTTGTAGAATAGAAAGAAATAACATTTATTTACAATAACATATGTTTACAACAGCAGCAGTAACTCCCTTGCTGCTCACTCCTCTTGATCTGGTTCTGTACTGGCCAGTTCTATTTATGCAGGTGACTCTGCTAATGATTTCTCCGGCCCACTCATTTGGGAAACTCATACTCCCTCAGGATTGTGGAATTTCCATTAGTTCCCAGCCAGTGGTAAGCAGGCATCCCTCCCCCCCCCCCCAAAGTCCAAGGAATCCACCGAAGACCCTGGCGAAGGAGGGCGTCGGATTCATTTTGCCGCAGGCCAGACACCATTTGCACGAGGCGCTGGATCGGGCGGCATGTACCGAGATGGAGAACGGCGCTTCTGTGATGAACGGCGTAATGGTTGTACATCCACGGCCTGTGGGCCTGAGGACTCCCCCTCTGAGGCATCCTGCATCTCCATTTCGGAGTCAGAGTCCACTGCCTCCGTCATCTCAGCGTCTCTATCTCCATGCGGTTCTGCAACAACCTGCGCAGACTTAGAGTGCGGCACCAGAGGAAGATTGTGAGGAATTCTGTCCACTGTGTTTGGTCTTTGTGGCTGTAGGAGTGAGCTCCGGGGGCAGGGATTCTTTGGAAGAAATGGTTTTCTGGACCGGACGTCCAGAATGAGGTCTACATGCTTGCGCTGGAGACGACCCTGAGCTTGCACCTGGTAAGAGATAGGGCCCATTCGACGAAAGATAACGCAAGGGACCCACTGGGCACAACCAGCAAAATTTCGAAACACTGGGTCACTGGGGGAAAACTGCCGAATCGGCCGATGCCGAGAAAGGCCATGTCCCTGCCGTTCTTGAGTGCGGCGTACATTTGCGCCAGTGTCCGGGCAAACCATGCTCAGGCGGGTGCGAAGTCTCCGGCCCATTAGGAGTTCCGTGGGAGTGGGGACTTCCGGTGGCAGCTATGAGGGAGTAGGTTGCACATTTGGTGGCTCCCGTTTCGGTCGGAATTTTGGATCTTTTCCCCTGACCATTTTGTGCTTTTGAGTGCGGAACTGGAAAGCAATAGTACTCCGGCACAGGACCCATTCAAAATTGTATGGACCTAAGACGCCAGAGGGACCGTAAACAGCAGAAGATGTGGTCGAGTAAGGGCACAGTGGAGGCTGTGAGTGAGACCAGCATGGCTGGTGTTCACAGCAAGGAGCCGACAGCCCAGCCCACAATGGAGCAGCTGCTGCAGACTATGCAGGAGGCCTTTTTGGCTTTGAAGCGTGCAACTTGGAACCGCTTCAGAAGTCGATTGATCGGATGGGAAAAAGGCTGGATGATCAGGCTGAGAAACTCCAGTAGTTGGAGAAATCAGTGGAGGAGTAGGCTGACTTTCAAACGGTGGCGGATATGGAGATTCGGAGGCTGAGGGACCAGCAAAAGGTGCTTCTGGAAAGGCTGGAGGACCTGGACAACACATCTCGCCGGCAGAACGTGAGAATCGTGGGCCTCCCAGAGGGGGCAGAGGGGCTAGACGCTGCCGCATTTGTGGAGGGTATGTTTCAGAAGTTGCTAGGGAACGAGGTGTTCCCGCGCCTGCCGGTGGTGGACAGGGCACACAGAGTGCAGGTGAGGCAGCCGCGGCAATGTCCACCACGAGCGATGGTGGTACACTTTCACAGGTACCTGGACAAGGAATGGGTGCTGCAATGAGCAAAGAGCACACAAAGCTGTATTTGGGACAATACCACCCTGCGTGTGCACCACGATTTGAGCGCAGAGGTGGCCAGGAGGAGGGGAGGCTACAGGCAGGTGAAGGAGATACTGTATAAAAACAATGTGAAATTCGGGCTGCTTTTTCCGGCGCGACTGTGGGTTACGTATAAGGGTCAGCACCACTATTTCGAGGAACCCGAAGAGGCGATGGACTTCGTTAAGAAGCAAGGGCTGGCCCTGAGCTGAGGACGTTTGGACTCATGTTAGAGCTTTTAAGTATATGTGGTGTCTCACCCGTTTTGGGATGTATCTTCTTTTTTCTTGTTTTTGCGTGGTTTTCCTGAAAGTTTCCTTTTTGGGCTCTTTGCTTAGTTGGAGTTTGGCTGGGGGGGGGAATTAATAAAGAAAACAGTTAAAAGGGTTGGGTTAAAATGGATGCTTCAGGGGAACTTTGTGCAATCTTTTTCTGTGTCTGTATGGCTAGAACTGAAGAGTGCCTGTTATTTCTTATCTCTTTTTTTTCTTGTTTAACTTGAATTGTGCTATTGTGGGGGTTGTTTATGACTTGTATAGAGTGTTTGCTCAAGTAGGGCTGATCTGGGGAAGTGGTGTGGAGGGGTCGGGGGGAGGGATGACTGGGAACAATGGGTGGGAGACGGGCTGGTGCCGAGGCTGGGAGCCCCAGGCTAGCTGAGTGCAGCTAGTCAACGGAAGCCGAGGTGGGGGGTGTCCATATAGTTAGATTACAGCAGGGGTTAGGTGATAGGATGGTGTTGCTGGAGGGGGGGGGGGGGGGGGAGGAGGAGTTGTTCTGCTGACGGGGATGGAAACTGGTCATGATAACAGTGAGGAGGTCATGGGTGGAGCCAGCCTGGAGGTGGGCCAGAGGAAGCGTGACATATGGCTGTGGGGCTGGCCAAGGAAAGGGGATGGCTGATCAGCAAAGGGGGGAGGCAAAGTGCCCCCCAACCAGGCTGATCACCTGGAATGTTAGAGTGTTAAACGGCCCAGTGAAGAGGGCGCGTGTGTTTGCGCATCTGCGGGTTCTGTAGGCGGACACAGTCTTGTTGCAGGAGACGCACCTGAAAGTGGCAGACCAGGTTAGGTTAAGAAAGGGCTGGGTCAGTCAGGTCTTTCATTCAGGGCTTGATTCTAAGACGAGGGGGGTTGCGATCTTGATTAATAAAAGGGTACAATTTGAGGTGGAGGGCACAGTTGTGGATGGGGGTGGCAGGCTCATTATGGTGAGGGGTAAGCTCGAAGGGGTGAGAGTAGTCCTGGTCAGTATGTATGCCCGTAATTGGGACGATGTGGATTTTGTTAGGAGGATGCTAGGGAAGATCCCCGACTTGGACTTGTGTGAGTTGATCATGGGCGGGGACTTTAATACGGTCCTGGACCCGAGCCTGGACCGGTCATGCTCAAGAACAGGCAGGTTGCCAGCGATGGCAAAGGAACTGAGCGGGTTCATGGATCAAATGGGGGGAGCAGATCCATGGAGATTTAGCCGGCCGACGGCGAGGGAGTTCTCGTACTACTCTCACGTCCACAAGGTGTATTCCCGAATTGACTACTTTGTGGTGAGGAGGGACATGCTGGCCGGAAATGTGGGGGCAGAATATTCGGCAATTGCCATATCGGACCATGCTCTGCACTGGGTAGACCTGAAGTTTTGTAAGGACAGCTTTCAGCGCCCACCATGGAGGCTGGAAGTTGGACTACTTGCGGACGAGGCGGTGTGTGAGAGGCTGAGGAAATGCATGCAGAATTACCTGCAGGTGAACGATACTGGAGAAGACTCAGCAGCGGTGCTCTGGGAGGCACTGAAGGCAGTGGTGAGGGGGGAGCTGATTTCAATCCGGGGGAACAGGGACAGGACGGACAGGGCAGAGACAGACCGACTGATTACGGAAATTCTACGGACGGACAGGAGTTACGCGGAATCCCCGAGGCTAGAGTTACTCAGGAAACGACAGAGGCTGCAGGCCGGGTTTGGGGTGCTGACAACAGGCAAGGTTGTAGAGCAGCTTAGAAAGGTAAAAGGCACGATTTATGAGCATGGGGAGAAGGCCGGTAGAATGCTTGCGCAGCAACTGAGGAAGAGGGAAGCGGCTAGGGAAATAGGGAGGGTAGTGGATGGGGAAAGTAATCTAGTGGGTGATCCAGCAGGGCTGAACAAGGTCTTTAGGGACTTTTATAGGAAGCTGTACACTTTGGAACCCGCCGGGGGACCAGGGGGGATGAGACGATTCCTGGACGGTCTGACCTTCCCAAGAGTGGGGAGGAGGTTGGTGGATGGACTGGGGGCCCTGGTCAGGATCGAAGAGGTATTGGGGGGCCTGAAGGTCATGCAGTTGGGTAAAGCCCCGGGGCCGGGCGGGTATCCGGTGGAGTTTTACAAAACATTTGCCGGGATAGTGGAGCTGGTGCTGGTCAGGGTCTTTAACGCGGCAAGAGACAGAGGGAGTTTACCCCCAACGATGTCGCAGGCCACCATCTCGCTCATTCTGAAACGGGATAAGGACCCAGAGGCCTGTGGGTCATACAGGCCGATCTCCTTGATCAACGTAGACGCCAAGTTACTGGCCAAGATTTTGGTGACCAGAATTGAGGACTGTGTAATTGTGGAGGACCAAACCGGGTTTGTAAAGGGGAGGCAGCTGGTGGCCAACATAAGAAGGCTGCTCAACGTGATTATGATGCCCTCGGAGAGTAGGGAGGTAGAGATAGTGGTAGCCATGGATGCTGAAAAGGCTTTTGACCGGGTCGAGTGGGATTATCTGTGGGAGGTACGAGGACGGTTCGAGTTCGGGGCGGGGTTCATCGACTGGGTTAGGCTATTGTGTCAGGCCCCGGAGGCGAGTGTAAGGACGAACAGGACGACATCTGACTACTTTAGACTGCACTGTGGGGCAAGACAGGGATGCCCTCTCTCCCCACTGCTGTTTGCGCTGGCCATAGAGCCGCTGGCAATTGCACTGAGAGCTTCTGGGGGTTGGAAAGGGCTGGTCCGGGGGGAGTGGAACATAGAGTCTCGTTATACGCGGATTATCTATCGGACCGAATGGTGGGGATGGATGGTATTATGGCAACCCTGAGGGAATTTGGCCAGGATACAAACTGAACATGGCTAAGAGCGAGTTGTTTATAATTCAGGTGAGGGGGCAGGAGAGTAGGCTGAAGGGGTTGCCGATCATGGCTAGTGGGGAAGAGTTTCCGATATTTGATGATTCAGGTAGCACGGGACTGGGGCAGGTTGCATAAGCTCAATCTGTCCCGACTGGTGGAATGAGTGAGGGAGGAGGTCCGGAGGTGGGATGCTCTCCCGCTGTCATTGGCAAACTGTTAAGATGACGATTCTCCCGCAGTTCTTGTTTGTTTTCAGTGTCTCCCCATCTTTATCCCACGGTCCTTCTTTAAGAGGCTGAATATAATTATTCTGGGATTTGTATGGGCAGGGAAGTCCCCGCAGGTGAAGAGGGTGATGCTTGAAAGGAGCAGAGGAGAAGGGGGGCTGGCGTTGCCGAACTTCAGCAACTATTCCTGGGCGGCCAACATAGCGATGATAAGGAAATGGATGGTGGGTGCGGGGTCGGTTTGGGAGTGGATGGAGGCTGCTTCGTGCAGCGGCACTAGCTTAGCAGCCCTGGTCACGGCGCCTCTGCCGCTTCCGCCGGCACGGTACTCCACCAGCCCGATAGTGGTGGCGGCTCTTCGGATCTGGCGCCAGTGGAGGAGGCATGTAGGGGAGGCAAGAGCATTGGTGTGGACCCCAATCTGCGGCAACCACCGATTTGCTCCAGGGAACATGGACGTGGTGTATAGACTGTGGAGGAGGATGGGGGATCTGTTCCTGGAAGGGAGCTTTCCGAGCATGAGGGCGCCAGAGGAGAAGTTTGGGCTGGCGAGAGGGAACGATTTTAGATACTTGCAGGTGAGGAATTTTGTACGCAGACTGATGCCGTCCTTCCCACGTCTCCCGCCGAAGGGGAGGCAGGACAGGGTAGCTTCTAGGGGAGAGGTGTGAGAGGGTAGAGTTTCAGATGTCTACAAGGACCTAATGAGAGCTGAGGATACGCAGACCGAGGACCTGAAGCTTAAGTGGGAGGAGGAGCTTGGAAGGGGGGGGGGGGGGGGGGGGGGGGAGCTGGAGGACGGTATTTGGGCAGAAGCCCTGAGCAGAGTAAACACGACCACAACATGAGCCAGGCTCCACCTGATCCAATCCAGTTTAAGGTTGTGCACCGGGCCCACATGACGGTGGCCCGGATGAGCAGATTCTTCGGGCTGGAGGACAAGTGTGCTAGATGCGCCGGAGGGCTGGCCAACCATGTTTTGGTCGTGCCCTAAACCCAGGGGGTATTGGCAGGGATTCGCAGATGTCATGTTCCGGGTATTGAAAACGGGGGTGGTAATGAGCCCTGAGGTGGCAATCTTTGGGATTTCGGAGGATCTGGGAGTGAAAGAGGCCGACGTTCTGGCCTTTGCTTACCTGGTAGCCTGGCGACAAAAATTGTTAGCACGGAGGGACTCAAAGCCCCTGAGGGCTGAGGTATGGCTATTGGACATGTCGAGCTTTCTTGGCCTGGAGAAAGTCAAGTTCGCCTTGAGAGGATCGCTATTAGGGTTCGCCCGAAGGTGGCAGCCATTTATTAACTTCTTCACAGAGGAGTAAGCGTCAGCAGACGGGGGGGGGGGGGGGGGGGGGGGGGGGAGGGAAGGGTAGTAGAGTAGAGTAGGGGGATATTGAGGCAAGTCCGGGCTTGAACAGAGCCGTGGTTTGCACTATGTTTATTTTGTAATTTGTGTCTTGACTTCTTTTTTTTGTACTGTACAATGTCACTTTTTCTATATGCCTAAAATACCTCAATAAAATTGTTTGTTAAAAAAAAAGGAGTTCTGCGGGAGCTACCCCAGTCACCGCATGTGGAGTGGTCCTGTATGAAAACAAAATACGTGCCAGTCTCATGTCCATAGACCCGGACGAGGCCATGCGTACTGAAAGACAAACGCATCTTCTCGATTGTTGCGCAGGACGTTGTGCCTACCATCTTATGCACCTCTAACAATTTAGACTGGGCATCGATTAATAGAAGGAACATGGGTCCTTGAAAAGGGTCGGTGAAATCCCCATGCAAGCGCGCCCAAGTCATTCCCACTATGGTCATTCCCACTGGTCATTCCCAGTGATGTAGGGGCGCAGCCGGAGGAAGCTTCTAATGCTCCTGGCAAATGGAGCAGTTTTGGGCCACCTTCTCAATGTCGGTGTCGAGGCCTGGCAACCAGACATAACTCCGGGCCAACATTTTCATTTTGGTCACACCTGGATGCCCATTGTGCAAGTCCCTTAGTATCAGCTCCTGTCCTTTTTCCGGGCGATCACACCCGTCCCCCACAAGATGATGCTGTCTTCCACACTAAATTCTGACAGCTTGGAGGAAAATGCCCGTAACTCGCCTGGGAGCTGTCTATGTTGCCCACCATATGGGACTATGTGCCGAACCTTTGACAGGACTGGCTCTGTCTGGGTCCACTCACGGATCTGTGATGCCGTGACAGACAAGGAGTCCATAAAATTTAGGGTTGCAACCACGTTACCGGTCGTGGGGGTCGACCTGGGGCCAATCGACAAAGGCAATTGGCTCAGTGCGTCGGCATTCGCTATTTGGGGGGTCCCTGGTTTATGCTGCAGAGAATACTCGTATGCAGCGAGCAACAAAGCCCAGCGCTGGATCCATGCGGAAGCAATGGGCGGTATTGGCTTATCCTCTCTGAAAAGTCCCAGCAGAGGCTTATGATCAGTCACGATAGTGAAGTGGCAGCCATATACATACTGGTGGAAGCATTTCACCGCAAAGACCACCGCCAGGCCCTCCTTCTCGATCTGCGTGTACTTCTTTTCCACTGCAATCAAGGTGCGGGAGGCGAAAGCTATCGGCCACTCGGCCCCGTTCTCCATTTTGTGGGACAGGACGGCCCCAATATCATATGGGGATGCATCACACGTGATGAGCAAAGGCTTTCCAGGATCATAGTGGGTTAGTAACCCAGACGATGACAATTGCTGTTTAACCCGCCGGAAAGTGGTTTCTTGAAGCTGACCCCAAACCCAGATCTGATTCTTCTTAAGCAGAAGGCGCAACGGGGCCAGCGTAGTTGCCAGATTGGGGAGGAACCCCGTAATAGTTTACGAGGCCGAGAAACAAACGAAGGTGCGAATTGTCAGTCGGGGCGGGGGCCTGTTGAATTGCGCGCACCTTCTCTGCGACGGGGTGCAAACCTTCGCGGTCCCCCCGATAACCCAGGTAGACTACTTCCTTCGCCTGAAAGACGCACTTTGTACAACGTAAATGGTCTCCAGCCTCTGAAAAGCGTCTAAGGACAGCCTCCAAATTTTCCAAATGTTCCTGCTCTGACGTCCCTGTAATCAAAACTAAGTAGACAGCGACCCGTGGTAAACCTCTCAAGATGCCCCCCATGATGCGTTGGAGTTGTACATTTCTGGACATGAGGGTTTGATTGATCTGAACTGAATAACAGGAACAATCCCTGTTGTGGAATAGGTAGGTCCAAGGCATAGGGCTTCAGGCTTCATTTGTATCAGACAGAACTGCAGACAGCTGCCGGGCATTCTCAAGCAGCTCACAGATGAAGACAATTTGAATATCTCACTGCTTCATCACTGACAGCAGCCGGTGCTGGGTTTTGGAAAAGGGAAAACCAGGAATAGGGAAGGTTGTGAAAGGGAGGAGGGGCGAGCAGTAGCCAGAGGTGCCTGTGAATTTCAGGTAGAGCTGTGAAGACCATTACTGGATCTACATTTGGAAAATAATTTACTTTCAAATTGCCTAATTGTCTGCGGGGGAAGAGTTCTTCAAGGAACATTGGTTAGGCCACATGTAGGCCTTGTTTTCCTGAAGGCAGTTAACTCATTGTTGGCTGCATTCAAGGTAAAGGAGATGTGAAACAGGTGTCAGGCCCCATATTTACATATGCAAAGGACCAAAAGCCTGTATCAGGTTCTATCCCATACTGCATATTTTACCCATTCCAATCTTGCGAATGATACACAGAAAATCAGCCATGATCTTATTGAATGGCTGAGCAGACTCAAGGGCTGAATAACGTACTTATGATGCTATTATGTATGAGTTCATGAGTTCAGTGTGAGTGATTTGTGGGTCAGTTATTTAGTTATCCATGAATTTCCTGAGTAACTATGTAGGTAAGTCTCATGCAACTGTCCAAATTGTCTGACTCTAACTCAGAGTTGGAGACATTTTCAGAGGGTCGGGGCAGCAGGGGAATTACTCATTGGAAGTTCAAACTTGCCGAGCAAATTCCATGGAGGTCAGCAAGTTGGAACTTCCGCACGGTCCTGACGCATTTCTTGGGTCGTATGTTGGTCACCGACAATCTGGAGCCTGGAAAACGAGTCACAGAATGGGCTGGATTTAATGGGAATGGTGGTGATCCTGCCCATCTGCCAGAAAGCTGGATCTGCTGTGACCATTTTTGGACGCCCAACAGAATTCAATTGCGATCAGGTAGTTAATTGCCTGCCAACGGGGCTTCTGCCTCTTTAAGGATTGAGGTCCCACCTCCAATAGCTGCCAGCCAATCAGAGGACCAGAAGCTCTTATACCCAAATAGTGCGATTGACAGCGGTGGCCACTACTGGGACTCCAGCAGGCCCAGACAGCCACAATGAAGGAGATGCCGGAATGAAGGTCAGTTTGTGGCCTTCACAAGTTGGGGGAGGGGCATTAGGTTGTGAAAGTAGGTGGCCCTTGCGTCAAGCTGACTCTGTGGGCCACAGGACGCCTAATCAAGAGGGTGCCTGCACCCTGTGTCCACAGAGAGGTTGTCAGCTGTTTCTGAACAACCTCCCCAGAACAACAACAACTACGTATTTATGTAGCGCCTTTAGTGCGGCACAGTGGTGCAGTGGTTAGCACTGCTGCCTCACAGCGCTGAGGACCCGGGTTCAATCCGGGCACTGGGTCACTGTCCGTGTGAAATTTGCACATTCTCCCCGTGTTTGCGTGGGTCTCATTCACACAACCCAAAGATATGCAGGGTAGGTGGATTGGCTATGCTAAATTGTCCCTTAATGGGAAAAAAATAATTGGGTACTCTAAATTTAAAAAAATATATAGTGCCTTTAACATAGACACAGAATTTACAGTGCAGAAGGAGGCCATTTGGCCCATTGAGTCCGCAACGGAAAGACCCCACCTAAGCCCGTACCTCCACCCTAACCCCACAACCCCACATAACCTTTTTTGGACACTAGGGCAATTTAGTGTGGCCAACTCACCTAACCTGCACATCTTTGGACTGTGGGAGGAAACCGGAGCACCCGGAGGAAACCCACACAGACACAGGGAGAACGTGCAGACTCCGCACAGACAGTGACCCAAGCCGGGAATCGAACCAGAGACCCTGGAGCTGTGAAGCAACTGTGTTACTGTGCTGCCAACAAAGGGCAAACCGGAGCACCCGGAGGAAACCCACACAGACGCAGGGGGAACGTGCAGACTCCGCATAGACAGCCTGCACGTTCTCTCTGCGTCTGCGTGGGTTTCCTCCAGGTGCTCCGGTTTCCTCCCACCAGTCCCGAAAGATGTGCTTTTAGGTGAATTGGACATTCTGAATTCTCCCTCCGTGTTCACGAACAAGTGTTTACTTGGGCCAATGTGAGCCAGTGAGCACAGTGATAGGGGAACTGGACTTGCTGGAATTTAAGGCATGGGCAGCAGAGTTTTGGGAGTGGGAGACCAGCTTGTAATGCATTGGAAAAGTCAAATCTAGAGATAACAAAGGCATGGATGAATACCAGCAGCAGCAGAAGGACCCTTAAGTAGCCTTGCATGTCTCTGGCTTAATTGGGGCATTTGGGAAAGAAATGGCCAGTCCATCCTTCATCTTACCTCCTGATTCTAAAGCCCAACCTCCCCACCTCCCAGCTGCTCCTAAGGGGGAATTATGTTTCGCCCAATGTGTGTCCCACTGCAATTTTTGAGCCCGTTTTCCAGGTCCAGGTGAAGACATAATTGATTTCCTCTGAAATATTCCATAATTGAGCAGGTTAATGATGCTCACTGTATCACAGTCAATATTGCCAACAATATTGCCAATTGAATGAGGTACTAGAGGATAATGATTTTCCCAATAGGGGTCAACACTTTCTAAATAAATGGGGAGAGAAGAAAGTTAGTGAGAAGGGAGTGTGGAAAAATGTATATATAAACGTTTCTGCACCCTGCCTCACCGCACCCCCGCCTCTATCTCATAATTGTTTTGTTAAAAAATATTTTTTATTCTCCTCCTTTTTCACATTTTCTTCAAAATTTACACCCACCAACAAACAATCAACAGTAACGAATACAATGTCAATCCCCTTATCAACAACACCAATCCCATCCTCCCACAAACCCCCAAACAACAGCCCACATGTCAACACAAACCTCAAATGAAAAAGGAATCAGGAATCACCCATAGTCACCATCAACATAAACAGACCCCCACCCCCCCCCCCTTAATGTTTGATGTCATTCAATTCTTGAAAGTGCATAATGAATAACGCCCATGAATTGTAGAATCCCTCCATCCTTCCCCTCAGTTCAAACTTTACCTTCTCAAGAGTTAAGAATTCAGCAGGTTCCCCACCACGCCAGGGCACAAGGTGGAGAGGTTGACCTCCAACCCATCAGGTTCCGCCTTCGGGCGATCAACGAGGTGAAGGCTATAACATCTGCCTCCGCACCTACTTCCAACCCTGTCTGATCCGACACCCTTAATATGGCCTCCCAAGGGTCTGGGTCCAGTTTCACGCGCACCACTTTAGCGATTACCCTAAAAACCTCTTTCCAGTAATCCTCCAGCTTTGGACAGAACCAAACCATATGAACATGGTTTGTGGGGGGCTCCCCCCGCAACGTTCACACACATCTTCTACTCCTTCAAAGATCCGGCTTATCCTCGCCCTTGTGAGATGTGCTCTATATACCACCTTCAGCTGTGTCATCCCCAACCTCGCGCACAAGGTGGAGGCATTAATTCTCTGGAGCACCTCACACCAAAATCCCTCCTCCATACCCTGTCCCAACTCTTCCTCCCACTTTGCCTTGGTCCCTTCAAGCGGCGCCTTCTCCTCCTTCAAAATAGCCCCGTAAACTGCTGACACTACCCCCTTCTCCAGTCCCCCTGTCGTCAGCACCTCCTCCAGCAATGTGGAAGCCGGCTCTCCTGAGAAGCTCTGTGTCTCCTTTCTGGCAAAGTCTCGGACCTGCATGTATCTAAATATTTCCCCCTGCACCAGCCCATACTTCACTTTCAGCTCCTTCAATCCTGCAAATCGACCCCCAAGAAACAAATCTTTTAGTGTCCTAATTCCTTTCTCCTCCCACCTCCCACTTCCCTGGCTCAAATCTATGGTTAATCTAGTTTTATTCTGTTTGTCTTTGGGTGCTATTTGCATTGTAGAAGTGCTGTATATGTATTCATTTGTACTGCACGGCACCCCTCAAGTGCATAACTGCAAAACCTCTGAAAGATCTGGTGGCAGAGTGTGCCAATATGCCAGTGCTGTGTACCTTGGAGACATGGGATCCAAGGTCTTCTAGGACTTCCTTGCACAGTGAGCTACTGATCACAGCTGGAAGAGGCAGGGAAACAATGGTCAAAGCAGAAGGGTTTCCCCCATAAGCAGTTGAATGACTCCAGGCTATTCACAGAGATCTTTTAGCAGCCAGTTACAGGCATCAACAGATGACAGAGAACAGCTTGTCTGTCCTCATGGTTTACTAATAATGTGCTGCATTGGGACAGCTAGAAAGCTAACTAGGGAAATGTTTTATTAAATACCAAAGAGCCAAAATAAAATGGTATCAGGTTTGTTCAGTGAGGTATGAGTCAGACTTTTGAAAAATTACTGATATAGCAAATGTAGCGACGGTATTTGGGTGAGTCAGTTATCTCAGTTGGTTAGACAGCACTTGTGCAGTTCAGAATAATGCCAGCAGCCTGGATTTGTTTCCCATTTGGGCTGAAGTAGACGTAAGACTTGCCTCCTCTCCCTGGCCCTGAGAGTGGGAAACAAATAACACCGCCACTGGCAAGAACCTGCCAAAGAAGTGGCTCAGGACAAATTATCAGCAAACAATGATCCATGGTCCTTTCTTAGAGCAGAGAACACACAAATGAATAATTTATTGCATATAAACTGTGGGCTCAAATAAATTAACTATTTGATTTCTCATCAGGTACAGAATGTGGTTAACTCTTAAATGCCCTCTGAAGTGGCCTAGCAAGCCACTCAGTTGTATTCAACCGCTATGGAAACACAGAAAAAGGAATGAAACTGGACAGACCACCTGGCATCGACCTGGGCAACGGTAATGACAACTGCAAACCCAACCCTACCAACCCTGCATAGGTTCTTACTAACATCTGGCGGCGTGTGCCAAAGATGGGAGAGCTGTCTCGCAGATTAATCAAGCAACAGCCTGACATAGATCATAGAATTTACAGTGCAGAAGGAGGCCATTCGGCCCATCGAGTCTGCACCGGCTCTTGGAAAGAGCACCCTATCCAAGGTCAACACCTCTACCCTATCCCAATAGACCAGTAACCCCACCCAACACTAAGGGCAATTTTGGACACTAAGGGCAATTTATCATGGCCAATCCACCTAACCTGCACATCTTTGAACTGTGGGAGGAAACCGGAGCACCCGGAGGAAACCCACGCACACACGGGGAGGATGTGCAGACTCCGAACAGTGACCCAAGCCGGGAATCAAACCTGGGACCCTGGAGCTGTGAAGCCATTGTGCTATCCACAATGCTACCGTGCTGCCTAATAGACATAGTCATACTCACAATGTTATACTTTACTGACAATGTACCAGACACTGCTATCACTATTCCTGGGTATGTCCTCACCAGCAGCACAGACCCAGCAGATGTGGTAGCCCAGTGGTATACAGTCGGGAGGGAGTTGTCCTAGGGCTCCTGGAGTTACCATTAATTGAAACTGAAGTGGACTAGCCATATTAATACTATGGCGACCCCCCCCCCCCCCCCCCCCCCCCCCCAAGCCTGTCCTCCACCATTTACAAGGCACAAGTTAGGAGTGTAATGAAATACCCCCTACTTGTTGCCTGGATGAGTGCAGCTCGAACAACACTCAAGAAGCTCAACACCATCCAGGACAAAGCAGCCTTGCTTGATTGTTACCCCTTCCACAAACATTCAATCCCTCCACCACCAACGAACAGTGGCAGCCATGTGTACCATTTACAAGATGCACTGCTGTAACTTGTGAAGGTTCCTTAGGCAGCACCTTCCAAACTCACAATCTCTACCATCAAGAAGGACAAGAGCAGCAGATACCTGGGAACGCCACCGCCTGGAGGTTCCCCTCCAAGTCAATCACCACCCTGATTTGGAAATATATCATCAATCCTTCACTGTCACTGGGTTAAAATTGTGGAACTCCCTCTCTAACAGCACGGTGGGTATATCTACACCTCAGGGACTGCAGCCGTTCAAGAAGGCAGCTCACCACCAGCTTCTGAAGGGTAACTAGGGATGAGCAATAAATGCTGGCCTAACCAGCATTCCGTAAATGAATTAAAAAAAAACTGAAAAATGGTTTGCAGTGCTTATAGGTCACAGTGGAAGAAGTTGTCACGTATGTGGAAATTTAAAGAAAGAAGCTGCAAAGTGTTAGTAGTTTTGGTGCTACGGTCGTGGAATGGCATTTGTGTCGTTTACAACCACGGCCGGGATTCTGCCTTCTGGGGACTAAGTCTCCATACCGGCGGGAAAACCGATGCCAACCACTCCGGCGTCAATAGTCCCCGAAAGTAAGGAATTCTCTGGTGGACGCCGGAAGGGTTGGCACCGCTCCAGCCGGCGCAGAAGGATGGCGTGAGTTCGCGCATGCACGGAACGGTCGGCGTGATCTCACGCATGCGCGGACCAGCTGGTACATTTCTGCGTATGCGCAGACCGTCCGCCATATTTCTGCGCATTGCGCCGCCCCCCAGGCAATATGGCAGAGCCCTACAGGAGCCCGGCGCGGAGGAAAGAAGTCCCCCCACGGAACAAGCCCACCCGCAGATCGGTGGGTCCCGATCGCAGGCCAGGTCCCCCCCCCCCCCCCCCCCCCCCCCCGAGGACTGCCCCCACATACTAACCTGCCAGGTCCTATCTGCATCTAAAACAGGAGCAATATGTTCAGTGGCTGCACTTCAACAAGAAGATGGCCACAAAAATGTGGAATTAGACTTGCAGCCTCAAATCAGGACAGGGAAGACACTGCCAGCAACCACGAAGGTAGCCGCCACCTTCAATTTCTTCATGAGTAGATCCTTACATCCAGGAACAGATGCCATAGAAAACCTCTCGCAGTTTGCTGTCCTTTGCTGTATCAGATAGATGACAGAGGCTCTGTAGTGAGGAGAGGGGATTTCATTGTCCTCCCTCTAAACAGAGAGAAGTGTGCACATTGTTTTGCCAGCATACTGGGTTTCCCCATGATGCAGGGTGCCATTAACTGCACGCACATGGCTCTGTGGGCATTGGATCTTAACGGTGAGATGTACTGAAACTGCAAAGGGTGCTACTCACTCAGTATGCAGTTGGTGAGCAAACACAGTCAACATGTTATGCTGGGACACCTTGGGAACAGTCATGATATCTTCATCCTGCACCACTCAACTGTGTCAGAAATGTTTCCGCTACCACAACAAACCTGCAATAGTCAAGAAAGCCCAACAACATCTCTACTTCCTACAGAAGCTAAAGAAATTTGGCATGTCTGCATTGACTCTCACAAACTTCTACAGATGTGCGATAGAGAGCATCCTATCCGGCTGCATCACAGCCTGGTATGGCATCTGCTCGGTCCAGGATTGCAAGAAACTGCAGAGTGGTGAACTCAGCCCAGCGCATCACACAAGCTTGCCACCCCCACATTGATTCTGTATACACCTCCCACTGCCTCAGGGAGGCAGACAGCATTATCAGAGACCCCTCCCACCCAGGCATTGCCTTCTTCCAGACCCTTCCATCAGGCAGAAGGTACAGAAGTCTGAAGACCTGCATCCAGATATAGGAACAGCTTCTTCCCCACAGCTACAAGACTCCTCAGTGACCCATCCCTGTAAGAACACTATTCACGACGCCCTATGCTGCTCTTGCTGAGGTATTTGCTTTGTTTGGCCCCTTGTTCCGCACTGTAACCAATCACTGTTTGTCGATACCATTTGTCAATATTCTCTGTTGATTATTCTTGTTGTCTTCCATGTACATACTGTGTACGTTCCCTCGGCCGCAGAAAAATACTTTTCACTGTACTTCGGTACATGAGACAATAAATCAAATTAAATCAAATCAAACCTGAAGGTGGCTGCTTGATGACACCTATTATCCATTCTACATGAGGCTGATGGCTCCCATGCACAAGCACCCGCATGTGGTGAGCGTTCATATAGTGAGAGTCATGCTGCTCTGAGGGATGTCATCAAGCAGACAATCATGTTGCTGAAACAATGATTCTGCTGCCTGGAGACCTCCACTACTCACTGGAGATGGTGTCCCAACTTGTGGAGGCATCCTGCATTCTCTAAGTCTGGACATCTCAAGAATAGGGCTGTTGCCACCATGGTTTCCACAAGCACCTAAGGAGAGGAGGATGGGGGGGGGGGGGGGGCAGCTGGGACTTCTACGTTCCAGTCAGACTGTCCATCAGTACGTTGTCCAACTCCAGTTTCCTTCAATAAACCCCGGATCTCCACTGTTCAATATTTCCAGACCATACTGTTCCTCTGGCACAGACCAACAAACTGTCCATAATCCTGAAATAAAAGCCTCCACAAGACCAACCATTCCATACTAACTTTATAATAAAACATCCAAATACTCAATAAATCATCCTTGCACATTTTGTTAGTGCTGTCTTGCAGGTATCATTTCCTTTCCTCATGTTCCTACACATTGCTACCCCAATGTCTTCAGTGTGGCTGGTAAAAGGCTGGTGATTTTCATTGGTGGAGACTGCAGATGGCCTTGGGGTAGTAATGTGTAGGAGCATTAGGAAAGGCAATGATACCTCACTCCATGCTAGTATTGCCTTTATTCTACCCGTTAAAGTATGCATAATGCCAAGATCTAAACTGATGGCTATGAGTGTCAGATCTTTGATGCTGTTTCCTTCTCAATATCTTCTCCCTCAAAGGTCTTCAGACTCCCACACCACTGGCTGGTCAGGTGGCAGTTCTTGGGTATCTGACAGTATAAGAGCACAAGGTCAAGTTTAGGTGAGGAAAGAAAGGGTATTCATGGAAGTGGCGCAGGCTTACATAATCTGCAGCTTGTGGAGATAGCAGGATGAGAGTGAAGTCATCTATGAGAAGGTGCATTCAGCAAGTACATATCCTCATCCTGAATGGCCAGAGCCTCAGTTATAGTTATTCCAATTATCCCCAGCAGCATCTCTTCCATCGGAGTGAACTCATGCAGCTATGCCTGCCCCTCGAGCGAATTAGCTGCTGCCACTTATTATGGGTCACCTTGTCTTGCAAGAGAGAGGGAAATGTGTCAATGAGATTGGTACAATGAGTTTAGATGATGTGCCTGTCTCAGTTGCTGTGAGATGTGGGTCACGTCATCCAAAAATTCTATTACAACACAAGAACATCGGGATGATATATGGGATGGTGTCAAATCGGAATCCGGTAATTTAGAATTAAGGAATAAGAAGGGTATTCTTTACTCTGTTGGATTGTATTATAGGCGGCTGAAGAGTGTAAAGAAGGTAAACGATGAGAATTGAAGCAAATAAAATAAAAATGCTCCTTTTGTCATGTCATCCAGTTCCTCAGGGCTAGTTTGCTGGCTTTAACCACGGCAGTTACATGCTCCCACTGTCTTCCCAGCACTTGTCTGGATGGCCTCTTTTTTGTGTCTTCTGCTGAATCCTCTTTATGCTTTGTGAATATGTTCTAATTTATACCTTAACACCTCCTGTTTGAAAGCTTTCATTATTTTCCCACTTTTTTACCTGCCAGTTTTCCTCTCTATTTTGTTTGACCTTGTTCTCTTTTTATCCTGTTGAAGTTGATTTTTTAATGGGCAATATTTTTACCTTTGATTAGCAACCTGTCCTTTCCAGTTTTGAATAACAAACCTAATTATGTTATGGTTACTGTTTCCTAGGTGTTTGTCTACCTGTTTCTCCCACCTCATTTCTTAAACCTGGATCCAACATTACCTCTTTAAAAAAAATAAATTTAGAGTATCTAATTCATTTTTTTCCAATTAAGGGGCAATTTAGCGTGGCCAATCCACGTACCTTGCACATCTTTGGGTTGCGGGTGTGAGACCCATGTAGACACGGGGAGAATGTGCAAACTCCACACGGACAGTGACCTCAGCGGCGTGAGGCAGCAGTGATAACCATTGCGCCACCGTACCGCCCATACCTATTTTTTTGTTGGATCTAAAGGACAATGATATGGGAAACAGTCCTGGACATTGCAGCAACCCTTTGCTTTCACATTACTTTTTCCGAAGCCCATCTTTGGAATATAAAAGTAATCCGTTAGAATGGTCCTGTTACTGCATTTTTGTTTAACTTGCTTGATTTCTTATGTTTTACCTTTTCCCACACTTTGGCACTCTATACTGTGGTCCAGAATAAAAATGCCTCTCTTATTCCTTCATTCTAAATGACTGGTTTCACCTTTTCCATCATCTCTCACATGTCATCCCTATATCCCAGCACTGTAATGGAATCTTTGAAAGCACTGCCATTCCATCTCCCTTTCAAGGCTATCCCTCTTGAATATTTGTAACTGGCGTGCTGAGAACAAAGAGATTTATTTCAGAAGAATTAATCTAGAAGAGTATTAGATCTGTGTATATCAAATATGAAAATGTGAATACTTTTAAGGCTGACAAAGAAAAATTGAAACTTGCATTTAGAAAATGTTATTCATGATGTCAGGGGTGCTTTACAGACAATTAAGTACTTTTGCAAGCTAGTCACTGTTGTAATTTAGAAAATCATTCATTGTAACTTAGGAAATCAAAAGGTGATGGGTAAATAGCCGGTTTAAAATGGGGTTGGTGGTTGTAGAGATAGGTAGATACTGCGACAATCAACTATTTTATAGGGCTTATTGTTATTGGACTGAGTTGAGACTAGGGGCAGAGGGAAAATAAATATGTCTGTGGGGCAGAAAGCCAGGGTTGTACAGTGGAGAAGAGTGAGATTGAAACATTATAGTTTGTAGAAAGAATGGGATCTTTCGGGGAACAAGATTGCACATGTGGCTAGCACTGTGGCTTCACAGCGCCAGGGTCCCAAGTTCGATTCCCGGCTTGGGTCACTGTCTGTGAGGAGTCTGCACATTCTCCCCGTGTCTGTGTGGGTTTCCTCCGGGTGCTCCGGTTTTCTCCCACAGTCCAAAGATATGCTGGTTCGGTGGATTGGCCATGCTAAATTCCCCTAGTGTCCAAAAAAGTTAGGAAGGGTTTTTGGGTTATAGGGATAGGGTGGAAGTAAGGGCTTAAGTGGGTCGGTGCAGACTCGATGGGCCAAATGGCCTCCTTCTGCACTGTATGTTCTATGTATAGGCTGAAAACCCATTTCTCATTCCATTCTTTCTTCTGTTCTTGGAAGATATTAAAGGTTTATTTCAATCAATGACCAATGTCTGAATTGTTGGTGGTTTATGTGCACCTACAGGTGGTAATCATGATGTCTGTTATCAAGTGAACAGGTAGCATAAAAGAATGTCTCTTTTCATTGGTACAAATGTTATTCAATGTTAATAACATTTGCTTTAGTTAAAGCAGTTTTACTGTATTCACTAATTAATTCACTGATCCCTCTGAGCCACTTAATGTCATTTTATTAAATGTTTCTGCTTTTCTTTTAATTGCTTATAAAATAACCAGGGTTCCAATTATACAGAGGGACATACCAGGCACTGAGCCAGAAAGTTAACTGCTCCTTCCACTCAGGGCTGAGTGACAAATCTATGCCAGACACAACTAATCAATTGAGAGCATTATTTTAAAAAGAGCTCTCTTTGTTTGATCAGTCGTATTATCCAAGGCACTTCAGATAAGCATATTAAACAGTGGAACCACACTTAATCATACTGGGATATTAAGTGGGGGGAATCTGAAGACCTATTGGTATTGAAGCCTGGCATTTTCGTGAGTCTCATCAGCTGCAACCAGGTCTTCATTATGTGTGAAATCACTTCGCTGGACCTCCTTCCAGTCGGGAATGCTGAGGCATTTTTCAAATACCATTATAAGTTAAACATTGTGGAAAGGCACATGTCTCTATTGAGTACCCTCTAGGTTCTGTAGTGATGACTAAACTTCTCTGATTATATCCAGAGAACTATTATTTGATGATTCCATCTAAACAAGTGATCAGGGGCGCAGTTCAGCGGAAATAATTCTAAGCTGATTTTGGACATGCTTGGTGAGGTGTTTCTCAGTGGCTCCAGATCCAAAATTCACCCTACTATTCACCGGCACTTTGTCGGTTTTTTGGACCTCAAAGCGTTTCTCCCTGCCGAATCAGTTTCATGCTGGTGAATGGTTCCTTGCAGATTGGGGCGCCATTTTGAACAGGAGCCTCGATCACTGCATCCTCCCCCTCTCAGGCCCATCTGCTTTATTGGTGACCCCTCCACCCCCTAAATTCTCAAGGCCCAGCGATGAGACCATCAATTCACGCGACACGTGGTTAGAAGTGAACAGTGCTTTTAATCGTCTTACAACAGAGCCTGCCTGTGACAAGATGAACTCCAGATGAACTGACAGGCAGGCTCTCAGCATCAACCTTTATACTTCCGGTTAGGGGAGGAGCAATGGGTGGAGCCACGGGTGGAGCCCAGTACAAACTCCCGTACACTCCCAGTGCATCTCCCCCTAATGGCAGAGCAGCGCAACTGCTTGTGTGCTGAGCTTACAGAGACATAGTACAACATGTGTAATACAGTGTGAATTACGCTACTGTGATTCACCACATTCACCCCCTGTAAAAGAAATCAAGTCCGGCGGGGGTGGTGGCTTACAGATGGAGTCTGTCCGGCGGCCGAGGTGTCCGCTGTGATCGGCGGAGCACCGAGGTTGCAGCCACTTCTGGTGGCTGGATGAGCACCGTCGGTTGGGGTACGATGGCGGACTCCGGGGGCGATTCTGCCCAAGCTTCGTACTCGTCTGGTTCGACTGGGGACTGGGGGCGCTGGGAGCTAGCTGGCGCGGGCGCGCGAAAAAAATGTAGCGAACTGGTAGGTGCGGGGGCGTGGGGAGCGAGTTAGGTGGGATGTAGTGTGAGGGGTACTTCGGCGGTGGTAGTGGGGGGGGTTGGACCCTGCAGGTGCTAGGTCCCGGAGGGATACAGTGTCCTGACAGGGAACTCTACGAAGGCGTACTGGGGGTTCGAATGCAGTAGGAGCACTTTCTCTACGAGTGGGTCAGTTTTGTGTGCCCTGACATGCTTCCGGAGGAGTACTGGGCCCAGTGTTTTCAACCATGCCGGGAGTGAAACCCCCATGGTAGTGCCCCTGGAAAAAATAAATAGCCACTCATGAGGGGTCTGGTTGGTACCGGTACACAAGAGGGACCTAATAGCGTGGAGCGCGTCGGGGAGGACTTCTTGCCAATGGGAGATCGGGAGATTCCTGGACCGGAGGGTCAGTAGGACAGTCTTCCAGACCATCGCATTCTCCCTCTCCATCTGCCCGTTCCCCCTGGGGTTATAGCTGGTAGTCCTGCTCGAGGCGATGCCCTTGCCGAGCAGGTACTGACGCAGCTCGTCGCTCATAAAGGATGAACCCCGGTCGCTGTGTACATAGCTGGGGAAACCAAACAGGGTGAAGATACTACGCAGGGCCCTAATGACTGTGTGGGAGGTCACGGGATAGCAAAGGGAAAACGGGAGAACTTGTCTATGATGTTCAGGAAGTACACATTCCTGTTAGTCGAGGGGAGTGGCCCTTTGAAATCGATAGCGAGGCGTTCAAAGGGCCTAGAAGCCTTGACCAGGTGGGCCCTGTCTGGTCTGTAGAAGTGCGGTTTGCACTCCGCGCAGATCGGGCAGTACCTGGTGATGGCTTTTACCTCCTCGGTGGAGAAAGGCAGATTTCGGGCTTTAATGTAGTGGGCGAGCCGGGTGACCCCCGGGTGGCAGAGGTCATTGTGGATGGCTTTTAAGTGGTCGCTCTGTGCGCTGGCACACGTCCCGCGGGACAGGGCATCTGGGGGTCTCGTTGAGCTTCCCCGGTCGATACATAATATTGTATTTGTAGGTGGAGAGTTCGATCCTCCACCTCAGAATTTTGTCATTTTAAATTTTGCCCCTTTGCGAGTTGTCAAACATAAAGGCAACCGACCTTTGGTCGGTGATGAGGGTGAACCTTCTACCTGCGAGGTAGTGCCTCCAGTGACGAATAGCCTCCACAATAGCTTGTGCTTCCTTTTCGACTGAGGAGTGTCGAAGTTCTGAAGCTGAGAGGGTTCGGGAGAAAAATGCGACTGGTCTCCCTGCCTGATTTAGTGTGGCTGCAAGAGCTACCTCTGAGGCATCGCTCTCAACCTGGAAAGGGACGGATTCATCCACCACCCGCATGGCAGTCTTATCGATGTCCTCCTTGATGCAGTTGAAGGCCTGACGGGCCTCAGCTGACAGGGGAAAAAGTGTGGCCTTTAAGAGTGGGCTGGCTTTGTCCGCATATTGAGGGACCCACTGGGCATAATATGAAAAGAACCCCAGGCACCGTTTGAGGGCCCTGGGACAATGAGGGAGAGGGAGTTCTAAGAGGGGGCGCATACGGTCCGGGTTGGGAACCAGGCCTCCGTTTTCCATGACGTAGCTGAGGATGGCTAGTCTGGTTGTGCGGAAAATGCATTTCTCCTGGTTGTATGTGAGGTTAAGCTTCTGGGCCGTCTGGTGAAATCAGTTGAGGTTGGCATCGTGGTCCTGCTGGTCATTGCTGCAGATGGTGACGTTATCTAAGTATGTAAACATGGCCCGCAGCCCGTACTGGTCCACCATTCGGTCCATTGCTCGCTGGAACACCGAAAACCCATTGGTGACGCCAAAGGGGACCCGGAGGAAGTGGAAGAGGCGGCCATCGGCCTCAAACGCCGTGAAGTGGCGGTCCTCCAGGCGGATTGGGAGTTGGTGGTATGCAGACTTCAGATCCACCGTGGAAAAAATCCGATACTGGCCGATTTGATTCACCATGTCTGCAATCCTGGGGAGGGGGTACGCGTCGAGGAGCATAAACCGATTAATAGTCCGACTATAGTCTATGACCATGCGGAAATTTTCCCCGGTCTTGACGACCACCACCTGAGCTCTGCAGGGACTGTTACTGGCCTCTATGATCCCCTCACGTAAAAGCCTCTGGACCTCGGATCGAATGAACACCCTGTCCTGTAGGCTGTACCGCCTGCTGCGAGTGGCTACGAGTTTACAGTCCGGAGTGAGGTTGGCGAAGAGAGGAGGGGGGGGAGATTCGCAGCGTGGCTAGGCTGCAGATAGTGAGTGGGGGTAGGGGTCCACCGAAGCTGAGGGTGAGACTCTTGAGATTGCATTGAAAGTCGAGTCCCAGTAAGAGTGGGGCGCAGAGTTCGGGTAGAACATAGAACAGTACAGCACAGAACAGGCCCTTCGGCCCTCAATGTTGTGCCGAGCCATGATCACCCCACTCAAACCCACGTATCCACCTCATACCCGTAACCCAACAACCCCCCCTTAACCTTACTTTTATTAGGACACTACGGGCAATTTAGCATGGCCAATCCACCTATCCCGCACATTTTTGGACTGTGGGAGGAAACCGGAGCACCCGGAGGAAACCCACGCACACAGGGGGAGGACGTGCAGACTCCACACAGACAGTGACCCAGCCGGGAATCGAACCTGGGACCCTGGAGCTGTGAAGCATTTATGCTAACCACCATGCTACCCTGCTGCCCCAACTCTTGGGTAGGACATATAGTTGGAAATTAGAGTAGCTAGCGCCTTGGATTGTTAGAGTTGCGACAGTGCGCTCTTGGATATGGACAGAGTGGGAACCTGAAGCGAGGGAGATAGTTTGCCGTGCAGGGAAAACGGGGAGCGAACAGCGTCTTACCAGATCTGGGTGTACGAAGCTCTCAGTGCTCCCGGAGTCGAAAAGGCACGGTGTACTGTACCCGTTGATTTGAACCGTCGTCATAGAGTTGTGGAGATGCTTTGGGCGCGATTGGTCCAGTGTGACTGCGTTGAGTTGCGGGTAGTCGGCGGCTCGGTCGGCTGCGCTGGGATGGCCCCGCGATGAGTGCCCGCTGAGGTTGCAGTCTTCAATCGAGTTTTCTGAGTGCGGAGAGGATGGGGCCCAAGATGCCGCCCCCGTGGATCGCACGTGGCGGGCGTCAAGGAAGATGGCATCCAAGATGGTGGCCCCCATGAGTCACCCGTGGTGGACCACATGGTGGGGGTTCGCCAAGATGCGGCCTCCATGGATCGTACGTGGCGGGTGGGGGCGGAGTCGGGGCATAGGCCCCTGAGTTCCGGGGCCTGCGGGCCTGCGAGTGCGGAGGGCGATTACTTTGTGCCGCTGGGGGATTTAGGGGCTGGGGCCTTCCTTGCCAGGCACACTCTGACATAGTGGCCTGCAGCTGCTGCAGGTTGCGTTGCGGGCCGGGCAGTGCTGCCGCGGGTGCTGGGGCTGGCCACAAAAGTGGCAGGCTGGGGCAGCATGGTGGCTGGGTGGCCGCATGGCGCAGGCCTGGATCAGTGCTTCTCTTGGTCCCACAAAAATCAGTGGCACAGCTTATTCAACACCATTAGAGTAGCTGTAAAACAGAGTGAAAGGCAGACTGAATCTTCGCACAACGGCTGGAAGACTGGTGTGTCAAAATGAATGAGCATTCACCCTTAAATAACAAAATAGATAAATGAAGCTTACTATATTAACCACTATTTTTACAACTGTTCAGGCAATGTGCCTTTGACTTTTAACACAGTCTTATATAACATGTGAAAGTCTAAGTAGGGATGTGCTGGTTCAGACTTACTACCCAATTCTACGGGACGAGTGCACTTTCATCACATCCCAGACCCGCAGATCAGCCATTTCACACCTCAGCCAAGTGTTGGTTTGTGTCCCTTCAAGAGCTATTCTTCCTTCAACTTTGTAGCTAAATATCTGACCTGTCTCTCCCCTGCTCATCTTCATCTATATATTCTAGAGATCTTCATTACTCTTTCCTCCTTCACCTTTCTTCAAAAAACTCTCTGCCTTACATCTTCACCATCAGCATCAATGGACAGCTTTCTCTTATAATCATTTTCTCTGATTCTCATAATCTCTCTCTAATGGGTAAGCCTAAATTTGTGCTGACATTTAGTTTGCACACAGCAATGAGGAATAATGGCCGAGAAGTCCGATTGTGCCAAAGATGGGAATGTAGGGGCTGGTCATACACCTGTTGGTATGGACTCAGGCAGCATGCAATATTTTTACTGTTCATTATACCAATGCAGGCAGGCAGCTCCTGTGATTTGTGCTATTCATTCGCTGCATGCAATATCAGTGGCAGACACTTATTGGGCATTTATGCCACCACTTAAAGGTAAATGGTACCTCTTAAAAGAGAGGTGCATTCTAACTGCAGAGATCAGGGAAGCTTGTATTTAAAAATAGCTGAAGGAAGTGGTGAGTGGTATACCAAGGTTCTTGGATGTTGCCTTGGAGATCCTAGTTCAGGCAGTGGAGAGGAGGAGGAAGAGTCTACTTCACTAAAGCAGTGTTTTTCAAACAGTTTTTCCGGGGACCCATTTTTACCAACCGGTCAACCTTCAGGACCCAAGCTGGCCGACATTCGCGACCCAAGCTGGCCGACCTTCGCGACCCATGCCAGCCGACCTGCGTGACCCACCATTTTCTCTTACCTTGTATGTTGCTGACAAAAATGGAGGAAATGTTTTTGGGTCCCTTTGGCCCCAATGGTCCCTTTGTCCCTTTGGCCCCCCCAAACTTGATAAAAAAAGGCTGTGACCATATAAAAAAAATTTGCCCACATTGCGCACGTGTGCCCGATCATTGGTGTGCATGCTAATTTGCTCATGCACACCGATGATCGGGCACGCATGTGTAGTGCGGCCGAATTTTCTTTATCTGTTCCTGGCCATTTTGAAGGCCGCTTGCAGCCGGCATTATTAAAAGCTGGCTGCTGCGGCTGTTGCGCGCGGATTTGCACGATGGGGAGCGCCGCGACGGATGGCTCTGCGACCCTCCCAACACCCGCCCGTGACCCACCCACGGATCACGCCCCCGTGTTTGACAATGCCTGCACTAAAGAGTGGGGAGGAATTGCTGAGCAGGTCAATGCCAGAAAGATTGGATCCAGGACTTGTTTGCGATGCTGCAAAAAAATGTATCGATTTAACTAAAGGTACTAAGGTAAGAAGGCTGCTCCCACACTCACCGCTCACAGCTGCACGACTTATAGCCTCATTACTCACAGCATTGACAGCATTTACAAGCCAGTGCTTGAATACTGCAGCTATGAGAAATTGTGTTCCTTAGAACAGAGGAGGATAAGTGTTGACTTAATTGATTTGTACAAAATTATGTGGGGCTCAGACAGGGTGGACAGGAAAGACTTTGTTCCCCGGGCTGAGAGATCAATTACCGGCAGCATTGATTTAAGGTGATTGGTAGAAGGATTAGAGGGGACATGAGGGAAAACCTTTTTCACCCAGAAGATTATGGGTGTCTGGAATTCACTACCTAAGTTGGTGGTTGGGGTTGATCCACTCAATTCATTTAAAAAGTACCTGTATCTGCATTTTAACCTGCAAGGCTGTGGACCAGGTGCAAGGACATGGGATTAAAATTTACGCCTTATTTCTTTTTTCGCTTTTTTGGCCAGCATAAACACGATGGACCGAACAGCCTATTTCTGTGCTGCAAATTTTCTATGGTTCTACTCCTCTCCGAACTCCAACAATCATTGAATCACACTTAGTCCTCCTTGTCCTCATAATTAAGCACTCACCACTATTACAAAGCTCATTTACTACACCAAGGCCTGGATTTTTACTCCTGTGATGGGTGCGCAAAGTTGGGCAAATTCCAGGCTCACCACACATGCCTTGAGAGAAGGAACTCTTAAATGGTGGATTTTGATTCCAGGTGTTTGTGTGTGCTGGAGTCAGGCTGGCTACCCTCGGAGACAGTACAGAGGCAGCCACAGGAGCAGCCGAGTGCCAAGGCAAGCTGCTTAAAAGGGCCATCCTAGTTTCTGAAACTTGATCCCAGTTGTAATGAAGTAGTTAGGCCTACTAGTCCTCAACCCTCACAACCCCTCACTTTCCCTACCCATTTCCAATGCCCTAGCCATGCAAACATGTACCCCAACCCACCCCCACCCAATCACCCGCCATACGCTCCATGCCAATGTATGCACCTCTACCAACCCTCCGTGGACCTTCATTATGTCCCTCTACCCAACCCCGATGTCCCTCATACCCTCCATACCAATCTAGGCCCCTCTGCACCTCCTCAATAAACTCTTATAGCCCCTATGCCAACTTGCATTTATAAAGCGCCTTCCATTATTTCAGGATCTCCCAAAGTGCTTGAGAGCCAATGAAGTACTTTTGAACTGTGGTCACTGTTATAATGTCAGAAACAAAGTAACCAATTTGTGCACAGCGAGCTCCCACAAACATCAACGTGATAATGAGCAGAAAATCTGTTTTTGTGATGTTGATTTGATGGGTAAGTATGGGCTAGGACATCAGGGATAGATGCCCTATTCTCCCTTGAAATAGTGCCACAAAACGTTTCTTCTGTCTTAGAGGGCGGACTGGACCTTGGGTTATTGCCTCATCCGATGGATGGTACCTCTGACAGTGCAACATTTCGTCAGCACTGCACTGGCACGTCAGCCTACCCTAGGTGTTTGTACTCAAGCCTCTGGAGTGGAATTTGAATCTACAATCTTTGACCCAGAGCTGAATATGCTAAGTGACTGAGCCTGGGCTGTCACAGCTACAAGACCAGCACAAGGAGTGACTCGTGATTTATCTTTTGAAAAGTGACAGGTTGTCAGAACGTTATTTGATATATTTGTTTTTTGTTGTGGATTTGGTGTCGGTGTTCACCATCGTGGTGAAGCGAGGTCAAGACATAATAATCTAGAGTGAAAGAAGCAATTGGATGGTGGTTGTAAGGAACATTGTAAGAATGACAGAACTGTTGGTGAATAGGGAATGCAATGGTTAATTAAGGTGAAGCATTTCTCGATGAGCAGGTCTCAGAGCTCTGGCTGATAGGAACACTAATGACGACTGCCTTTTCTCTTCCTTCTGCGCTCGTTAGGGCCATGAAGAGTAGGGGTGGGGTAAAGGGGCATAGGTTGGCATGGTGGCCATGAGAGACCAATGGTCGGGCGGTAGTGGTGAAGATTAGTTCTTCATGATGACAAAGTAATGGAGCAGTGCATGATGCCTGACAGGAGTCATGTGTCTGATCGGGAAGGGATAGTCAACATTCAGCAGCCGGTAGGTTGACGATCTGCTTGGAATAAGAGTGGTACAGAGGACTGATCCTGAATAAATGAATCATTCCGGCTTCCATGACAGTGAGCACAGTCCTGTGCCTGTGGCTGAAAAACAGCTGTACGTTGAGGGAGTAAAATTATTTTTGATAAAGGTGCCAGGCTGCCTATGCAGAGCAGGCTGGTGAGGGACAATTAGCGCCACGTTATGTTGTACAATTTCAGCACATGCGAGTGAAGTACTGGGGTGTACTAAAATCAAAAATGGGGCTTACAAATCCCAGAGAGTCATCGGCATCTGGAACTCACTGCCTGAAAGGATGCAAGAGGCAGAATTCCCCAGCCCATTTAAAAAGTACCTGAGTATGCACTTGAAATGCTGTAACCTAAAAGGCTATGGACCAAGAACTGGGATTAGGCTGGATAACTTTCCTTCATCTGGCAGAGACACAATGGGCCAAATGGCTCCCTCCTGTGCTGTAAATGTGCTGTGTTACTATGTTTCTGATTTGAATACATAATTCTGCCTTGTAAATGTTGCTAATGTGCACTCCTGCTGCCAGTGCATCTACTTTAACCAGAATGATGGGAGGCAGACTTCCAGACAGAAATGCACATGTTTCATAGAACATAGAACAGTACAGCACAGCACAGAACAGGCCCTTCGGCCCTCGATGTTGTGCCGAGCAATGATCACCCTACTCAAACCCACGTATCCACCCTATACCCGTAACCCAACAACCCCCCCCTTAACCTTACCTTTTAGGACACTACGGGCAATTTAGCATGGCCAATCCACCTAACCCGCACATCTTTGGACTGTGGGAGGAAACCGGAGCACCCGGAGGAAACCCACGCACACACGGGGAGGACGTGCAGACTCCGCACAGACAGTGACCCAGCCGGGGATCGAACCTGGGACCCTGGAGCTGTGAAGCATTTATGCTAACCACCATGCTACCGTTTCCTGCCTGCAATATTGAGTGTTAGACTAGTTAGTGCCCGAAAAACCTGTCATTCCTGGTGAAATTCCTAGGCCAGTGCCTGTATTAGTCGTGCATCTATGTAAAATATCTAATAGATTAAAAATATATATTTTCAGTTGTTCGATAATTTACAAACACAAATATGATAATTATTGATTTGTGAGAAAAGTGATGCTTTTGTTTTGGTTGATATTCTGTCCAACTGGTTTCTTTTCAGTAAACTAATATTCGTCACTGTTTACTTCCATTTAATGTTTGCAGTTGTCAGGATCAGTGGACCCTCTCTTAAAAAATAGTAATCAATTTGGAATGGTCTTCGACACAATCTAGGTTAGTAAAGCCTTTCTGTGAAATCCCACAGGACTGGTTTTAATCTATTTCTTCCATCAAGCAGCAACCTGTTGGGGTGACCTGCGTGTGCACGGATCTCCAGGACCCATTTGAAGGAGCCCAAATTAGGCCATCACATTAATCAACAGCAAATGCCACTGAGGATTAGAGCCCGTGAAATAAACTGCCTTCCATTTACCTTTTCACCGGCACTAATCTATTTTCACGAACATAACCCAGATTTGTTCTGGCTTCATTCTGGAGAATCAGTTCAGAACTGTAACTACATTGGTTTGAACGGTTCCAGTCTGCTTGCTGCGATAATACACGGCAGTGCTGTGGGCAGCTTTACAAACGCTGACATCAGTTCCTTGGCAATGTGACATCACGATTTTGGCTCAAAGCCATGACTTGAAATGCATGCTGTTGAGATATGAACAAATTGTACCTCCAGGCTAATGAGGTTCCTCTGCACATAAGTAGCTGTAACATTGTTAGGAGGAGATTGCATTTATTTAGCAACAAGAAGTTTTCATCTCGTCCTGTTTATGCAATACAATCTGGGAGAGGCTAACAACTTTAAGAATTCTCAAATGCAATCATGTTGCATGCATGATGCAGATCTGTGCCTAGGATATGCCGAGCAATTTTTTTCTTTCCCTGTCACTCACCCATTATGTGCCTTTGTGTGCTCAGCTTAGCTGCATTTAGGCATTCACTTATACAGTCTCACACCCTTGTCAGAAGGAATAACCAGTTTTATTGCTGCTGTGTCACAACCAATTAGAATAAGCATGTTTTATGAAAAACTTTAAAGGTCACAGTGTTTAAGGAAAAGTAAGTCATAAAATTTTTTGAAAAGGGCGGGCGAGAACATCCAGGCAAGCAGCACGTCATGTTCCGAGCAACATATCATGTGCTAGGGACATGTGGATACTCTTTAAAGTGATTTTAGTTTGTGCTAATAAACAAAATAAAACTTAGCAAACATTCTCTCATCGCAGAAATTATGCTTCATAATATTAGTAATTAAATGACCTTATTTGTAATTTCAATGATTTAGTGGCCTCAGAGGAGTACAGCTCAAATCTCACTCTCACCTCGGCCGGCTTTTATGCTCGATTCCATTTCATTGAACTTCATAGACTGTACAGTGCAGAAGGAGGCCATTCGGCCCATCGAGTCTGCACTGGCTCTTGGAAAGAGCACCCTACCCAAATCCACACCTCCACCTATCCCCATAACCCAGTAATCCCACCCAACACTAAGGGCAATTTTGGACACTAAGGGCAATTTATCATGGCCAATCCACCTAACCTGCACATCTTTGGACTGTGGGAGGAAACGGGAGCACCCGGAGGAAACACACGGGGAGAACATGCAGACTCCGCACAGAAGTGACCCAAGCCGGGAATCGAACCTGGGACCCTGGAGCTGTGAAGCAATTGTGCTAACCACTATGCTACCATGCTGCCCAAGAAAAACATTATACATTTACTCCACTGATGGCCCCCCACGCCTCAGTGGGAGCTCGTATTCAAAGAGGCTAATTGGTCCGCCCCCATAGGTCTCGTGCGGGTTATAACAAATGATTTTACCTATTTAAATTAAATCAGCTAAAACATCTGTTAAAACAGTCAACATAGTGGGTGAGGAGGGCAGAGTATTCGGCCATCGTCATCCCAGATCATGTCCCATATTTGGTGAATTTAGTTTTACAGTCGGTTCCCGCTCAGTGCCCACCGTGGAGATTAGATGTAGGGTTATTGGTGAATATGGGGTTCTGTGGGCGCATGGCTAAGGCCATTGAGGAGTATGTAGAATTTAATAGCAATGAGTCTGTCTTCCCTCCATGCTTCGGGATGCCTTGAAGGCGGTTATTAGAGGAGAGATCATTTCTTATAAGGTACATATGGATAGGGAGGTAAGGATGGAACAGCAGAGGTTGATGGATGATATCCTGGAGGTGGACCGCGAGTATTCATGCAACTGTACCCCGGAGCACTTCGCGAACAGGAAGAAGCTGCAGGCACAGTTCAATCTTGTCCATGGGACAGACGGTGAGCCAACGGCGTTCGAAGAAGGTCTTTTTTTAAAAAATATTTTTTATTCTCCTACTTTTTCACATTTTCTTCCAAATTTACACCCAACAATAAATAATAATCCGTAACGAATGTAATGTCAATCCCCATATCAATAACAACGATCCCATCCTCCCACCAAACACCAGACATTGGCCCGCATGTTCGAAGGTCTTTATGAATATGGGGAGAAGGCCAGCCGTCTGTTAGCTTATCAGCTGAGACGGCAGGTTGCTTCCCGGGAGATTATCTACATTAGGGACTCGAATGGAAGCTTCCATTCCACCCCAGGTAAATTTAACATTGCATTTGAGGCTTTTTACAAGAACCTTTATAGGTCAGAGCCCTCGGTGGGGGTTGGACATGTCAACATTTTTAGATGGGATGGGGGATGAGAGGCAGGAAGAGTTGGAGACTCCGTTAGGCCTGAGGAGATTTTGATAGGTATTGGATGGAGTTAAATAGGAAGCTCCTGGACCTGGTGCGTTTCCTGTGAAATTCTACAAGAAGTTTGCGGATCAGCTGGACCCGTTGCTGATAGATAAGTTTAATGATTCTTTGTCCTGCTGCACTCTCACAGGCTTCTATTTCTCTTCTATTGACGAAAAATTAGAACCCCACCAACCTATTTCACTGTTAAATATGGAAGTCAAAATACTGGCTAAGGTGTTTGCGGTAAGGCTGGGGCCCTGTCTATCTGAGGTGCTTGCAGAGGATCTGACAGGCTTTGATAAGGGCGGGCAATTGCCAGCCTACAGTCTGAGTCTGTTGAATGTTGTTCTTTCCTTGTACGTTGGGCCTGAGCCAGAGGTGGATTGGGCCTTTAGATGCCGAGAAAGTGTTTGATTGGGTGGAATGGAGGTGCCTTTTTGAGGTTCGGAAGTGGTTCAGTTTAGGGCCAAAATAGATTTTGTGGGTACTGTTATTGTATTAGGCCCCCTCAGCTGGTGTTCATACCAATGCCTTGAATTCGGGATACTTCCAGTTTGAATTGGGGGACAAGACAGAGGTGTCCAAAGTCCCCCTTCTATTTGTGTTGGTGATTGAACCCTTAGCTATTGCTTTGAGGCTTTAAGTAAGTGGAAAGCGATAAAAGGGGAGGGGCGGTACACAGGGGGCGAAGTCTACCAGTCACGTTGTGCCCGGAAAGCAGCGAGGAACAGTGCAATGCGACTGATAGATGCCGGGTGATTCGACGCCTTGCGAATTTGCGTTAGATCTCACAAGATGTAATTATGTGAATCCCACCCATTGTGGGTGGGATCACTTTCTGGCAAATCTGAATATTAGAGTGAGACAGCTCACCTTACTCTAACATGTGTTCCAAACATCTAACTAAGATGTGGGATCTAACTCTCTCACCTCGGAGACCTCAGGCAAGCGCCGCTCAGTGCTGGTCCCCACAAACAAGCACTAGACGGAATGGCACGCAGTGTCTCCTAGGGGATCGGCTGCCCCAGGGTGCTTCCCCTCAGGGCAGGGAGGCACCCTGGCATTGCTGGTGACACTAGGCACTGCCAAGGCATCTAGGTGGCACATCCAGCTGGCAGGGGCACTGCTAGGGTGCCAAGCTGGCAGTTTCCATGCAGGGTGTGGGTTGGGGGCTCCCAACACGGGTAAGGGGGGGGGGTGGTGTTGAGGACCCCCTTACATGAGAGACAGGGCTTGGGGGGATTCAGGGGTCACGTCAGTTGCTCGAGAGCTTCTCAGTGCAGGGAACGGGGCTAAGTGTGACCTTGACCGCGTGTTTTATGCTGAGGCCCCCAATCTACCCGGATGGGTGTTAGATAGCATGGTGTTTCTCAGCACTTCGAATGCCAGGAAACACCTGGCTAATCATGCTACGGGACGCTGTCCCCATTCAGGTAGATCGTGCCCAGGATGTTCCTTATTTGTTCCTTTAAGTTAAGAACCCAGTCCCCACTGTAGGTGAAATAATAGAGATATTGAGGAGATTTGGTTCTTTTTCGCGATACAAGCTGAATTTAGATGACCGAGTACTTTCCGGTTAATCCCCATGGGAGGGGAATCAACTTGGAGGTGTACCCTTTTTGCTTGGCCAGCTCCAGTTTCAGGTACCTAGGTGTCCGAGTGGCCCACGATTGGGCCCAGCTCCATGAATTGAACTATGCAATTCCGGTGAGTAACGTTAAGGCTGAGTTGCAAAAGTGGGATAACTTTCCTCTGTCCTTGATGGGTCGAGTCCAGTCTATTAAAAATAATATTCTCCTAATGCTTCTGTTTCTTTTTAAATGTCTTCCTGTTTTTCTCCCTGAATCTTTTTTTGTGAGAGTCAATAGGTTGATCTCATCCTTTAAGTCCAAAGATGTGCAGGTTAGGTGGATTGGCCATGATAAATTGCCCTTAGTGTCCAAAATTTCCCTTAGTGTTGGGTGGGGTTACTGGGTTATGGGGATAAGGTGGAGGTGTTGACTTTGGGTAGGGTGCTCTTTCCAAGAGCCAGTGCAGACTTGATGGGCCGAATGGCCTCCTTCTGCACTGTAAATTTTATGATATTTATGTGGGCAGGCAAGACCCCAAGGATCCGTAGGACAGTTTTTCAAAGGGACGGACCGTTGTGGGGGCCCAGCATTGCCAAATTTGCTTTTTTATGGAAGTTGCTGGAATGGTGCAATGACCCAGGTTCCATATGGGGATGGATAGACGTGAGGTTGTGTGGGGGATCTCATCTTGGTGCACTGACGACAGCCTCGCTTCCATTTTCTCTGGCAAGGTACTCCTCAAACCCAGTGTTCGTGTCCACTTTAAGGAAATGGAGACAATTCAGGCACCACTTTAGGCATGGATTTTATCGAGGACGACTCCTATTTGCATCAATCATATATTTGTGCTGTCGAGACTGGACGTCACATTCGGGTGGGGGGAGGGAAGTGGCTTGATAGATTTGGGGATTTGTTTGTGGAGGGACGGTTCGCCAGCTTGGAGGAATTGTTGGCAAAGTTTGGGTTTGAACTCGTTCAGGTGGCCCTTTTTGGGGTGTTGGACTCACTGGGGCTGCAGACGGGAGTGAGGCAGATGTCCTTGTCTTCGCCTCACTGATTGCCTGGAGCCAGGTTCTGCTGGGGTGGAGTCTCCTACACGTCCAGCGCCTCAGAATGTTTGGGTGACCTAAAGGAATTCTTGTACCTGGAAAAAGTCAAGTACACCTTTCGCGGGTTGGTTGAGGGGTTCTAGCCATTCATGACCTATTTTAAGGAATTAGTCACCACCAGTTCCTGCTAGGGAGGGGGGGGGGGGGGGGGGGTGTGTTGAGGGTTTATTTATTTTTTATTTCTCTTTTCCCTTTGTGGATGGGGTGTGTATGGTTGGTTGGGTTTTTGTTATGTTGGTTTTGTGGAACATCTGCTGTGGGTAATGTGGGTTTGGTTATAAAATTTACTATAAATTGGAAAATCTTTAATAAAAATATTTTAAAAATTAATCTAGATTAAAACATGCAAACATGTTTAATCATGCCACACATAAAGTTATACAATAATATTGTGCAGATTTAAATAGTTTCACATATTTAAAACAAATAACCAAACCTATGTTCACTTATAACTAATCACCTTCAATCATAAAAAATAAAAAATTATTTTTAAAGAACCAATAACAACAGCAATGCCTGTAGAAAAGAAAGAGCAGAAAACTTCTACATAACTTTGAAACACTTATTAAACATGTTGTCTTCAATATAAATGTGCAGTTTAAATGCCTGCCCTCAATGGGCATTCCCAGCCTGGCCTCGTCATAAGGGGGTGGGGTTGCACTCCTCTTGCACCACGCTGGAGCCTGCACAGACTGTCACACTGGAGGCCCAAGGCTGCCGCATCAAGAGGAAGGTTCGTTGTGATATCCGAACGCAAGTAAGTGGGCATTTTCCATTTCAAAATTGGCGGCACGTGGCTTTCTGCTGCTAGACGGATGTTAGGGGCTTATGTTTTTCTGACTCATTCTGTTGTCATGATTTTTATTGTAGTATAGACTGCACATCATCTTTCCAAGTTAGATCTCAGCAACTGCAATACTGGTGAATTTGCAATTCAGATCAGCCGTGATCTGATTGAATGGCGGAACAGGCTCAAAGGGCTGAATTGCCTACTCCTGCTCCTAATTCCTATGTTCCTATAACTTTGGGTGTCCTTTCGTGCTTCTGAGCCTGGCCTTTCTATAATAAAATAAGTCCTTATCAGAAATAAGCATAATGTAATTTTTTTTTGTATTAGGTCTCTAATGATTTTGACCTATTTTAATAACAGAGTTAGTAATGTTTCATGATTGGCCTGACCTATATTGCTGAGCAACCTCCTAACTTTCAGCGTTTTTAAATTAGGAAAATTTACTACATACATTACATTGGTCGTCACAACTTCTACCAGCAGACCAAGATCAGTGAACCATAGCAGTAGGCCCACTTAGCACTTAGACCTCAAAGCAAAAATTATGCAGGCTTCCCGACTCCAGATTAAAGTAAATGGCCCAATCAATCCATTGATTTCATGCCTATTTCAGAGGGAAGTTGAAAGTTGCCTTAAATAACTTTCCATTTATTGTTTGTCAGTTGTAACTTGATAAATCCAGTTTCCATGTCTTGAATACCTTCTAGCTTGATCAGTCCTGAAGTCTGATAATCCTCTGTACAGCCTTGATTTCCCTTTAAGGAATCTCATTTGAAAGAATCAGATTGAACGTCAAGTTGGTAAATTTAACAGAGAGTCAAAAATAAATAAAAACATTGCTTAGGGTGAAACATTACATTGTTTAATAAAACTCATTGAATGAAACATGCCAGTTCACAGATTAGGATAATATGAATAGCAAATCACTACGAGCCGAAAAGTCCCACATTACCTGAATTGGACATATATGTTCATTGCTGCTAGGTCAGAATTCTGGAATTGCCACCCAATTGCATAATGAGAACATCATCAGTACAAGGACTGCAACTGTTCAAGGAAAAGACCAACCAGAATGCCCATTCCTGAGGTCGAGATAAAGCAAATGATGATTCTTCTCATTACATGGGCTGGATTCTCTGCTCTCCGACGCCGAAATCACGTTCGGCGATGGGATGAAGAATCCGTTTTGGCGCCGAAATAGGAAGCAGCGGCGGGTTTGAAATTCTCCTCCCCATGAAAATCGGCATACTTGTGGAGCATGCCACGTTGCATATCCACCGCCATTGCCTGAGACCAGCCCCACTGTTGCTGACTGGCCAAATTCCCGACGGCTTGGGACTCGTGTGGTCTCACCGTCAGGGATCCTCGAGTGGCTGCTACAGAATCAGTCCGGGGCCCCAACAGTCGGGGGAGGGCCAATCGCTGGGCAGGGGGGCTGCATTCGAGGCTGGAGGCAATGTGGGCAGGTGGTCAGGGGCGCGCGAGCGGCCAATGCGGGGCCAGTTTTACGCCAGTTTTCCTGGCGTAAAAGACCACAGTTTACACGACGGCGTGCGGACTTAGTCCCAAAACCGGTGAATTCAGTCCCATTAGTTTTGAGACACAGATCTTCACACATCAGCAAGGGCCTAAATTGCCTAACACTTTCTCTATCAGATAAGCGGTTGTTACAATAGGGACAAAAAATGTTTTAAAAATGACATAGGTGCGATTCTCCGGAAAGATTTCCAAGTGTGGTAGTGAGCAGGAATTGCCACAAGCTTCCCGGCGCTTGGCCCATGCGAGGCCGGCAACATAATTCAACGTTAATTGGTCCACTTAACGAGGCCTCACGGGATTCTCGCCGCAAATGACGGCTCGCCAGCTGATTTGCTGAGACTGTACTCGCCATCCCCCTCTGAACAATGTCGAGCGGCACTTGCTCAGCCAACCCCAGCCAGCTGGCAACAATGGAACCGAGACCAGCCCCAAGATTCAGGGACGCAGACCTGGGGAGGATGCTGGACATGGTGGAAGCCAGAAAGGAGGTCCTGTTCCTCCGTGGGTCCCGGGGCGTGAGCCAAAAGACTGCCAGTGCTGCCGGGGATGAGGTGGCGGCAGCTGCCAGTTTTGGGAGTGTGACCAGGAGGAGGGGCCTTTAGTTCCGGAAGAAGGTCAACGACTTAGTCCGGGCAGCATGAGTGGGTAGATACCAACACGCCCCCACCCACATCCCGCAATGGAGCATCCACCCACTCCAACTTGCCAGTCGACCCCCAACCCTCCCTCTATCCCCCTCCCCCTTCTTCCCTCCCTCCACCCACCCCTTCAACACTTGTGGTACAGACTTACCCGGAGCTGATAGATTTTGATTTGATTTGATTTAGGCAGCGGCCGGGACATTCAGAGGCAGCAGTCAGGATCACTCCAGCAGATCCATAGCCAACTGGATGATCCCGGAGGCTAAGGGTGCAGGAGATGGCGCTGGCAATGACTGGCACCGAGACCAACACTGCTAGGGTGGCAACCGCAGTGGAGAGCCTGGTGCACCCGCCGGCACCATTAGTGTAGGTGTCCAAGGTATGGCTCAGTCAATGACAGCCATGTCTGAAGGCCTTGGTAGAATGTTGCCCTCGCAGTGGGGTGTCACCCAGTACCAGGCCCACCTTGATGAGGTTCTGAGGGACATGTCCCACTCTCAGAGGAACATGGCCGAGGCACAGCGGAGCAAGTCCCAGTCACTGAGGAGCATCGCCAAGGGCATCGGCACCGTGGTGCAGACATCGGGCAGCCGACATGGCTGGCAGAGCCAGAGGCTGGAGGGGCACCTGTCCCTCTGTCCCAAGGTGGACCCCAGGGCTCTCTGGGCACCAACTGGGGGAGAAGGTGCTGAGTTCCACCCTCTGATGAGGCCGCGTCTCGGGTTCAGCACCCGGGACAGGGCAGCACGGCTTTGCATGTGCCGTCGACAGTGAAACGGGGCATTTCGGCCCCAAAGGACAGCTGCCAGGGGCATCGAAGGCCATGGGACGAGGTAATCAGCTGCTGCCTCCACCTCATTGTGCATAATGGGCAGACACCTAGACGTAATGGTAGAGCTAGGAGAGCAAAACACATCAAGGATCACAGAGGGCACCGTGGGGAGGGGGGACGGGGTAGGTAGGGGGTGAGGGTGTGTGGAGGGTGGAGGTTGAGAGAGATGGGGGGGCAGCACCATCGGGTGAGTGGGGACCTGTATTGAACAATAAAGAATGAGGCATCGGAACCGCATACTGAGGAGTCCGATGCACCACTCAATGACAGCCCGGGTGGCCACATGGGCCTTGTTGTACCGGGTTTCCACTTCGGTCTCCAGCCTCCATACTGGCATCATTAGCCAGGTCCTCAGTGGGTACCCCTTATCCCCCAAGAGCCATCCGTCCATCCTGGGGTGTTCCTTGAAGAGGACAGGAATACTGACTGCCCCAGGATGTAACTATCGTGCACTATCACGTGAACACATGTGCATATTATCTTCATGTGGTGGTTGCACACGAGCTCCATGTAGAGGGAGGGGAACCCCTTTCTGGTAATATGGGGCACCCGAAGATGTTAACATAGGGCCACATCCGGGGCATCTATTACCCCCTGGACTTGTGCCATCCCGGTGATGGTGGGGAAACCTGCTGCCCAGGCACCTTTTCTTCTTTTTTTATACATTTAGAGTACCCAATTCATTTTTTCCAATTAAGGGGAAATTTAGCGTGGCCAATCCATCTACCCTGCACATCTTTGGATTGTGGGGGCAAACCCACACAAACATGGGGAGAACGTGCAAACTCCACACAGACAGTGCCCAGAGCCGGGATTGAACCTGGGACCTCGACGGCGTGCGGTAGTTGTGCTAACCACTGTGCCACCGTGCTGCCCTTGCCCCATCTTGCTGAGTCTGGTTCATGTCAAAGATGTTGTCTTACCCCCGGGCATACAGGGCATATGTGACCTATCGGATGCACCAGTGGGCTGTGGCCTGTGAGATTCCACGCAGGTCCCCCGCTCAAGCCCTGGAATGATCCAGTGGTGTAAAGGTTCAGAGCTGCGGTGACCTTGACAGACACCAGGAGTGGGTGTTTTCCTCCTCCACATGGTGCCAAGTCCGTGAGAAGATGGCACAGGTGTTGCACCATCTCCGTTTTTAGGCGGAGCCTCCTGCGGCACCTGCTGTCCATCATTTGTTCAAACGACTAGTGATATCTGTACACCCTGGGCTGTTCCGGGCCTCCCCCTCTGGATCCCTTCCTGGTCTGATGGGCGGCCGGGTCCTCAGGGTGTGGGGCGGAGTCCGGCACATGGGTCGCCACCTCGAGCATTTGCAGACACTGCTGCTGCCGCCTTCTCCAGCATCTGACTTCAAGGGCAGCACTCCGGGAAAGGAAGGCACCTCTCCTCACGAAATCCCAGACCTGCAAGTCCTTGAAACCATTCCCCCTGGGCAGCTTATACCCTTCCTCCAGGTCCATTGCCACTTCCTGCCCCTTCAGAGGCATCATAATCACATTAAGCAGCCTCCTCACATTTGCAGACAACAGTCTCCCTTTCGCAAACCCCGGTTAGTCCTCAACTATCACCCCTCGGACGCAGTCCTCAATTCGCGTTCACATTCAACAAATATATCAGACGGTATGATCCACACTGCTCCAGATCCTTATCCTTTTTCAACATCAGGGAGATGGATGCCTGCGAGTGTAGCCTCATTGTACGCCCTCACCAGCAACAGCCCCAGGTCCCCCCCCCCAAACATTTTATAAAACACCACCGGGGCCTTCCCTGCCTACATTAGCCCCATACTCTCCATCACCTCCCTCAACCCAATAGGGGCCCTCAATCCCTGCACCAACTCCTCATCCACCCTGGAAACTCCAACTTGTCCAGGAATCGCCACCACATTTCCCCTAGCCGGGAGCTTCAACTCATACAACCTCCTATAAAAACCCTCAAATACCCCATTCACCCCCATCTGATCCAGCATCACCCTTCCTGCCCCATGCTTCACTCTACCAATTTCCCTCAGTGCCTCCTGCTTCCTAAGCTGGTGGGCTAACATCCTGCTCGCCTTCTCCCAATACTTATATACTGCCCCCTGGCCCTCCGCTACTGCCCCACCACCTTCCTCGTGGACACCAATCCGAACTCCATCTGGAGCCTCTGCCTCTTCCTCAACAACCCTGCCTCCGGGGCCTCCGAATACCTCCTGTCCACCCTCAGAATCTCTTCCACCAGTCTTGCCATCTCTGCCCGTTCTGCCTTCTCCCTATGTGCCCAAATTAAAATAAACTCCCAAACTCAGCAGGTCTGACAGCATCTCTGAAGTGATAGAGTTAATGTTTTGGATCCAAATGACTAGGTAGGTTAACACCAGACAACTTCCTGATTTTCCTCTTCCCAGATAAGTGGAACAGTGATCCTATCCCCACTAGTGGACTGAGATGCACTAACGCAGTACAGATCAGGAATTGAAGTTTGGGCATTCTTGATGTGTGTTAGCCGCTGGCATTATCAACAGAACCGTTATAGGAGCCTTAACTTCTTTATAATTAAGTACCAACCCTTAAGGCAGTGTAGGAATGCCCAGAAATGTTGCCTTCATGGCTATTTAAGTGCACATCATGATGCTAAAATCAATGTTCACATTCATTTGCATTCATCAGAAGATGCAGGGCTAACAGATCTATTTATTATTCTATTATGCCAATTTGCCTTGGGACATTTAAGTTAAATGTGCTGTATATATGCAAGTTTTTTTTAATTTGGGGTTTACGTACCACTGAGGCAACAATGTTAAGAAAAGCCCTTTCTTAGACCCGCAATATTCAAACCAGGAGCAAGGAAAATAAGCACAAATTGAATGAAGTAGCCCAGGCTCTGTGAACCAGATTGGCAATACACAAAATGGCGATTGTAGATTTCTGCTTATGATCCCTCAAGTTAATAAGGTGTTGTTCTCAGTCAGATAACTGCAGGAAAGTGCTAAGGGGTCTATGTGATAATCTGTATGGCACTTACAAAGTGGTAATGATTAAACTAGCCATGAACCTCGCTGAATATGAGCTCCTCCGTTACCGGGGCGAGGAACCCCAAACCATGTAGAGCGAAACTTTTGTATAAAGTCGGCCAGTTTGACAGACACAGACGAGAGGCCCTGTGACCTTCCGTGCCGTGTAAATAATAGTTATTGAAATTAAACTTTATTTCCATCTGCAACATGGTGTGGACTCTATGGTAAACCACTGCTGCACCTATATTAGGTGATGTATGGTAGGACCTGTACTACAGGTACGGCAGTAGTCCCTGCCTGCTGGCTCTGCCCAGTAGGCGGAGTATAAATATGTGTGTCCTCCGTGCACCAGCCATTTCGCCAGCTGCTGTGGGAGGCCGCACATCTTAGAGCAATAAAGCCTCAGTTGTATTCAACTCTCGTGCATCAGACTCCCATCATGGTGACGAGGGTTCAACTGGTTTTCTGTCGATGTTGCAACTCTGTCGACTAAGCCACCTCACTAACCCTGCTGAATAAGGTCAGACTCTTTTAGTTTACCATGCTGCTTTTTGGAGATTAGATGTGTTTGATGCCAATGTGGAGGACTGGACTCAGTATGTGGAAAGATTGCGTTAATTTTTGAGGATCAATAGGATCAATCACGGAGAATGATCGCCCACCCATTTTGTTAACTGTCTGTGGCACACATACAAAGCCTCACCAATCCTGCGGCACCTGACACGCATACTTTCGAGCAACAAGTAACGCAACATTTTAACCCGACACCATCAGTAATTGTACAGAGATATAGGGCTTTAATACAGCAGAAAGGACCCCGGGTGAGTCCGTCACCCAGTTATTATGAAAGATAGCCAATTTCTGCAAATATGCATGCCCTGTCAGAAATGCTGCGCATTTGGTATGAGGCATCAATAATATGGCCACTCAAATGAAATTGTTGGCCGAACCATCCTTAAACCTGCAGAAAGCTGGGCAAATTTTCCTATCACACAAAAGCACCGAACGAGTGTTGCAGGCAATCCAGGGAATGGAAGTGAACACTGTAGGGCAGGCTCCCCGAAAGGGTGCCATGCGGGCCCAGTAGAAGACCAAGTCCTTCCCAGAATCTGCAGAGGGAGAATAAGGCCGTTCTGGGATATAGGCCCTGATGTGAGCACAAGCTACAGGTCGGTCAGAGATCCTGAGTCCCCAGGATAGGTAGACGCCTGCCTGGGCCGGTACTTTCCATCTGCATGAATCAGAGGAGGAGGTTTGCTGCTCAATTGTGTGGTGACACCTCGAGTTGCACCCATCAAAATCTCTGTGCAGATGAATGGACACCTATTGGATATGGAGCTTGATACTGGCACTGCAGTTTCCATTGCAGAGGGGCAGACTTTTGACTGCATTAAGAAAGTAGTGCAACATTTGGATCTGAGGGACATTGAGGCCCGATTGGCCACTAATACCAGCGAGCTGCAGGACATTGCGGGGACC